>NC_047088.1:216657302-217264302 GCF_902459505.1 Geotrypetes seraphini | reverse complement strand
TTCACAATGGGGAGCAGGGGGGAATGTTAGTAAAATAGAGTATGTTTATCAGATTGCTTCTTTTTATTTGCATTTTCAAAACTTCATGTTTGTTGATTTCAACATATGAGAATTAACAGAGCTGTCCACAGTTCAGCATCTGCCTACTGTGTTTCCCCGAAAATAAGACAGTGTCTTATAATAATTTTGGATCCAAAAAATGCACTAGGGCTTACTTTTGGGGATGTCTTATTTTTTCATGTACAATAATTATCTCTCCCTTCCTCTCCTCCATCCCAATTCTTCCTCTTTCCTCCCCTTCCCCATGTGCAGCATCTTTCCTCCCCTCTCACCCATCCTCTTATGCAGCATCATTCTATCCCTCCCTCCCATCCCCCTGTGCATCAGAACCCCACCGACCCTCCTACCGTGAGACTGACAGACCTCTGCTCTGAGGCCTCCTAAAGCAGCAGGGGTGGAGGTTGCTGAATCGATGAGTTAAATTTTTCAACAAATCAGATAACACTAGTGTCAGGGTTGGAGTCAGGGAGTGTTAGGTACATTCGGGGGGAGGGGGCCTTCAGGGGTCAATCTTAACTAGGACTTATTTTTGGGGTAGGGCTTATATTAGGAACATCTTTAAAAATCTTGTTAGTGCTTATTTTCAGGGAAACAGGGTAATATTCCCTTATTTTCCAACTTATGAATTTTCAAAGCAAAAAGAAGGCATCTTATTTGCAAGCACATCAAGGAAATCTATTATTTGTAAGATGCTAAACTGTCTGAAATGTAGCAAACGATTAAAAGTAATGTGTGTTCTTCTAATTATACCCTGTTCAGAACACGCATAAGAGATTTCTATAAGATATTACTATTTCATGTAATATCTTGTTAATCAGAAAAAAAATTTAAATATCATAAATTGTATGTCTCAAACAAAAAAAAAATCACATGTGAAGCTGCAAATATAATCAATAGGTTGCAGGGTTCATCCCGATAATTGCTTTCAGCAGACTTGTTTCTGTAAAAGTATTAAGGTTTTAACAAAACATTTGAGTGAGGATTGTATAAGAGGTAGACATCTGCTTTCAAAATATATCATAAGAAGTCGATGGCATATAAATAAGAGAATTCATTGGCCAAAAGAACTAGTAGATGTCTTAAGCATTGCTTGTTTTTCATTTGAAAAATAGAAATATGGAAAGTTGTATATACAATACCTAAATATATGTATGCGTTACAAGTATTTTTATAAACCATGTATACCCCCTGCATGCTATATGCATGAGCGCACTATATCAGTATATTTTTATCAAAATGCACTAACTGAAAAATTAGTATGTATATTTTTAAGGCTTTTTCTTTATAGGGTTTTTGTTGGGGTTTTTTTTTTACAGTTTCCAGCCAGTAATAATGTTTACAAGAACCTGAAAAGAAAAGCCCTTAGAAACAAATGTGTTAGTTTGGCAATCTGTATTTGGAAAAATAAGCTGGTATAGTGTGCGCTATATGTGTGGATGCGTTATACCAGTTTATTTTACATAGACTCACAATCTGAATGTTATGTGTGTTATATGCACAAAAGCACGGTATTCTTTTCAGCACGTCCTAAATATCTTTAAAACTAGGCCTTAAAAATACTTGCAACAATCAAAGCCATGTTATTAAGAAATGGATAGTAGAGTACATTTTCTTTGTATTGACACTGCTTTCAGGGGTTCTGTGGTGTCTGACAGGATATTCTACATCTTGCATTGCATACACAAATAAAACTCTTAGCTCCATGCTAATTTACAAACTGCAGCTTTACAAAGCACATTGAAATAGCCTTGTTACTTCATTTATATTTAAAAATATATTAATACTTTTAATAGCCCATTGTTGCTATAGGACACAACTAGGATGTCATAGCAATCTTTGTTCACTGATCTATTTAGAGTAAAGAAGGATGTTAATTATGGCTTATCCTTTGTAGTGTAACAAGTACTTTTACTAATCCAGCACTGTAAAAATAGAAAAAACCCACCTTTTTATATAAAACAATTCTAGACAGCAAGGGTAGTGTGTTGCTTGGCTAAGGCTGGGCTGTTAGCTAAATTAAGCCATTGTGACTCAAAATCCTCCTTTAATAAGGTTCATGCTGTCTACAACTTCATCATTTTCTGCTGAATGATAATTACTTTATTCAATCATGTTCAAGGTTTTAGTGAAAGCTAGCATTGATTGATTAACTTCAATTACCATGCTTACATTTGCATAGATAAAAACTGCTTTTCAATTTGTGAGTGGCACGCCAGTGGAAACCCTGCGCTGATATTTGCATTTCAATGTGAACAGTGAAGAATAAAGGTGGATGAGAGGTCTGATCTGTGCTAAGCCCTTTCTGCTTCAGCGCTTAAGCATTTTCCCATAAACACTCTTGTTATGATGTTGGTTTGTTCAGACCACTCTGGGAGGATCCTGTTTACAAGCCCACATGACAATTTAACTTTATAGATTGGGGAAATCTGAAGTCATGATTTTATCTATGGATGGTTGCGTCCTAAGTAAATATAACTGAACATGTCTGCTTTCAGTAATGCAATGAAATTTTTTAAAACCCGCGAATATATTAGAAAGCAGCCATTGTCTGCCACTAATTTGGACTTTTAAGTTATATTTCTCACTTTACACAGAGTTAGCATTGTTTTCAAGGTCTAGTGACTTAAAACGTTTGCTTTTCCTTTATCCTACTGCTGTTCAAGTCAAATGCAAGGTCCTAAGTGGAATGAATTTAAGGCCCTCAGCTTGATCCCTAGTGAATAGTCTGCATCACAAAAACTATTATTTGTAATTTGATTAAATTGATATTACAGCTGTGCAAGGCTGGGGATACCTGTGCTTAGTCGAAACTAAAAGGCACATTTTGAAATTGTCAGGTATACTCCACCACCTTTTATTGACAAATCAAGAAGAAATAATATGGCTAGCTTAAGCAAACATAGAGTTGTTTTGTGTTTGTGAAAATGAAATGATGCTTCCTGAGGTTGTGTGGCTTTTAAATGGACTTAGCTAGCAGAATACATTACCCAGCTAGGTTTCTGTTTTTCTAAGACATTCTGGTTTAAATACAACCTAGTAGTTAGAGACTGAACAGGTCAGGAAGAAACCTATACACACTTTTAAGAACAAGGTGTCCACGAAAGGCGTAGGTGATAAAATTGCCACAAAAACAATTGCATGGACTAGACGTGAAATGAGCAACAATCAAATAAAAACCATGGTCTCCAATGTGCCAGAAAGACCAACAAGAAAATGAAGGGAAGTGAGGGGTGGGGGGAGGGGAAGTACATGTAATATGATTGCTAATGATTGTAAATGTCAAGAATGTTCCTAAAGCACAAGTAATCCGCCCTGGAACTTTTTTCTTATTCTTAAAAATATTTGTATAAATGTCAGAATAATCAGGATCATATATGATTGGAATTTGGAAGAATGTCATTTTTAAATTTTGTGTGCATTATTCAAGCACACAGTATGAAATATAAATAATTTGTCTAATCTATGAATTTCATTTATGATATAAAATGCATAGTAGCATGTGGCTTCTTTGATTGAATATAATATATCATGTGACAAATTTCACAGCATTTCAAACACCACATTAAAAAAAAAAAAAATCAAGCATCTTCCTGGTCCATCTATTTGTCCTGATCCTGAATAGAAGAATACAGATAGTTCACTGACTACATATTTATCACGTTAGAGAAAGATTTTGCAACAGCTGATTGTCATTCCTCAGGTGATAACTGCACTGACGTTTTGAAAATACTACAAAACTTTGCATCTTTTGCTTGTAATATTGGTAGAATTCTCCCTTCCTTAAAGGCAAAGCTTCCACCTGCCTGGAGTCGGACAGTCTCAACCAAACCTCCCTCAACACATTTACGCACAGCAGTCTCACTCCCCAATTTAGACTGACCCCTTCCCTAGACTCAATCATCCCCCCTCCCCCAATCCCTCAACTGCAGGTTCAATTCCCAGCTTTCTTTGCCCCTCTCTAGAGTGGATACCTCCAGCTTTCTTTCCCTCTTGCTGATCTCCAGGTTTTTCTCTAGCTGGGTGGAAGGATGTGCTGCCAGGTCAGTTCGAAAAAGAAACTGCTGCTCCCTGGTCCCTGTGCAGAATTCTGCATGGCACGCGCAGAATCTTACCGAGGAAGAGCGTTCTTCAGAAATTCTACATTGAGCAGTGGTGCAGAATTCCTCCAGGAATAAACAGATGTAGTACAAAAATGTGTTTCAGCCAGCAACATGGGAAAACAAAACAAAGGCAATAGTACCAGCTAGACAAAGCATTAGCTAATTGTGAATATCCTGTGTGGTATAGTTAAAAACCCAAAGTAATACATATCCTGCCTAGACTATCTAGAATAATTTTTACTTATAATTTTCCATTTATAGATGATTTATTACCCTGGGTTTCATTTCTCAAAGAAGTAACTAGACTTGGCCTCTAATTCACATCAAGCACTTTAAGAGCAATTCTCAATCTCAATAATAATTTTGTCAAACTTTAGGGAGATTACTTTTTCAAGTACCTTTCTTATTTCTAATCTTAATGTATATTTTCTGTAAACCGCTTAGAACCTAACGGATGTAGCGGTATATAAGAAATAAATTACATTACATTACATTACATTACTAGAGAATTTACAGGATCAGCTGATCTGAATGGGTCCCACTCCCCTCCATCCACCATAGGGTCCATCTGTTTTCAAAAGGTTTAGGTCCCTAAAGCTTATTCTTTTTGACTAAAACTTCATTGTCTTATGTTAGTCATTTAGGGGTCAATGTTCAGCAGGGGCGGCCATCCTTTAAGGCAGAAGTTCTTAAATCCAATCCCTGAAGTCCACTACCCAGCTTGGTTGGATGAGGGTTTCAATCTCTTGGAGCCTGACTAAAAGGCAGTGTGAAGAGACAAGCTTCTGGAGTATCTTCATGCTGGTCTGAGACAGAATATCTTCGCCAGTGCCCAGCTGCTAAGTGAAGCTAATGCAGGCAGGCCCCTGACAGGATTGTGAGTACAGTCTATTACTCTCTATGGGAGACATTGGGGGTGGTCTGAAAATAGACTTTTTTTTTTGGGGGGGGTCAAGGGCCAGGATTCAGATCCCCCACCTCCAAAACCCCTTTTCAGAATTTTTTGGCTTTTAATATTGCTCTCCCAGGCCGTTTTGGTACAAAATCATGAGCCTTGGTGGCCATCTTGAATTTTTCAATCCATCTGCCTCAAAAACACCTCAATTTTACTCAAAATTGTTAGAAATGGACTCCTCCTCAGGCTGTTTGACCCCTATATCATGCCTAATTTGTGATGGATGGTCAGCTGAGGAGCATTCGTGTATGTGTGGGGGGAGAGAGGGGGAGGGTTCCAAGCACTGGGCTTAGCTCTTTCTGGTCTCTCCATAGGGTAAGAGTTGCAGTCAGCTCAGTTGTTGGGTCAGAAATCCCTTCTAGACCTCCTGAGGGTGACTCAGCCTCATTGGTGAAACACAAGTTTATCCTTAGACAAGCAGGAAACATATTCTCACATGTGGGTGACATCATCTATGGAGCCTGATATGGACAGTGAAAAGTGTAGTATCACTTTAAGCTTTTGAAAGCTTTTAGACTGCCCACACTATGCATGAGTGCCTTCTCGCCCGACACCAGTTTGCGAGGTCATCAGTTTTTCGTTTTATGCAGAGTGTAGAAGACGTATTTCTTGTTACTTCATCGAGTTGCCTTCCCGTTTCTTTATTATTTTAAGTATTTTTGTTTCTTCTATCCGTTGTCAACTTTTCTTTTGAAAACAAAGAAAAGTAGAAGGGAAAAGAAATATTGCACTTTCTTCAAATTTCTTTCGGTGTTCAGCAGCCTTCACACCAATTTCTATCCTCAGTTCCTCTGTGATCATCAATGGATTTTCATCCTTGTTTTTAATGCCATCCCAGTTTATACTTTCCGACTGCATCTGACTCTATGGCTACATATTAGAGGAAGACAAACACTATTGATGAATGTCAAAGGTTTTTCTCTTGTTTCTCTTTCTTTATTTCAGAATATAGATCTGGAGTCAGACTTCCAGTCACTGGAACTTGTCGGTACTGGTAGACATCGATACCACTATCTAACTGCATCGGTGGCATATTAACATCGAGTCTATGCCTTTCTGTAACCAATGTCTCAACCATGTTGAGAGACTTCATGGGTTTTAAGAAGGGTTTGGACAAATTCCTGGAGGAAAAGTCCATAGTCTGTTATTAAGTCTCTTTGGGTTTTATCTAGGTACTAGTGACCTAGATTGACCACCGTCAGAACGGGCTACTGGGTTTGATGGACCATTGGTATAATCCAGTAAGGCTATTCTTATGTTCTTATGACGTTGAGGCACAGATGCATCACAGTGGACAGTGCTCTGTCACTTGAGCATCGAGTCTATGTGATGCATGGCTTTATAGGCGATACAGGTTGTTGTTTCTGAAGTGTATCGCCTTTTCAGGCACTCACGCTTCAACGCCTGTGGCACCTTCGATACCACTTGATGATATATGGTCCTGGTGACTCCTCTTCATGCATCGATCTTCATCGGTACCAATCTATGCTAAGTCATAAGGCATATGGGGATAGAAAGATCTCAATATGTATACTTTAGAGGAAAGGCGGAAGAGGGGAGATATGATAGAGTTGTTTAAGTACCTACATGATGTAAATGCACGAGTCGAGTCTCAATTGAAAGGAAGCTCTGGAATGAGAGGGCATAGGATGAAGTTAAGAGGTTACAGGCTCCGGAGTAATCTAAGGAAATACTTTTTTACAGAAAGGGTGGTATATGCGTGGAACAGTCTCCCAGAAGAAGTGGGTGGATACATAGACTTGTGTCTGAATTCAAGAAGGCATGGGCTAGGCACATGGGATCTCTCAGAGAAAGAAATAGATAATGGTTACTGTGAATGGGCAGACTAGATGGGCCATTAGGCCTTTATCTGCCATCATGTTTCTATATTCAGCAATGGTACCTTCTCTAGTTGGCTTCTTCACTTGGGCATAGAACTGATGACCTTGCAAGCTGGCGTCGGATGGGAAGACACTCGCACATGTGTGGTGTGGGCAGTCTAAAAGCTTTCAAAAGCTTAGTGATACTACACTTTTCACTATTTGTACTGGGCTTCATGGATGCCATCAACCACATGTGAGAATATCTGCCTGCTGTCCCTGGATAACACCTGTTACGGTAAGTAACTGTGCTGCACAGATGCCTCTGAACCTATGAGGAGACAGGATGTGGCCGTGCAGAGGTCCTCAAGAGATCCAGTGCAGGGTTTTAACTCTGATTTTGTGAGTTTAATGTTTGAAACTTATCAGAAGTTTAGAGGAGCATCAGCATCTGGAGTTTCCTGGTGCCTGCTCAGGGGGATTTCCCTTGAGCAAAACTCAGAGAGTGGGCAGGTAATTCTGCATCTAAGGTTACCTTAAGCCAGGGGTGTCCAATGTCGGTCCTCGAGGGCCGCAATCCAGTCGGGTTTTCAGGATTTCCCCAATGAATATGCATTGAAAGCAGTGAATGCAAATAGATCTCATGCATATTCATTGGGGAAATCCTGAAAACCCGACTGGATTGCGGCCCTCGAGGACCGACATTGGACACCCCTGCCTTAAGCAGACTACCCTTCAGAGGGCAGATGCTTTTCAGAAAAGTATTGAATGACCTTATGGCCAGTATCATGGACCTGTTGTCCTAAGTCATTACCTGACAGTTCACTCAGGGGGTCAGGTAGAAGTTCCTTTTTTGGATACAGGAAGTCTCACCAATCAGCAAACTCATCTGCACAGAGACCCTTTCATGGATCTCAGCAGGGGTTTGGAGGCTCCAAATGAGTGCAGATGTCAGGGTCCTGCTCAGCAGCCTCCACCAAGAAGTCCCAAAGATGCCAGGCCACAGCTCAAGCTTCCCCAAATAGGAGGGAAATTCTTGGAGCTCTGGGAGGCCTGGAATCAGATTTGCTCAGTCTAATGGGTGCTGGACGTCATTCAAGAGGGTTACAAGCTTGAATTTTGTTGTCCATTTCAGGATTTCTTTGTAGATTCCCTGGCTGGAAGGCCAGAGAAAGTACATAGAAGGAATTCAGGTCATGGACATCATAGTAACATAGTAAATGATAACAGATAAGACTTGAACTGTCCATCCAGTCTACCCAATTATTAATCCATACTGAGCCATATTTGTGAGTGCTGAGTGACACAGTATGGTGTGGTATAGATTAATGATGGCTCAGACACAGTAATTATGAGTCGGATCCCCTGAAGAAGCCACAGGTGAAATGGGTCCCTTAGGGATCAGTGCTTGAGATAATTGTTAATTATATTATTAAGATAAGTAATGAGAACATCATTATTACTATTTCAATGTATATGATTACCGTATTTTTCGCTCCATAAGACACACTTTCTCCCTCAAAAAAAGTGGGTGGAAATAAGGGTGCCTCTTATGGAGTGAATACCGCCCCCCCCCGTTACCTTATTTAAATTCTGGCACCCTCCCTCGCTGAATGTGGCTGCCTCCAAGTCCTCTTCTCTTGCGGCAGAGTGGCGCACAAGGCTGCCTGCCTGCCTGCCTGGTCCCGCGCCACTTCCCGCCTGCCTGCCTGCCACTAGACCTGCCCTGTGCCCTGTACCCTGTCCCGGCTTACCACTAGACCGCCAGAGGGGGGAGGGGAAGAGTACAGGGTATAGAGCAGGTCTAGTGGCAGGGTACACCATTTGATTCAGATTTTTTTTCTTAGATTTTCCTCCTCTACATGTAGATGCATCTTATGGTCAGGTGTGTCTTATAGAGCAAAAAATACGGTATATGTGTGTATTATTTAAAAGGAATCAATATAAGAGGACGTTTTTTGACCTATGATTGAGATTGGTCCGTGTACAGGTGGCATTAGTGTTCTATTTAGACACAAAATAGGCCCGTTGATCTCTGCAGTCTTTTCCTTCTTTCACCTAGTTACCTGTTGTTTAGCTGATGTGTAATATGTATGGACACGTTATATGCATGAAACTATGGTGTATTAAAGTTTATTATCTATCTGCACTTTTAGTTGATTTGCAAACTATTGTTATTTAACCAGACTTAAAGATGGAATATGAGGATGAAATAACTAGATAAAAATGATCTTTTTTTTCCAGTTGATCTTCCTAAATATTTGTCTTCTTTCACAATGTGGTTTGACCTAAACAAATTTGACCATCTTTAGATATATCATATGTTGCACTGCACACAAAGGACATTTATTTCAATACAATTCAAAAAATTCAAACAAAACTGTTGAAATAGTTTTTGACATTGAAACTGTTTGAGTAAGATGGTTCAACATTTAGCTGTAAGTATGACAAGATGATTACTCAGTACTCAGTCATAGAAGAAAACAGCCTAAAAACCCCCAGAGATGACAACTTCTGTTTGAGTCCTTAAAGAAATGTCTAGTCAATGCACAACTGACCATCATCTCAGATTGAACAGAACACTTGCAGCCACATTGATAAAGAGGTGGATGTGCTCTCAAATGCCAACACCAATAAACTATGAGTAGAAAATCATGCCATCAACATTAGTGCAAAAAATAGATTAAAACATAGCTCCTCATTCTTCCCCTGCAGATTCTATAGTCCATAATGGCTGGATCCAGAAGGTTTCTCTTTGAAACATATTTCTATCTCCCTTACTTTTCAACAGTCTGATATGTCCATTTGGCACAGATCTCAAACAATTAGGATGATTTACACTTCTTTCAGTGACTAGCAACCAATAAATTCTTAATCTTTCTTTTCTCCCAGGATTGCTGATTTCCCCCTATTTCATCCCATACTCTTGCCAATCTATGATAATCTACATTGGTATTTAGCCCCACATACAGCAAAATTTAACTTATAAAAAAATTGATATCATATATTATTTATGCTACATAATATACAATTAGGCTTTTTGGGGTATTTTAAACCATAAAAACATACATCTTCACCTAAACCCCTGTCCGTGACTGATGGACTATAAAGAAATGTATGTTGGTACCAGAACCCAGCATGTGTCACGTAAGGAAAACTTGTATTGTATAATCTTGCACTGTAAATATGACAAATCTAACCTGTAAACTATCTATGTGTCAAATTAGGATACAATTTGTACTGAAAACCTTGCACTTTAAGGTTAACTATGGCAAATTATAACCGGTAAACTGTATGTTATGGATATTAATATTAGACCCCTAGTATGTGTCAGGTTAGGATAAAAACTTGTATTGTAAACTTGTACTGAAATTATGTATGTTTAACCTGTAACCCGTTCTGAGCTCTTTGGGGACAACGGGATTAAATACATACATACATACATACATGGACAACATCAGACCATTTAATTCATTCAATTGATACTATCCATACAAAATGAGGCCAAGTTGGGGGAGGAGCAAAGGCAGATCTGAAATTATTCATACAGCAGCGATATTCGGTTGCTGTCTGACTAAGTTATCTGTCTAGGTTAGGCCTGTATATTAGTAGGCCTAAACCACATGACCAGTTTCAGTGCAGTGACTGGCTAATAGGTGTGCCCGCGGTGTAATAGTGAGGGGCATTTAACATTGACTGAGACAATTAGAGTAGTGTTAGGGGGAAGATCGGTGGTGGCTGTCGCGAGATCGGGTTTATTCAGCCGCTGAGCGGCACCGAGCAGGAGCGCGCTTTGTCCCCTGCTGCTCAGCGCTGAGCGGCTTCCTGACTGGCTCATGAGAATTTGCGGGAGCCAGCCAAGAAGCCGCTCAGGCGCCGAGCAGGAGCGCCAAAGCACGCTCCTGCTCAGTGCCGCTCAGCGGCTGAAGAAACCCAATCTGCTTGAGGTGGTTGACCTGAGCTCCAAAAATCTGGTAACCCTATCCATCGGCTCCTCCTGGGAAGTTTTGTTTTACTGGCTAGCAGGAGTCTCCCAATCCATCTCTGTTGTGTCAGCTGAGAATTCTTTTAACCAGCCATCGAACTCACTACTAGGGGGGACTTTGAAACAGGGAGCCGAGCTAAATGAACTGGGATCTCTTATAAACTCCCAAGGGAATCTATTGAGCTCACTTCGCCATTCCATTTTACCTAATCCAGTCCTACTTTCCCTTTCAGTTCATTTAACCTCTCTGTTAGAGCAGAACAGGCCAATCCCTGCAATCAAGGAAGCTAGGCTTTTCAATACTGGTCTCAGGGATGCCTGGGGGATGGGGATATCTGCTCTCTCCTACTGAGAGAAGTTTATAAAGACAGAGAACTGGCTCCCTTAAGAAGTTTTCGGATTCGTGTGTCCCCTACCCTGTGACACTATCTGGGATTTGTCTATTGGTAAGGTTACCAGATGTCTGGGGAAACCTGTATATGTCCTCTTTTTAGAGGACTCACCTGATTCCTGGAAGGGCTTTCTAAAACCCGACAGTTTGTCCGGGTTTTGGAAAGCCACGAGCTCCAGCCGTGCCTGGACAGCCTTCAATAAGCATGCGTGGATGATGTCACACACATCCGTGCATTCTGGAGGCCCTCCTGATGCAGCCTTTGGAGGCGGGGGTGGAGGCAGAATGGGACGAGTTGGATGCAGAATGGGGCAAGGCTGGGGGCAGAATAGGGTGGGGCCATGTATACGGGTTTTTACTTCTTCAAATATGGTAACCCTATCTATTGGTTTATTCCAATTTATTAGCCTAATCTACAAGTATTTCCATCCTTGTATACTGTTGCAGCCTTATATTCAAACAAGTGACCATCACTTGGCTTCTGGACCCTGAAGCAGGCCATTCTATCAGAAATGTCTTGGATTTTGTCCTTCTTGTTTATTTTGGGCCTGATCATCAAGTTATTTTTCCTATAAACACAGAATCAGAGAAAAACCTTTATAAAATTAAGTCCCCTTGATCACTATGCCACTCTTTATCTCAAGTTACTCTTTGGCAGTTGTATTCCCTTGGAAGTCTCAAGGGCAGCAATGGATTTTTTAAGCATTTCGCTAATGGGAGTACATAATAGATATTTGAAAGCATTGTACATCTGTTGTGTGCAAATCTATTTTATTATTACATAGTGGTAATCTAGCATAAAGGATGCCTGCTTGGATTCACAGTGACCCTACCTTAACCAAACAATGTCACTTTTTTCTGTGATCTCAATGGTAGGCAAGCAGAATAAGAACTGACTATGTGGACATTGTGGCCTGTTTCAGAAAAAAGGTTAAAGCTAGGAGTGACATAATTAGAGAGAAGAACAGATTGCAGGAGTAAACTCCCCTAATTATAAGACCTTCCCAGCAGTGGCATAGTAAGGAGGGGAGGGGTAGTCCGCCCCAGGCGCCAGCACCCGTACTCCTCTCCACTACCATACGTGCTGCTTCACTTCCCCTGTACCTCTTTAACATTCGTGATACGAGCAACAATCCCAACCTGCTGCTCATGCCAACATTGGCTCTTCCTTTCACATCACTTCCTGGACCCACGCCTAGGAAGTGACATCAGAGGAAGAGCCAACTCTGGCGTGAGCAGCAACCCCAACCTGCATTTATCTTCTGTGGTCTTGTTCACCATAGGCGTCAGAACGGGGGGGGGGGGGGGCAGGGGCCATGGCCTCCCCCAAAATTGCTCGTCCTATAGGTCAGGGGATACACGGGCTGGCCGCTGCTGCTTCTCTCTGCCTGCCACTGCTGCTCACCGCCGTAACTGCAGGAAGGGTAGGACCAGGTACATGTAGCAAATGCACACCGCTGGCCCACAAGCCTTCCCCCGACATCAATTCTGATGTCAGAGAGAAGGTCCAGCCTTCTCTCTGACGTCAGAATTGACGCTGGGTGAAAGCTTGTGGGCCGGCACTGCTGCACGCACCTGGCTCTTCCCTTCTTGGATTTGATGCAGCAGCGGGCAGTTAGCAGCGGTGGACCATGGCGGGGGGAGGAAGAATTGGTGGCGGGTAGGCCAGGCTTTGGCGCGGCAGGGAGGGAGGAAGTCAGACTGGCTTTGACGGTGGACCGGGGGGAGGAAGAATTGGTGGTGGCTAGGCCAGGCTTCGGTGCGGGATGGAGGCAACCTGGTTTGGGGGGGTGGGGGTGGAGGTGGAACAAAGGCTGGAAGGCAGTGAGGGGGACATAGGAAGGAGGGAGGGAGGAAGGAAGGAGAGAGAGAGGGGCAGAGAAAGACGGGGTGGTGGTGGTTATAAGCAGAAGAAAGACAGAGAGAGAGAGGCCTGGACCAAAGGGGAAAGACAGGGGGCAGATGCTGGACTATGGAAGGTACAGACAGAGGGGGAGAGACCCTGAGGAAGAACAAAGAGATGGAAGATCATAACAGAGGAGGGAGGGGGTTGCTTTCCTGACTAGCCTCTCAACTTTTCCAGATATTTTAGCCTGTCTTCCTTTTTCTGCAATCTTTTGTAGTTTATGAAAACTAACCTCTTTTTCCTTACCTTTTCAGCTACTACAATTGAGAACCAAAGTGAAGCTCACTGTCTTGAATAGCCTGAGACAGCCAGGGTAAGCTTCATTTATTATGAGGATGATTATAAACAACATGGATATGAATAAGGGATTAAGGTTTAAAAAGTTTTTAAAAAAGTAGCTTTTTAGGCTGAATTTGAGTAAGACCAGAGAGGGAGTATGATGTATCAACTGAGGAAGTTTATTCCAGGTATATAGCACAGCAAGGTGGAAAGAGTGTGGTGGAGTGGTTAAAGCTACAGCCTCAGCACCCTGAGGTTGTGGGTTCAAACCCATGCTGCTCTTTGTGACCCTGGGCAAGTCACTTAATCTCCCCATTGCCCCAGGTTCATTAGATAAATTGTAGCCTAACAGGACAGATAGGGGAAAATGCATGAGTACCTGAATAAATTCATGTAAACCATTCTGAGCTCCCTTGGGAGAATGGTATAGAAATTGAATAAATAAATAAATATTTAACTTTCCTTACAAAATGGTTTGCTGCCCTTACAATAACTCCTTTCAGTTTTGCCCACTGCTTTCCTACTTCTTACAGATGTTCCAATCCAGGCAACAATTCTTTGACATAATCCCCCATCTGAACAAAGTTAGATTTTTTAAAGTCTAGAACATTTACTTTTGAATGAGCCTTTTCTACACCTCTCATAATATTAAACCACACCATGTGGTGATCACTGGATGCCAGATGATTATTCACTGTACTATCAGAAACACTTTCCCTGTTTATAAATACTAAATCCAGTATGGCCCCATCACACATGAGTTCCTTTACCAACTGCTGGAACAGTTCTTGTAGAGATCTAGAAGATCCCACAATAGGTATACCTCAATCAACATCTGGCATGTTAAAATCACCTAATAGTAATAGCGCCTGGAAGACATGATGGAGTTGTTGTTTGCATTATGAGACATCAACCTTGAGTTCTGGTTTTCCCTGTAGTCTATTGACTGACTAAGTTTCTTAGGAATGTCTGACCAATGGGCTGCAGTTATCTTTGTATCACTGTTCATGCCTTCTCTCAACTTGCATTCACTTCAGCTGTGTTCTCCTATTTTGCATTTCATAGCTCTTCCACTAGCCTGTCTTCCTCTGACAATCCCTTACCTATACTGCAACTGTTCTGGCTTCTGTGCGGTTAGTGTATTTCTTGGAAATGCCTTAGGCAGCCAATAAGCTGCAGAGGAAACAGTACCAACAGGTTATGATATATCAGTGGTCTCAAAGTCGCGGCCCACCAGGTACTATTTTGAGGCCCTCGGTTCATTTATCATAATCACAAAAGTAAAATAAAAGTTTCTTGATCATATGTCTTTTTACCTATAAATGACAATATTATTATTAAGACTTAGCCAAAAGGAAAGATTTATAAACTATAAAGAGTTTTACCTCATGCAAAATTGTCATTTCTTTAATAAGACATTAACTGAAACTTGATGATTACCTTCCTTTTTTATCTTATTCCCCTTACCTGTTGTTTTTACCATTCATGTTTCCTTTATGCTTTATAAATACAGTTGTAGTTCTGCCCTTTTTTCCCTTATGTATCTGTTAGTTTATATGTCAGTATGTCAAATTTATGTAATCTATTATAAATAAGCTAATGTGTGCACCTTTGTTTTAATTTTTATTTGTAAATCGCTTAGCAAATTAAATTAAGCGATTCAATAAGTTAAAAAATAAACTTGAAACTTAAGCTTGAAACTTGAAACTATTTTTTCTGATGCCCTCCAAGTAACTACAAATCCAAAATGTGGCCCTACAAAGGGTTTAAGTTTGAGACCACTGTGATATATCAAGCTTAAGTCCTGCTCTTCCCTGCAGCCTATTGGTTGGCAAGCTTCCTTAGGAATGTATAACCTATGGGCTGCAGTTATCTTTGTATCACTATCCATGCCTCCCCCAGCTTGCATTTACTTCAGCTTCCTTTTACATTCCATATCTCTTCCCTCAGGCTCTGTTTCCCTCAGAACCTCTTAGCTACACTGCAGGTTTTCTTCCTTAGGCAGCCAATAAACAGGACCAATAGGTTATAACACATTATCCTTCAACCCTAGATCAGTAGCATGGAATATTCCTACTCCTTGGATTTTGGCCGGGTACTAATGACCTGGATTGGCCACCGTGAGAACGGGCTACTGGGCTTGATGGACCATTGGTCTGACCCAGTAAGGCTATTCTTATGTTCTGTTTTTCCCTGCATTATATTGGCTGACTAAGCTTCCTTAGGAACGTCTGACAATGGGCTGTAGGATGAGGTGGGAGCAGTATCTACAGAGACAGTGCCTTAGCAATCTGCTTAGCAACCTTCAGCAGTTTAGCAGCCTTAGCTTTTACCCTACCAAATAAATTTTGGAAAACTCCAGACTAGAGGTCTGCATGGGAATGGGGATCACGGGAATCCCACGGGTCCCGCGGGAATCCCCCCTAACCCACGGGACTCCCACGGGGACCCCCCCCCCTCTAGCCAACTTGACTCCCATGGGGATGGAAGGCTTTGGAAGCAAGGTTCGTCCATATATTATAATGGACACGTCAGCCTTAGTAAAAGAGGGGGTTTATAAGTTAATTACCTGAATAGAAAACAAAAAAAAGGTTCCACCAAAGAGATTCCACAAGGAAAACAGCAGCGCAAACACAAAAGAAACTGTGGAATTGATGATCCTGTCAAAAGTAATTGCTGCTTTTTATGGGGACGAGTGGGGATGGAGGTAATTCCTTGCGGGGATGGGTGGGGATGGAGAGGATCCTGACAGGGACGGGTGGGGACGGAGAAGATCCTGGCGGGGATGGGTGGGATTTCTGTCCCCGCGCAACTCTCTACTCCAGACCTAGCTAAATTGCTTTCTCATGCCGAAAACTGCAGATTGATCCCATTTCATCAAAATCCTTAGAGCTGTTTTCAAGATCACAGTTAGAGCTTGCTCACTTTATAGTAAAGAATTTTCCCTTTTACAGCTATATTCTGAATGTCTTCTATTAAATCTCTGTCTACTTCTTCTGTCTTTCCAGATTGACCCACAGTGCCTCTTTCTTACCCTGCAGATCCCGCAATTCTGTAACATGATCTTTAATGCTCCTCCCCCTCCTTTTCTTTCTACCGTCTTTCCTAAACAAGTTATAGCCCAATATAACTATATCCCAGCCATGTCTCTCCATGAACCATGTCTCTGTGATCGCCACTAAATTCAACTCAGCCTCTAGTATATACTGCTTTCCAGACATTGCCCCCCCTTTTCCCATTTGTGTAGAGGTATTTAGTGATTCACTTATCTAAGGTCTTATTCTTACCTGGAGGCGTTGATCACCTTGCCCCAATGATTCTAGTTTAAAACTCTCTTCAGTAGGTCAGTCAGTCTGCTGTGGAAGACACTTCTTCCCTTCTTTGCTAGATGCACACTATCCCTGCTCAGCAGCCCTTGGAAAATCATCCCATGGTCCAGGGAGCTGAATCACTCTCAGCAGCACCATCCACGCATTTATTTGTTTATTTATTCAGTTTTCCATACTGTTCTCCCATGGGAGCTCAAACTATTTTACATGAATTTATTCAGATGCTCAAACATTTTTCCCTCTCTGTCCCGAAGGACTCACAGTCTACCACACTTCTCCTTGTGACTTGCCCAGGGTCACAAGGAACAGCGTGGGTTTGAACCCACAACCTCAGGGTGCTGAGGCTGCAGCTTTAACCATTGTGCCACACTCTCTCCATCTCCAGGATGCTTTTCTAACCTGGCCTTTACCCATGACAGGGAGGATTGACGTGAATACCACCTGTGCACCTGACTGGCGCTAATTGGCTTGTTATTCAATTAAACTTCACAGAAATTGGGCATCAAATATAGAATTATCCTGTTAAGCACGTTAACCTTAAGTGACCTGTACAGAATTACATCCTAAATGGGTAAAACGTCGAAACGATGACTGAATATTTCTGTCATGAGGATACTTTGGCTCAATGATTGGCATGCCTCTATCTTATCCAAATATTGACTTAAAACAGCTGAAAAATTATCCATTTAGAGGGACAGGAATAGGAAAGCAAAGGATTTTATCATGTGACTAATTTGAAGGTACACAGAAATCCTTTCCTGTATTGATCAAACCGCATTTCCATATATTAAGAGCCAATATTATTGCATTTTAGTATATCAGCTATGTGAATCTCAAGACAACCATAGAGAATAAGATGCAAGTCCTGACAAGACATTACTCGTCGGCCATCTTTGCTTCACTTCACACTAGCGAGTTAAAATTCTATATAACTTCTTGGTTTCTGGAAGTAAACTTTTGCTTTTACATCTTCAAAATTATATAGAGAAAAATCAGAGTAGGGGAATGATTCTTGGGACTGCTCTTTGAGTTCTTTTGGAATGCTATGGGTTCAATGACCTTTTCTGCTGTTTTTGAAAAATATATTCTCTTCTTTAAGTCAAATCCCTCTAGCTTGGATATTATCAGGAGATACATCTGAGGGACTCATAGACTATTCAACTAGATACATGGTAACATTCTGCTTTACAAAAGCTTTAGTTTAGCATTCAGATAGCTTATCTGTACTCACAAGTACAGTACTAAAATTATTATTCTTTTTTTATAGAAAGGAATAACGGCATGAACCTATAATTTTTCATATAGTAAAATCTGGATGTGTCACAGTTCAGTTTAAAGAAAAATTAATTCCCAGGACTTCATATTTGATCCTGGTGCTGTATATAGTAGATTTTTTTTTAAAATATATAATTCTTTATTCATTTTATAACTTACATCAAGTACACCAACATTGGTATTAACATTTTAACATAGATATATCACTTGAAATTCTACAATTAATCTTATCAAATTAAATTTATCCCCTTCCCTCCCATCCTTTTATATTTCATAAAAACATTTTCCAATAATAAATACCCCCCTCCCCCTGCCCAATTTCCATTTGTACTAATCAGGGAAGAAAAATATATACTCATTCTTTAGAATAATCTGATAATGGCCTCCACACATCCTGAAATTTATTAAAGTTCCCTTTTTGAATGGCTAATGTTCTTTCCATTTTATAAATATGGCATACTGAATTCCACCAAAAACTAAAGTTCAATCTATTCCAACTTTTCCAATTAAGTGTTTTTTGTTGTATGGTAACTCCTGTCAAAATGAGCAATAATTTATTATTTGTAGAGGATATTTGGCTCATAGCTCTCATCTCCATGCCAAATAATATTGTATCATAGGATAATGCCACATGATTTTCTAATAAACAATTTATTTGACTCTAAATTGATTTCCAAAATTCCATAATAAATGGACAATAGAATAATAAATGGTCTAAAGTCCCTGCTTCAAGATGACAATGCCAATATCTATCAGACTTAGAGCTATCTAATTTTTTTTAACGAACAGGGATCCAGAATGCTCTATGCAACAGGAAGAAGCATGTTTGTTTCATAGATGCAGACATTGTATATCTCATCCTCCAAGACCAAATACGTGGCCATTGAATAGCAGAAATTTGATGCTTAATCTCAATGCTCCAAATGTCTCTAAGACCTATCTTTGGTTTTTTATTCATGAATCCAGATATTAATTTGTACCACTGCGCAGCCTGGTGTCCCAGGAAGAACGTCTGAAAGCATAAAAACTCTAAATTATATTGATTATTAATATTTTTCCATTCAGGGAACCCTGCCTGAATGGCCTGTTTCAGTTGTAACCATTTATAATTTTGTGATTTATCAAGACCAAATTTGTGTTGCAACTGTGAAAAATCAAGCAGTTTACCATTAGATATAACATCATCTCAAGTATGTATTCCTGTTATTATCCAATGCTTCCAAATGACCTTAAATCCGCCTATTTTGATCTTGGAGTTAAACCATATAGTTTGATTTGTAGATTTTTGTATTGGGATAGGTGTTAAATTATTAACATATCTTATAGTTTTCCATGTATCTATTAATATTTTGTTTTCTTTGTACAACCTAGGCATTTTAATGCTAAGAACATGACACAGCCTTAAAGGAAACAGGAGCTGCCATTCCAACCTCAGCCAATCTGGGAGCTTTTCCATGAGTTCTGGGAGGACCCAATACATACTCTGGTGCATAATATAGGACTGATGATACCTATAGAAATTTGGAAAATTTACCCCTCCCTCTGTAATTGGTTTTGGTAGGGATACTAAGGCAATCCTAGCATGTCTACCCAGCCAAATAAATTTTGTAAGCATATTATTTAATTTTTTATAGAAAGACCCCTGAGAAAAAAACTGGCATCATACCCATTTGGTAACAAACCACAGGGGAAATCATCATTTTAATAGTTTGGACTCTCCCCCACCAGGATAGATGTAAAGGATTCCATTGCTCACATAATTCTGTAACAAACATTTTTTATTCATTTTTATTGTTTCTTCCAGTGTGTTTTTTATCCAAATACCTAAATATTTTATTCCCTCCTCTTTACAAATAAAGGGAAATGAACTGAATAAACCTTTTGTACAATAAACATTGAGTGGAAGAACTGATTTATTTCAATTTATTTTATAACCTGAAATTCTTCCAAATTTCTCTATCAATTCTAGCAGGCATGGAATGGTTGTCTCAGGATTTCTCAAATAAAGCAAAATATCATCTTGTATTAGAACCCTTATTATTAGCTATTCAGCAAGCGAAGGAATACCCTGTATCTCCTTCGCTTGCTGAATAGCTAATAATAAGGGTTCTAATACAATATCAAAAAGTAAAGGAGATAATGGACAGCCTTGTCTAACCCACCTTTGCAATCTAAAACCTTCTGAAAAATTATTATTAATATATAATCTAGCAATAGGGGAGCTATACAATGTTTGGATCATTTGAATAAATCCTGATCCAATACCAAACCAATCCATTGCTTGGTACATGAAGGTCTACTCTACTCGATCAAAAGCCTTCTCTGCATCCAAGGATACTGAAAAGGCTGGATCTTTAATGTCTTTTGATAAATTTAACATATGCATAGTCAACCTGGTGTTATTTGAAGAGTGTCTCTGAGCAACAAACCCAGTCTGGTGCATACCAATAATAAAGGGGAGAGCCTTAGCCAACCGTAGAGCCAATGTTTTAGCCAAAAGTTTTCCATCCACATTAATTAAGGAAATAGGCCTGTAGTTTGAAACCAATGTGGGATCTTTATTTGGCTTTGGTAAAACTATAGTAACTGATTCAGCCATAGTACCCTTTATGCAACCATTAGTTAGCTGTACCTGATACAAATTTAACAGATATGGTAACAAGGTAATTTTAAATGTTTTTAAAAAACTCTACTGTGAAACCATCACTACCTGGAGCGGACCCAGCTCTAAGGGACTTCAATGCTGTTTGTAATTCTTCCAATGATATTGGCTTTTCTAAGCTTTCTTTTATATACTCAGGAATTTTTGGTCCCTTAATTAAATTTCAAAGAATTTCTTACTATATAAAAAAAAAAAGGCTATGATTATTTTTATGCAAAACATTAAAGGGTTAATTTTATAACTGCATGTTTATGCAAATAGTATGTGTATATTATTCCCTGTCCTAGTACCAGTACATCTTTTAAAGTGTGGATGTACTTTAACTTTGAACACTACCCCTGCAAATTTATGCAAGCTGATACTATCCTCCATAAATCCCCCTCCCCCGATGGCCAAAACTATCATCTTCCACAAGCCCAACCCTCCCTCGATGAAAGGTGCTACTTTCCTCCACAAACCCCTCTTCCCCAATGATCGACATTACCATTTTCATCCTGCCCTGCCAATATTAGGCTTTAATCCTCCCCACCTAATCTGATCGTTGGTGGCGTTGCTGTCCCCCTGTCTGATGGGGCCCCGGTGCTTGGATTTCTTTCCTCCACAACTCCTCCCAATAGGCAACACTACTATCTTCCACAAACCCAACCCTCTCTCGATGAAAACTGCTACTTTTCTCCCTCTTCCCTGATGACTGGCGCTACCCTCCTTCCCCTGCCCAGTTAGCATTAGGCTTATTGTTCCCATGATCAAAGAAGCTGACATCGATGTTCCATGCTACACCAGAGCAGAGCTTTCATCTTCTATGCATGCTCAAGGCTTGCCTTGCTCCTGCCCTCTATGAGAATCCTGGAGAGGGCAGGAGCAGGCAGGCCTTGAGTATGCGCAGAAACTCAAGGCTCCACTCCGGCGTGGCAAGAAACATTGAAGTCAGCTTCTTTGATCACAGGAATGGTAAGCCTAATGTTATCTGGGCAGAGGAGGACAGTAGCATCAGTCATCGGGGAAGAGGGGTTTGTGGAGGAAAGTAGCAGTTTTCATTGAGGGGAGGGTTGGGTTTGTGGAAGATGGTAGTCTTAGATATCAGGGGGGAGGGGGGTTAGGTGGAAGACAGAAACTCCGGGCATCGGGCAGGCAGGGTGGGGGGGGGGAAGGAGGGGACTGTAGTGCCATTGATGATTGGGTGGGGAAGATAAAAGTGACCCCCATTTTTTGGCATAAAACTCTCAGTTTATATTCGAGTATACAATATACGGTATGTTGGGTGGATATAATTCAGTCAACATTTCAAGATGCAAAGTTCCATTATGATTCTTGATCAGTTACTGAGAATTCAGACGTTGATTACCTGGGTGCCACTAATGTGATTGTGGGCACTATGCTCATATTTGGTTTCTGTTGTAAGCATTAATATTTCTGCTATGTAATATTCACTCCACAGAAGAAACTGCACATAGAGTTGAAAATGCAATCTGTAAGTAGTATTTTCTCCACTGACCTACTTGTAAATCGCTTAGGTTTACTTTGTTTTTTTATATTTGGGATATATCAAATAAATTGAACTTCTCTTCCCCTTTCTGAAAACTCCTCTAAATACAGCTAAAAAAAACCATTGGATTGTGGAGCAATGTTTATACCAGTGGTCTCCCCCAAACACATCAACTGGATATGTGTGGAAATATATTTCTAGCTGAGTTCTACAGTCAGTTCACACTTCAGAGAATTCACACTATTAAGGAATTCAAACAATTTTTTAGACAAGTTTTTAAACAATTTTTTATCTGGGGAGAAAAGACTTCAAGTGCTCACGGATGCCTGCTATTAGAACTGGTCTATGCAGGTCAACCTTTTAGTGATCTATCACTAGTCCAAAACCCCCTTTTTTGGCTTATCTATTTACTTATTATATATTTATATGCATTTAGAGTGACTATTGCAGCAGGTAGGTAGGAATTATATGTAGCTTCGTATCATTATTTCCTGGTTTGATGATACAGCTCAGGATGTGTAAAGGTAAATAAGCAAAAGAAAAGATAAATAAACAATATTATAATTTTACAAATTTAGTCAATGGGCTCCACACTTTATTAAATGCACTACTAAATCCCCTATATTCCGCGTTAATTCTTTCATATCTGTATGTAGTACACACATTCACCCACCAAAAAGTGTAACTTATTCTGTCATGGTTTTTCCAATTACTTGTGATCAATTGAATAGCTATGCCTGTCATAATCATAAAAAGATGGCTCATATACTTATCTAAAGTGGGTTTGACATGTAGAATCGTTCCACATATTATAGCTTCATATGTTAGTGGAGCATTTGATTCAAGAACAAGATTTATTTGTCCCCAGATTGACTTCCAAAACATAAATATCAAAGGACAGAAATATAACAAATGATCCAAAGTTCCTATATTAATATGACAATGGCAGCATCTATTAGACTTAGAACTATCTATTTTATTTAACTGAACTGGGGTCCAGAAAGTCCTATGCAACAAAAATAACCATGTTTGTCTCATAGATGCAGTTGCCGTGCATTTTAATCTCCAAGTCCAAATTCGTGGCCAACAAGACGCAGAAATATACTGTTTTATCTTGATGCTCCAGATGTCTCTAAGACTATTTTTTGGTTTCTTGTAGCACTGGGCAGCCTGATGTCCTACTAGATCTGTTTGGTAGCAAAGGATCTGCAGGCTAAAATAATTTTTTAAATTTTTCCATTCAGGGAACCCACTCTGAATAGCCTGCTTCAACTGCAATCACCTATATTGTTGAGATTTTAAAATGTCAAATGAATGTTGCAAGAACAGTAGAGTTTTACAAATTTTATGAAATGGTTGAAAACAGTCTAATTCTCTTATCCTTAATGGGATATCATTCCATATCTCTGTTAGTTTGAAAATGTAAGATTTACCCAATTTTCCAATAGAACTTATGCCCTTAGGAGAAGGTAATGAGAGTTTAGGTTTTTGGGTAGTCCTTGTCAGGCCCAGTCTATAAGGGCTCCTTTTACAAAGGTGCGCTACGGGTTTTACCGCATGTACCGGATTAGCACGCACTAGCCAAAAATCTACCGCCTGCTCAAAAGGAGGCAGTAGCGGCTAGCACGCGGGCATTAGCGCACGCTATTCTGTGCGTTAAACCCTAGCGCGCCTTTGTAAAAGGAGCCCTAAGTGTTTAAGATAAGGGAACCAAAGGTAAAAAGATACTGAACAAGATCTTAAAGTCGATACATGCACATTTAAATTGAATCCTAAGATGCACAGGAAGCTTTGGGCGGTCTGTTGCATTTATGCAGAGAAAGAGAGGGGGGTCAAAGATAACTCCAAGGTTGTGTGCTGACAAGACAGAGGATGAGAGTGTTATCCACTGAGATAGAGTGGGGGGGAGAGGAGAGGTAAATTTAGGTGGAAGGATAAGTAGCTTAGTCTTGGCCAGGTTCAGTTTTAAGTGGTGGTAGGACCTTAAAGCAGCAATGTCAGACAGGGAGGCTGAGACTTGGGCCTGGATTCCTGTAGAGATTTCTGGTGTAGAGAGGTAGATCTGGGAGTCAGCAGCATAGAGGTAATATCGAAAACTATGGGAGGAGGGTAAGACTCCACAGTGGGTGGAATGTTGAAAGGAAGGAATAGTTACCTCTCTCAGTCCTGTCACACCTTGGAGAAGGAGTGTCCAGTACTTGTGATGTCACTGTGGGCAGGGCTTAATGCTGCACCGCTGGCTTCCTGAGACTAGCTCGCACAGGTGGTGTTCTGGCAGTGAAGCCCAGGATAATGGGTATTGTTTTTTTAATGAGTTCCAGTTTCACACTGGATTGCCCCTTTGATATGAGGTTTTTGAATGGTGGTTGTTGGGGCTTTTGATCAATGTTGGTCTATAAGTGAGGGTGACATAAAGGATGTGACGTTACATAAAGGCTCGGATGTTGAGCTGAATGTTTGATTGAGTCAGCCACATTGTAATGTTGTGACGGCTGGTGTGTGTGAGTATGTTTGAGTTTGATAATTAGAGAATTAATTTTGTTTTTGATTTTGAAGGTTTTGGTATAAATGTGGCGGTGTATATTTTCACAGCTCAGCAACAGGTGTTTTAATCCCCCGAGGCAGATCACGCAGATTGAAATGCTCTAAGCATTTGGTTGAGTGTCGGGAGTGATGAGAATCTGCCAGCACTGGAATAAAGATGTGCCTATAAGCTAGGGGCATGCACAAGATTAGCCAAAAAATTATTGCCTGCTTAAAAGGAAGCGGTAGCAGCTAGCGCACACGGCATTCTAGCGCGCGCTATTCCACGCGTTAAGTTCCTAACGCACCTTTGTAAAAGGAGCCCTATATGTTGCTGTTGAAAAAATTTATATTTTTTTGAAAAGATTTGGGACATTTTATAAATGTTAAGCAGTTGAGGAAATTGATGAGATCATAGACTGTTGATTAAGCTATTGACAGTTGGAGGTGGGGTTGGACAGATTATTACAATGTTGAATTGCAAGATGGGGATCTGGAATAACTGTGTCATAAGAGATCTTATGATCTGATACTTTGAAAATTGTATGACGTCCTTTCTCCCGGTAAGTACAGTTGATTATTTTTAGTGAAAAAGTTTTTTTCTCAACCCCTTGTTTTCTTTTTTTGATGTGGTTATCTAATGTGTGTGATCTTTTCATAAACTGCCCAGTCTGGTTCCACTCCACTCCTCTGCAGATGTACCCAGCAGAACCTTTGGTCCACTTACTCATTCTCCCATCTCATACAACTCAGCCTCTCCAGATTCCTGACTAAATCTTGTTCCACCTCATCTTCTCACTCTGGCTTCCTTACCACTTACTACTGTGTTCCCTTTTAAATTAGATTGTAAACCGCTTAGAAGGCCATCCATATGGACAATATAGCAAATTTTAAATAAACTTGAAACTTCCTCATATTTTGCACCCTGCATTTATGGAGATAGTTATCAAGGTGTGTACATTGACTTACCACTGGAGTCACCAACCTGCAATAGTTCAGTACTTCTGGTTAATGACTGACTTAGTAAATGAGTAATGTTGCTAGTAAGCCACCTCAGAAGCTGCGTTATTCTATTGACCCAAGAGCATCAGGCCTAACAGCCATGGACCAATGCTCCCAGACTGCATCGTGAAAAGATTGGTGCTCTCCAAAGATGCCCTCTGTCCCCGATAACAATATAGAATCTTAAGGTCAAGCTTCCTTTGATTATAACATCTCTCTACCTAGTAAGATTTCCTTCATCAGAGAAAGCCTCCCCAATCACTAAAGCCCCCGCCCCCCCCCCGGCTTACTGTCAACATCTCTGGTGTCTAGCGATTTCCAGTCCCCCTGAGTACAATATTATAAGACTAATGGATATGTCTTGATATTTATCAAGGCTTAATCTTTCCAGGTTTTTAAATTCTTTATTTATAATTCTGTTTCAACTAAGTAAAAACAGAGCAATTTTCATATATAATGATCACCTCACAATAAATAATTATTTCAAATCCACATCAATGGGAGCACATGATGTAACAAAACATAAATAAAAAAAAATAATAAGAAAACTTTACAAAACCATAGCGCAGTTTGTAGCCACGGCGGTAATTGCTCTGATGCTCATGGAATTCCTATGAGCATCGGAGCTGGTACCACTGTGGCTGTTGCTAAAAACTGCACTACGGTTTTGTAAAAGTGAGTGTGTACAGGGCAGGATTAATTCTTCGAGGGCTCCTAGGCACACAAGTACACTGGGCCCCCCTGGCCCTGCCCCGCCCACGCCCGCCCACACCCCGCCCCCATTTATCTATTTTCTTATTTACTTCTTTATTTCCATTTATACTGTATTTCTTTTCTTTTTTTTTATTCAAAACAAACAAAGATTAGTATATCAGTGCACAGTTTTTCTTCTATGCAACCCCCAAACATCTCTGAACAAATCCCCCTTCCTTCCCACCTACTTACCCAGGACATTAACTCTGAACCTTTTCAATATGTATATAAAAGCATTCAAATATATTATAAAGCAGTAATACTATCCGAAATATAAGTCTATATTAATAACCAAGTTTACATCGTCTAACTGCCTCACTCTACATCAGGGGTGTCAAACTCAATCACATAAGGAGACGAAATCTGAAAAAAAGGCTAAGTCGCGGGATGAATTTTTAATTAAGATACTTAGGGGTCCTTTTATTAAGGTACGCTAACCAATTTTGCGCACGCTAAATGTGCACCTTAATAAAAGGACCCCTAAGTGACTAAGGCTTAGTCTTAGTAGAAATATAGGGTTACAACATCTCCAACCCGACACAGGCTCTGTGGTGTAAACAAAATAAATATTGTAATCATAAAACAGAAAATAAAATTATTTTTTCTACCTTTTGTTGGTCCCAGGCTCTGGTTGTCTTCTAATAACTCGCTTGCAAGGGTCTCCTGCCCATGTGTCATTTTCTTCTTTCTCCGTGCTAACCATCAATCTTCCATTTCTGTCCTCCCCTTCCGTTTCCCTTCCCTCCCTCGGAGGTCTGGCATCTTTCCTTTTTTTTCATGTCCATATCCACAGCTGCGGCAATGGACCCCACCATCCCCAATCCACCATCTGTCCTTTTCTCAACTACCCTTTCATCCAGCATCTCTCCCTCCTTCCCCACCACCCCAGGTTTATCATCTCTCAGTTTCTCTTCACAACTACCCTGTTCTATGCCACTTCCAGAAACTGTATGCCTCCTCCTTCCATCTTTCCCTTCACCTCCATTGGTCTGGCATCCATCTTCTTCCATTCCCTCCTCCAATGATCTGGCATCTCTCTCCTCTCTTCTTCTTCCCTTCACTCTCCCACACTCACACCCCCATGGTTTGGCATTTCATTCTCTCCTCTCTCTTCCCCACACTTCAATCAGCATCTGCCCCCTTTCTTTCCCTCCAACCTACATCCATCCAGTATCCTTCCCCCTTATGTCTCCCCCTTTTCCCTGCATACCAATTCCATCAGCATCTGCCCCCTTTCTCTCCCTCCACCCTTTCCACACAGCAACAGCAACACCTCCCCCACCAGCAACGGCAATAGGCCACCCCTACGGCAATGGACCCCCCACCCGGCATCAACGATGACAACAACACTGCCCCCCACCCGGCATCGCCCCCTGGCATCAATGGACGGCAACGCGGCCTCCCCCCGGCATCGTTAACACAGCTGGCTTAGCTCCATGAAGATCCCGCGATGACTGTGTCTGCCGGAAGAAGTAAATTATGTCGGAGGGGGATGGACCAGCAGACGCAGTCATCGCGGGACCTTCTTGGAGTTGTGTTGGCTGTGTGCCACTCATGCCGTCGATTGGCTGCATTGCCGTCCGTCGATGCTGGGGGAGCCGGCGTTGTTGTCGTCCAGTGGGGGCCCGTTGACTGGGGGAGCGGTGTTCTTGTCGTCGGGTGAGGGCCCGTTGCCGTGGAGGGAAGGGAGAGGGGGGCCTGTTGCTGTCTGAAAAAAAAATGGCATGGTAAGTCGTCCTTCAGCGGGCCCCCTTGACTATTTCGGGCCCTAGGCACGTGCCTACTGGGCCTATTCATTAATCCAGCTCTGAGTGTGTGTGTGTGTATGTGTGTGTGTGTGGGGGGGGGGATTAGTGAACATAAGAACATAAGAATTGCCACTGCTGGGTCAGACCAGTGGTCCATCGTGCCCAGCAGTCCGCTTACGCAGCGGCCCTCTGGTCAAAGATCAGCGCCCTGAGACTAGCCCTACCTGCGTACGTTCCGGCTCAGTAGGAACTTGTCTAACTTTGTCTTGAATCCCTGGAGGGTATTTTCCCCTATGACTGTCTCCGAAAGAGCATTCCAGTTTTCTAACACTCTCTGGGTGAAGAAGAACTTCCTTACGTTTGTCCCATGTCAGACCTCAACAGTGGCACCTCTCAGTATGAAATAGCATTTCTAGCAAAAACAAAAAAACTCTGAAGATGGTGATGTTCAGGATGCAGGCTTTATTAAGAAATATACAAATTCATAATCCACATAAAATATATCTAGGACCCAAACTGTTGGGGACTTGGACCATGTTTCGACAATATTGTTTTCCTCAGGGGTCCCTAAAAATCCTGATATAAAAACACGTGGATTAAAAACTGAGGTGGCATTAATGTGTCTTATGGTTTTCCTTACATAACTTTCCTTTGATATAAGATTTGTTATAAGGCTTCTGTGTTTTTAAGTTTGGATGTGTTGGTGTAGCGATAGTGCCATCAGTCCCCTAGCCCTGTTCCCATACAATGGTCCCTTTCAATATCATAGAGAGATCAAGCACCCCACAGAGCTGATGCCTACGGCTAATATTTTGTTGTTTGTGAATCAATTTAAGAACATCCAAGTGTTCTTGCATAGTAGTGATTATGGCAGAGCTACCCAAAATGTTTATTTACTTAGGTCAGTTATTCTGAAATTGAATTCATGTGGGAATGACATTTCTTTTCTTTACTTACCAGTGTTTCAGTTCATGTTGCGGTTGCATTGTATTATGATATATGATACAGAACGATGTTAACATATTTACATATAGATTTTCTCCACTTCCCAAAAAGATGTAGTCATTTAAAATTACTTGAGATGGATGGATAGCAAATATAATACTAAAAAATTAACACGTACATGCTGTATAATGACACAAAGTCATTGGCTTATATTTTAAATCTTATTGCAATGGCTAGTATAAGAACACAAATTATGTGTACATTTTAATGTATCTATGCTTCATAATTATGCATGGTTGTGTGCTGTTATAATTGACATAAAATATAAAACAGGTCAAAGAGCAGCTATTAAAACTATTTTTCATTTTGTTTCTTGACAGCCGGCTACAACGATGCGTAGTGCATTTAATAAACACTTTCACAGAATGCAAAGATAGTTATATAATTTAAATCACATTCAGATCTGCACAATATGCAGCCTAATTGTTCCATGCATCTTTGCAATGATTTTTTGCAGCCACTAAGCATTTTAAGCAAAAAAAAAGAAATAATCTAGGGGAAATTTGTAAAACTTGCAGACATGTTTTCTGTGTCAGGGAGAGAACTGATAACGGGAAGATATAATCTCACCCCTAAAATTGTGCTGCATAAATGATACCTAGAGAAGACAAGGTCAGGCACTGTATTTATTTCAGATGATAATTCACACTTTATATACAGAGTAAGGCTTTGCAAAATTTTGTTACTTTATGTTGTTCTTAGTTGCTGTATTTTATCGTGACTTGCAATGTATTAACCACTTAGATATTTCTTGGTCTTTCTAATAAGCTGTGGCAAAAAGTGGTCTTGATGTGGCCTTATGTAGGTTTCTCCTACGCACCATAGTCGTAAAAATGGCCATTAAAAACTTTTACTACATGAACATTTACCACCTCTTATTTGTATTTGCTGAAATACTTTCAGGGATAAAGAGTTTGTAAACTCAAAGCCAGAAAAAGCTATATTACACACCAAAAAACTGGCCTTATAAATGGTAAACCAGTAAAGGGTGATCAAACAAAATTATAAGAAAGCTCAGAGATTTGAAACTCTGAAGGGAAGGTTTTGAGACCTCCCTTAGGTGAAAGAGTTTACCTTCCAGTCATAGTCCTCTTATGAAAAATGTTTAATCACTTCCTTCAAAGATATTATGCAAAAAGCCACTTCAAGAAACTTCAAAAAATGTCCAAACAAGGTACTGGTTTTAAACTTGCAATTGTCACTGCACCTGTGGCCAGTTCTAACAGGTTTACTTAACTTATAGGCAGGATTGAAGGGGTCCCAACGCAGCCCCGTTTCGATCCCTGCTTCAGGGGACCCGATTGCTGATTCTCTAAACAGGTTCCATTACTTTCATGCTGGTAAAATTTGCTGTGGTGACATGCAGCTGAAGAAACTCTAAAACAAACACACAGACATGCCACATGTGAGTAAATCCTTATAATGAACCCACACTGGCAGAAGGTGATACACATTCAAGACATACACTCTTATTTGTAGGCAGTAAGGCCCCGATTCTATAAATAGCACCTAAAACTTCGGTGCCAAGTAGTGTGGTGTTTAAGCGCGATTCTATAAAAGTTAGGTGCACTTTATAGAATTACATTTAGTGGCACCTAAAGTGGGCTTAGGCATTGATAAATGTCCCAACCTTAGGCCTACCCTATTTATGTCAGGGTTTTCTTGGTCTAAATAAGTGCGCCTAAGTTAGACACTTACCATGCCCACCCTCTGCCCAAATCAATGGGGGAGGTAGGATGGAAGTATATTAAACATCATAGTACTTGCTAGAGCATGGATACTCAAACCTTTTCTGGGAGTCCACTTGGGATTTCAGAATATCCCTAGTGAATATGCATGAGGAAGATTTGCATGCCTATCACCTCCATTATATGCAACTCTCTCTCATGCATATTCATTAGGGATATCTTGAAACTTGACTTTCACAACAACTACCAAGTCCCACTGATCACCATACACTGCTTGTTGGGCATACTTAAATCTCCTGTATATTAGACTAAACAGCCCACATCTATCTTGAGTTGCTGTAAACAACCCTGGCCTGACGGGACTCGTTTCGCCATCCTAGACCGGCTTCTTCAAGGGTTCTTTATGGCTGTTATAATACTCTTTCTTTGCCTTCCAATGCTGCCTCTCTCCGAAGTTATATTTTTGCACAAAATTGTCTTGCATGAAAATCAATAGAAAAAAAAACAAAAAAAAGTTAATAAGAAAAAAGAAAGTAGAGTAGCGAGAGGTTTTTCAGGATCGATGCTACCTTGCAGTTCTGTACGGTTAACAAACGAAGAAAGTATTGACCATTCATAGTACGATCACAGTAGATTAATCAAAATATTTGCCAAACAAGTATGTTTTCAATGATTTTCTGAAAACCAGTTAAGAAGTAGAAATAGATATATAGGTACCAACTCGTCTATCCCACATTGCTACCTGATATGCCAAAATGTTGCTAAAGAATCATTTATAGACACATCCTTTTACTGATGGAAAGTCAAAAAATCGTACTTTGCTTATATGTTTCCTATCAACAAAATTAAAGTGATCGACAAGGTAGCTGGGTAAAAGTCCAATCGGAGCCTTAAAGCAGATACAACCAAACTTAAACATGACTCTTGCCTCTATTGTCAACCAAATGTAATCTGTGGAACCTTGAAAAGACTTGATTAAGGTCCACCCTAATTAATCAAGCAGGTTTCTGAGATCCTTTTCCTCTCTATTGATCACTCAGTTATTGGTTTTAAGAAAGGTTTGGACAAGTTCCTGGAGGAAAAGTTGAGAAAGACATGGGGGAAGCCACTGCTTGCCCTGGATTGGTAGCATGGAATATTGCTACACCTTGGGTTTTGGCCAGGTACTAGTGACCTGGATAGGCCACCATGAGAACGGGCTACTGGGCTTGATGGACCATTGGTCTGACCCAGTAAGGCTATTCTAATGTTCTTATTACATTACATTACATTACATTAGGGATTTCTATTCCGCCTGTGCCTTGCGGTTCTAGGCGGATTACAATAAGGATGATATCTGGACATTTCCAGTAGAATTACATTACAGGAGAAGAGTAGATTACAAGTAACAGTGAAGAGTTACAATACATTCAATATCGCAGCAGATGTAACATAGCCACGGATTACAATAAAGAAAATATTTGGGCGTTTCCAGTAGAATTACATTATAGGAAGAGATAATTACAGTTTATATTGCAGAATTATAGTACATTCAATATCGCAGGAGATGTTAATAGCAACTGAGTCAATTTACTACTGGTGGAGAATAAGGAATTACAATATGTTCTAGATTACAGAAGATGTTACATGAGCTGAGTCAATTTACTACTGGTGGAGAATAAGGAATTACAATATGTTCTAGATTACAGAAGTTGTTACATGATCTGAGTCAAGTTTCTTAGGATGTTGAGTAGCATCATATGCCTATAAGCGGGGTGTATTTATTGTTTTGATGATTGCATGATGTTGGTTAATTAATGTTGATGATATGGACAGTAGTGGTGTTTAGTTTGGATTGGGTAAAGAGATTCTTTTCCCAAGGAGTTGATTGAGAACTCATTAGGTGGCGGTTTAGATTGATGGGAGATATTTTTTGAACAGTAGTGTTTTTATTTCTTTTCGGAACTCTTTTATGTCTGTAATTTCGATCAGTAATTTTGAGATGTCGGAGTCAATATTAGCTGCCTGTGTCCCAAGTAGGTTGTCATAAAGTTTCTTACGTCGAGTACCATTGAGAGGAGGGTAGGTGAAAATGTTCTGTGTTCTCCTTCTTCTGGATAAGAGATAGTAGTGAAATCGGTTGTTTAGGTAGCTGGGTGCCGTGCCGTGGGTTACTTTGAATAGGAGACAGTAGAATTTGAATTGTGTTCTTGCTTTTATTGGTAGCCAGTGAGATTCTAAGTATGCTTTGGTAATATGGTCGTATTTGCTGAGTGAGTATATGAGTCTGAGGGCTGTGTTCTGGACGGTCTGTAGTTTTTTTATTGTGTTGATTGGGCACGGTAGATAAAGGCTGTTGCAGTAGTCTACCATACTTAGTACGAGGGATTGGACAATGATCCTGAATTGGTCTTTATTAAAGAATTTTCTTATTTTTCTCAGATTACGCATTGTGAAGAATGCTTTTTGGATGATTTTATGGATTTGTGTTTGCATAGTGCAGCATCTGTCTAGTTGTATTCCCAGGATTTTGAGGGAACTCTGTATTGGGTACTTGATTGAGTTTACTTCCAGTTCTGTTAGGGATGGTTTTTTGTCCTTCTCTAGTAGTAGGAATTTAGTTTTGTCCGTGTTCAGCTTCAACTTATGATTTGTCATCCATTTTTCTACTGTTTCCATTATAGTTTTCAGGCGTCCTGTGGAGATGGGGTCGTGGATGTCGAATGGAAGGAGGATGGTTATGTCATCCGCATAGCTGAATGAAGTTATGTTTATGTTTATGGACTTAGTAGTTGTGAAAATTGCAAATTTAGCCACTGTCCGTCTTTGTGTTATAGTAGTGTGATTCCTTTGAGGACCCCTGTGCTACAGGATAAGGAGACGGGGCACTAAATTTTGAATTCCCATAGGGCAGCCAGATATCTTACACAGGCCCTGCTATTAATGTCTCTGACATAGATACTGGATGTATAACTGCGAACACTCTCCTACGCAAAGTATGTTAAAACCAATTCTTGAGCATATTTTGAGGTATCTGAAAATAATGATAGTATAGGAAAAAATGACATTACAAGCAACAGCCTGACAAATTAAAAACAAAATTCCTGCAGATGTGGAATAGTTTTTCTTTATGGAAGATAAATTGATGTACTTCACTTTGTACAAGAATCACTTATTTATATTTTTCTGCTAAATTGATTGACTGCTATTGAGAAAAGTTGCCTCTCTTATTTCAGCATGTACTTTGGTGTGACATTTTAGTGATGATGATAATAATTGGTATCCTTAATCACTAATTCTTCACTTAATTAAAGTGAAAGAATTGATTTACAGGGCTACTGGACTTTGGTGTTCTTTAAAGAAAAATTCATTACAATCATAAAAAATGCAGTTTTATATAGACTGCATCTGGAAATAGAACACCACGACATAGTGGTAAAACGCAATCCAGTATCTGGATAAATACAAGAGAGTTTGTTATTATAATGTCTGGTTATGGTATCAAAAACAATCATCCAATACAAAGCCTAGGATTACCAAATTTTCCAGAACTGCCTAAAAAAATGTGAGGATTTCTAACTGTGGGTGGGGAAGCACATAGGCTTAACAATAGGTGCATCTTTTTTGTTGTTAATTGTCATTAGGAGGAGCCTTAAGTGCCTAGGCCAATCAGAGCCTTAGGCCCCTCCCCGGTGCATCCCAGAATGCACAAGGAAGGGGAAGGCTTGCCATTTTGGAAAAGGTGGGTCTGCCGGCAGAAGGGAGTGGGCATCCCTCTTGCCGGCCATCTCCTAAAGGTACCGGGGGGGGCAGTACATATCAGGGGGGATGTTGAGGTTTGAGGGAGTGTCGGGGTGTGTTGGGAAATGTAAGGTGATTGTTGGGGAGTATCGAGGGGTGTCGGTGTGTGTTGGGAAATGTCGGGGAGGTGTTGAGGAATGTCGGGTGGGTGTTGGGGAATGTTGGGTGAATGCCCTGGGATATCATGGTGTGTTGGAGGATGTTGGGTGAGTGTCGGGTTGGTGTTGGGGAGTGTTGGGTGGGTGTTGGGAAGTGTCAGGGGTTCGGGGGATTGAGGGGTTAGCAGCAGGAAGGAGAGGGCATCCCTCTTGCCACGGACAGTGTCTGGGAGTTTGGGGGTAGTGGCAGAAGGGAGTGGGTATTTCTCTTACCATAGACAGTGTCGGGTAGGGGTTCGGGTTCTAGCAGCAGGCTGGTCTACATTTCAAATAGACACGGCCACTATGCTGATCATGACAAAGAAATCTCACTGCTGCGATCAACTGAGCAGCCGTGGCAGGGAACTCGCCCCCTGTGAAGTTGGCTGGCAGGAGGGATGCACACTTAGGGTTACCATATGGCTCCAGAAAATGGAGGCAGATTGAAACATCTAGGTTTTACTTCCATTGAAAGCAAGGAAAGTAAAACCTGGATGTCTCAATCCAGCCTCTCTTTTCTGGAGCCATATGGTAACTCTAAGTGGGCATCCCCCCTGCCAGCCAACATTGCAGAGGTGAGTTGCCTGCTGCGGCCACTCAGCTGATGGCAGCAGTGAGATTTCTTTGCCGTTATCAGCATATCGGCTGCGTCTATTTAAAATGTAAACCAGCCTTTTGTTGGCCTACATTTCAGGCACCTAGGTAACACCTAGGGCCATTTAAATTCACCCAAGCCACTTCCTGGTGAAACCATACCCAGCCTTGGGTGAGCTTAAGCGTCCCTATGTGTCTCCGTCAACCACGACAGATGCCTACAGTGTAGATGGCCTGCTTCAGGGTGGTTTAAAAAAAAAATAAAAAAGTGAGTCCTTACTGGCTGGTTAGACAGCAGTAGGACGCCTACCGCCACCTACAATTGGGATACCATTTATAGAATTTGGCCCATATTGTCCATTCTTAGTTTTGAATAGTGTCTTTATTTATATGAAACTAATTGTTAATGTTTTTTGTTTCTCAGAAATTCCCCTGATGAAGCTTGATTGAGAAACAGGGCCTGTCAGGAATTCTAAGATTATCTCCAGTGCAATGCTATATTGAAAGAAATTAGCACTGGGAGACTCTTTTCACTGCGCTGCGGTGATCTTACCTACACCAGAGGATACATATAAACTATTAAGATAAGTGCGGGTTTTTAAAAATTCTGTTTAAATAATTTTGAAAACTTCTATGTCTACGAATTATATATATTGAACTTTAACGGAGTTTTTCTCAGACTGAGGATGTGTTGTCTATGACAATTTTGTACTTGTCATAGTAGTTTCCTGAGCTTGTTCTCAGGGAACACTGAGGTCTTTTCTCCGTATTTTTTTGATACCTGCTCTATTTAGGGCTCCTTTTAAGAAGGTGCACTAGGGTTTTTAGTGCACGCACAAAATTACTGCGTGCTATAGTGTGCAGTAGCCAAAAATCTACCACCTCCTAGAAAGGAGGCGGTAGTGGCTAGGACGCTCGGGAATTTAACGCACGCTATTGCGTGCGTTAAGGCCCTAGCGTGCCTTTATAAAAGGAGCCCTTAGTCTCTGGTAAGGGGATATATTTTAGGAATATCTGTTGGTGGCTATACTAAATTTTTTTGATATTCTGCTTGCCTATAAGAAATTTTTTTTTGGCAAAATAGAAGTTTGTCATATTCTACCCTAGAAATATATAAGGTTTCAAAGCCAGCTTACCGGTATGTATCTTTCCATCCTAAAGCTTCAGCTACTATTAGTGCTTGTAAGCTCCTACAACTCTTTAGAAAATGTTGTTAACTAGGAAGGTAGAGAGAGGTATAAACAGTTCACCCTAAAGAAGCACCTGCTTTTGTTGACTAGTGAAGCATCAGAGTCATTTGGATTTGGCAAGGAGCTGGTATCCAGAGAAACAAGCAGGACAGCTTGCAATAAGGTGTTGTTGACTGACAAATTCAGACTGGATAGCAGGTGTTGTCACAAATAATGCAAATAGGAGGAAGGCTAGATAGAGCATAGACACCTATAATTGGACAAGAGCAGGGATCTCAAAGTCCCTCCTTGAGTCGGCTTGCCAGTCGGGTTGTCAGGATTTCCCCAATAAATATGCATTGAAAGCAGTGCATGCACATATATCTCATGCATATTCATTGGGGAAATCCTGAAAACCCGACTGGATTGCGGCCCTCAAGGAGGGGCTTTGAGACCCCAGGACTAGAGTATGCATAGACAAGTGTCGGTATGTCATTGTATGTCAGTATGTCAGACTGTTAGTGTTATTGTGTTGAAATTTCTTTTTAATGTATGTTTTTATAATTTCTTGTTTTTTTAATATATACTATAGAAAACCACTTTGATATCTGATAAGGCGGTATATCAAATTTTAAATAAACCTGAAGTACAGGAAAAATATGAGCAATTTGATAAGGAACATGTACACATTCATAGTACTCAATTAAGCATTTGCATAACCATTTTAAAAGTGTACATTTATTTGCAGTTGAGCACAAGAACAAATTCAAATTCAATTTATTTAATATACCACAAATAAGAACATAAGAATAACCTCACTGGGTCAGACCAATGGTCCATCAAGCCCAGTAGCCCATTCTCATGGTAGCCAATCCAGGTCCCTAGTACCTGGCCAAAACCAAAGTAGCAATATTCCATGCTACCGATCCAGGGCAAGCAGTGGCTTCCCCCATGTCTTTCTCAATAACAGACTATGGACTTTTCTTCCAGGAACTTGTCCAATGAATAAGAGGAAACTTCTCAGCAAAACCTTTTCAAGAGAGGTTGCCATCCTGGTGAGGAGGTGATTAAGCATTTCAAAGTGTTTTATGGACCAGGATGTACCAAAGTTTCATCCTTCCATAAGGAAATGTTCTGGCAGAGCATTTTTATCAAACGGAATGCCATCATCTACAATAACAGAGAAAGGAAACAAGATGACCAGAATTTGAGAGGGACATTTTAGTCTGGTCAATATGACTCTGATTGAACATGAGATCTTTAGAAGTCTAGGTGGTGCCACTTTGACTGGTATAAGCCAGTTGGATACCTCTTGCTGTACAGTAGAAAAACATAGTAAATGTCAAAACAGCAATCTTATGAATGGATTCTCCTACCATGCGTTGTTGCTTTCTAACCTACCTTGCACCCTAGAGGTCTATATTTTTCCACCTTCTCTAAGTGAAGACCTAGGATGAAGGTCTGTCAGGGTGTGGCCTGTTCCTCCAGGGTATCAGTAGCCTGATGTTTTAAGACCTCTGACACCTTTCTTCCATGATGTACACTAGATGGAAGGATATAGTTGATGAAAGCTCTGGTCTGAGGACTTTGGGGAGCAACCTAAAATGAGGCCTAATGATGTGCTTGTAAACAAAACTGTTTAATGCATTCATAGCAGGCTGATACAGTGCTGTAATCCAGAACTGTAGCTTAAGGGTCCTGTGTGCCCTTCTAGACTACAGGTGTACCACTCATTTACCATTTCTGTTTCCTGATTGCAAGCAAATATAGGGCCATGCTTGAAGAAAATCCATGTGTAGATGGAACCAGACCTCAGGGAAGAGGTGTGCTCTGGAGCTGTTAGGTGTCAAGTGAAAGTCTCAATGATAATAAGGCAAGAGGCGGAAAAGGGCTGTATCTGGTACTTGATGTTCTTTTAAGTGATGGAACAAAAACAACAAGAGGCAAATGAGATGTCAAAAAATCAACCAAACAGTTACTTTATTTATCCAAATGGCAAACAAGTCACAAAAAGTCTATAAAAGTCCAAAGCATAATGTCCAACTTGGAGAAAGGATCTCTGAGAGTATCCCAAGTCTATAAACAGAAGGTCTATCAGAATAAGATGGACCTTCTGAGATTGTCCCAACTAGGAACCCAGTTTTGGCATCTGTAGATGCCTTCTTCAGGGGATGAAGGACAAGGCTGCTTGCAAACTAGATATCAGCAGAACCCCTTTCTCTATTCCAAGCAGGCTTTACTTCCTTCTCTGTCTGTGGGCTCATGAAGTTCCAGGCAAATCATTTGCCATTTGGATAAATAAAGTACCATAACTGTTTGGTTGATTTTTTTGACATCTCATTTGCGTCTTGTTGTTTGGTTGCATTGCTATATTTTGAGGCAAATTTCTTCTTTCCTCTTTTGGTTTGCCTATTGTCTTTTAAGTGATGGGAAATTGAAAAATGGCTGCCATGAGAGCAGGGAGAATTTTTGAATTTGAATAAGATGGTTGACTGGTTGTACTGGCGTACCTAGCATATATGACACATATCACACAAGAGTGTACCTAGGAAAAGGCAGCATCTTAAACACTGCAGTGAGCACTAGAACACCAACACATACATTGTAAAACTAAACAAGCCAGATCCCACACAGTCAATTGATCTTGTAGTCAATGCCAACTGAAAACTATGTCCTTTTCATACACACAGAACAGAGATACACCCTCGCCCAACATGGAATAATCACAAACTAAAATTAGAAATATGTAGACAAAAGTTAAACTGAACCGCCAAGAAACCAGACTCTGCATATAATGCAACACCACAGAAACAGTGACACATGTCCCCTAATACTGTGCAAAATATAAAGAAAGTAGATGTAAATTTGAAAAACTGATATATAAAAATCACCACTTTACAAATTAACAAATAAAAATAAAACAAATAATGAGAAATAAGAAAATATCATTTTATTGGACAAACTAATCCATTTTTCAATTAGCTTTCAGAGGCCAAATCTTTCTTCAGAACAGGAAAGGGAAAGGGGTTTAGTCCAAAAATTGCCTTATTTCCATTTCCTATTTATAAACTTTTATCAATACAGTAACAATACTACTTGATTCTAAGTAAAGCAACAGAAAATCTTTCTACTTCTTGTTGTTTCTGCTTTAACCTTTTCCTATCATAAGAAATTTTACGTTACGCTGATTCCAATCGTAATTATCGCTACTGCCCGCTACATTTTCTGCATCAAAATCCGAATCATTATCCGACTCAGACACCGAACTACTTGGTAATAAATAGATGGGACAAATGATAGGTATAAGGTGTACTGTATGTCTCATGCGATGGGACATACGATGGCAATAACATTTTTGGAATGTCCCGTCATTCGGGACACACGATAGGAAAAGGTTAATCATCTTCTCTTTGCTTTTTTCTTTCTATACAGCATTTGTCCTCTCTCCCTTCCATGCATCATCTGCCCTCTCTTTGCCCCTTCCATCTACTGCCCACACTCTCTCTGCCCCTTCCATCTACTGTCCACCCTCTCTCTCTTCCATATAGCATCTTCCCTCTTTCTATGTCCCTTCAATAAACTGTATATCTGGGGTCCCTTCTTTCCTTTGCACATGATTCATTTCAGCTTCACCCCCTCTCCATTTTTCTGTCTCCACCCCATTCCCTATGCTTTGGCACCTCTCTCTTTCTCGTCTCCTTTCCTTCCTTCCTTCCCACTCCACACCATGGTGTGGTATCTCTATCTCCTTCCCTTCCTTTATGCCATGGCATCTCTTCCTCCCCCTCCATGGTCTGGTATCTCCTATCCTTTTTTCCTTTCCCTCCCTCCCATGGACTTGGCATCTCTGGTTCCTCTCCCTTGTCTTCCTTCTCCCTCCTTCCCTCTCTCTCCCCAATTGGGTGCTGCTGCAGCAGCAGTAGCATTTCTCCCCCTTCCCTGTGCAGCAGCAGCATGTCTCCCCCCCTTGCCTTTACAGCATGTCTACCCTCCCCCTTCCCTGTGCAGTATTTCTACCCTCCCCCTTCCCTATGCAGAATTTCTTCCCTCCCCCTTCCCTGCCCAGCATGTCTGGCCGGTTCCCCTGCTAAAAGCCGTGGGCGTCTACACGTCACCGATCTGCGGCTTCTTTCTGACGTCAGAGAGAACGCTTCTGATGCAGCCGCGGATCGTGCGAGGAGCGGACGCCTGTGGCTTTCAGCAGGGGAACCAGCCAGAAGCTGAGCAACGCTGTTTACTGCCACTGCTGCTAGTTAAGGAAAGGCAGCAGCAGCAGAATAGGGAGGGTGGCTGGCTGTGCACCCCCTTGGGGCATGCACCCGGGGCGGACCGCCCCCCTTGGTACGCCACTGACTAGTTGTCAAGCTCTGGTTAATATAGAGCCAAACATTGCTAATATCTGGTGTGCAGAAAAATCTATGATGCAAAATGTGCCTATGCAGAAGGATGTGACAGGGATTACGGTTGACCTGTAAGCTTCTACAGGCATTATGGAATGATTCATTGGGAAGATCCTGGATTGCAAAGCTCCAGTCAAGTGCTTGCTTCCATAGGCTGTCCAGTGTGAGGGCCATCTTAAACTGCTTGCTCCAAATTTTTACTTTGTAGTAGGATGATGGGGCAGACTCACCATAAACTGCAGTCCTGCGTTCAAGGATCTCCTTTGGCTTTTTCCCTTCTTTTGTGAGAAATTTTATCACTGAATGATGCTCCAAATCTAGCAGTGTCTTCATTTGCATGAGGACTCTCTTGACATCCTATCTTGTTGGAATGCTATACTCACAATGAGCCGCAAGATGTGCATGAGTAACCTTGCAACATATCACAAAATGCACAGACTTATTTCAACACGCTACTTTCTTTCATACTCAGGCAGATAAATTATCGGACGTCCCTCATAGCTGAATGGTGTAAATGCTCATGCCTCACTGCAAATATTCTATTACCTGTATGCATAAGTGCTCTTGGCCCATCCATGCACCGCCCAGGTCCATATGCATGTTAAGGCTTTGTTATCTTTCTATCTAGATAGAAATAGATCTATAGATAGAAAAATAGATCTATAAGAACCTGCAGGTACTAAGGGGTTAATGCTGTTAAGGTATGGTTATCTTTCTATCTATTGATCTATAAGATCCTGCAGATCCTGTGGGGTTAATGCTACAAAGCTTTCCATCTTACCTTATGTATTCTATAAGAATTATAAATCCAATTGACTTAAACTGTAGAAAACAGGGTCATCTCATAAAAATCCACTTATTGAAAACCATGTAAAATAAACAAAATTCTGGACCATATACTATTATTCTACACAGAACATTATGATAGTTTATTTTCCAGCATCATCTTTTTACATTACTTCCCCCCCCCCACCAAATTGTAGCAATTTTTGAAAGAGCAATGGGATTTATATAGCAGGGGTGCAATTTTCACTGCTTTGGCCTGTGTTTTCCAGTGGGTTTTAAATAGAGACCAGCAATTTAAAAGCTATTATTCTACTACAAATGCTTTCCCATTCTTAACCATCTAGCCTTGTTGCTATTGTGGTGCCATTCTCTGTCTTGTTCAATTTGTATCCTCTCCTATTCAACAATACTTAAAAAAAAAAAAAAAAAAAGCCACCCAAAAAAAAGAATTTTAAAGTTGATAAAATCTTGGCATCTTACTGCATTATAAAAAAAAAATAATGAAATAATATTTCCCTGCAGATTCTATAGTCCATAATGGCTGGATCCAGAAGGTTCCTCTTTGAAACACATTTATTTTCTATCTTCTTCCCAATGTGCGGCGACGGCCAAAAAAGCAAACAGGATGCTGGGAATTATTAAAAAAGGGATGGTCAACAAGACTAAGAACATAAGAAGTGCCATCTCCGGAACAGATCCTAGGTCCATCAAATCCGACGATCCGCACACACGAAGGCCCCGCCAGGTGTACCCTGGCATAGTTTTAGACCCCATATCACTCTAAGCTTCTCGTAAGGAGATGTGTGCTAGCTTACCCTTACCCATGACACTCTTAAGGAGATGCACATCTAACTTACCCTTAAATCCTAGAACGGTGGATTCCGCATTTACCTCTTCTGCGAGAGCATTCCAGGTGTCCACCACTCGTTGCGTGAAGCAGAACTTCCTGATATTTGTCCTGAACTTGTCCCCCCTTAGCTTCTGTCCATGTCCTCTTGTCCATGTCACATTAGACATTGTAAATAATTTTTTTCCCTGCTCTATTTTGTCGATTCCTTTCACTATTTTGAAAGTCTCGATCATATCCCCTCACAGTCTCCTCTTCTCAAGGGAGAACAATCCCAGTCTCTTGAGTTGTTCCTCGTATTCCAAGTTCTCCATGCCCTTTATTAGTTTCATTGCTCGTCTCTGCACCCTCTCGAGTATTTTTATATCCTTCTTTAGGTAAGGAGACCAATGTTGGACACAGTACTCCAAGTGTGGTCTGACCATTGCTCTATAAAGCGGCATTATTATTTCTCCGATCTACTCGTGATTCCCTTCTTTATCATGCCTAGCATTCTGTTTGCATTCTTCGCTGCCGCCATGCATTGCGTCGACGGCTTCAGGGTCCTATTGATTAATACACCCAGGTCCTTTTCCTGTTTGGTTCTTCCCAGAGTCGCACCTGACATACTATACTTGTGTTCCTTATTTTTTCTGCCTAAGTGCATCACTTTGCATTTTTCCACATTAAACTTCATCTGCCATTTGTCTGCCCATTTCTCCAGTCGGCTCAAGTCACTCTGGAGTTCCTCACTGTCCTTCTGCGAGTTGATTGCCTGGCATAGCTTTGTGTCATCTGCAAACTTGATGATCTCACTGGATGTTCCATCCTCTAGGTCGTTGATGAAAATATTAAATAAGATGGGCCCAAGTACCGAGAGTCACATTCTCCCAGTCTGAGAACTTCCCATGTATGCCCACTCTCTACCTTCTGTTCTCCAGCCATTTGCCTATCCATCTTAGTATATCTCCTTCTATTCCATGGCCTTGCAGTTTCCTGAGGAGTCTCACATGTGGAACCTTGTCGAACGCTTTCTAAAAATCCAAGTATATAATATCCACCGGTTCTCCATTATCAATTTGTCTGTTCACTGTCTCAAAAAATTGAAGTAGGTTCGTCAAACATGACTTCCCTTTCCTGAATCCATGTTGGCTGGCTCTCATCAGGTCGTGTGTGTCTAAGTGCCGGGTTATGCTATCCTTGATCAGCGCCTCCACCATCTTCCCAGGGACCGACGTGAGACTTACAGGTCTATAGTTGCCCGGTACTCCTCTCGATCCTTTTTTAAATATCGGCTTCAGGGATAAAGGCCATCAAGATCAACGACATGAAATAAATACAGTATATGAAGGATATTTACCAATGAAGCTATTGTCCCTGGAAATTTCAGAAAATGGTTATGTAGCTCTCACTGAGACTCAGAAGCTTTTTCTTTCCAGCAGCCAAATTTGAATCATCAATAGCTTTGAGAATACAGTAGATGTTTGGACTAAATGAGATTGTGGGATTTTCATGGTTTGACTAAATATTTTCCACATACTACTTTGGTAGTTTGGTAAGATACTAACAAGAAGCTTGTCATGTTCCTGAGGTGTAAACTGAGAGTTATAATAATTTGAATAATTTGAAAATATGCACCAGAAACCACAGCAAAGCAGGAGCCTGAAGCTTCATTCATTTTCTTTCCCGGAATTACAGGCCTGGGATATAGATGCTCTGTACTGGTAATCAAAGAGGTGCACTGAAAGATGATCATGTGACTCACTATTTTCAATTGGTGGTTTTGGGGGTTTAATTTTTTACTAACTTAGGGCTAGATTCACTAACCTGCCTCTTCTTGGCCGATCAGCAGCAGGCTGACCAATTCACCAAGGCTCAGCATGCAAATGGAGGAACGCCCCCCACCGACCACACAGATCACTAGTGAGTGATCCTGAAGCATACGCAGACCATCATCTGCTTTTTTTCTGTTTTTTTTTACTACTACTTTGTGAGCCTGGGGTTTTAACCCGCTTTAAACCTGCGGGTTAGAACCTTGGGCTTGCACTGCGGGGGAAGGGCAGGAGAGGCGGGGCAGCAAGCCGGGGTGCAGGGCGGTGAGAGGACAGTTGGTGCTGAAGTCGGGCTGAAAAGGGTAGGACAGGGCGAGGAGAGTCGGAGCTGAAGTTGGGCTAAAAAGTGCAGGAGAAGTTGGGCTGAAAAGGGCAAGAGAAGTTGAGCTGAAAATGGCAGGACAGGCTGAGGAGAGTCATAAGAACATAAGAATTACCTCTGCTGGGTCAGACCAGTGGTCCATCATACCCAGCAGTCTGCTCACACGGCGGCCCTCCGGTCAAAGACCAGCGCCCTGAGACTAGCCCTACTCATATACATTTATGCCACGTAGGTATTTAAATGTCTCTACCATATCTCCCCTCTCCTACCTTTCCTGCAAAGTATACAGATTGAGATCTTTAAGTCTATCCCCATACGCCTTATGACAAAGACCACACACCATTTTAGTAGCCTTCCTCTGGACCGATTCCATCCCCCTCCTCAACTCCCTGACAATGTAGTGGCAGCTGGCAAGCAGAAGACGCGCTGGTAAACAGTCAGCTTCTGGCCAGCTCTGGCAGAGCCTTTCCTCTGCTGCGCTTCCTCTGCTTGTCAGCTGCCGCCACATCGTCAAGTGAATGAGGAAGGGGGGGGGGAGGTTGCCAGGACAGGCTGTGATGCTTTGGGAACGGAGGGAGGAAGGAAGGAATTTCTCAGGACTGTCTCTACTGCTTTGGGAATGGAGGGAGGGAGGAGATTATCAGGACCAGCTCTGGTGATTCGGGAACGGAGGGAGAGAGGGAGATTTGTGGCTGCTGCTGATGCCTCTTGGGCTGGAGGGAGGGAGAGAGGGGAGGTCAGGAGCACCACTTTAGAGGTTGTCTTAGGAGCGCGGGAGACATTTTTTTTGCTGGTTGGTTGAGAGTGCCAGTTAATTGAATGTCGGTTAGCTGAGATTCTACTGTATATATTTGTACTTATATAAATCTTATGAATCCATTTACAAATTTTAATATTCATTTGTGTAAAATCACATATTTGTGAAAATCTATAGTTTCACAAAGTGATGAAGCACTTATGTGGTTAGTTGAGGGCATTTATGTTCTATTGGGGGTAATAGTTCTGGATATTTATTTTATAAAGCAACATACAATACCCATGATGGCAAGGAGTAATGCCAATATATAAAATGAAAACCAAGACAAATTAATAAACACAACTGAAATAGCAGCCAAAAAAAGTATTTCTTTATTTTAAATATATAAAAGTGAAGTGACTAGGACTTTCATAAACAAAGGAATATCAACAGACATTTTATGTAACTCCATCATCAGATCTTAATAGTTGGTCCAAAATTTATGAGAGGAAAAGGCACATCACATTTCTGATGAAATGCAACAAAGCATCATTTAAAGAGTCTGATCAGAGAAGAAAACTTGTCTCTTATGATAGTATAAAATTGTGGGGGAAAAACTCTTCTGATCAGGTGTCTTGAAAACATTCTATCCATTCAATTATGCAAACCCTGCCTTAGTCAGACTTTTCACACATAAACAGATTTTGGACCAACAATTAGATCTGGTGATGGAGTTACATTGGGTGACTGAAAATGTCCATTGATATTCCTCTATCCATGAAAGTCCTCAGTCGTTCATCATAACTCCACTTTTATACAGTATATTTACGTGGAATAGAGAAATGCTTTTTGGATTGCTTTTTCAGTTGTGCTTATTTTTGCCTTTATATGATATGATTCTCGAAATGACACCGTAATTGGTGGCTACCTACAAAAGCGGCACCGGTTGTGTGTCAATCCCGAACGGCGCTGTTTGGAGAATCAGTCGGGGTTGAAAAGTGCAGGAGAAGTCGGCAGAGAGCAGGAAAGGTCGTAAGCGACTAGTCCTCAGCAGTCACTTCTTCTGTTGGTTGGCCAGCCCAGTCGGTGTCCCAGATTTGTTTAGTGAATCGCGTCCCTGCCTAATTTGCATGCCATTTCCCCTCATTTGCATGCTTGGATCGGGATTGGATCGGTACACAGGTTAGTGAATCGGGTTGGAGGGAAATCGGGTTGCAAAGGGCTCGCAAACCGATCGGTACACAATCCGTTTGCTTAGTAAATCTAGCCCTAATACTTGGGATGTTTTTCTTCTATAAAATGAAAATGTAAATTAGTGCTCAAGCAGTTAAACATGTATAGGCTCTATCAAAAGAGAAAATGAAATGAACACTCTAATAAATATCAGATTTATTTTAGATAAACTAAAGAGGAACATTTTGGATTTCTAATTGGTTAGTTTTACTTTTTGCAGTATATCTGCAGATTAAACATACATGAAGTAAAATAACCTTGATTTCTTATTCATTCCCTTTAAATTAAGTGAATGTTTAATCATTTTCTTTGATTGAAATTTGCTTTTTATAGCTTTTATCTTTTAATTTTATTTCACTAATTGAGCCCTGGAAATAAACAAAGGTCTATTATTTTCAAATAATTAAATATTCCCCCCCCTTTTATCAAGCTGTGCTAGAGGTTTCCAGCACTGGCTGGCGTGGTAAATGCTCTGATGCTCATAGAAGTCCTATGAGCGATGGAGCACTTACCTCACTGGCCTGCACATGTTTTTAGAGCTTTTAAACTTTGTGCTTTGAAGGTGGGATTGACTGCTGTTTATCTTTTGAAGACCTTTTCATAAATTTTACCTAATGAAAAGAGAAAAAACGATTCCAGTCTAAAAGGTCAATTCACCCATTTAGCTATACAGGAAGGCTTTGTGAATATCTTATATGCTATCTTGTGTTGGTAAAATAGTTCATCAGGAGTCTAAATAGCACAAAGTAGGCTACTAATAGGTGTATAAAGAATTTTGGGTAGGCTCATTTCTTAGAGATCCTTTTACTAAAGCCACGACCCCAGGTACTGTAGTTTGATTGTGAGTCTGGAGGAACAGATAGGGAGAAATACTTAGAGTACCTGAATGTACACTACTTTGAATAGAAGTGTTATATAAGAAATATAAATAAAAGTGGCCTTAGAGCACACCTTCTGCAGGTATTTCCCCCATGCTAAGACAGGATTATCAGATGTCTGGGTTCCCCCGGACATGTCCTCTTTGTGAGGACTATGTCGGGAGTCTGGACGGCTTTTTAATTTTGCAGCTTTTGTCCAGGGAAACTGGATATCCAATAACCCTACAGTATCTCGCGCACCTGTCTGGAGTCCTCCCTCCTCATGGGATTTGGTGCTTGCTCAACTGGCGCTGCTGTAACTCTCCAGGCCATCGGCACTGTGATTGAAGTAAACACACTGCTTTTGGTGACCTGGAAGCTTTCTCTCTGCTGCTGCTTCCTTTTCTGCATAAATTAGAAGAAGTAGCAGAGAGAAAGCTTCCGTGTCGCCAAAAATAACATGTTTACTTCACTCATGCTGCCAACGGCCAAGGAGTTACAGCAGCATTGGGTGCGCAAGCACCGAAACCTGCAGGGAAGGAAGGGATAGCATAAGGAGGGTAAGAGACATGCTGGACCATGGAGATGGGGAAGATAGGCAAGGAAGATGCCAGACCTCCAGAGGAGGGAAGGGAAGGGGAAGATAGAGATGGCAGACCACGGGAGGGGATAGGAGAGAGATATCAGACCACTGGATGGGGAAGGAAGAAGAGAAAGATGCCAGACCAGAGAAATGAAGGAGGTGGTAGAGGTTCCAGGCTAAGGCTCGGGGAAGGGTAGGGAAAGACAGAGAGATGCCAGACAACAAAGGGAGGGAGGAGGGAAAGGAAGGAGGAGAGAGATGCCAGATTGTGGGAAGGAGAGGATTAAGATACCAAACCATAAGAGGGGAGAAGGGGGAAGACAGATGTCCGTCCATAGGAGAGGGAAAGAAAGGAAGCAGATGGTACACAGAAAAGTAGGGGAAAGGGAGAGAGAGGGAGGACATGATGCACAGGAATGGGAGGGGTGTGGAAGGGAAGAGAGATAGAAGAAATGTTGTTTATGGATAGATGGGAATAGGGGAAGAATAAAGAGGGAGGAGATAACACACATGGATGGTGGGGAAGGGCAGAGAGTGGGAGGAGATAGTGCGCATGGATAGATGGGAAGGGAAGACATGGAAAAGTATATAGATTTGAGGAGAAAAGCAGAAAATGGAAGAAAGTTGAATGTTAAAAGTTAATATAAAGATTGATGTAGGGCATAAAGTGAAGGAGAGAAAAACAGCAAATGGATAAGAAGGCACTGGAAACAGAGTTAAGAGCACAGACAGAAGGAAGTATAACCAGAGAATGGGAAAAGGTGAGTAGAAAAATAAAATCAACAAACAACAAAGGTAGGAAACGTGATTTTATTTTCAATTTAGTGATTGAAATGTGTCAGTTTTCAGAATTTACATCTGCTGTCTATATTTTGCATTGTTCAGGAAGAAATGTATTTCTTTCTATTTCTTTGGTGTTGTACTACATGCAGAGTCTGGCATCTTGGGGTTTTGTTTGTCTATATGAGGATTTTTAGTTTGGTCCTGCATTTGCATAGAGTTTACCTGTGTTCTGCATGTGTGACCAAGGCCAGGTGTTCTGGTAGGAATGAAGCATTATTGGTGTCATGGCCCCAAGTAGGAAGATATCTGTTAGCAGTTTGTTTGGGTTTCAGAAGGCACTGAGCTCAGGAATGACATGTATAAGTGCAATGTCATCGCGCTGACATCTACGCATGTGCAGAGGCCCTCTAGACTCATTCCAAAGCTTGGGAAGGAGACATGAGGTTCATGTGGGGGAGAGTGCCGTGGGTGGGTCTGAATGGGGCAGGGCCATGTGTCCTCTTTTTGTAAAAGAGGAAATCTGATAACCCTACACTACACTACACTACACTACACTACACTGATAACCCTACACTTGTACCACACCTGGAAATTGGCCAGTGTTCTTATTTTCTGAATAGCCGTGCACTACTGCAATTAGCACATGACCATTAAAAATATTATCACCTGAGTCCTTACCACCACCCATTCTTGTAGGCAGTAAGGCCCAGATTCTATAAATGGTGCCTTAAGTTAGGTGACAGGCTTTATCAGTCTGTTGGATGTACTGTACATAGAAAATAAGAGATCAGAGTCGAAGATGACTCTAAGATTGTGAGCAGTGGAGAATGAATGATAATATTATTTACAGAGATGGAGAATGGAGGGAGTGGAGCCGAGGGTTTAGGAGGAACGAGGAGCAGCTTGGTCTTGGGCATGTTTAGTTTCAGGTGGTGGCGAGACATCCAGGCAGCAATGTCTGCCAGAGAACCTGAGACTTAAGGTGACATTTTGGGAGTAGAGAAGACGATCTGGGAGTCATCAGCATATAAGTGATACTAGAAACCATGGGAGGAGATCAGGGCACTGAGAGAAGAGTGCAGAGAGAAAGAAAAGAAGAGGTCCTAAGACAGAACCCTGGGATATGCCAACCACTAGCAGGGTAGCAGCAGAAGAGGACCCACCAACGCATATACTAAAGGTACAATGGGAGAGGTAGGAGGCAAACCAGGAAAAGACAGATTCATGGAATCCAAGCGAGGACAGCATATCAAGGATTAACAGTATCAAAGGCAGCAGCAAGTCAAAAAGGATGAGGATTGATTAAAGGCCCTTAGATCTGGCCATGAATAGGCTACTGCAGACTTTGGTGAGGGCAGTCTCTGTGCAGTGTTGGGGGCAAAAGTCTGATTGTTGAGATGAAAGGAAGTCAAGGCAGCGATGGAGAATAGAACGCCCAAGTAGCTTGGATAGGAATGGAAGAAGGGAGACTGGGCAATAGTTTGACGGGCAGGTGGGGTCTAGCAAAGATTTTTAGAGAAGCGATGTTTGAATGTTAAATGTACAGCACTGCATATGCCTTTCAGCGCTATAGAAATGATAAATAGTAGTAGTAGTAGGTCACAAGACAGGTTGGGGAAACCAATATAAATCATACATGACATTCCCACATTTGTAGGGTTCCTGTTCCTAGCCACACTTCATATTATCCTGGCCAAATGCTGTTCTTTTGTTTGCACCATAGCCCTCTAGCCTGGTGAACGGGACTGATCTATACCTTCTTTTATATATTTTTTTTCCGGCCTTATTTCTTCTACTTGCATTTCTAATATCTTCATTTAATTGTTAGCGACATTTTTTAACATCTATTTGGCCCCCTTAGGTCTTTTTTTTTTTTTTTAAAGAGATAGGGGTATTGTCTCTTATATATGCGGATGATCAGTTCTAATTTCAAATAAAAAACTGGGGTGAAAGATTGACTTCTGATCTGAATGATTATATGAGTAATATGAATGGACTTGTGTTGAATGTAGCAAAGACAGAATTGATGATTGTAGGCAGTGGCGTAGTATGAGGGGGCGTGGTCCAACTCTCCACACTCCCTGCTCCTCTCCTTGTCGCACTTGTGCCCCTTTCCTTCCCCCATTCCTTTTTTAGTTCCCCAGCGTGAGGTTGCTGCACACATCGGCACTGGTGCTCTCTCTGATGTCACTTCCGGGACCTGCACCTAGGAAGTGATGTCAAAGGGCAAGCCGACACCAACATGGGCATGCTGCTCACACCGGAGAAGTTAAAAAGGTACAGGGAAAGGGAAGGGGGAGCGCTGAGGGGGGGGGGGCATTACCATGGGCGCTGCTCACACTTTCTACGCCACTGATTGTAGGTAATGTAAATAAATATCTTTGACCTGAGAGTGTGTTTTTACAGATTATTTGATTACAGTTATGAAGGAAATTATGTTTTCGGGCGCAATACTTGATGCAGAACTGACAATGAGTGCGCAAGTAGCAAAAGCAGTGCAGATGACATATTTTGCTTTGAGAATGTTGGCTCAGTTGAAAGTAATGCTTACTGGCTGTGATTTTCAACAAGTTTTACAGAATATGGTGTTATCAAAATCGGACTATTGCAATGGGTTGTATCTGGGCATGGCTGTTACTCAGGTACAGACTTTGCAGGTTGTCCAAAATTCTGCCACTTGGATGCATATGGGTATATCACATTTCCGTCATATTATCCCTATACTGAAGAAATTGCCTTGGCTTCCAGAACAATTTTGCATACATTATAAGATTCTGAAATTGGTTTATCAAGGCATTTATGGTAAACTTCCCAGATATTTTAGTGAGATGTTATAGATTTTTAAGCCAGAGCGTACATTGAGATCTGAGAAACACATGCTGGATGTGGGAATAAGAGATGATGTACATTACAAGAGCACAGCAAAATCTTCTTTTTCAGTAGCTGGTCCAACTTTATGAAATGGTATTTCTGGAAATTTGTGCGTCTGTGAGAATGTGCTATTTTTTTGTTCAGGCATTTCATTGAAATGATGATTGATTGTATTTAGGAAGGTTCGTGTATACAGGTGTTCTGTTATATTTATTGATTTAAACTATAGTTTTTTAATTTTGTAAATGTCTGTTTGAGACTGTGGATATTTTATTGTTAGCTGCCTAGGGTTTAGGCGGATAACAAATATTTTAAATAAATAAATATTAAGTTTCAGCACTTTAAACTGGATGGATATTAGCCCAAACTGTCATGCTCCTTTAGTGCTGGGATATCAGTGCCATACTTAACTACACTGCACCACTCTAGAAATCAAAATGTAGTAAAAGTGAGCCAAGTAAAGGACAATCAAGCCATTGTGACATCACTGATAAGGTTGGCGCAAGCATTGGTGGAATGAGGCATTATGATGTCCTAATTACCAGCTCTGGTCTGGTTATCAGAGGCTGAAACTTTTCATACTATTTATGTATTCAATTTTCTATACTGTTCTCCAAAGTAGAGAATGATACAAGGATAAATTTTCCCCATCCCCGTGGGAATTAATTTTCCCATCTCGGCAAGTTATTTTCCTGTCCCTGCCCCATTCCTGCAAGCTCTGTCCTTATCTGCACAAACCTCAAACACTTTAAAATCATAAGTGTTTGAGGCTTGTGCGGGTAAGGCAGAGCTTACAAGAATGGAATAGGGACAGCGACAAAACTCGTGGGGATGGGGCGGGAAAATTGAGTTCCTACGGGGAGGGGGACAAATTTGTCCCCGTATCATTCTCTATTCTACACTACTTCAGAGTTAGCATTTGAGACTCATGAATCTCCTTGCAAACTAGCATATTGTCCAGCTGCTGTTTCCATGTGCATATTAAGACAGATGGGTAATGGGATGCTGCTGACATCATCCATGCTATATGTAACGCCATGCTGTTATGGAGGCCATGCTCCTTTGAGCACTGCTTACATGCACAGCCTTTGGAAAAACTTCTTAAGGTAGTGTCTGAGCTTGTGAAATTATTAAAGAGGTGGAACAGGATTACATTTTAACCTGTATGATGATGGGATAGAAGAAAAAGAGTTTAGGTGTCCAAGAATTCCCCAAATGTTTATAGACCTTTTAGATTCTTTAGTGACTAGTCCATGAAAGAGATTAACTGTCCTTTACAAAAAATTCATTTGGTAAATGTTTGAGTTATTCGTTCCAAAGTAGCCATTATTTCTAATATTACCTTACATCAGAAAATGGATCGTCTGCAGGGTTATTGAATTTTGGAAAAATCTCAATGATTGGGTAACATGTCCTCAAGGTATACTACCTTCTCTTCTCTGTACTCTGAAGGAGATTGTTTTTGCCTGTGATTATATGTGATTTCCTGGGTTTCTGTTCCACAGATAAAAAGTGGAATGTCTTTTATTGAAACTAGGTGACTGGCAGGATTTGGAGATTTTCCTAGTCTGTTTCCTTTCTATTTGAACTGCTGATACAGATGTGTCTGATAAAAGTCTCTAGTTAGTCATTGGGACTGAGACTAAGGCTTAGGAATTTTTAACTTCATTATCGGCATTCAGTTTCTCTCAGTGGGGCAGAGAGCCAACACTTTAAAAAGGTCAGAGGCTTGATTTAGTCTTGCTGTGAAATATGGGAGGAATACAGCTTAATATTATAGATCTCCTGTATTTTGCCTTGTTATTTGGTCTAACCATTTTGATTTTGACTTTTTTTTTACCTTAATGAGGGTCATGTGCTAAACCACTGGAAAGGAAATCTTGTACTCTGTAGATTTAGTCAGATCTAACAACCTCCTTGCTTGCTGAGGTAATTGATCCTGATGGGCTGAGGAATTTGGAAGGAACCATGTTAGGCAAATGGAAAAATATTAGGAGCCCTTTTACTAAAGCAAGTGAGAAATATGATGTCCAGGGTTAGACTTCCAAATTGTGGTGCAGAGCATGGTGCTGTCCAGGCCGGATTTTTGCAATTCCTTACTGATAGGCATCACAAAACCTAAAAGCACTCCAGGTGGTGTAAAATGCAGCGACAAGAATGATTAAGGGGGCAGCGTGGAATGAGCAGGTAATTCCAGTATTGAAAAGTCTCCATTGGCTGCCAAGCCAATGTAGAATTGATTATACAATTTTGATGATTGTACATCAAGCAATCTATGGGGTAACACCATGGTGTTTAAGGCAGGCATTGAAACAATACATACCTTCTCGAATATTAAGGTCAGCGTCTGCCATGAGGTCATCCATACAGGTGCTTGGTGAAACTCACTACAAAAAGATGCAAAGAAAAGCCATTTCTGTGGCGGGTCCTCTGAAATGTAATGCTTTACCAGGATATTTGAGACTATGTAAAGATAAGATGTCCTTCAGGAAGCAATGAAAGTTTTTTACTAGGTAGCGATGCTTTTAGAATTTGATAATCTGTTTTATCTAAGTTTTATTAGCTATGTGCTAGTTTTAGAGGAAAGGTTAAAAAATGTTTTATTGATCATGTATGTGTACTTGACTGTGTATTTTTATGTTGTAAGCCACGTGGAGGGGCATAATAAAAAAAACATCTAAGTCCCCTTTTGGCCTAGGCCCTAAACGCTGAAAGTGGAAGTAGGGAAAATGTCCATTCTCAAAAAAACCATCCAAAATGAGGCTTTTTTTTTTTTTGAGAATGGCCTACCTCTACGTTCAGCTGTTTAAACGCCCAGACCACCACTACGTCTACACTTACAACACATTACCAAACAAAAAACAGCCTAAGTCCCAAATGCCCAAAACCAGACCTTTTAGGCAGTCCATCGCAGTGTCTGTCAAAAAGAACACTGGTTACAGAATCCCCCCCCCCCCCAGCAACGATCGCGGCAGAAGAGATGGCTCATCTCTCCTGCCGCGATAATGATCCCGAAGTACCATCAAGCGCGGCACTTCAGATCACTATTGCGGCAGGAGAGATAGCCAATCTCTCCTGCCATGATACATCACCCCTCCCTCCCTGACAAGATCGGGTAGGAGGGAGCTCAACCCCTCCTGCCCCGACGCAGCCCAGCGATCGGCTTGGGCAGGATGCAGCCCTGCACCCCCTGACTCGACATGGGCAGGAGGGATCCCAACCCCTCCTGCCCTGGTGAAACCCCCACCCCCACTCAGATACTGGCAGGAGGGATCCCAGGACCTCCTGACCATGACACCCCCCCAACTGCCGACCCCACGACACCCCCATACCTTAAAAAAGTTAGTTGGATGGACATCCATGTGCTGGTTTATGCTATCTTTTGGATGTCTATCTTTTTTAAATATGAGCGCCATAGGCTGCTATATATCTTGATGAAATAGAAAGAGTAAAGTGGCATAAATCATGTTTACTTTGAAGCTGCAGATATTTATGCTTGCTCAAAAGCAGGTGGAAATGTTTGAATATAAAGTACGCAAGTATGTCTGCAGTTTATAAACAATCTTTGAATATTCAGCCGGCAGCTGTCTGGGTTTTTTTTTTTTTTTTAACATGTACCATTGCTGGCTAGACTAGCCCCCAGTATTCAGTACCAACCCATATACAAGCATTGGCACTGAATATTAAGGGTTAATTTCTGTAGGCCTGGCCTACAGAGTGCTTATGGTTCCTGGCCAATATTCAGCCGGGGCACACATAAGACAGTTATATTTTTTTTTATATAAAGACCCCTCAATCCCTTCCCAGCCTCTAAAATAGCCCCCTTCCTTCCATGCCTCTCCCAGCCTGTGAGAATCACCCCCCCCCCCACCTCGACTACCGGATATGCCTGTTGATCTCTGGGGCAAGAGTAAAACACCCTCACTCCTACCGCTTGTGGCTGCTCTACCTGTCACAGTGGCTCACGGTACTTTGTGTAGTTCTAAATTGACCCACTTAGCGATGTGTAGGGTTACAAGGCACCTGTATTTACCCGGACATGTCCTCTTTGTAGAGGACATTTCTGGGCATCCGGATAGCTTTTCAAAACCCGGCAATTTTTCCGGGTTTTGAAAAGCTTCCAGCTTGGGACCGTGTCGGGAGGGCATCTGTGCATGTGCAGATGCAATGCGATGATGTCACGCATGCATGTGACGTCATTGTGTCACACTTGCGCATTCACAGATGTCCCCCGGATGCAGCTCTGAGCACAAGAACAGGTTGAGGGAGGGGGAGCGGGACTGGGGAGCGAGGCTGGGGCAGAATGGGACGCGACTTGGGCGGAACAGGGTGGAATCGACCTGGGCGGGCCTGGAGGCAGGGCCATCGGTCCGAATTTTACAATAGTAAAATCTGGTAACCTTAGCTATGTGGGTCCTGGCACTGAATATTACCTAACACTGCCCTAGTGCTGCCTCTGACTTGCTCACTTTTTTGTTGGGTGGTTTGTGGTGACGTTCAGCAACACTATCTGGTTAAGTGCTGCTGAATGCCACTATTTAGGGGGGGGGGTAAGCTATTTAAGAGGGCAGGAGAGGATACAAAATAGTTGGTGATAAGAGCTCAATCTTTAATGGGGAAATTAGCCCAAAACAACCCCTTGAGACTTAGATGCACTAAGTAGGCAAATAGCTTAGAAAACTGTCTAAAAAACATTTTAAAAATGGTAGTTTAGACATTTTAGCAAAAAAAACGTCCAAATGCCACTTTATGTCATTTTTTTTTAACTTTTTTCTCTTTTGAAAATGAGCTCTTTTTTTTTTTTTTAATATTCTTTATTCATTTTCAAAATTATATTAAGTGTTAAATATATTCATTCAGATTAACATTAACTACATCACTTACAAACAATCATTGATATATTACATAAAAACATATCCCTTCCCTTTTCCCACCCCACCCACCCTTATATTCCATTATAATTTACCTCTGGGGAGGGGGGGGAAGTGCTCTTTGAGCATCCCTCTATTTCCATTATTTATTAAAACCTGAAACACTACTTTAGTGCACCTGGGTTTCTTCTAGTTTAAAAAAGGGTTTGCTCTACTATAAAATAAATATAGATTCTCAGCTGTGATTCATACTGTCTTGATACATTATTTTCTATTTAGTTTTTAATCTTTTCATTATCACTCAAACTTTTAGCTCTGTGCTACCAAAGATCATTAATCATGGATATAATTTAATGACAGCAGGGTCATGTCCCACTAACTAAGTACACCTTGTTTGTCTCAAAATGCTAATCACTGCTGCAGCTCTAATGAGGAACTGTGGATATAAGGCTTCATAATCTTGTACGGTCCGGTTAGAGTATAATTCAAATAAACTGCAATGTTTTAGTGGAAAAATAAACTATTACACTTCTATATTTTCTTAAGCAGAGCTTCTTACTTCATATGCCCATAACTGCCTGGGTGACCAGAGAATTGGATAGAGGTGGTGTATTTACAGTAGATTTCAGCAGTCTTTGGCAGTGTTTCACACAAGTGTCTAATACATAAACAGTCCCCTCGGGATGGGCCCCAAAATGATGGACTGGATCAGGAACTAGTTGAGTAGAAGGTTACAGAGGGTAGTAGTCAATGGAGATCATTCTAAGGAAAGGGATGTTACCAGTGGTATGCCTCAAGGCTCTGGGCCTGTTCTTTTTAACATTTTTGTAAGCGATATTGCTGAAGGGCTGCCTGGTAAGATTTGCCTCTTTCTGGATAATACCAAAATCTTTAATAGAGTTGACACCCCTGATGGTGTGGTTACATGAGGAAGGACCTAGTAAAGCTTGAGAAATGGTCTGAAATTTGGCAACTAAGATTTAATGCTAAGAAATGCAAGGTATTTGGGCTGCAAAAACCCAAGGGAACAGTACAGTTTAGAGGGTAAAGAACTTTTGTGCACAAAAGAGGAAAGGGACTTGGGTGTGATAGTATGTGATGATAGTAAGGTGGTCAAAGATGATAGTAAGGTTGGAAAGGCGACGGTGAAAGCTAGAAAGATGCTTGGGTGCATAGAAAGAGGAATAGCCAGTAGGAAAAAGGAGATATTGATGCCCCTATATAAGAACGTAAGAATTGCCACTACTGGGTCAGACCAGTGGTCCATCGTGCCCAGCAGTCCGCTCTCGCGGCGGCCCCTAGGTCAAAGACCAGTGCCCTAACTGAGATCAGCCTCACCTCTGTATGTTCTAGTTCAGCAGGAACTTGTCTAGCTTTATCTTGAATCCCTGGAGGGTGTCTTCCTCTGGAAGATCTTATTTAGAATATTGTATACAATTCTGGAGATTGCACTTTCAAAAAGATATTAACAGGATAGTGTCAGTCCAGACAAAGGCTTCTAAAATGGGTGGTGGTCTACGTCATAAGGCATATGGAGACAAACTTAAATATCTCAATATTTATACTTTGAAGAGAAAGTGGGAGAGGGGAGATATGATAGAGACATTGAAATACTTACGTGGCATAAATATGCATGAAGCAAGTCTCAGTTGAAAGGAAACTTCAGAGTGAATGGGCTTAGGATGAAGTTAAGAGGTGATAGGCTCAGGAGTAATCTAAGGAAACACTTTTTTACAGAAAGGGTGGTAGATGCATGGAATAGTCTCCTGGTAGAGATGTCTGAATTCAAGAAAGCATGGGACATGCATGTGGGATCTCTTAGGGAGAGGAGGAAATAGTGGATACTGTGGATGGGCAGACTGGATGGACCATTTGACCTTTATCTGCCATCATTTTCCAAGTTTCTATTCTGTACTTTCCATAGACTCAGTATTGGAGGGTAAATGTTTTCTTTAAAAAAAAAAAATAATTTTCAACATTTACAGTTCAAACAGAACAGCAAAAATAACAAGAATCATAATCCTTCAAAAAATCACACCTCATTAGATATCTTTCTAGCCCACGAATAAAGGAGGAGTTACTGAACATTCACCTTAATATTACAAAGAAAAATATAGCCCATATTATTGGGCCAAAGCTTACTTGTGCTGTAATTAACTCCTAACAAAGATCAGCAATCATTATCAACCTCTTTTCCCTCAGATAATTCTTGTTTCCTCAAAAATTGTTGCAATTGTAATGGATCCCAAAATATAAATTTTTTTTGTTGAAACTTAATAATGCATTTACATGGAAACTTTAAGAAGAAAACAGCTTTCAAAGCTACTACTCAAAATTTTAATTTAAGAAATTATTTTTGACGATATTGTGTTGCTCTAGCAACATCAGGGAAAATTGATACGAGATCGCCACAAAATTTCAAAGATCTATTCTTAAAATATGATCTCATTATCAAATTTTTAGCAAACTCACTTAAACAAGTAATCAGGAGAGTAAACCTATCTAGTATAGTATCTTGGGAATCTTCCAGGAAGTCTGTCAAATCAGTCTCTAAGAAAACTAATAGGTCTGTCTATGATCAGATGATATTTTCTTTTTCTGAGGAATATAATAACAATTCATTATTTGCAGAGACTCTGCATTTGTAAATCCCGATATCTCCTTGAAATATTTCCTAAGCAAAATTTCAGCAGATATCAAATGAGTTTTTGGAAAATTAACAAAGCAGAGATTCTTTGATCATTTCATATTTTCCATGTGTTCAAACTAGGAATGGATAATACATGAGTCTTTTACTGCAGACATAGAAACTTGCTGCAGTATAGAAACCTGTGATTCAATTGTCTTTAACTTATTATCCAATAACAATAAGTTAGAACCAACATTCTCAAATGTTTTTTACATCAAATGAGAGATCTGAAGATTGTTTGATTACTGTTTTTAACAACCCTTCTACCCTCATATTAACTTGCCATAAATCCTTCAAGGTAATATCCTTAGGTTCCTCAAATGGTCTCAAATCTCCTCCATTATTTTCTGGTGAGGAAATCACTTTAAGTAATGCTGCAAATTGCAGTTTAGAAGGAGTTGAGGAAGATTTTAGAGAATCATCCAAGGGTTCTATGAGGTCTGCAGGTCCTATAGCTCCAGACATTGGTGGAAGGGGAGGAGTTCTGTCGAGGGGACTAATCGATGCTCCCGATATCTTGAGTTACTGGGGTTGTCAAAGGTGCGGTCAAATGACGGTCCATAGGGCCAACAAGAGCTGGGGTAGAATTTTTAGTTTTAACCTGTCTTTTACCCATGGAATAATTATAAATTTGTTCTTACCCCAATAAAGATACAATCCCAGAATCCTCGTTACTCCTCGGTGCTCCAAGGGGCAGGACCTGCCCCTTAGAGAGTGCCCCTTGGCCGCTCCCTGCGGCCACTGCTTGCTTTCAGCTGGAGGAGACGGACTTGGATGACGTCACCGTCTATCTCCCCGAGTGCCTGTCCGAAACGGGCACCAGATAAGGCAGAGGAATTCAAAGAATAAGCTGCTGCTGCTGTTGCCCAGGATAAACGAGGTCTCTTCAAGCATACACTAACTCCGGTAGCTCCTCAAAACCGCAGCTTTCAGCTTTCAGCTGGAGGAGATGGACCTGGATGATGTCACCGTCCGTCTCCCCGAGTGCCTGTCTGAAATGGGCACCAGATAAAGCAGAGGAATTCAAAGAATAAGCTGCTGCTGCCCAGGATAAACGATGTCTCCTCAAGCGCACACCAACTCTAGTAGCGCCTCGGTAAATATTTTCTTGGTATAGGTATGATAGATGGTATAATGAGACTTTATGGCTGACCTCTTCTTGTCTGTGCTAATTTGTAAGAATTTCATTGATTTTTCTTGGCCCGCACAACTTGATTCATTCATTTCAATTCTGAAGGATCTTTTGAAGTGATGTGAAAACAAAGGACAAGATACCTCTCAAGAGTAAGTCACAGAGGAAGATAAAATAAAACTGATTATCATTCTAACTAAGAAGTCAAAGAACTGAAGGATACAGAACAGAATGAAAAGCATACTGCTAATGCCTACATATGTTTCACTGGTTCCTTTTAAAGGGGTAATATCACACATCTAACAAAATGTAACAGTATTCATGCTTGAATACTCAGACTGGATATAAATAAGCATATAAGAGATTTATATGGATAAAATAAGTCCCTTGTATCCATTGTTCATTCCAAAATATCAAATGCTTGAATTTTTCCTGCATTCTGAGCATCTGAAACTGTTCTAGTGTTTAGGGTGGTTATAATGAATATTTATCACAATCAATATGACTTTCAGAATTTTGTGCAACCACAAATGTATTTGGAGATCTTAAAAAATGAAATATTATGTAATGTTAAGGGTCTGTATGTATTCAATAGCTTGGATGTAGTGGGGAAGTGGTCAAATTGTGCTAGGGCTATGGTCTCCTTTATTTACACCTTATAACCCAATTTAAGGGTTTCTAACACAGTTTGTCTTTTACTTACCACAATTGCAATTGCTTGTAACTTATTGCACTTTTTTGAAGGAATTAACAAACGGATGGACAAAGGAGACCCCATAGACATCATTTACCTAGATTTCCAAAAAGCCTTCGACAAGGTGCCTCATGAACGTCTACTCCAGAAACTGAAGAACCATTGGGTGGAAGGAGACGTACATAGATGGATCGGAAACTGGTTGGCGGATCGGAAACTGGTTGGCGGGTAGGAAACAGAGGGTAGGGGTGAAGGGCCACTACTCGGACTGGAGGAGGGTCACGAGTGGTGTTCTGCAGGGCTTGGTGCTCGGGCCGCTGCTATTTAATATATTCATAAATGATCTACAAACAGGGATGAAGTGCTAGTACCTAACGCCTCAATTGACGAGGTATTAGGGTTTTAGGCTGCCGCAGGGGTTAGTACGTGATGAAATGTCCAATGCACTAAACCCTGTAGCGCGCCTTGATAAAAGGAGCCCTATAATGAAACTTTAAAGAAAAAAAACAAACAAACCAAAGGGCCTCCTTTTTTAATCAGGGTCATTTTTTTTTTTTTTTGCTTTAGTTTTATCTGGTTTTGATATTTTTTAGTTTCACTTTCACTTTCTTTTACATATGTTTGGCTGGTGCTGGCATTAATCGTCTTGACAGAAGTGACAGTGTGGCAGCATTATATCTGGTATTATTTATGTGGTTTTTCATTTGCAATCTTTCTGGTCTTTATGTCTTTTATGGCATGGGTATATACTGCATCCATGTGATCTCCCTTGTAAATATGCATTATGTAGGCTAAACAGTTATTTGCAGAATGGTACTTGGATATTTGGCAGTTATGCAAGTATTATGCACAAATATGTGCATAAAAGCCAAGATGATAGAATTTTGCATGTGTAATTGGCTATGTTATAAAATTAATTGCATGTACAATTCATATCTTTAGAGGAATGTGTTCATATTCCTGTGGTACTTAATCTGGTGCTTTTTTTTTTTTTTTTCTTTTTTAGAATTGCTGTTGGGTTTTAGATATGCATAAACCATCATTTATGGGGGAGTTATCAAAAGCAACATTGACTGCTTTTCCATAAATCTAAGTTCCACAAAGCAGGGATATGCATGTCTAAAACTGAAAAATGTGCATCTGGAAAGGGACATAGTCTGGGTGTATTTTGGGCAGGACTAGGGCCTAAAAACTAAACATGTATTTTGTTGTCAGAAGGGGAATAAATGTCTATAAACATGAAGACTGACATTGGAATTTACTGCTCAGGATGTCTATGTTTCTGAAAAGCGCTCCTATTAAACATCGCTCCATGGGAGGAATTAAGGAAGATCACCCCCTTAATTCCTCAGTGGTTGATGCCCCTCCCAACTGTGAAACTGGCAAGGGTCCTGAAATAGTAACCTAAATATTTATATGGCAGGAACAAGAAAAGACAGCTTAGAAATATAAACCTATGTTTTTTTCTTTAGCTGTCACAGAATCCAATATCCCAGGCCATTGTTACATTTGGAGGGACACCAACAATTGTCATAGTTTAAGAAAATAAACATTTATGTTTTCAAACTGATTGTACTAAATGATTATGTTCTGTCATATAAACATTTGCTTCTACTTCATGACATACATTTTTGTATCTTTGTTGACCTCTTGATATTTTCAGTGTTTATACTGTAATTCTAAAATGTATGCACTTGCCACACCTAACTGGTGCATAGACATCCATCTTTCCATGTATGTTAGAAATAAGCTTTACTTCGGTAGATCTTGATCTAAAATACTAGTGGAACTGCTTGCCTTGGGATCGTCAGCAAGCACTGTTGCTACTATTTGAGTTTCTACCAGGTATTTGTGACCTACATTGGCCACTATGGAAACAGGATACTAGGCTAGATGGACCTTTGGACTGACTCAGTATGCCTATTCTTATGAACTTGAGATATCCTAACTTGGACATCTTAATTTCAATTTGTACACTCTTTCTAAAATGCCGCTCTGTACGTAGGGGATGAAATTCTAGAACTGGTGCCTGGTAGGAGCCTATTCCATAAAGGAACATAGGTGCCTACTTTCATTTATAGAATTCTAGCCAAACTAGGTCTATGGATGGATCATGCCACCAACTCATGGCAACATGGACAGTGAGGAATCCACGCAGTGTGTGGCTTCACTATATGCTGCTGCCCAACATATGGCCCCTCAGCCTATAGCATCTGGTATTCCAAGGCGGTCCCCCATCAAGGTACTAGCCAGGCCCAAACCTACTTACTGTAGCTTCCAATAGTAAGAGTGGGCCTACTCAGGGCAACCAGGCCATAGGCAACTGAGTCTATACATACCTAATATTTAGGCACAAGTACTTAATCCAGTCTTAGAGCTGGTATAAGTGCTAGCACCTAATTGCCACATTCATGCACATCAGTCTTATAGTATTTTCTAAGTTATGGATGGATGTCCTGCCCATGCTGTGCCCTTATGAACATGAATGATCCCCTTGCAAATAGGTGCCATGCAAGATAAGTTGGTATTTGCAAAATAGCACTTAAGCAGTTATGTATGAAAATTCCATTATTCTAGACATTTTCAGGTAATCAGTTAGCACCTACGTTACAGAATTATTTCCCATAATGCTGCCGATTAAATGGATAAACTAAAATGTCTAGATTAGATGTTTGCAATTATTTGGCAGACTTATGCTGAAAATTCACTTCAACAAATATATCACACCCGTAAATATGTGTGTGTGCGTGTGTGTGAATGTGTGTTTGGATACAAGAATAACAGAAATAGATCACTTGGTCTACATTTTCATAGTATATACATTCCTGTATTTATAGCATAAGGAAACTTGGTTGATATATTAAAGCTTAAAAATGTAAATTTAGCCACCACCTACTAGCTTTTTTAATACAAACTCTCAGAAAAGATTGAAAACTCAAAGCTAATAAGATTATCATCAATCTTTTGGATATATAAATCTGTATTGCCAGGCCTTTCTTCACTGAGCAGAAGATTGTAATCATTGCTTAAGTCCCAGGTTTTTGCCTCTGTGCACAATAATGAAATCAGCAGTGTATAGTTGAATGCCTCCCAGATAGCAATAGCATGTCATTACCATATGTGACAGTATAAATGCTTACAAACAAAAAAAAGCAAAAACAGTGAATGCAAATATGTTACCTTATTTGTGCAAGAATTATGTGCAAAAGGAATATCATTTTTTGTTTATAAATTATTACACCAGTAAATTTTGAAGAAAGTTCATAATTTTCTGTACATCTCTTTTGGATATAATTGCAAGGCCATATTTGTACTTTTTATCTTGCATAAAAGAACCTGATTTTCAAACTAAAGTTGCCCATGTGAAGTATATGCACAGGAAACATTTCTGGTTTCTTCATTTTTTACCTATTGAATGATTCATGTGAAGACAGACTCTTAGAAAGAACATAGAAATTGGAATTAAGATGTCCAGGTCAGGATGTATCAAATTCTGGGCAAAAATTACAAAAGACTGGGGGACACTCCATGAAGTTACAGGGAAATACTTTTAAAACTAACAGGAGGAAATATTTTTTCACTCAGAGAATAGATAAGCTCTGGAACGCGTTGCCAGAGGTTGTGGTAAGAGGGGATAGCGTAGCTTGTTTTAATAAAGGTTTGGACAATTTCCTGGAGGAAAAGTCCATAGTCTGTCATTAAGAAAGACATGGGGGAAGCCACTGCTTGCCCTGTATCGGGGCATTCTTTAGCCTTCTGAGGATCATAATCAACGGATAATGAAATAAATGTTGTATGTGATTATGCCTACTGGAATTTAAAGTTTAAAGTTGCCCTGTATCGCTAGCACGGAATATTGCTACTCTTTGGGTTTTGGCCAGGTACTAGTGACCTGGATTGTCTACTGTGAGAACAGGCTTACTAGGCTTGATGGACCATTGATCTGATCCAGTAGGGCTATTCTTTTTTTTTTTTTTTAATCTTTATTGATTTTCCAAACAACAACAGTGCAAAACACAAATATATATACATATAATAATACCAAGAAAAGCACATTCATCTTACAGACATGCATGAGCAATCATTTTATCCCTCCCACCCACCCAATAATTAACAAGAAAACACAAAGCCATAGAATCTTTCAATAACCTTTCCCAATTTGAAATAATAGTACATTTCTTCCTCTACCTGCCCACCCTGGATGTGTATGTTGAAAGGGCCTAAAATAAGATTAATTATCACTCCTTACAAAATTTGGCCATGGTTCCCAAACATCCATAAATTTCCTATAATGTCCCTGTTGTATGGCCGTCCTCTTCACAGACTACTTTAGCCAATAATACAACATACAGGAGTTAGCTGGCTGGTCCCCCACTAGGAACACGAGTGGATAAACTACAGAATTGTAGAGAATATGATAGACAAAGCACAGATATCTAGACTTATCAGGAAGTTAGTACTGTATTTCCAAGATGAACACAGAACACGATACAGACACTTAGAGTGCAAAGAAATAGTAGTATGAACACAGTACACGTTACTAATATATGTGTATATATATATATATATATATATATATATATATATATATGTAGATAAGCAGGTAGATTGATTATGGTATATATAGGTGCAAATAAGTAGGTTGATTATGATTAATTTATGTCTGCATCGAAAACTCTAGCTCTGTATTGCAACGTCTTTACAGAAGCTCATAAATTGATTATGGTTTAATTAAGTCAGTATTGAAAACCTTCCCAGAAAATACTAACTTGGTAGCTCATTTATTGTAAAATCATCACAGAAGCTCATGTAAACCACTCTGAATTGACTCCCCAGTCATTAATAGTGGTATAGAAGCTTTCAAAAATTGTATTTTGAAAGATAAAAAAAAAAAAAGCTGTTAAATCAATTTCTGAAGTTACCAACTGATCCACCTCTAAATGACTAAATTTAGATTTATTTGTTAAAGTCAGATAGTAGACAATATTGAAGTAGCCTGTAGGGTTGTAACTTGTGCTTGCATATCTAGAACCTTTTTATCCAACACTTTTAAATTTAAATCAGCAGGAAAAGTGTGGCACAGTGGTTAAAGCTACAGCCTCAGCACCTTGAGGTTGTGGGTTCAAACCCACGCTGCTCCTTGAGACCCTGGGCAAGTCACTTAATCCCCCCCTTGCTCCAGATGCATTAGATAGATTGTGAGCCTGCCGGGACAGACAGGAAAAAATGCTTGAGTACCTGAATAAATTCATGTAAATCCATTCTGAGCTCCCCGGGGAGAACAGTATAGAAAATTGAATAAAGTAGTAAATGTGTCTTTGACTTCTGAGAAAGAAACAGCTTGAGAAATGACTACAACATAGTAATATAGTAACATAGTAGATGACGGCAGATAAAGACCCGAATGGTCCATCCAGTCTGCCCAACCTGATTCAATTTAAATTTTTTTTTTTTTTTTTTTTTTCTTCTTAACTATTTCTGGGCAAGAATCCAAAGCTTTACCCTGTACTGTGCTTGGGTTCCAACTGCCAAAATCTCTGTTAAGACTTACTCCAGCCCATCTACACCCTCCCAGCCATTGAAGCCCTCCCCAGCCCATCCTCCACCAAACGGCCATATACAGACACAGACCGTGCAAGTCTGCCCAGTACTGGCCTTAGTTCAATATTTAATCTTATTTTCTGATTCTAGATCCTCTGTGTTCATCCCACGCTTCTTTGAACTCAGTCACAGTTTTACTCTCCACCACCTCTCTCGGGAGCGCATTCCAGGCATCCACCACCCTCTCCGTAAAGTAGAATTTCCTAACATTGCCTTTGACCACCCCTCAACCTCAAATTATGTCCTCTGGTTTTACCATTTTCCTTTCTCTGGAAAAGATTTTGTTCTACGTTAATACCCTTCAAGTATTTGAACGTCTGAATCATATCTCCCCTGTCTCTCCTTTCCTCTAGGTTATACATATTCAGGGCTTCCAGTCTCTCCTCATACATCTTCTGGCGCAAGCCTCCTATCATTTTCATCACCCTCCTCTGGACTGCCTCAAGTCTTCTTATGTCCTTCGCCAGATAAGTTCACCAAAATTGAACACAATACTCCAAGTGGCGCCTTACCAATGACCTGTACAGGGGCATCAACACTTTCTTCCTTCTACTGACCACGCCTCTCTTTATATAGCCCAGCATCCTTCTGGAAGCAGCCACTGCCTTGTCACACTGTTTTTTTCACCTTTAGATCTTTGGACACTATCACCCCAAGGTCCCTCTCCCCGTCCGTGCATATCAGCTTTTCCCCTCCCAGCATATACGGTTCCTTCCTATTATTAATCCCCAAATGCATTACTCTACATTTCTTTGCATTGAATTTTAGTTGCCAGGCATTAGACCATTCCTCTAACTTTTGCATATCCTTTTTCATATTTTCCACTCCCTCTTCGGTGTCTACTATGTTACAAATCTTGGTATCATTTGCAAAAAGGCACACTTTTCCTTCTAACCCTTCAGCAATGTCACTCACAAACATATTGAACAGGATTGGCCCCAGCACTGATCCCTGAGGGACTCCACTACTCACCTTTCCTTCCTTCGAGCGACTTCCATTAACCACCACCTTCTGGCGTCTGTCCGATAGCCAGTTTCTGACCCAGTTCACCACTTTGGGTCCTAACTTCAGCCCTTCAAGTTTGTTCAACAGCCTCCTATGAGGAACTGTATCAAAGGCTTTGCTGAAATCCAAGTAAATTACATCTAGCATATGTCCTCGATCCAGCTCTCTGGTTACCCAATCAAAAAATTCAATCAGGTTCGTTTGGCACAATTTATCTTTTGTAAAGCCATGTTGCCTCGGATCCTGTAACCCATTAGATTCAAGGAAGTACACTATCCTTTCTTTCAGCAAAACTTCCATTATTTTTCCAACAACTGAAGTGAGGCTCACCGGCCTGTAGTTTCCTGTTTCATCCCTGTGACCACTTTTATGAATAGGGACCACATCCGCTCTCCTCCAATCCCCAGGAATCACTCCCGTCTCCAGAGATTTGTTGAACAAGTCTTTAATAGGACTCGCCAGAACTTCTCTGAGCTCCCTTAGTATCCTGGGATGGAACCCGTCTGGTCCCATCGCTTTGTCCACCTTCAGTTTTTTAAGTTGCTCATAAACAACCTCCTCCGTGAACGGCGCAGAATCTACTCCATTTTCTCGTGTAACATTGCTAGACAATCTCGGTCCTTCTCCAGGATTTTCTTCTGTGAACACAGAACAGAAATATTTGTTTAGCACATTCGCTTTCTCCTCATCACTTTCCACATATTGGTTCCCAGCATCTTTTAGCCTAGCAATTCCATTTTTCATCTTCCTCCTTTCACTAATATATCAGAAAAAATTTTTGTCTCCCTTTTATACATTTTTAGCCATTTGTTCTTCCGCCTGTGCTTTCGCTTACATTCAATTATTTTGATTACAAATATCTTTCAAGGTAACTTCCTTTGCTTCATCCTCTTTAGTAGACACTTAGTTTATGCAATTCAGTTATTTGAATAACTAATGGCAATTTTTATAAAGAAATAAGTTAACTTGTGACTGCTGAGAGGTGATGGGAATTTCTTGGGAAACCCCAGCAAATGGAAGATTTGGAGGAATGGGTGAAGTTCTATCCTGTAAGCTAAGAAAGGCTTCAGAAGAAGATAGTACCTGAAATCCAATTGCTTCTTTGTTGCACATTGAAGATATTGGAACTATATGTTTATCCATCAGGCCTGATGATACTGGCATTGAAACTTTTGCAGTATACTGGGGGAGGGCAGTGATTCAGAGGCTGTCCCAGGCTGTCTGTTATCCCCACAGGGAAAAGAGAAAATCTGTCTTATGAAGAGTGTGAAGAGCGATGGAGATAGGAGACAGTTTTCCTGTCACGAGTGAAACAGAGTGTAATATGGAGTGTATCTCTGAAGTAGAGGAGAGTGTATATGAAGGTATGAATGAGTAGAATCCCTAATGAAGTTTGTGGAGAACTTGGTTTTAAGTGGTGCATGTAGTTATGAATGGGTTCAAGGAAAACCAGGAACCTTTAGGGAAAGAGGATTAGGATAGCTGTAGCTTAACAAGTATGCATAACCTATAGGGAATAAGAAAGGGGTTTAAAGCTGTACAACCAGTCCTTATTGGAAGCACTTTATAAGGGGAATTGGGAGGGGGGGGATTAAAACCAGATTATTTATAGGGAAGGTATGTTCCCCTGCACTCTGACCAGCTATTAAACAGGTCAGAGGTGCCACAGCATATTTTGTAAAATGCAGAGAAAGTTTCCTGAAGTATTACTCAGTGAATGTCGCAAGTATTGCTTGGAGAACAGTGAGAGGAGTCAAAGTGCTGGGTGGCCAAAAGTCTTGGGGCTTGTGCCTCAAAGCCCAAGATTGCAGAGCTGCCAGGACTGAGTGGAGCAAGGCAGCTGAACTCTATACAAGTAAGGTCAGTCAGACAGAGACTGAATTGCTGTTGATTAAAGAAAGTTTATTTTTTCTTTTTGGATACCATGTGTGAGGTCTATGCGAAGCCATCCTCATGGGTTAATAGAGACTTGATCAAGAGAAAGTCACTGCAAAATAAAGTGGGTTTTCTTTTTTTTCTTGGAACTGAGATGGCATTCGAGATTCAATTTTCCAGCCTTAAGAGGCTCCATTGGCACTTCAAGGAGGCATAGGATTGAGTGCTGGTGATGGAGGTATAGGATTGAGTGTTGGTGACGGAGGTCGGGGTTCCCCCCTCCCCTCAGATGTGAACAGAGGTGTCTATTAGCTGTTATTGTTAGCACTGAGGTCCTTTTACTCCAGTAGAAATCTGTATTATTGAAATAGTGATTTTTTTCTGCATATTGGAGGGTTTTTTTTTTTAGTTCAATACATTTTTATTGAAGATTTTCAAGGAAATTTACAAATCTTGAAACATTAAGTCAGGATAATAAATTCCATAACAAATGGTATCATTCAAGGAAACAATGTCCATTAACAAGTCTATGGACAGTACAATAAACATCTATATAAGTAACAACAATAAACAGCACGGATGTACATAAAATCAGCTTGAGGAATATATGTAGCCTGTTCGACACTTGAGACTTAGTAGGACATAAAAAACTGGAGATAAGAACATAAGAACATAAGCAATGCCTCTGCTGGGTCAGACCAGCAGTCCGCTCACGAGGCGGCCCATCAGGTCCAGGACCTGTATAGTAATCCTCTATACCCTTCTATCCCCTTTTCCTTCAGGAAATCATCTAATCCCCTCTTGAACCCTAATACCGTACTCTGTCCTATCACACCCTCTGGAAGCGCATTCCAGGTGTCCACCACCCTTTGGGTGAAGAAGAACTTCCTAGCATTGGTTCTGAATCTGATTTCAGAATATTGTATTTAGATATCTTTTTAAATTCTGAACAGCGGTGTGTTTCCTTTGTTGAATCTGCTAAGGGGAAACTCTAATAGGGCACTGGTCTTTGGCCTAAGGGCCGCTGTGTGAGCGGACTGCTGGGCACGATGGACCACTGGTCTGACCCAGCAGCGGCAATTGTTTTGTTCTTATGAACATGTATTAAACTAAACCTTAAGTTTGTATACCGCATCATCTCCATAAAGATAGAGTTCGGCACCGTTTACAGGTAATTCAATAAATGAGGGAAGGACATAATAAGAAATTAGGGCTATTAGGAAATATCCATTATCAGTTATTGTATATGAAAGAAAGTTGCAACCCCTCTATAAACTGCTGCCTTTGTCCAGATGGATTACCTGATCTAGGGTGAAACATAGAAACATTTATGGCAGATAAAAGCCAAATGGCCACTCCAGTCTGCCCATCCACAGTATCCACTTTCCTCCTCTCCCTAAAAGATCCCATGTGCCTGTCCCACACTTTCTTGAATTCAGACACAGTCTTTGTCTCCACCAACTCTTCCGGGAGACTGTTCCACCCTTTCTGTAGAAAAGTATTTCGATTGCTCCTGAGTCTTAACTTCATCCTATGCCCTTTCACTCCAGAGCTTCCTTTCAAATGAGACGGGCCACATGAACATTTATGCCATGTAGGTATTTAAACATCTCTATCTTATTTTCTCATGCCTCTCCTCCAAAGTATACTGTACATACTGAGATCTTTACTTCTGTTCCCCTATATGCCTTATGACGAAGACAACCGATCATTTTAGTAGCCTTCCTCTGGACCAATTCCATCCTGTTTATATCTTTTTGAAGGTGCAGTCTCCAGAATTGTACATGATATTCTAAATAAGATCTCTCCAGAGTCTTATACAGGGGCATTAATGCCTACTTTCCTACTGGCCATTCCTCTCCCTATGTACCCTAACATCCTTCTGGCTTTTGCCATCACCTTTTCAACCTGTTTGGCCACCTTAAGATCATCAACATACCATCACACCACGCGCCGCTCTTCTTTCATGCATAAAAGTTCTTCACCACCGAAACTGTACCGTTCTCTCAAGTATTTCCATCCCAAATGAATGCGGGGTGGGTTTAATGTATAAGAGGCAGACACACAGATTGGCTCCTTCAGAAATAAAGTGGATAGAGAAAGGAAGTGGCATGGTGAGGGTGAGAAGAATTCGTGACAATTAAAACTCCATTGATGAAATGCATCTTGAAGCATTTAAGACCTCCAGGCGAGTGGAAGCTGAAACTGTGCTAAAAGGTAATACCATATATAGGCCACGAGAACTGACTGCAAAGCCATGCAGGAAGCAGCACAAGGCCAGGCTGGAGATCGAAAAGATCACACCGCTGGCCGCGAGATTCCAGGAGGCAGCCGTCTGCCGTCCAGCGAGGGAGGTAAAGGGGAGGGGGGATGATTTTAAAATACAGTATAGGCCGCCCCAGTTACTGGTAGATAAGCCGTAGTTAATACAATGGGGTGGCTTATCTACCAGTTTTAAAACTCGCATAGGCATTTTCTGCAGCCTATTCAAGGGGGCGGCCTATATGTGGGGAAATACAGTAGCTGGACACAGATCATCAGAATCTCTAGCATCAACACCTTGAGTCCACCCCTCCTTAAACTATTGAATCAGTACATAGCCTTGGAAGTGGAAAAGGTGAAAACATCAGGAAAAGATAGAACTGGAACTCATAACCCAGAACTGCAGAATCAATAAACACTAGGTAGCAAAGAATTAGAATTCAACAAAGTATGGGAAAAGTCCAAAGCAGGGATAGCCACAGTTCAGGAGATCCACAATGAATATCCCGGTAGTGGTGGTGGAGACAGAGACTGTGTCTGATTTCAAGAAAGCCAGGGATAGGCACGTGGGATCTCTTGGAGAGAGGAAGAGATAGTGGTTGCTGTAGATGGGCAGACTGGATGGGCTACTTGTCTTTTATCTGCCATCATGTTTCTATATAATATGAGATAAATTTGCATATAATGTAGGCAGTACATGCAAATTTATCTCTCGCATATTTATCATGGATATCCTGAATCCCTGACCTACCTGTGGTACTCAAGAGCCAGTTTCTTTGGCAGTAGAGATGCAAGTCCACAATCACATAGGGAGGTAAAAACTGACAGGCTACACTGCCCTTATAGCCTTTGTTTGCAATGATATTCTTTGTTTCACAGCTAATTTGGAATTGTGAAGCAAAAATTTTCCAATTTCACACATTTTTCTTAAAATAGACAAGGGTTCTTCAAAAAGTTTCTGCAGTTTCATATTTTTGGGGGAAATGGTTGGGGTGAAAGAAGTGGTAAGAGGGTGTGTTATCGGGCGGAAGAAGTGGTAAGAGGGTGTGTCAGTCAGAAAAGCTAGTGATTATGTGGAAAAGTGGTGTACATTTCTCCCTCCGAATCCACGGTTTCATTATCCGCGGATTCGGTTATTCGTGATTTTTTTTTTTTGGTAAAGGAAAAGCTGCATATCGGACCTTACCTGGAGGTCTAGCGGGCTTTTGGGGCAGGAGCGATCTTCCTGCCCTCCTGCCCCATGCAGATCACTCATACAAAATGGCTGCGGGGAGTTCCCGTCGTAATCTCGAGAGACTACAGGAACTCACGGCAGCCATTTTGTATGGGTGATCTGCATGAGGCAGGAGCTTAGGAAGATTGCTCCTGCCCCGAAGCCCGCTAGACCACCAGGTAAGGTCTGGGATGCTGGGGGAGGGTCAGAGCTGTTAAGCAGTTAAGCAAAAGAACCAGTGCACTATGGTTTTCCAAATACAAATAATCGCCACCTCCCATGCTCCATGCGCTTAGGCCCACCTTCCAAGCCAATTGGAGGGTACAGCTGTCAGTTAGAAGGTTGCACTTCCATTCTCCTACCCTGAGGTTGTGGGTTCAAACCCACGCTGCTCCTTGTGAACCTGGGGAAGTCACTTAATCCCCCTATTGCCCCAGGTACATTAGATAGATTGTGACCCTGCCAGGTTAGATAGGGGAAAATGCTTGAATATATGAATAAATTCATGTAAACCGTTTTGAGCTCCCCTGGTATAAAAAAATTGAATAAATAAAAAATTGTGGAAACTTTTTGAATATACCTCATAGTATAATACAGATTACTGCTTAATAATTTCAGCATATTTTGTCTAATGGCATGGCCTATTCACCTTACAATACTTCTCACAATTTATTATGTACAGTATAAATCATGATTAAGGTATTAATTGATCTTATCAGTTCACCATCTTCCTCCAAAGATACAGTTATTTTTCTAATTGCTCGCTATTCCCACTCCTATTGTGGAGTGAAAAATACTAAAATCCTTCCTGTGTGACTCTACCTTTTCGTCATCTTTCTTGATTACTCATTTGCTTTCTTGAAAGATCTTTTTATCTTTCCCTCACAGTGAACACTTCAAAAGATTATAGTGGAAACATTTCTTATCAAAGTAAAAACTGCCTTATGGTTCTCTGGTAACAAATACTATACTCAAATGTGATTGCACTGTTTGAAATGCTGAGTAGTATCAGTAAATAAAAAATAAGCAATATAGGTCATTCTCGTTCTCATAGGTTATTGACATCGGCCCTAAATGCATACAAAGTGACAGTACCAGCATACCAATCAGAGAAAAGCAATTGAAGAACATTTCTTATTGATTGTAAACCACTTTATAGTGATAGCATGCTAATTCTTTAAATTAGAAATTGCATTTGCCTGTTCTTAGCAACAATCATGTACTTCCTTTGTCATCGATTTCCATCTTTTATGATAAGCTGATCATACTCTTAGGAATAAGTGTGTTAAAAATATAACATCGAACTTCTTATTAATTTTGAAATATTTAGGGGGACAGTTACTAAAGTTTAGCATGCCCCAACATCATTATTATATACTACCGGCCCCAGAGCCCACTCTACTCTTAAACAATGTACTGGACAGTGCCAACAGTGCGTATCAAAGCGTTGCAAATGATACAAAACTCGGCTGCATGGTTGCTCATGGGGGTGGCCCGATATGAGCTCCTATTTTGAAGAGGTTGCATCGGTTGCCCATAGCATTTCGTATTAAATTTAAAGTTTTTGAAATTCATACATATTAACATAGTAGATGACGGCAGATAAAGACCTGAATGGTACATCCAGTCTGCCCAACCTGATTCAATTTAAATTTTTAAAATTTTTTTCTTCTTAGCTATTTCTGGGCAAGAATCCAAAGCTCTACCCAGTACTGTGCTTGGGTTCCAACTGCCAAAATCTCTGTCAAAACTCACTCTAGCCCATCTACACCCTCCCAGACATTTAAGCCCTCCCCAGCCCATCCTCAACCAAAAGGCCATATACAGACACATACCATGCAAGTCTGCCCAGTACTGGCCTTAGTTCAATATTTACTATTATTTTCTGATTCTAGATCCTCTGTTCATCCCACACTTCTTTGAACTCAGTCACCGTTTTCCTCTCCATCACCACCAGGGTGTTTATGATTTTCTGCCATATTATCTGGAAAAACGTTTGACATTGTACATAATAATGGGTTGCTGGATACAAAGAGAGAGAACAATACTTGCTATGTACGAACAAAGAGTTCTTGTTTCTCTATAGCCGGACCATTGGAATGCCTTGTCTGGAACGTTACGCCATTGTAGAAATCTCCTGCAATTCAGGAAGTTGCTTAAAACACATCTGCTTGTTCAAGCCTTCTTTAAGTGAATAAAAAACATCCTTTGGGTTATGTTTTTATTGAAAAATGGTGTACTAAATTGAAGAATGGTGATTACTTGATAATTAGTTTGGATGCAGTCTTGTCGAGGACACGATGATATAATATTGTGACTTTGTATTTTCCTCTGATGTATGTCTCCTTTTAAAATGTTTTATTATATATGGAAATTTTTGAGCCGCCTTGGATAAAGGTGGATTAAAAATGTTTTAAATAAATAAATAAATTTGCTGGTCACCTGACCCACCTGGAGCAGAAAGAGGTTGGGGAAGAGGAACTTTTATGCTATCTCCACCCTCTCTGTTGTACTGTTTCAAAGGAGAACTAGCACAGAAGCCTGACCAGTTCTCTAAAGAAAAGGACCTGTATTGGAGGATTCAAGAGCAGAAGCCTTTGGCAGGGAAGAGTCTATTAAGAACTTAGGGCTGAATTCTATAAACAGCACTGGTATCGGCGGCTGCCTAAAAAATGGCTGTCCATCGCATGTCAATCATGCACTGGTGCCATTTGTAGAATCACAGCTTCGTGAAAGGTAGGCACCAGAAATGTAGGCCAGGGTTTTCAAGGCCTACATTTCCAGCGCCTACCATTCACAGGAATCATGGCTCAGGGGCGCTATACGATGCCTAATGCCACTTCCGGCATTAGCCACGCCTACAGTGGCATTAGGTGTCATAAAGCGCCTCCGTAGCCACGATGAACGTGCCTTTTTTAAGGCACCAATAGGCGCCTACATTTTCTATTTAAACACTTTTTATTTATTTATTTATTTTTAATCAGCGTTTTGCGCTTAAGTTAGGTGCCAGTAGGGTACCTACCATCACCTAACCCAAGACGCCGTTTATAGAATAAGGGCCTTAATGCTATCTTGAGGTCACTAGTGGTTGATAGTATGTGGTCTTCTCGCACTGCCTTAGTCAGATTCTGAAATGGCAATATATTCTTATCCTTAGTTCCCTGAACAGTTGATGACGTGTGTGCTTGGTTTAGCTTTCTTTTCCCCCGTTGCAAGACGCTCATAAAGATTCCAGTAACCTACAGTGGATCCAAAGAGACACTCCTTTTTTATAACCACATATAGAACCAGCATTAAATGCAGCTTCTTTTCATAATCAAAATTATTGTTAATTGATCACAGAATCTCCCAGTGACTTAATTTAGTTATTCCGGGGGAAAAGGACCTCAGACACCAAACTGCAGACTATAAAAAAAATCACTTGTCTGACAATTTTAACAGGTTCCATTTTCATTTATTGGTCCTACTAATTTTTATGTCAAATTGCTTCCAGGACTACCTGGGTTTGGAAACCTTATCATTGCCAGCCTGGTCCCCCTTTAAAGGGAAGTTCCTGTGAGGAAGAGATGTAGGAGCCTGAATCTCTATTGAGAGTTCTAGCTGTTCCTTATAGTCATTCTGCCTCTGCTGGCTCTAATTTATCTTCTCCTGCTCGGTATCCCGGGGCAACAGGGAGCTAAATCATGTGCAACCTAGCTCTCTCAGGCACCACCTTTGTTAACCCTTTTGGTGTCAGCTTTTATTCTCTGTGGCTTATAGTGAGTTTGTTCTGGGCTTACACAAAAGGAATGATAGGGAAGTTTCCCTGACTGATTAGCCTTGGGGAAAACCTCCCTTTGCCTGCTGCCTGTCTGCCTTTCCGCTAGCACACTCCAGTGCCTTCAAGGGACTGTTTCTATCTACAGAACTTGGGGCAGTTTTAAACTTTGCCGAGTCTAATGCGTGATTTATACCAGTGAAAGGGGGTTGCCTGTAGGGTTACTAGACATCCGGATTTACCCAGACATGTCCTCTTTAGAAGGCATGTCCGGGCATCCAGATGACTTTTCAAAACCCGGCACTTTGTCCGGGTTTTAAGAACATAAGAATAGCCTCGGCATTCTGAGCTGCTTCCTAACCATGGTCCATCAAGCCCAGTAGCCCGTTCTCACGGTGGCCAATCCAGGTCACTAGTACCTAGCCAAAACCCAAGGAGTAGCAAAATTCCATGATACTGATCCAGGGCAAGCCGTGGCTTCACCCATGTCTTTCTCAATAACAATGGACTTTTCCTTCAGGAAATTGTCCAAACCTTTCTTAAAACCAGCTACGCTATCCGCTCTCTGAGTGAAAAAAAAAATTCCTCCTATTGGTTTTAAAAGTATTTCCCTGTAACTTCATCGAGTGTCCCCTAGTCTTTGTAATTTTTGACAGAGTGAAAAATCGATCCACTTGTACCCGTTCTACTTCACTCAGGATTTTGTAGACTTCAGTCTTATCTCCCCTCAGCTGTCTCTTTTCCAAGCTGAAGAGCCTTAACCTTTATAGTCTTTCCTCATATGCTCTTCTTTGAACCTTAGCGCTACTATATCTTTCTTGAGATAAGGAGACCAGAATTGAACACAATACTCCAGATGAGGTCGCACCATAGAGCGATACAGGGACATTATAACATTCTTAGTCTTGTTAATCATCCATTTTAAAATAATTCCTAGCCTCCTGTTTGCTTTTTTGGCCGCCATATTGTCAGGAAGGTTCATTGCATCGGGAAGGACATCCGTGCATGAGTGAATGCAACACGGTGATGACACGTGCACATGCATGTGATGTCATTGCTGTCACATGTGCGGATACCCCTCCCTCCCAAGGGCTGAGGGGGTGAAGCTAGTGGTGAGCCTAACGGAGCAGGGATGGGTGGGCCTGGGGGCGGGTCTTTGGGTCTGGATTTTACATACGTAAAATCCGGTATCTCTAGTTGCCTGTCACTGGTGTCACTATCACACAGGGGACATTAAGAAGCCCCAATTGTTCACAGTGTGCAAGTACCATTAGTTTCAAAAACATTGAAATATTTTAAAATAAGTCCCATATAACGAGTCAGAAAATATATTTCAACCAAACATATAAAAAAGAGAGAGAGAGAGAATTTCAAAATAAAGACCTTATCAGCACTTAGTAACAATTTCAATCAATAGTCCAATCCTTCAAAGCTGCCATTCACTGTTTCTATAGCAAGGCTGCCACTTCCAATAAAAACCTAGCTGCTGCTTTCAATGAAGTCCCAAGAAAGGTGCTTTGTTTTTGCTTGACAAGGGCTGATTCACTTACGGGGAGTGTTAGTTCAGCATACATTAGCATACATAATGTGTGTTGCAGTAGTTAGAGCTGAGGAGAGTTTGGTGCAGTGGTGAAGCGGTCCAGCAGAGGGCGACGAAAATGATAGGAGGCTTGCGCCAGAAGACGTATGAGGAGAGACTGGAAGCCCTGAATATGTATACCCTAGAGCAGTGGTTCCCAACCCTGTCCTGGAGGAACACCAGGCCAATTGGGTTTTCAGGCTAGCCCTAATGAATATGCATGAAGCAAATTTGCATGCCTATCACTTCCATCATATGCAAATCTCTCTCATGCATATTCATTAGGGCTAGCCTGAAAACCCGATTGGCCTGGTGTTCCTCCAGGACAGGGTTGGGAATCACTGCCCTAGAGGAAAGGAGGGACAGTGGAGATATGATTCAGACGTTCAATTACTTGAAGGGTATTAACGTAGAACAAAATCTTTTCCAGAGAAAGGAAAATGGTAAAACCAGAGGACATAATTTGAGGTTGAGGGGTGGTAGAGTCAAAGGCAATGTTAGGAAATTCTACTTTACGGAGCGGGTGGTGGATGCCTGGAATGCGCTCCCGAGAGAGGTGGTGGAGAGTAAAACTGTGACTGAGTTCAAAGAAGCGTGGGATGAACACAGAGGATCTAGAATCAGAAAATAATATTAAATATTGAACCAAGGCCAGTACTGGGCAGACTTGCATGGTCTGTGTCTGTGTATGACCGTTTGGTGGGGGATGGGCTGGGGAGGGCTTCAGTGGCTGGGATGGTGTAGATGGGCTGGAGTAGGTTTTAACAGAGATTTCGGCAGTTGGAACCCAAGCACAGTACCGGGTAGAGCTTTGGATTCTTGCCCAGAAATAGCTAAGAAAAAAATTAAAAAATTTTAATTGAATCAGGTTGGGCAAACTGGATGGACCATTCAGGTCTTTATCTGCTGTCATCTACTATGTTACTATGTTATTATGGTTAGCGTTGCAGCCTCAGCACCCTGAGGTTGTGGATTCAAAGCCCATGCAGCTCCCTGTGACCCCGGGTGACGTCACTAAATCCTCCAATGTGCCAGGTACATTAGATAGATTGTGAGCCCACCAGGACAGATAGAGAAAGTGCTTGAATGCCTGCTTTGAGTGTGGTTGCAAAACTACAAAAAGGCAGTATATAAGTCCCAGTCCCCTTCTCTATCCATTCAAAATGATGGCTGTGAATGCTGCTCTATGCTGAACGATGTAACAGTGCCCTGAAGCAGCCCTGTGGGGCAAAACAAAGCACCCTGGTTGGGACTTCATTCAGTGCAGCAGCTGAGTCTATTGGAAGTGGCAGCCTTGCTATAGAAACAGCGAATGGCTCTATAAGGTATCACATATTTTTGAAAGTTACAACAGCTTTGAAGAATCACTCTTGATTGAAGAACTGTTTTCCCACGGATAAGTGCTGTTTGGTTATTTTAAAATATTCTCTTTTTTGAAATATCTCTGATAGCAACATTGTTTCTAATGAATGATTATATAGATTTCTTTTTAAAGATATTTCAATGTGTCTGCACCAATAGCACTAGCACACTTGAACAATTGAGATTTTCAAGGGGACACCCCAATGTAAACAGGGGTAATTATTAGCCATTACTGTTAGCACTGAGGTCCTTTTTCTCAGTAGAAATCTGTATTATTGAAACAGCGATTCTTCTGTTTATTGGAGTTGATTTTTTGATGATTGATTTGTTATTTCTCTCCACTCTATATTTCTTGGTTATTAATTTTGCCAAGTACATATGACCTGGGTTGGCTACTCTTGGAAACAGGATACTGGGCTTGATGGACCTTCAGTCTATCCCAGTGTGGTAACTCTTATATCTTATATCATTCAGCAAAGTATACTCACACCGAACATAAGAGTTACCACACTGGGATAGACTGAAGGTCCATCAAGCCCAGTATCCTGTTTCCAAGAGTACTTGGCAAAATTCTAAGGAGAAAACCAGATTTTATGCTGCTTATTCTAGGACTATGCAGTGAATTTCCCCAAGTCCATCTCAATAATGGCCTATGGCTTCTGTTTTAGTAAATTAGCCATACCTTTTTAAAACCCTGCTAAGCTAACTGCATTCACCACATTCTCCAGCAATGAATTCCGGAGTTTAATTACATGTTGAGTGAAGAAATATTTCCCCTGGTTTGTTTTAAATTTACTACTTAGTAGCTTCATTGCATGCCCCCCTAGTCCTAGTATTTCTGGAAAGAATAAACAAGCAATCCACATCTACCCATTCCATTGCACTCAGTATTTTATAGGCCTTTATCATATTTCCCTACAGGAATTTCTTCATAAGCAGTGTTAGCAAATATCTGAAAAGAACAGCCTAATATATTTTTTTAATTTCACTGTTTTGCATATAAGCACTTATGTCATATACACTCTAACACATTCATTATGCATAAGTGGAGAATGAAGTACCTAATTAATTGATTTAAAAAATATATATGAACTGACCCAAAGATAATCCCTACTTTTTAGTCACTAAGTTGTGTTTCAGGAGCTACTTATTGAATAATAGGTGCTTGACATTAATATGTGTGTGAAATGAAAATTACTCTTAATGATTCTAGCATTGAATTAAATAATATGTTTTTCATTTAGGACTAACTTTACAAAGGCTTATTCATATGTATATGCTTTTGTAGCAAGTAAAGTGCCTTGTAAAAGTTGTACCATGTAAAAGTATGCATGGTGAAATGAATTTGTGCACTTTTAGTTGCTTTATGTGTAGATGTGTTTGGTGACAGATAGTGGGTGGAGCCATAATTTACACATGGATTTTTATAAAATATGTGCATTTGTGTACCCGTTATGTATGAATATTTTTGCCTGCTTGCACAACTACTTTATAGCCATGATATCTGTAACAGTTGTAGGTTTATTTTATGAAGGCATATAGACATCTATGGTGGTTATTTTAGAAGGCTTATTTGTGATTTATATATTGGCATTTACATGTACTGTATAAATAGCATCCATATGGAAATCATGATTTTTTAATGATCTCAATTTGCATATGGATTTGCTGGCTATGACTACAGTTCCACATTTTTAAATGAGGTATGTCAGGGGTGTGGTGTGGGTGGTGCAGAGGTTTTAAAGATATAGAACATATTTTGCAAAACACACCAATGTGGAAGGCATTTATAGTTGCTATATATATGTACAAACACTGACCTTACTTATCTCTTAGGACATAAGAACATAAGATGGACATAATCAAAAGAAATGTCTAAGTCTGTTTTTGGCCTAAGTTGCTAGTTGCCCAAAGTCGGCTAAGGAAAATGTCCATTCCCGAAAAATATGTCCAAAATATTATTCCCCCCCACCCTGAAAATCGTCTAGTTGGACGACCAGCCATTTGATCGTCCAGACCGCTAAGTCGTCTATCGTTATTCCCCGTTCTTATCCAAAAATTTGTCTAAGTCAAAAACGCCCAGAACAAGACCTTTTGGACGTGGGCGGGGTCAACAAAGTGTTGAACTGGACACCCAAATATTGCCCCAGAGTAGTGGGGTACCTTACAGGGCACTGCTGTGAACTTCACAAAAAGGGTGCCACATAAACATCTCACCACAACGTCTTTATAGGTCATGGTGAGCCCCCACAAAACAACCCCAGAACCTACTAGACCCACCGGTCTATCACCCCAATAGCCCTTATGGCTGTAGGTGCCACTTATATGGCAGTACAAAAAGGCTTTGAGGGGTTTTAGGGGGTGCACATGTTTCACCATGAATGCAGTGATTAGAGTGGCTTATGGGCCTGGGTCCTCCTCTCCATGGTTCACTAACCCACTAACCCTCCTCTCCATGGTTCACTTAAGTCACTTCTGTGCAGCTCTACTAGACTTTCCTATGCCAGGCTGCCAGGTGTTGATGTTCTGGAGGCAGATGTGTATGTTTTAATTATGATTTTTATGGTGTGTGTGTGTGGGGGGGGGAGGGGGTCAGTGATCACTGGGGCAGTGTGTGGGAGTCCGTACTTTGTGTCTGTAGTGCTTATCTGGTCACTTTGGATACCTTTTTGCCACTTAGACCTGTTTTTATATGGCCTAAATCACAACTTCCAACTTCTATCCAGGCAGCCTCGTTAAACTTTCTGTTATACTTGCAGTACGACTAAGTTTAGATCAGCCCACGTCCCGCCTAAATCCCGCCCTTACCACTTCTCCTAAACACCCCTTTTAGCTCTGGTCGTACAGCAGCACTGACAAGGCCTAAGTCATTTTTAGGTACGTCTAAAACCCGTTTTGATTATCGGCACTTGGACGACTTGTCTTTTAGATTGTCCAAGTACTGATTTAAGTGGGTTTTTAGACGTATTAATTTTTTTATTATGAGCCCCAGTGGGTCAGGGTTAATCTATCCCAGTATCTTGTTTTCAGCAGTGGCCAATCCAGGTCACAAGTATCTGGCATAATCATAAATAGTAGAAAGATTTCATACTACCAATCCCAGGGGGCAAGCAGTAGCTACCCCATGTCTACCTCAATAGCAGAATGTTTGCAGTGATTGTGATTTGAGAATTGATTTTGAGCCTTTGACTTGAAAATCCTCTGTGTCCTTGTAGGTTTACCTTTGGCTGTCATTTATTCCTATGCACTGTGTTATACCACTTTTATTAATCATTCTAGTATTCCCTGCCAATCTCCTGTGCATATCATTCCCAGCCTCCTACCTCTCCACCACCTTAAACTGCCTTTGTGTTCTAGTCATGCCTCTTGGCGTGTCTGTTTGGGTATGCCCCTGCAGCCTCATAGTCTATAGCTGTGTGAGTGTATGTGTTAGTTTTTCTGGCCCTATGACTGGGTGCATGTAGTTTTGAGATGCTATAAGGTTGATGGAGGTTGCCACAGGTGTTGATGGAGGAAACTGAGAGTCATGAATTCCCTGAACAGATTGGCTGTGCAGACCATACTGCATGAGGCACACAGGAAACAGAAGGGACATACCTATTGCAGATTATATAGGCTTAGGTCCCAATTCCTAGACCTTACAGATGATCACTGCCTCTCCAGGTTCTGGTTAGATAAGTCTGCCAGGAGCTAGAGGCCATCCTTTGCTCCACCATACAGAAATCAGAGCCCATATCAGTTCACCTAAACATGACCACAGCCCTTGCCTTTTTTTGACATTGACAGTTTCTAATCTTTACTGGCTGTGAAAGAGGGCTTCAGCTAGTCTACTGTCTCACGGTACAACAGGCAGTTTATCAGGGCTTTTCTCACCCACATCTCTATTACATATCATTCTCTCAGAATCTGCAGCAGAAGCAGCAAACAGTGACCCAGGTCTATGAAACGGCTCATTTCCCATCTGTCTTGGGGGTCATAGACTGTACATATGTGTCCATCAGGCCCCCTTGAAGGAGACAGGGGATCTATAGCATCAGAAAAGTCTTTCATTCCTTCAACATGTGGGTGATTTGCAGTGGCCAGTGTCCCTGGGTTTGAGTCCCAACCTGGAAAGAGCCCTTCTTAGGCCAGCTTCATCAGTCCCTTCCGGGACAGAACAGTATTAGGAGGTGAAATGTCCCTTTCTTCTCTCCAGGAAAAATCCAAATAAATACCACTCTGGGTTTAACTCTCTTAAGATTTCAGGGCTAGATTAAAAAAAAAAAAAAAAAGTGTTAAAAACAAACGGGCTGCTGTCTCAGGTGTTATAGTAGCGATTTAAAAAAAAAAATAAAAAATGAGTCATTCTCCAAAAAATTAAGTTGGTGGAGAGTAGCGAAGACTTGCTAAATTATCATGTGCCCATTGCTAGCTATAGTGATGGGCACAGAATAAACGACAGCGAGAGAGATACCCAGTGTCTCCCGCTGCCATCCGACACATAGCCCCCAGCAATGGGAGAGATACCCAATGTATCCCACTGCCAACCAACACCCCCAACACCCCCCTCGGCAGTGGGAGAGTTGCCCATGCTCTTCCGCCACCAACCAACACATACCACCAGCAGCAAGAGAGATACCCAGTCTCTCCAGCCCAACTGACATCCCCCAAGCAGTGGGAGAGATGCTCAATGTCTCCACCCACCAACCATCCCCACCAACCCCCCTTGGCAGTGGGAGAGTTACCCACACTGTTCCGCCACCGTGTAACCCCCCCCCCCCCAGTGCCTCCAACATCCCTCGCTCTCTCACCCTTACCTTATTTTCAGATGGCTGGCTGGAATGATGGCTACTCCCTCCGGCCATCAGGCCTGCCTCTTCAAAATGGCATACCTTCCCTTCCCCGGTGCATCTTGGGATGCATGGTAGAGGGGCATGAAGCTCTTATTGGCCCAGGTTGTTTAAGGCCCCTCCTATGAGTGGGGCCTTATGCATCTGGGTCAGAGCCCTGGTTGCCTCCGGGGAAGGGCCTATTGCTCTGATTAGCCCAGATGCATAGGGGGTGTGTTGGTTGGCGACGGGAGAGCGTAGGCAACTCTCCCGCTGCCGAGGGTGGTTGGGGGGGGGGTGTTGGTTGGCAACGGGAGACATTGGGCATATCTCCTGCTGCCAAAAGGGACTCTAATTCATGCGTTCAAGAAGCGTGCTTTTAGTACTCATTAGCCACAGTCAAAACACACGCCACAAGATGCACTTTTAACAGTGCTATCACTGTACTGCCACCCCCAGACCAGTCACTGAGTTTTGTCACCAAAAGCTGACACCGCTCTTGAAGAATGGCTCCACGATTTTTAAGAATCCAGAGGAGTGCTCATTTCATTATTGAAGAGCCCATTTGCATGGCAGTGTCGGAGACTGCAAGAAAACTCACTAAAGACCGTTTTGATGATCTGTCGCTAAAATGCATGCAGGCTAAACCATCAGAAACCAGTTTAGTGACCTCGTTAAAGTTTTCAGAATCTGGACCTTAGTCCTTTGTCCTCTGACAAAGATCCCTTTAACTTCCTCGAGCTCTCTCCCCTGGCCAAAACCTGTACAAGCAGTTTTTTTTTTTAATAGCACTGAGAAATCCCTTTAGCTTCCTTGAATCACCTGTTAGTCAAGACCTGGAATTATGCTCTCCATGTTTCAAAGGAAACCCTCACCCCTTCCTCCCAGGCAAAGAAAGGAATCCCCTCTAAGCTCCTTCCAAATTCCAGCACTTAATGGCAGCACTCATCTAAACCCTAATTCTATATTTCCAGTATCAATCCAGTATATAAACCCTATTCACTCACTCTCATCACCCCACATCTCCCTAAGGCCACTTCATTTATCCTCTCTAGGATTGCAAATTGGGTATACCCTTCCCCTTAGCAACACACTGAAGGATTAGTATGTAATATATCCTTTTCCTGCATGCCATCAACTACCTACACAAAAAAGTCATATTTCAATCAAAACCTCTCTATATAAATTTATATACAGTATAATATGCTATATGATAAATTGTTTATTTTCCCAGGGTTACATGATATATGTATTTCTGAGATTCCCAAGCTTCTGCCATGATGTATACATCCTTTCCTACTTTGGCATCCATGAAAAGTTTGAGAGGCTAGTTCACATGTGAATGGTTGCTAGGTATAAGCCCAGCATTACACCACACTCTATAAAGTCTGTTGTGCTCTTTCAGAATCCTTGAAGTGACTAAACACCACAACTCTATTCATCTGTTTTTGACTTATCTCCTGTTTTAACTCTTCCACACAGGTAATAGAGGCTACTCATAAATGAAGTGTCTGATAAATTTTATAGTAGCACTCCAGACAGATGCAAAGAAGCAGTGCAATAGGACCTGCTGTATCAAAAAGAGGACCCATTGGCCTCCTGAAATGCCAATTCCCGTGACTAGACTGGTCAAGGAGAGAATTATTGTAAAGGCTTTGCAAGTTTGTCACATTTTCATGGTTTGCTGCATGCATGCTCCATAATTTGACCTGAATTTGCAGGTGACCCATTCCTGAAGGAGCAGAGCTGGAAGAGGCAGATACTGGCAGGGTAGTGAGCCAGCAACAGCGAAATCCCAGCCCATTCCCACTAGCTTGGTTTAGTAGCAAGAAATGAACTTTTTCCACAGGCATTTCCAGTGAAAGTTTATTTGCTTCAAATTTACCTTTATTTGCTTCAAATGTGATAACGGTGATTATTTTTCTTCTTCCCCTCCCCTTCCCTTCTTCCAAATCCTACCCACTACCCTCTGCAAACTGCACTTGTTATGGTATACAGGCATGCTGGATGGGGCCTTTCTCATCATCAGCAGTCCTGGCATGTTGTTCAGCACCATAAAAGCCTGGAAAGAAAATTGGGCCTTGTGGGCCACTGGAGGTAGCAGCCACTTGATTTGCTGCTGTTATGGGGTGTCAAAGGAGGTGGCTGTCTTTAAAGGTGGGTTTCTCATAGAGTGTTTGTAGGAGATGCAGCAGAAGAATGACTCCTTGGCAGTGGGGCATGTAAATTCTATAGGTCTCTGCATAGCTTGATGATATCCTAGTGCCTCTACCTCCTGCAATATGGTCCATATCCACTTGCCAGCATCTCATTGATTTCCAAGTGTCTCTCTTGTAGCTGCATTTTCCAAAGCGGTTGCCAAGATAAATGGGAGCAAGGCCTGAAATGGGAGCAAGTTTGAAAATGATTCTGGCCTCCACTGGCAGCCAGTGTAATTTCCTGTAGTATGGTGATCCGATTTTTTTCAGCCCAAATATCAAACGTACTGCAGGATTTTGAATGATCTTAAATAGATGATAACTTCATCTGCAATATTTATATAACAAAATCTCATAGAAAACCAATGCATCAACTAGTACTTAACTTAAAAAGCTATGCTTTACATTACTCCCACCACTAACAGTGGCCAGTGTTTCACTTTTTAAGCTGCTTCAGGGGCAAGAGGTCCAATTTTTCTAAACACCGAACCAATGTTGGTTCACCTTATGCATGCGTCAATAGTTCCAGGGAAAAATTGAGAGGGGCCTCCCCCACACACATGTACCTCTGATCCCCTTAACAAAATATACCCTTCCTACCCCCCCCCCCCTTCAACCACCTCTCATTCTTTACAAAATATTAAAGAAGAACCCCTTAATGACCACTCTATGCACCCCCAACCGCAATCTTGGTCCCTCTTAGAAGTATGACACACCAGTGGTGGGAGACGCTGAAAATTATACTATTAATAGAAAGCTTACTGAAATAATAAAATGAAGAAATTTGAACACTGTGGAGATGAAGTCAGAGGGTACTTGGAGAAGTGATACATATCTTCTAAAGTTAAGCTTTTAACCTGGACCAAGACTGCATTCAACTCTGTAAGGGTATTGCAAAGGTAGTGATAGGTACTAATTTAAAAAATTGTATAAAATGGAAATGGGGATGGGGTGGGGATGGAAGGGAGGAGGAAGGGTGCAAAGGGAAGGAAAATGGGAAAGTAAGACTGAAATGTTGATCATGTTGGCTGTTATGCTTTCATTGGAATAATGCTGTTTGCTATTGTAAGCAAGTTTGTTTTAATAGGAAAATGTTGGAAAGTGCTAATAAAGTTAAAAAAAGAAAACTTTGGAATATAGGCTTCAGTATTTTTAAATCTTTCAGTGTGTGTGGGCTATTTACAGTTTAAATGAGCCCTTTACTAAAGCTTAGTATGCACTAAGGCCCTATTTCTATAAATGGTGCCTGAAATTAGGTGCTGCCGATGTTGGTACCTAATTTAATTTCTTAAATTGCCTTGATTGGCACTGTTAATTGAAAGCACCATTAAAAAAGGATTACAAATAATTTTAAAAAGGGGGTGGAAAAGTGGGTGCGTTTTATGGAGTGAATGGTCATGGTCCAGGACTTTCCGGGCCGGAGTGAAGGCGTGGAGCACCAGTAGCCAGAAGGGAAGCGGCTCGTTTTCTTCCTAAGCAAGGTGACTTTTTGTGTGCCGTTTGTAAGTGCTGGCAGAGTCAACTTTTTTTCTTTTGTTTACCATAATCCTTCTCCCTTCTGCTGTGTGAGAGGAGAGCAGGGGCGTTCCGAAGCCGCTTCTTGCATCCTTGCACTGAAGTCGGTGCTAGGAACAAGTTCCTCTTTCTCTCTCCTCCAGCAAGGGCAGCGGAACTGGGCACGTGCAATGCCGTGGCTGGGGGCTCATCCCCTTCCCTCCCCCACCACCCCGGTCCACAGGCAGGGTTGCAGCTCTGATGTCCAACATGGATAAAGCACGTTCTATTTCCTTTTCTCCCTCATGCCTACCTGGAAAGGACATCCCCTGCTCGTCTTTTGTCTTCGGGAATTTCTGCCAGGGTTTTTGTTTGTTGTCCCTCTGCTTAACTTTGATTATCTGGAGGAGAAGTTTTCTGGTGGCGCATGAGTCAAACGAAAGAATGAGGTGACTAGAAATTAAAACAGCTGCAAGTTGCATAAAAGATCCCCAAAAGAGGAAAGCCAAGCCCTCCTCCCCCAAACTTAGCATTTGTGATGGCTTGAGTGCGCTATGTCAAGGAGAGAGCTTGACTTTTTCATTTTTTATGTAAATTAAAGCCACTGTGGCATCTTTTAATGTGTCAGAGGATAAGATAGGTTTTCTAAGATAACTGAAAAGTTCAAAGATAATTGAAACAAACACATAGAATTATTTTCTTTTTAAAGTCCATCTGTGATCCATCTGGAGCCCAAGTTGAAGTGATTGCAGACAAAGGAGTCAACTTTTCTACAGGGCAAGGTGGTGGGACAGGGTACAGAGCCTGGCAGGGAGGGGGACAGGGTGCAGAGCCTGGTAAGGAGTGTGGGGCTGAGTGCTGAGCCTGGCAGGGAGTGAGGGGGGCTGGGTGCTCAATTTGGTTCAGAATGGGTTTTTTTTCCCTTGTTTTCCTCCTTTAAATCTAGGGTGCGTCTTATTGTCAGGTGCATCTTATGGAGCAAAAATATGATATTTATGTGTTGCACTTTTTTGTAAGATGTTAAAACTTAATAAAGATTGAACTAAAAAAAAAAAGAAAAAAGAGAGAACTTGATTTAGGCACCACTAAGTGTGATTCAACAAATGACAACTTTGATAGACATATGGTAGGTGCCGCTGTTCTAGATGCCTACTCAGTTAGGCACTCTTTACAGAATCTGGCTCTAAATGCTAAGAAGCCCATAGATCAGTGTTTTTCAACCGCTGTTCCGCGGCACACTAGTGTGCCGCGAGATGTTGCCTGGTGTGCCGCAGGGCCGCCATCAGGGCAGTACTACCAGTCCTGCATTCAGGGGCCCGGAGCTGACAGGGGGCCCGAGGCAGGGGCGCCAGTAGCTCACCAAGGCAAAGTGAGTCGATCACCCAGGATTCACTTTGTCTTGGCGATCTAATCTATCGAGCTGATAAGTCTTCTTCTCCCCGACGTCAATTCTGCAGTCGGAGAGGAAGTTCGGGCCAGCCAATTGCTGCCTGGCTGGGCGGAACTTCCTCTCCGATTGCAGAATTGACGTCAGGGAGAGCATGCGTCGGCGTCGACTTTGGGGCCTGTTATCCATTGGTGGGTCCTGTTCCCCGATGGCAGCGGCAGTGGCAGTGGCTTGGGGAATGGCAGGGAGAAAGAAAGGGGGCAGGCAAGGAAACAGAAGGAAAGAAGAGAAACAGAAAAAAAGAAAGAAAGGTCAGGGAGAGAGGAAGAAAAAGTTGGGGGAGGGAATGAGGTGTGGAGGAGAGAAAGCATACAGGCTGATAGAAGGGAAGAAAGATTGGATGCACAGTCAGAAGAAGAAAGTGCAACCAGAAATCACCAGACAAGGTAGGAAAAATGATTTTATTTTAAATTTAGCAAAGTGGAGGCAGTATTACCACAGTTTTCAAAGGAATTTGCCCAAATAACTTAATAGTTAACTGGGTAAATTCCCAGAGATGAAAACTTCCCTTCACTTACTATGCACAGTTCTGAATTTATATCTTCTGTCTATATTTTACAATATGGTCACCTTTTACTAAACCGCAATAGTGGTTTTTAGCGCAGGGAGCCTATGAGCGTCAAGAGCAGCGCTGGGCATTCAGCGCAGCTCCCTGCGCTAAAAACTGCTATTGTGGTTTAATAAAAAGGATGGAGGGTATATTTGTCTATTTTTGTATGCTATAAAAACCAAATACAGAGAGAGACTGAGAGCTGTTGACGAAGAGCTACGTGTGTGTCTTTCTTCGATTCCAGCCAGAATATCAGCTTTGTGTTCAGCCAAACAGGCCCAGGTTTCGCACTGAATAAAGTATTTTATAATTTTTCACTATTCTGTTTACTTAATATTTCATAATAAAGTAATTATAAAATACTTTCTTTGTGTTTATTTGATTCCTATTCAAGAGAATTACTTTATATATAGTCAATATAGGCACAGAGTTAAATTTTTAACATTTTCTAATGGTGGTGTGCCTCGTGATTTTTTTCATGAAACAAGTGTGCCTTTGCACAAAAAAGGTTGAAAAACACTGCCATAGATAACACTCCATTTGTATACCATAAACACCTTGCAGTTTTATGCGGTTCACATAAAGAGAACTGTGCATTCACAGAGAATTACAAAATAACAATGGAAACATATTAGTCCTCAAATAAGTATGATCATAAGGTACAGATGCTCATATTATAGGGCCTGGTTTTCTTTACCAACTAGCAGCCTAAAAAGCCAACATCTTTTCCACTTTAGGTGCCCATCTTATTTAGGCAACAATTACAGCATTTGACCTAAAGTGGTTAAGGCTTTTTTGTGTTTTATGCTTAAATGTACAGTAACTTATGGTGTTGGAATCTGATTATTGACTTTAGCGGTTATTGTTGACATTCAGCAGCACTAACCAGTTAAGTGCCATTGAATATCAGTGGATAGTCCCGCACAAGTGATTTTACTGGTCAGAAACTTTCCCTGTTTGGTTAAATCACTTTGGTGTTGAATCTCGTAATAAAATTAATCTGGGAGTGTGATGTCCCATCACATGAGAGGGATTCTCCCTCCCTAATGCTATTTTATACCAGTGGACAGCAGAGGGCGCTAGATCCTTGAGGTGGCAGGCTAGCAGGTGGTGCAGAGGGGTGGGACTCAGGAGGGAGGAGTATATCTGCTCCAGAGTAGAGTCTGAGAGGAAAGATCCCCTGGGAGAAAGGCCCCAAGGCAAGAGGTCTCTAGGAGAGAGCCTGAGGCAGAAGCCCTGGAAGGAAGGACGTGGCTCTGGAATTTGAGTTTTCCTTGCTTGTGTGAATGGAAATCATGAGAAGTCAGCTAAGGTAGGACAAACTGTATTATGGATTTAAGAATCCTGTTTTAAGAAGTCTGGATGGAGCCAGACTTGTGGTTAGGACACCTGTAAGAGGCTGTACATATTGAGTCTGGAAGGTCTGCATGGAGTCAGACCTGTGTTGGGTAATCTTGCAAGTAGATATGTACATGAAGGTTTGAGGACTGTGGAAAGTTTTCCTCTCAACTCAAGAGACAGTGTTCTTTATTTCTCAGTATTTGGTTAATAAAGGTTTTTATTTCACTTGGTATCATTTGTCTGACTATGGTTTATGAAGACCTTGCTCCAACACTCCTCTTACACACTGTCAAAGGGAGGCAGGGATTAGAAATGGGGCAGGCAATGTTCAAAGCCATTTCCAAAGGCAAAATGGAAGGTTTTTTTCCCTGCAGAAATGGATCTTTGAACATTGGCAATGCTCAGTAAGCATAATTTTATCTATACAGGTTAGAGAATTTCCTGAAAATGGGCTTAGGTAAGGGGATGAAGCGACTTATACAGGTCTAGATTTCCAAAATTATGCAGATTGTTTTTGATGGAGAAGCTACCCAGAGAAAGAAACAGATGCAAATTTTTCTGGGCAGTTTTGCTTTGATTAGTACAACAAAGCCCTATTGGTAAAATTTAAGTACAAAGAATTTGCACCAGTGCAAGCAGCTTGATTACTGTTCCCCTTGAATTCTAAGAGAAACCTTTGTGAAAAGCATGCAGAATAAACCTCCCATGTAACAAATACTCAATTACATAGGTTGGGTACTGGTCTAATAAATTACTGGGAGTACTTTTACAGGACATTGATTTAATTGAAATTTTTGTTAGGCACTACAAATGCGCTTGGTTTATGCCACAGTATCCTGGAATTTATAAATGGGTTCAGAATGTTGTTCAGGCACCAGAAAATAAACCTTCAAGCTATTTACTACCTCTATGATATATAAAGTTTGCAGTTTTGATTTTGTGTGATTATGTTCAGCAATGGTGACCTTTTGAAGCAACAATATTGAAGTGTAATGAGGAGATGTTTGATCACTGATATACAATGAACAGTCAGCACTACTTCTCAATTTCTTCCTGGAATTCGTGAAATTCAACTGACAAGCTTTAACCTTTAGAATGCTGAAGTTGTAAAATGTATAGGGATTTAGACTGCTGTAGACCTCATTGGAAATCCAAAAGTTTTATAAAGTAACTGCTTGTGTTCTATCCCTCCCATAGAGTGGTGGTATGTATTTTACATCACAGAAGGGTGTTCAGGAATGCTCAATCTTTGAACCCTCCCCAAAAATTAAAAATATTTTTTAGTATGTGGTTAGCACATTCTAATTTGGCAGTTACCGCAAGAAGTCAACTTCTACTAACTTTTGTGTAGTTTACTGGGAGAAAGTACATAACTGTTGTATCTGAGATCTTACTATACTGTAGATTCCATCCATGTCACCACAGTCCAAATATTCAGCAGAGTGATATCATGACTCTGTCTTGGAGAACTCCGTTCTCCACCACTAAAAAGGTTTCAGGTTATGGCATAGAAACACTAGAGGTGGACACTTCAGTCAGTTCCCTTTACCCCAGCGAAGTTGTTGGAAAAAGAGTTGTGATAGGCATAGGCGGAGGAGTTCTCTTTGGGGAGCTAATAGTAACTCCACTGGAAGAGGGAGAAATGATGGATTGACTAGAAGCAATATGAGGATATTACATTATATTACACTAGAAATTTCTATTCCGCCATTACCTTGTGGTTCAAGGCGGATTACAAAAGAGTTATAAACGGTGGGTTACAATGGAAGATCATTTGTCATTTCTAGAGAAGGTAAAGAGTAGGTCAAGTAGTTTCTGTGTGGCGGGAAGAGGGAGGGAGGGGAGTAGAGTAGAGGTTTGACAAGATGTCCTCATTAGCATTTTGTTGAGGCTTTTCATTGTTGACAGTCTACACCACGTATGTGATAGTATACTAATAATAAGGTTCTTGAGGCAGGCCATATTGGACGATACACGTGCGTATTGAGCCATCATACAAATTACTGTTGTTTTGAATAAAACAGCACATCAACATTATTGCGCATCTCCACTGTTGTTTGTTTGTACCTAACAGAGTTGGCCATTCTACTCCAGGGTACCTCCAACAGATATGCCACCAGAAATCTTTTCCACTTAAAATTCCCAGCATGCAACAATATAAAGTCTATCAGGTAAATTACCTTATCCGTCCAATATCAATTAGCAAAACGCTGGCACAACTCCCATTTATACTATGATCTTGTGACCACTATCTCAGGTTCAGAAAACTTTTAAAAGCATTTCTGTACCAAGACAGGGAGTCAACCCTGATCCCCATTTCAAAACTGTTTAATGCAACTCCTAGGACAAAACAAAGAGCCAACAATGACCTACTTGTAATTATGTGTTTGTGACTATGACCCAACTGTATTAATAGTTGCACCAATCTTCCTGTACTAGCAACACTATTGAATGTCCATGTCAATCTCTCCATTGTAACTTCCTGGGTAACTCACCCAACTTCTTGTAATGTAATCCGACCCTGAACTGAATAGGTAAAGATGGAATAGAAAACTTGATTAACATAACATACAGTACTTTTCCTTATGTGTCTCTGACACAGTCTATTTTTAGGTGAAACGTGGCTACTTCAATAAACAATTTGCTCTTGACATCTTTTGGTGTTTCTGGTCTGTTCCTTGTCTATATCACTTTGCACCTGTCCACATTAAGAGCTCCTTTTCCTAAGGTGCGCTAGCGTTTTTAGCGCATGCAGGATTTTAGCACGCGCTAAACCTGCGCTACATTTCTAGAACTAATGCCAGCTTAATGCTGGCGTTAAGGTCTAGCGCGCACGGCAAATTAGCGCATGCTATTCCGCACGTTAAGGCCCTAATGCACCTTTGTAAAAGGAGCCCTAAATTTCATCTGATATTTGAATGCTGAGTCTTCTAGCCTCACAAAATGCACTTGAAATTTCTCAGAATCAACTTTTGATTTTAACAACTTCAGACAATTTTATTCCATCTGCAAATATGATAACCTTACCCGTCATTCCCATTTCCAGATTATCTACTAATATGCTAAAAAAAAAAAACAAACAAACAAAAAAAAACCCTCTTTGGTCCCAGTACAAACCCCTGTGGCACTTTACTCCATAAAAAAAAACTTGACCATTTGGCGCTGCTCTCTGTTTTCTATCTTTTAACCAATTCTCAAGCCACAGTAAGACATTGCCTCCTAGCCCATGATTACATTTTCTTCAAGATTCTACGACTACTACTACATATCACTTACAAAGTGCTGTACAGTTTGACACTTATAGACAGCCCCTGCTCAGAAGAGCTTACAATCTAGCTCATAAGAAACTTTGCTAAAAGCTTTCTAAAAATCCAGACACACAATAGGGCTCATTTTCAAAAGCGAAAAATATCCAAAAATGTAGTATAAAGGGGCTGATGGATGTTTTTGTCACCAAACCCTACCAATTCGCTATATTTGAAACCTATTTTCTAGACTATATATGCTGCTCATCTAAATCTCAAGGGGGTGTGTTAGAGGCATGGTTTGGGTGGGACAGTTTGGATGTTTGGGGCTAGCAAAGAATAAGTGCTAAAGGAGGTGCCCAAACTGACTATATGACCATTGCAGGCATGAAGGCATGGCCTCCTTTATTCCCATCAAAGTTACTGACCCCCCTCCGACCCCCTAAGGATGTGAATGAAGCAATATCAGCCTATATGACAGCTTCAGATGTTATGGCCAGTCCTATTAGAGCAGCAAGCAGGTCTCTGGAGTAGCCTGGTGGTCAGTGCAGTGGAGTCCAGACCCATATCCCACCCTAACTAATACACTTGTAGTGGAAAGTGTGAGCCCACCCAGACCCACCAAAAACCTACTGTACTGACATATAGGTGACACCCGCAGGCGTAAGGGCTATTGGCATGACCCAAGTTTTATCTCCCATGATGACATTTCTTAAACATCTGGAATCTGAAGTGGCACGATTGCACAACTCCTATGGAATTGACAAATGCTTTTGCTTTTGCCTGACCGTCAAAATGCGTGGAACAAATTTCACACTCCCTTGCCTCATGTTCAAATCTGTTGTTAAAATGTTTTGAACGGAACCATAAGAGATGTTAAGATCCTCAGAAGTTAACCTAGTAGTCAATCGCCTGTTTGATCAAATCATTCCACTTACTCTTTCAACATTCTGTTGGGTTTTTGATGCTGAAGGATGTCCTGATCTCTCCTCACCTTCAACCGATTCACAACCAGTACGAAATCACTCAAACCACTTCTCAGCCATCTTCATGGTCACTGCAGCATCACCACAAACTAATTTTAACTTTTTGTATGCTTCTTTAGCACTTTATTTGCAGTTTGAAACACAATTTCGTGTTCGTGTGTTTGTGATTCATGATTTACGGCATACTTCTCTCAACCGTAGCTCACAATTGACTGACTGCATCGAACAAGTTGAAACTTGTCACACGCTGTTACTAAGGTTTGACGTGCCGCTTCCCTTATTGAAGATCCCTGCCTTTCTGTTGGATGGCGCTCAGCAACAGCATTCACCCTATTTTTGTAATCACACTTTGTACAGCATTTTTTTCTTTTGTTAAGCACAGATGAGGTTCAATGTGGATAAGTGTAAAGTGATGCATGTCGGTAACAAAAATCTCATGCACGAATACAGGATGTCCGGGGCGGTACTTGGAGAGACTTCCCAGGAAAGGGACTTGGGAGATCTGATCGACAAGTCGATGAAGCCGTCCACACAATGTGCGGCGGCAGCAAAAAGGGCAAACAGAATGCTAGGAATGATAAAGAAGGGGTTCACGAACAGATCAGAGAAGATTATCATGCCGCTGTACCGGGCCATGGTACGCCCTCACCTGGAGTACTGTGTCTAGCACTGGTCGCCATACATGAAGAAAGACACGGTACTACTCGAAAGGGTCCAGAGAAGAGCGACTAAGATGGTTAAGGGGCTGGAGGAGCTGCCGTACAGCGAAAGATTAGAGAAACTGGGCCGCTTCTCCCTCGAACAGAGGAGATTGAGAGGGGACATGATCGAAACATTCAAGGTACTGAAGGGATAGACTTAGTAGATAAGGACAGGTTGTTCACCCTCTCCAAGGTAGGGAGAACAAGAGGGCACTCTCTAAAGTTGAAAGGGGATAGATTCCGTACAAACGTAAGGAAGTTCTTCTTCACCCAGAGAGTGGTAGAAAGCTGGAACGCTCTTCCAGAGGCTGTTATAGGGAAAAACACCCTCCAAGGATTCAAGACAAAGTTAGACAAGTTTCTGCTGAACAAGAACGTGCGCTGGTGGGGCTAGTCTCAGTTAGGGTGCTGGTCTTAGACCAGAGGGCCGCCATGTGAGCGGACTGCTGGGCATGATGGACTCTGGGTCTGACCCAGCAGCGGCAATTCTTATGTTCACAGCAAACTGTAAGGCTTTTTCAGGATAGAAATAAAATTTTATGTTATGTTATTTGTTAAAGACAGATTGGAGCCGTAAATTGTTATAAAGAAAAGCATCTAAATAGGCGCCTATTTACTCTCTTAAACCAGGCACTCTTATAAAATTATCCTCAAAATGTTTTATGCTTAAATAAAATGCTGTATCTTAGATGTATTTTGGTTTTATAATTTATTTTTATTTATTGGAATGTTTTAATGAGTAATTTATGCTTCCATTTATGTAGTCGCGTTCACATGAAAATGACTTTATAAAATTCCCTCCCCACCATAAGCAACAAATGAGGCTAAAACTGTGCAGCCAGTTTATTTTTGCACAGGCTGTTCCTCAATCCAATTCGGTGAAACTTTGATATGTGATTAATGCTGGAAGAGACAGCTGTGTTAAGGGAAAATATTAGGATGTTACTTAAATTTCTGATTGCAACTCAGCAAACGAGGATGTTAATTTGTTTTAATTCTTAATCATAACCTAGAGGGATTTACAAAAGATTCTAAATAATGAAACAGCAGCAGAATGAAATTCAGTTCCAAAAATAAGTCTTTTGGAGACAGAACATGTCTTAAAAAGCTTTAGTATTTAGAAGTTTAATTAGTATATTGGGTCATTATGACATCTAGTTCATTTCATTACTCTCATAATGCATTATTAGTTGGCAGTTAAATACTGTCTGCCGGGACCTGAGAATTTTTCCCCTTGTCTTTCTGGTCATACATATTGCCTAGGCCGACAGCTTACCTGTAGTGAGGAAGAAATGGAACACCAATTAGAAAAGCTTTCAGCCCAGCACCCATGGAAAAGCCAAAAGCTGATAAAGGTCAGCATGAAATTTGAATGACAGGGCTAAAGTCTTTTACTCATAATTTTGTGTTTGCAATAGAATTCAGAGCAATTCACAGCCTTAAAGGCCTTAAGTGAGAACAGCAATTAATTGTAATGAATAATCTGACAAATCTGGTTGACATATGGCTGCTAATGCCCTCCTTTCTAGTGGGAGCAGTGGAGGGATTAGATTAACTCAAATGAAATCTGGGACCGCCATGCCATCTGCATGTTCAGTAGGAGATGGTACAAGCTAAATGGTGAGTGGGTAGATATCTGTCTTGCTCTCATCTCTCTCTGAGCCTTTGGCAGATATGGGAATAGCAGTTTTATTATTGCACCAGCTGCCTGTCAATCCAATAATGCTGGAAAGTGTCTACCACAACCCTAGAAAGTTAATATATCAAAAGAGCTGTGAAAATTAAGCAGAAATAATTTTTTTATATCAATTATTTATCTTGCCATATTTGTTCAGCGTTTCATTTTGATTACCTGCCTGAATACACTATAATTTAACAGCACCGTTTCCAGGTTTCATAGTGTTTACAAAGTCAGCTCTAAAGCTGGTGCAATGACATTTTTATTCTGATGTCATTAAACCTAGAACTCTAAAGGCCTGCTTCATATTGCTTTATTTCCACAGATAAAGGGAGAAAAGCCTAAGGGGGCCATACTGAGCAGCATAGTCTAGTTAACTTTATTTAGGCATTCAGTGGTTGAATATAACCAGATAAAGATATCTGTTCAGCTTTAGGACAACCTCTGTCAGCGACAAGGTTTATTTAAACTTAATTACATGCTTAATTAAAAACAAACAAACATAAAACTCAACCCACTTAAAGCATGGAACATGCTATCAGAAAATAAAATGATAATACAAAAAAAAAAAAGAAAAATACTTCATTAAGCACTGCTATAGTACAACCAGCACAAAAAAAATATACCATATCAATACAGCACTGTCTTGCTAAACTCTACCAAAGCACACTAAATATGTCTGCATAACCCAATTAAAGAGTCATTGGACAGGAGGCAATGTTCAGTTGTGGATTAGGAATAATCAGATTGAAAACAGAGAGTAGATCTAAATAGCCATTTTTCTCAATGGAGGAGGGTAAACAGTAGAGTGCCACAGGGATCTGTACTGGGACCGGTGCTATTTAACTTATTTATAAATGATCTGGAAATTGGAACAACAAGTGAGATGATTAAATTTGCAGATGACACTAAACTGTTCAAAGTTGTTAAACCACACGCAGATTGTGAAAAATTGTAGGCAGACCTTAGGAAATTGGAAGACCGGGTGTCCAAATTACAGATGAAATTTAATGTGGACAAATGCAAAGTGGTGCACATTGGGAAGAATAACCCACATTTATTTTATTTATTTATTTAAAATTATTTATAGCCCGCCCATCTACAAATCTGGATGGGGAACAATACAAACATACAGTCATAGTTACCAGATGCTAGGGTCCATCTTAGGGGTTAGCACCCAAGGAAAAGATCTGGGTGTCATTGTAGACAATACAATGAAACTTTCTGTCCAATGTGTGGCAGGGGCCAAAAAAGCAAACAAGATGCTAGGAATTATTGAAAAAGGGATGGTTAACAAGACTAAAAAAGTTATAATGCCTTTGTATTGCTCTATGGAATGAGCTCACCCATAGTATTGCATTCAGTTCTGGTCACCTTATCTTGAGAAAGATATCTCAGAACTAGGAAAAGTTCAAAGAGGAGTGATTAAGATGATAAAGGGGATGGAACTCTTTTCATATGAGGAAAGACTAAAATGGTTAGGACTCTTCAGCTTAGAAAAGAGACAGATGAGGGGGAGATATGATTGAAGACTACAAAATCCTGAGTGGTGTAGAACGAGTACAAGTGGATCGATTTTTTTACTCCATCAAAAATTACAAAGACTAGGAGACACTTGATGAAGTTACAGGTAAATATTTTTAAAACCAATGGGAGGAAACATTTTTTCACTCAGAGAATAGTTAAGCTCTGGAACGTGTTGCCAGAGATTGTGGTAAAGCAGATAGTATAGCTGGTTTTAAGAAAGATCTGGACAATTTCCTCTTATTGAGACAGACACGGGGGAAGCCACTGCTTGCCCTGGATCGGTAGCATGGAATGTTGATATTCTTCGGGTTTTTGCAAGGTACCAGTACCTGGATTGGCCACAGTGTGGATGGGCTATTGGGCTAGATGGACCATTGGTCTGACCCAGTAAGACTGTTCTTATGTTCTTATGGGGCTTCCACTTATATACATAACTTACAGAATACTATACATTACACATGTTCTGCCATGCTTAGGCATGTACGCTTATACCAGCTGTATAGCTGACATTAAATACATGCATCAAATTTTAGGCACATTGATAGACAGTTAGGCTAGTGTTCTATAATGGAACCTAGGCACCTAAGCTCAGTTACAGAATAGGCTCCAATTCTGTGCTCTATTGGAGACACCCAATTATATAATTGCCCTTAAAATGGGCAAAAGTATAAAACAGCACACATATTTGTAGCTGCATTGAAAAAAAAACTGGGCAGTTTGGTCAGTGAGGAAAATTGAAATCATCCTGCAAAATTTCTTGTGCATACTTTTTACCTGCTCCATGTATATAAAAGTGCCTGTTTGGTACATGCTGCCTGAATTTTCAAAGGCAACTTAACAGTAGTAGTATATTATTCCACAAAATTAATGGGCCTACGTTCTCAAGAACTTGTGTTTGGTATTAAGGAGATGGTAAGGTCCATTCTGTAAGAACACCTTTCTTAGGTAGGCCATAGCCAGACATCCAATTTTCGATAGACCTGAGCCCAAAGTGGGAGAGTATGACAACCCTGCCCCTACACAACATCTTTCCCTCCCCTTGCCAGACAATTGGGGGGGGGGGGGTCACTTAAATCCACTCCCCTCTAGTACCTTTAAATCAGCAGTCTCAAACTCAAACCCTTTGCAGGGCCATATTTTGAATTTGTAGGTATTTGGAGGGTCACAAAAAAAAAATAGTTAATTTCTTATTAAAGAAATTACAACTTTGCATGATCACTTCCTTATTTGTACACTGTAATTCGCTGACTGTACAGCTAATCTTCTCTGTGAACCGCCTAGAAGTCGCAAGATTATGGCAGTATAGAAAAATAAAGTTATTATTATTATTATTAAAACTTGTTATAGTATAACGAGTTTTACCTCATGCAAAGTTGTCATTTCTTTACTAGTATATAACAACTCAATCTGCTCAAAATTAATAATCCAATGAAAAACGAGCGAACGCGGGGAGCATGAGCTGTTCGGCTTAAGGGGGATTTTTCCTTGATAAAGCCTGGTATGGGCGAAACATAGTTCTATGTCAGAGTGCCTGCCCCCACCTGTGTAGACTGAGATAAGTATTTATCTTATTATGAATATTTGAAAATAGAGATAATATATATATATATAAAGAAATATACTTTTGGGACCGATGACGAACTTGGGGGCCAATACTCTGTATGAAAAAAAGTTTAATACATACAGAAGGTACCACTGAGGTCCATGAAAATCTTCTTTAGGAAGAATATAAGTTTATATCCATAGGGACTGAGTGTACACTGATTTCTTTACTAGGACATTAACTATTTTTTCTGCGGCCCTCCAAGTAACTACAAATCCAAAATGTGGATTATCTAAAATTATCAGAAGCAATTAAGGAAAGATTTATAAACTATAACCGTTATAAATATTTCCATAATTGCTTCTGATAATTTCAGCTATACACAGCTGAAAGCAGTGCAAGATGCAGAAAGTGAAAAACTATCAAAGTATCAAGTGCAAGAGACAAGATTTTGGACCAACTATTTTGAGGCCCTTAATATTATACAGAATGATTCTATATGGAAAACTTGTGCCTTAAGTGTCCAGCGATCGAGTCCGCAACCACCTTCAGCTCTCACCTCCTCCATCACCAGATACACGCACAAGCTGCACTGCTTCCAATGGTTACCTTACGTTCTGGAATGTTCCCACCTCACTGCTGTAACCACACACAAGTGCTTTCCTGCGTCTGTACATGATTGTGAGGTGGAGTGGAGAGGACAATCACTTATCTGGCGGAAGTGTCCACAACTGCCTTCAGGTCTCACCTCCTCCAGGACCGGACACATGTACAACCTGCACTGCCTCCAATGGTTACCTTACATTTTGGAATGTTCCCACCTCACTGCTGTAACCTCACGCAAGTGCTTTCCTGCGTCTGTACATGATTGTGAGGTGGAGTGGAGAGGACAATCACTTATCTGGCGGAAGTGTCCACAACTGCCTTCAGGTCTCACCTCCTCCAGGACCGGACACATGTACAAACTGCACTGCCTCCAATGGTTACCTTACATTTTGGAATGTTGCCCACCTCACTGCTGTAACCTCACGCAAGTGCTTTCCTGCATCTGCACATGATTTTCCTCTCTACTCCAACTCACAATCACGTACAGAAGCAGGAAATCACTTGCGTGAGGTTACAGCAATGAGGTAGGCAATCTCATTAGAATCTCGGAGAGAGCGGGAGCAAGAAGGCCTTGATCATGCACAGATGCTCAAGGCCCAGCAGAGATCACCGGCAGGCGGCAGGCTCTTTTGGAACCAGCATGTCCTGTGGGTTGGTGCTGCGTGCTGGTGCCCGATCACGGTAAGGGTTTAGATTGGGGGGGATCTTTTTGGGATGTGGAATGAATCGCCCATGTTTCCACTAACTCCTAGGGGGAAAGTTGCTTTGATATACGAGCACTTTGGTTTACGAGCTTGCTTCTGGGACAAATTTTGTTCGCAAACCAAGGTTCCACTGTATATCGTTATTAGAATACCATGTCAAATTATCTGATATTCTCCTTTCTATAGTGCTCACATTGGAAATCTTCTCAACTTCTCTCTTCCCACCAATCAGTCTTACAACACTATAGATATGTTAGTACTTCCCCCCCCCCAAAAAAAAAGTATCACTGCAATCTCCTTTAATAAACAATTGTCTCCACTGCAAATCTATTTGTAATAACTTCCCAAACATGTAACATGAAATTACTGATCATACATAAAATTTCTCTTGTTTCAAATGTACAGTGGAACCTTGGTTTACAATCATAATTCATTCCAGAAGCATGCTCATAAACCAAAGTGCTTTCCCCATAGCAGTTAGTAGAAACGCTGACGATTAATTCCACATCCTAAAAAGACCACCCCTGAGGCCACTGGCGCATTTCCACTCCATCCCAGCACATCCCAAAAAGACCCCCCCCCAATCCCGAGGCCACTGAAGCGCTTCCACCCCACCCCTGGGAACTGGCTTCATCCACCCCATCCCCATGAACCAGCATCGCCCCCTCCCACCCACCCGTACCCTTACTGCGATTAGGCACCGGCATGCAGCACCAACCCACAGGACGTGCCAGTGCCGAAGGATCCTGCCACTGTTGGTGATCTCTGCTGGTCCTTGAGCATCTGCGCATGCTCAAGGCCTTCTGGCTCTTGCTGTCTCCGAGATTCTAATGAGATTCTCAGAGAAACCGAGAATCTCATTAGAATCTCAGAGAGAGTGGGTGCCAGAAGGCCTTGAGCATTCGCAGATGCTCAAAGCCCAGCAGAGATCACTGGCAGGTAGCAGGCTCCTTCAGCACCAGCATGTCCTGTTGGTTGGTGCTGCGTGCCGGTGCCTGATCATGGTAAGGGTTTGGGCGGGTGGGGGGTGATGCCGATTTTCAGGGGTGGGGGCTCGCAGATCGAGTCAACACTCGGTTTGTGATGCAAGATTTGCGAGAATGTTTTGCTTGTCTTGCAAAACATTCGCAAACCGAGGTTTGACTGTACTATGAATTTAAGCATACATTTTGATAATGTATTTATATGGTGTATAATGAATTTTCTATGTTCTGTATCTGGAATCTCATTGATCCTTTATTCATGTTATGGTTACTAAATTGTCTATTCTTTAAAAAATCAATAAAATTTCATGGGAAAAAAAAGAACCTACTGTATTTTTCGCTCCATTAGACTCACCTGACCATAAGATGCACCCTAGATTAAGAGGAGGAAAACAAGAAAAAAAAACCATTCTGAACCAAATTCTCCCTGCTAGGCTCTGCACCCAACCACACACTCCTTGCCAAGCTCTGGACCCTGTGCCCCCTCCCTGCCAGGCTCTGTACCCTGTGGGTGGTCTAGTGGTAGGCCAGGACAGGGCATAGAGCAGGCAGGCCTAGTGGCTGGCCTAGTGGCAGGCCTAGTGGCTGGCAGGCAGGACAGGGGACAGGGCGGGTAAGTAGGTAGGCAGGCCTCTCCCCCACAGGCAGGCAGACCCCAGCCTCTCCCTCCCAGGCAGGCAGCAGGCAGGCCCCGGCCTCTCCCTCCTCCCTCCCTACCACCCAGGCAGGCAGCAGGCAGACCCCCGGCCTTTCCCTCCTCCATCCCTATTTTTAATTTGGCAGGCAGGCAAGCCATGGCCTCTCCCTCCTCACCCCCAAGGCAGGCGGCAGGCAGGTGGCAAGCAGCAGGCAGGCAGGCCCCGGCTCTCTTCCTCCTATCCCGCATACCTTTTTTTAAACTTCTGGCGCCTTCACTCACGGGAAGCCTGGTGCGCCACTATGCTGCAAAAGAACAGAAGAGAAGGCTGTCCATTCTTGGGGAAGCAGCAAGAACCAGGCAGCCAGCAACCCTTGTGTGCCGCTCTCAGCTAGTGAGGTGCCAGAATTTTTTAAAAAAGGTACGCATGGGAAGGGGGTAAGGAGGAAGAGGGCTGGCAAGAAAGGGAGGGTGGCAGCTTTGGGTATTCACTTCATAAGACACACCTTGATTTCCACCCACTTTTGGGGGGAAACAGTGCGTCTAATGGAGCGAAAAATACAATAATCTTTCATTCTGTTACATAAATACAGGAGTCTGAACTGTCACCTGCCGGGGCTCACTAAGAGCAATACAGTGGCCCTCCACTAGGTGGCACTACTGAACTTAGGCACGCTTGCAAAATGGGTGCTGGCCCAGTATGTTAGCCACACCAATTTAAGAGCAACCCAGACACTACACACAAGGTTCAGAGGCAGATGGATTGGTTTCAAAAACAGTCTTTTATTGTACGAGCCTTTAGGTACAAAAACAGCACCACAAAATAAATATGTGTAAAAACGCAAAAAGGCAATAAAGTAAATGAAAAATATGGCATTCAAAGAAATACACACTCTCAAGTGGCAAAGAAACAGCAGCAGCAGTAGGGTTTAAGATGGCCTCCTTAGCTTCTTTCCTGCAGCTGTGGCACGTCCTGCTGCTCAGTGCAGCAATGTTTAGATCAGAGGTTTATCTCAAGAAAAAAACCAAAACATTGTAATGAGCAAGATTTAGGTAGTTACAGTCTTGAACAGTCACTTCAGAATGTCCCATTCACAAATAGGTAAGGTTTGCAGTCCTCCAGCCATTTAACCCACAAAAGGTGAAACATTGGCTTCAAAAAGGAAAAAAGAGAAAACCAAAAAACGTCCAGTTTAAACAGTCCTTCCTTACACACATCCTTATAGTTCTTTCTTATACTGGTGCCAGCAAACTTAACAAACAGATCTGTCCCAAATAATGCAAACAGTGCCAGAGCAAAAAGAAACACAAAAAGAACCCCCCCCCCCGACCCCCAACTTCTACAGTTCTCAGTCAGCAACTAAGGACATTTCCCTCTGTCCTGTGCAAAAACTTTAGGCAATTCAAAACCACAAAACAATACTGCTCTTCTTAACGGGTTTGAAAAGGTAGTTCATCAGAAACCTCCATGTATTCCTTATAAGTTGGCAGTTCTGGTGGAGTTAGCTGATTAAGTTCATCCAGCTCCATCTTCACATCAGGCTGGGTTCTACTGTGTGGTAGGACCTGCTCCTCTGTCTCCTGTCAGGCCTGCTTCCATTCACCTCCCACTTCTCCTGCTTGAAGCTCTGCCTTATATTGGTGGGAGCCCCGCTCAAACCTGTGTGGAATCAGCATGGGCAAAAACTCCCTCTGGCTCCCCCTTTGGCCAAGCTGCAGATTGCTCTCAGGGAAATATTACTGTTTCTTTAGAGAAGGTTTAAAGGCTTTTGTATGCTGGTTTAAAAGCTTTTGTATGGTGGTTTTTAATAATTTTAATAGTTTTGTATGCTGGCTTTTAATAACTTTCTACCCTCATTGTGTTTCCCTTTTAGCTCCCTCTTTCCTGTCGAATATTGTATTTCTTCTCCTTGCCTCTCCTGACCGTGTTTGTATGTCCTTGTCATTGTGATCACCTATTTTATTTTTAAAAAAATATTTTTAATAATGTATATCACTTAGTCATTTTATAAGTAGTATATCAAATTTTAATAAACTTGGAAACTTGGAACTGGCCACACCTATCCTGCCAGGGACTGGGGCTAGAAGAACCTGCATTTGGATAGTCAGCCCCCAACTGCCTGTGCACCGGGGAAACCTTCCTGGTGAGCTTTAATCCCCTTTGCTACAGATTACTTTTACTTTTAAACCGTGGCAAGTCAGGAGACGCGCTAGACTTGCCACAGAATGTTAGGTGACATACCAAAGCAGTGTCAGACGTCTAGGTTGGGATAGATGAGTCTGCCTGAAAATCTGAGGACCTAAAAGTGGCATCCTCTCAAGCCACCCTGTTCACTTTGTAGAACCATGTAAAGGTATGGACAGTAGAACAAGTAACTACCTGGGACTCCGCCCATGAGGATGTCACACTTCTAGTCGAATGAGTTTGATAGAAATAGGTAGCTGTTTACCACATCCAATATACGTCAATAAAATTGCCATGTGAATCCATCTGGTGATAGAAGCCTTGGATGCTAGTCTGCTTCTTCTGGACTGACTGGTTAGAACAAAAAATGGTTGGAAAGTTGAGAATCATTGGTCCTTTCTAGTTAGTGAGTAAAACTCTTCGCACATCCAGTCTCTGAAATATTTTATCTTGTTTAGTCAAAGTCGTAGGCTGTAAGGTGGTTGATGTAGAAGGTGGACACAACCTTTGGTAGGAAAGAAGGTACCTTGTGTAGTAAAACCCCAGCCTCTGTGATCCTGAGAAAAGACTCTCTGCACCTGCAATTCCGAGATTTGTCTCACTGATACTATTGCCACTGGAAATATTGTCTTCACCATAAAATCCAGAATGGATACCTCTTGGAGAAGCTTATATGGGGTTTAGAAAGACACGTCAAGATGATATTAAAATTCCAGGATGAAGAAGGCTGGCACAATGGATGCCACAATCTGAGTGCCCCTTTCAAAAATCGGTACATATCTAGATGAGATGCTAGCAACAGCTTTACCCCTCGGGCTTGGAGCATGAGAGGCCCCTACCTGAACTTTGAAAGATGCCACCATTAGGCCTTTTTCTATACTGGCTTGTGGAAATGCCAGGATCACAGGAATTGGCACCTCGAAAGGTTCTACTTGATCTTTGGCACACCATAGCTGAAAACCTTCCAAGCCTTAGCATAAGCCACAAACATCGATGACTTTTTTGCTTGAAGTAAAGTTGAAATGTCTACCTCCGAATAACCCTTACAGGTTAAGGCTATATGCTCAAGAACTATGCTGTATGACCAAAGTGCTCTGGGTTCTCATTGGGAATTGGTCCCTGACTGAAGAGCCCTGTGTATACCAGAAGTTTGATGCACCTGTTTTGTTGAAGATTTACTAGACCGAGGCCATCAAGGCCAATCTGCAGCAATTCAGCAGATGACCTGGCCTATGATGGACCAAGGTAGAAACTCATAGCGAAGCCTCTTCTCTGGCCAGGGTTGAACCAACACATCTATCCCTACGCTTCCTGGTTCGTCTCAGGCTATAGAAGCGATTCACCTTTGTGTTCTTGGTTGAAGCCATCAAGTTCATCGCCTGTCTTCTCCAATGCTGGACAATGAGGTTGAGTGTTCTTTGGGACTCCCCTGGGTCTAGAGTCTACCAGCTGAGAAAGTCCATTCCCACTATGTGGGTTGTGGAGAGGATCTGAAGATTAGCTTCCACCCACTTAAACAATAGCTGGGCCTCCAGATGTCATGGAGCACTTCTGGTGCCTCCCTGTCTGTTCACATAAGCTACCATGGTGGCATTCTTTGAAAACATTCTGACTGCCTTTCCGTCCAGTTGCTTCTCCAATGCCCTCAACACTAGACAAATGGCTCAAAGTTCCAGACAATTTAAGGACCACTTTAATTGGTGGGGGTTCAATTGTCCCTGCCCCCAGATGACCTCCACAATGGGCCCCCCTAGTCAAACAGGCTGGCATTGGTCATGTCATTCAAAAAGAAATTCAAAGGGACATGCCTTTTGATAAAGAATCTCCCTGAAGCCACCAGCGCAAGTTGTTCCTCGCTTCCCCTGTCCAGGGAAGCTGCAGCTAGAGAGAATGGTGCTGCGGGGACCACCTTCAGAGTAGGGAATCCTGGAGGGGATATGTGTCTTTGTCCTGGAAACTACTTCCGGGGAGGCTGCCATTGAGCCCAGCACCTGGAGGTAATACCAGGCCATGGGATACAGCATTGTTAAGAGCTCTGAAATTTGCTTCCTGAGTTTCTGTTTCTGTGACTATGGAATAAAGATTCGGCCTTTTGCAGTGTCGAAGCAGATTCCAAAATATGCCAAGCATTGGGTCAGCTCTAGATTACTATCCATCCCAGATCTTGTAGAAGATCCACAACTTCTCACACTGCTCTCTTGCACTCCAGCCTTGATGATGCTCTGATCAGCCAATCATCCAGGTATGGGCGTACCTGTATCCCCATCCTGTGGAGGTAAGCTACAACCACCACCCTAACCTTGTTGAAGGTGCATGGAGCCACTGCCAACCTGAAAGATAGAGCCGCAATCTGGAAATGCCTTTGAAGAACATGGAATCTCAAATATTTCTTGTGGTCTGGGAAAACAGGAATATGAAGGCAATAGACCATATAATTCCACCCTGTACTGTCCTTAGGTTCTCACTGCTGGAGTTTCCATTGAAGCTCACTCCAGCATATCCTAACTATCCTGTCACTTGAGCTTCCATCAAAACCCTCCCCAGCTTATCCTAAACCAAATCACCTTCAAAAGACCCTGCAGAATTGCCCAGTACCAGCCTTAGTTTGTTTTATACCATTCATTTTCTAATTAGAGATCCTTTGTGTTCATCCCATGCTTTTTTGAATTCCATCACCATTTTCATCTCCACCACCTTCCTCAGGATGGCATTCAAGGCATCCACCACCCTCTCCATATAAGAGAATTTCCCAACATTGTTCTTAAGTCTGCCACCCCGTGACCTCAATTCATGCCCTCTAGTTTTACCATTTTCTTTTCTCTGGAAAAGATGTTTCTATATTAATATTTTTCAACTATTTAAACATCTGTACCGTATCTCTCCATCCCTTCTCGCCTCTAGAGTATACATATTTAGGGCTTCCAGTCTCCTCTTGTACGCCTTTTGACGTACTATTTTCTTCACTTTTCTCTGAGCCACTTCAAGTTTTTTTACATCCTTAACCAGATACAGTCTCCAAAACTGCACAGTACTCCAGGTGGGGCCTCACAAATGACCTGTACAGGGACATCAACACCTACTTTCTTCTGTTGGTTACATCTCTCTCTATACAGCCCAGCATCCTTCTTACTATAGCCACCGCATTGTCACACTGTTTCATCATCTTCAGTTCCTCAGACACTCACCCCAAGATTCCTCTTCCTGTCCATACTTATCAGCCTCTCACCTCCTAGCACAAATGGTTCCCTCAGATTTCTACTTCCCAAGTGCATTACTCTGCACTTCTTTGCATTGAATTTTAGGTGCTAAACATTAGCCATTCTTCTAACTTATGCAGATCCTTTTTCATGTTTTTCACTCCTTCCAGAGTGTCCACTCAGTTACAAATCTTGGTATCATCCGCAAAAAGGCAAACTATATGATCTAACCCTTCAGCAATGTCACTCACAAATATATTCAACAGAATCAGTTCCAACACTGAACCTTGTGGCACCACAGCTCAAAGGAATCAATCTTCCTTCTATCTGCTTTCATGAGTGTCCATGTCTCACAGCCATATGTTGTGATTGGGAACACAATAGCAGTGATCAGTCTTTGATGGTGACTGAGATGTCCTTGCACTTCCACATTTGGTCCAAGCTCACCATAGCTGCATGCCCCACTGCTGTCGAACCACCACTGTGTATAATGAGGGACCCATTAGTTAACAGTGCTCAGCATTTATAAAAACACTGACCATCACAGGCTCAATATTGACCCTACTACTACTACTTATCATTTCTACAATGCTGCCAGATGTGTGCTATACATTAAACATGTAAGAGATGGTCTCTGCTTGATAAAGCTTACAATCTAATCACAATAACAAATGGGACAAATAAGGGTTAGGGAATTTCTCACAGAGGGAATGATAAAACAGATAGTGGTAAGAGTTAGGAGTTAAAGGCAGCCTCAAAAAAGTGGACTTTTAGCCTAGATTTGAACATTGCCAGAGACAGTCTTTTCCAGGCATATGGTGCAGACATATAGAAGAGTTGAAGTCTAGAGTTGGCGGTAGAGGAAAAGGGTACAGATGAGAAGCACCTGTTGAATGGAGTTCCCAGGGAGGAGTTAGGGAGAGATACGAGAGGATCTGCAGAGTGAATGCACTTGTAAGTCAATAAGAGGAGCTTGAACTGTATGCAGAAATGGATAGAGAGCCAATAAAGTGACTTTAGGAGAGGGGTAATGTGAGCATAGCAACACTGATGGACCTGTGAGACAGATAGTTTAATTAGACTTAATTAGAATTTTGTTTAAGTAAGTCATGCCGCAGAAATTTGAGCTGATTGAAGGGGAGACAGATAGTGTAGTGGAAGACCTGTGAGAAGCAAGTTGCAGAAATCTAGGCAAGAGGTAATAGGAGTGTGGATAAGAGTTTTGGTTGTGTGCTCAGGGAGGAAAGGCCAGATTTTGGGGATATTGTAGAGGAAGAAATGATGGGCTTTAGAGGTCTGTTGGATTTGTACAGTGAAAGAGGGAGAGGAGTCAAAGATGGAGGTGGGTGAATAAAACAAATACTGTACCTTTATATTGAGATTGTCAAGAAAATGAACAAAATTGATAGATGTGAGGTACCTTGACCCTGAGGAAGAATGGTAGTGTTGGGAGAGGTGGCCCTTCAGAGTGCTATAATCAGATAAGTGTTTAGTAAAAATTGAAGAAGAAAATATATTCGAAGATGATTAAATGAATATTTGATATAAAATGTTAAAAGAGTTTTGGACCAATAACAAATGCTTAACTCAGTATAGCCATCTGAGGATCCATGATAAAAAAAATATTTATATGGACCGACATTGTGTTTTCATGGTAAATGATTAAATACAACATATAAACTTTTTAAATTACTGAATTCTGTAAACTAAGCATACTAAATCAACGACAGTGAAGTGGCTAAATATGTGAATATCAAAACAAAAAATGCTCCACTAAATCAGCTGAGAGCATTGTCATCAACGGAAGAAAAAGCCTCAGGTTTGCTTAGGCAGGGCATAAATGCTCAAGCCTCCTCCACCCACATCATTGGCAAAAAAAACTTCCGTGTAGATTATACACTTGCCGCTAAGCTTGTTTTTAAGTATGGGACAGGAATCGCTATTTTAGCAATGTTGACAACTGTGTTGAAACATCAACGTGGCGTATCATTCATAGCCAACGTTTCACGGTCCACTACCGCTTCTTCAGGGCTAAGCATACACATTTTCTTTTATGCTTCACGGCTGCGTCATGATTGTTGTAGTTGTCCAGATTTAGCTGTGTCTTGAGAAAGTGGAGCCAACATTTCATACCCTGAAGAAAGCTACAGCACGATGGCTGAAACTTCAGTTCCACTTACTCATTCACAGCAAGACCCAGACAAATGCAACAATCGTAAAGCATGTAAATGTTGGCCCCCATGCCCCTACCCTGTGAATGCCACCTTTGCATTTACATGCCAAGCCATATGCATGTGTGTTGAGTGGGCCACATTATCACACCAGAAACATTGGTGGTGATAATGTTAGATGAGGTCTTGTTGTAGTAGATCATCCTTTACTTTTGGATAGACCAAGGGTGTCAAAGTCCTTCCTCGAGGGCCACAATCCAGTTGGGTTTTTAAGATTTCCCCAATGAATATGCATGAGATCTATTTGCATGCACTACTTTCATTGTATGCTAATAGATCTCATGCATATTCATTGGGGAAATCCTGAAAACCCGACTGGATTGCGGCCCTCAAGAAGGGACTTTGACACCCCTGGGATAGACTGAAAGAAATGGAGATACTGGGGTTTCGATGTTACTTTTCAAACTGGTCTTATAGAGTGGTCATTGATGGTCAGGTTTCTGCTTCCTATCCATTATCATTTGGGGTGCTACAGGGCTCAGTTACCATATTTTGGGCCGCAAAACCCCAGACCTTGCCCCACCCTGTTTCGCCTCCAGCCCCACCCCATTCCACCCCCCTACTCTTTTCCCACCCCCTACTGCCATGCAGAGGAAGGATGGCAGACCCCACTCAAGTTTTTTTCCCTGTCTGTCTCTGTGGGTTCACAATCTATCTAGTGTACCTGATGCAATGGGGGGGATTAAGTGACTTGCCCAGGGTCACAAGGAGCAGTGTGGATTTTAACCCAAATCTTCAGGTTCTGAGGCTGTAGCTTTAACCACAGTGCCACTCTCTCCATGCATATTCATTAGGGCTATCCTGAAAACCTGACTGTCTGGTGGTCCTCCAAGACAGGGTTGGGAACCACTGGCTTAGAGGGAACAGTTCCTAGAAGCTATGAGAAGCCAGTGTTGTTCTGAAACATGAAGCAGAGTGGGAGGACTAGTGGGCCTGGATCAGCAAGGGCATAGATATGCCTACCTACAACAATGCTTCTCAAACCTCTCCTGGAGGCACATCCACCCAACCAGTGGGGTTTTCAGGAGTGCCATAATGAATATGTGTGAGACACATTTCTATCTATTGTAGATCCTTGGCCTACAAATCGCTCTCATGCAAATTCATTGTGGTAATCTTGAAAGCCCTACTGGCTAGATATACCTCCATGAGAGGGTTGAGAAGCAGTGACCTACAGTATTAAAGCAAAACTTATAAGTAAAAAGATGCTATGCGTATCATTATGCACTACAGCACTTCAAAATCAACTTCCAAAGCTTTTTCATTTGATAATTTGCTGTTAAACGTTTTCCATTGCTTTGAAGGATACAATGTTAAATTGCATTCAATCACACTCATTTTTAATTTCTCTGGATACTGTGACAAATGACTCTAACATGTGTCCTACAGACTCTTTGATACCCTGGTATAATACAATAGCCCAAGTATTGCTGCAATAATATAACATAATTATTAAGCAGCTCTGTTTTATAGACTACTGATATGTATAATGTAGCCCTAAAAAGTCCAGGCAAAGCGTGAATGTTGGAGGGATTTTCATGTCATTAAACACAGCAGGTACAGCTAAGGAGCACTTCTGACTGTAAATTTGGGCCTATCAACAGGCACTATAATTCACAATAATTTCCTCTGGTACTGTAACTTATCATATCCTCTAGCTATTTGCTTTCAACATTTAATTGGCATGATTTTTTTTATTTTTTTTTTACATAAGGAGAATAGTTACAAAAAAAGCTTCTCTAAATTGATCTTCATTTCTTTTCTTCTTTTTTTTTTTTCTAATAGGTTTAGATTATATATTAGTTTTGAAAACCATGCATAATACTAAGTTGAGGTTTGGCTGCAGCCACCAAACCATAAGTTTAGAAGACTGCCCTTTCTGGTGAACAGCTTAATTGTGTTTTTCAGTTTGTATCATATAAACACCTTTTTTGTTCTATTTCCCTGTATGGTTATAATAAATTTTGAAAGCCACAGTAACTACATCCTTTTATTTTAATAACTGTCATCTTGGTTAAAAATTATGCTTAGGTGAAAATGCAAACAATACCATGACTACTTCTGAATTTATTTTGTTAATGAAACAACTACATAAATTAGAACTTTTTTATATTATTAATTGCTTGCTCTGCAAAGAGCTAAATTCAGAATAACTCTCTGTTTCAAAGATGTAATTGCCAAGGACCTAGCCTTAATATTAACTAGGATAATTACTATGCAAAGCATACCCACCCAGAATGTTTGCATAGCTATCACAAGCGCTTTCATAAATGATGCTTTAATTAGTCTTAATTAGAATTTGTTTAAGTCAGCAGGGAATGCAGAGCCCGTGAAATGATGTATGTAATAAGCATCAGGCTCACTTTTTACTTGGGGAATAGAGCTGACAAAATCACATCACGTTAAATTGATTCAGTCAGAATTAAAATTCTTATGGTATTAATTAAATGGGGGATCTCATTAGCAGGCTGCAGGGTGACGGCGTGACTCTTTGGCGACCAGATGTGAAGGAAGCTGAACTGAACAAGACCACAAAAAAGTCATTCTGCCCTGTCACAGAAAGAGTATACTAGGTTATCTACAGCAGTAATATTAAGATATAGAGCTCTTCTAGTCAGTTTGTCATCTTTAGTTGATAAAATTCAGAATGAATGAAATTTTAAAAATTTGAAAACCAGTTTAATGCCTTCAAAATGATCCTAAATGTAAGATGATTACCTTGAAAGTTAATGTATCCTGTGAAAGATACATATCCTACAAAACTATGTACCATTATATAGATAACGGAGGCCATTTTAAAAGACTTGAGCGATATTTATACATGTAAACAACTGCATTTTCATGTTAATGCCCTTTGCCCATTTGTAGAAAACCTCTAGTTATACATTTAGTTCTGCAGCTTGAATAGTTTGGAATGGGATGTGGTTTGGGTGGGCAGGAAAAATAAGCATGCATTTCCAATTTTGCAGCGCCAGTGTGCACATTATGGACTTCAACATTTATCCCTACTCCAAGGCAGGTATAAGAGCTAGATAACTGCTTGTTTTGGATCTGGGGTTTGTATGAGTAAAGTCAGTCTTTCCTGAATGCATTCCTTTGTAAAATGGCTGTTCATACTGATATACTGCAATCTACAAGTAAATTTCCTGCATCTTTCTTAGCATTTTTCCAAAGAGTGCTTAGTCAGCAGACATTTTATTAAGTACTCAGGGAATTGTCCTGGTTTGGATGTGTCCCAGTTCCTATTAGATGCCCTGTGTTAATTTGGACTTAATAGTAGTACCAGGGTGCCCATGTTGAATAGTGCGTACATATATGTATCAATGTACATGTATAGATTACCCATAAGATTTGCTGCTGGGCTGGGCCATTCTGGGGGCTGTGCTGAGTTTCTTGTTCCATTTCAGGCAGTGAATATGGGAGGGTTAAGGACATGGGCATATGTCAAACCTCCCACATCATTCACATGTCAACCCTGAATAGGGTTACCATATTTTGAGCTGCAAAACCCCAGACACATGGTCCCACCCTGCTTTGCCTCTGGTCCCTCCCCATTCCGCCTCCAGCCCTGCCCTGTTCTACCTCCATCCCTGCCCCATTCCACCTCCACCCCTCCCCCCCAGTCCCACTCCCACAAGCCTCCTGTCTTCTTCCCTGATGAGCTTTGGCTGTGTCTGGAGGGCCTGGAGCATGCACGGTTGTGTGTAACATCATGCGCGCATGTTCAGAGGCCCTCCAGATGCAGCCGGACAGACTGTTGGGTTTTGGAAAGTCCGTCCGGGCAACTGGACAGTTCTCTAAAAAGAGGGCATGTCTGGGTTTTCCTGGATGTCTGGGAACCCTATCCCTGAACTCACAAAGAATGGCAGGACTCTGCCATGATGTTTCTCAGAGAGTCTGCAATCACAAGACTCCCCTGTAGAGGGAGGCAAAGTACAGGAGCCACAGGAAGGGAGAAATCAACAAGATAATTCTATAAGGGGGTGTCTTATATATGAAGTATAGAATAGATTCCAAATAGGCACTTTCAAATAGGTGTCTCCTTACAAAAGAAAAGTAGTCTTACATAATAAGTCAAAAATGCACCTAAATTTTATGTGCCATAGAGCTGCTGCTAAAGCTTGCATCTAAATTGCTAAAGAATGCACACATCCTATAGTATTTTACACTTTAGGTGGGTAAATGTGCACCTCACCCATGTGAACACCCCACTTGAAAAGTACACACCATCTAAAATTGGTGCATATTTCTAGAATAAAGTGTAGCTGGAAACTGCTCATTTGCTTGTAGAGGTGTTCATATCAGCAAGCAGCTACTTATGGAATTATCTCCTTTAGGGCAAGATGCACAAAGCTCTGGCAACCCAGTGGAAAACACCAAGTTGGGAACGATTTTCTTTTGCCGGGCTATACTCTGCACCCAAAGAGCATGCAAATTATATGCACGCTATTTGTGCTATGTACCCCGGCAAAAGGGGGAAGAACTGTGCTTGACACCTATGAACAGCTCTTGTGCACAGGCCCTGTATAGTTCCTGTGATCGCTGGAGCTTTCGAGTAAGTTTATTTTTGTTTTGTGTTTTGTGTTTTTTTGTTGTTGTTTTTTAGTTTCAGTGTGATTTGGACACAGCTGTTGTGCTTGTTTTATGTGCATGTGTAGGATTGCCAGATTTTCCAATCAGAAAATCCAAACCCCTAGACCACTAGACCCGCCCTGTAATGCCCTAATCCCACCCCCAGACGTCTGGTAACCCTATGCATGTGTGTCTCATGCTAGGGTCAGAATTCAACTGTTAGGTGCGGGACACACAGCTACCGGCAGCTCCAGATGTTCTCTACTGTGTATTACAAGGATTGTGTGCAAAAAACAGAAAGTTAAAAGGGGATAGATTCTGTACAAACGTAAGGAAGTTCTTCTTCACCCAGAGAGTGGTGGAAAACTGGAATGCTCTTCTGGAGGATGTTATAGGGGAAAACACCCTCCAGGGATTCAAGACAAAGTTAGACAAGTTCCTGCTGAACCAGAACGTACGCAGGTAAGGCTAGTCTCAGGGCACTGGTCTTTGACCTAAGGGCCGCCGGTGAGCAGACTGCTGGGCATGATGGACCACTGGTCTGACCCAGCAGCAGCAATTCTTATGTTCTTAAGTTACCAAGCCTCAAAGTAAAATGGAGAAATGAAAGAAGAGGCACAGGAGATGTCATAAACCAACCTTCAGTTACATATATTTTATTGATAGTTTATCCAAAGTTCAAAAACAAGTACTTGATATACAATATAAATGTGGTCCTGACTAGGATCTAAGTTTCGGAGACCTCATCACCTTCCTCAGGGGACAACAAGGAACTTATGCTACTCTGCAAATATTGCGCGGTAGTGCTTCGGCGTCTCCGCTCAGGAACATTTGCAGAGTATCACAAGTTCCTTTGTTGTCTCCTGAGGAAGATGAAACTTACATTGTATGTCAAGGGCTTGTTTTTGAACTTTGGATAAACTGTTAATAAAGTATATGTAGCTGAAGGTTGGTTTTGACATCTCCTGTGTCTCTTCTTTCGTTATTAGAAGGAGTGCTCATTTTAATACTAATGAGCTCCTTCTAATACATTTGCATAGGGTTGTCGGTGGCAGTTGCCATGATTGGTAAGAGCTCCTGAAAACCCTTTGTGCATCACAGGCCAAGCTACCTTGCAAGTAAGACTGGATGTAACCAGCAAGCTATTCAGCATCACCCCCTTAATGTTTTCTCCCTGAACAGGAAAAGCTAAAGGGGGAATGGGGTGGGAGAAAGATTGCCTGGGGAAGAAAGAAGGACAAGGAAGAGAAAAAGAGTTCCTTTTAGGGAGATGATAGAGACTGTCTTGGGGGACTGAGGGAACAGGGAGAGATAGCATGGCTTTGAGGAGGAAATGGAGAGACACAGTATGCAGGGTCAGGGAGATGGGGTGGAAATATGGAGACAATATCTGAGTTGACTTGAGGAAGGATGCCAAGGCCATCTCAAATGTTAGGAGTCTGCTAGTATTTAAGTATTCTGATAACAGCATATCATAGTAAACAATACATTGGTGGCTTTAAGCTTAGATATTGTATATTTTATTTCATGATAACTGTGCAGAAAATGTAATTCTTTGCAGGTTGTGATATTTCTTAATGGACCAACAAAAAAAAATTAACCAAGATGATGTTATAGATTAGTGTTTGAAACCACAGACGTTTCTGAGGAAGTGACTCATTGATCAAATATACTATAACATTATCCTTGAAAAATTCATTTTTGCTCCATTGCAAGATATCATAACCTGTAAAGAATTTGTAAAAATTATCCTACTAATCAAACTATTTTATGAAAACATATTTCTTTGTAAACTAGTCTTAAATCAGGGCTTGACCAATTCCAGGTATCAGGTCCTAAAGTACCCAGCAGGGTTTAAAAAAAGGTTTGGATAATTTCTTAAAAGAAAAGTCCATAAACCATTAATAATAATAATAATTTTATTTCTTATATACCGCCAAAGCCGTATTAGTTCGAGGCGGTTTACAACAAAGAAGGGCTGGACAGTCAGCGAAGAGGTACAATCAGCAAATACAGATACAATCAGCGAGAGGTACACTCAGCGAATACAGATGAAAAATGTAGGAAGCAGGAGACTGGTACAATAAAAGGATCATGAGAAGGTGGCCAGGAAAACAGGGGTAAGGCATAAGAGAGATCTTGGGAGGTAAGGGTCAGGCAGGAGGTCTTAGGTTACAAATCGGTTAAATAGGTTAGTTTTTAGTAATTTTCTAAAATTTAGGTAGGATGAGGAGTGCTAGGTGATATTGACCAGCCAATCATTTAGATGACCAGCTTGGAAGATAAGAGTTCTATTCAGGTATCTTTTGTAGCGGCAGGCCTTCATAGTTGGATGGCTGAAGAGATGAGCTCTGCGAGTAGGTCTGGATGGACAATCTAGGATAAAATGGGGAACCAAGTATAAGGGGGCCGAACCCATTTTTTTAGCCCAAAGATCAATCAGATTGCCGAATTTTGGATGATTCGGAGTCTATGGATGGTTTTTTTGAAGGACCCCAGGTAGATAATGTTGCAGTAGTCAAGTAAGCTTAGAATGGTGGATTGCACAAGTAAGCGGAATGAGGTTGTAGCAAAGTACTTTCTGATGGTTTTTATTTTCCATAAGGCGGAGAAGCCTTTTCTGACCAGTGAGTCGGTGTGAGCTTCAAGGGTAAGGTTGCGGTCTAGTGTCACTCCCAGAATTTTTATGGAATCAGTGATGGGAAAGACTTGACCATTCAAGGAGATTGTTGAGTCTTTGATTTTGTCGTTCGGACTCGCCAGGAAGAATTTGGTTTTTTCTGTGTTGAGTTTCAGTTTGAAATCGGCCATCCATAGTTCGATTTGCTGTAAAATAGATGACAGGTGATTTATTGTCTCAGGAGTTATGTTGGTTAGGGAATAGACATTAGTGATGTCATCAGCATCAATGTAGAATTTGGTTTTCAAGCTGAAGACTTAGGAAAAACAACTTCTTATTTCTTGGATAAGCAGCTTAAAATCTGTTTTACTCTTTTTGAATCTTCCCAGGTTCTTGTGACCTGGATAATGGGTTTGATGGCTCTTCGGTTTGTCCCAGTATAGCAACTCTTACGTTCTTAAATTGGACCCTGGCACTTGGGATTTTGTATGCCTCAAAATTATTTTTAAAGGCTTGACTGCCTATTTCATAGAAACATACTTTCTTGCCATCTATATTGTGTAGCTTTCCTTCCATCTACACTGTGTGACTTGTCTCTCAGTAAGTTTGAGCCACATGGTGTTGTACATGAAAACATTCAAGAGATAATCCATGCTCAGTAGAGCTTACAATCTATTCAAACAGACAAACAGGACAAGTAGGGGGTTAGGGAGTTCATTAGGCATGGATGCTTTATAAGTGAGTGAGGGTTAGGACTTAATAGCAACCTTGAAAAACTGGGCTTTTAGCCTGGATTTGAATACTGGTAGGGACAGAGCTTGTTGCACCGACTCAGGCAGTCTGTTCCAGGCCTATGGTGCAGCAAGAGAGAAGGAACATAAGTCTGGAGTTGCAGTAGAGGAGAAAGGTACAGATAGGAGAGACTTGCCCGATGAATGGAGTTCCCAGGGAGGAGTATAGAGAGAGATAGAGAAGAGCTACAAAGTGAGTTTGAACCGTATGTGGAAATGGATAGGGAGCCAATGAAGTAACTTGAGGAGAGGGATAATGTGAGCATAGTGATTCTGGCAGAGTATAGGTTGTGCAGCAGAATTTTGAATGGATTGAAGGGGAAAGAAATGGTTATGTGGAAGACCTGTGAGAAGCAAGTTGCAGTAGTCTATGTGAGTGGTGATAAGAATTTTGGTAGTGTGCTCAGAGAGGAAGGGTCAGATTTTAATTATATTATAGAGAAAGAAACTACAAGTTTTGGTGGTCTGTTGGATTTGTGTGGAGAAAGAGAAAGAAGAGTCAAAGATGACCCAGAGGTTGTGAGCTAATGAGACAGGGAGGATGAGAATGTTATCCACTGAGATAGTGAGGGGAGAGGAGAGTTAGGTTTAGGTAGGAGGATAAGTAGCTCAGTTTTGGCCATGTTCAGTTTTAAGTGTTAGTGAGACATCCAGCTAGCAATGTCAGACAGGCAGGATGAGTTTTGGATCTGGATTCCTGTAGAGATTTCAGGTATAGAGAGATAGATCTGGTAGTCATTAACATAGAAACATAGAAGATGACGGCAGAAATGGGCCACGGCCCAACAAGTCTGCCCTCTCTACTAACCCACCCCCTAATTTCTTCCCTGTAGTGATCCCACATGCCTATCCCATTTTCTCTTAAAATCCAGCACACTGCTGGCCTCTATTACCTGAATTGGAAGGCTATTCCAATTGTCGACCACCCTTTCGGTGAAGAAATACTTCCTGGTGTCACTATGAAATCTCCCACCCCTGAATTTCAACGGATGTCCTCTTGTCGCCAAAGGTCCTTTAAGAAAGAAGATATCCTCTTCTACCTCAATACGGCCCGTGACATATTTGAACGTCTTGATCATGTCACCTCTCCCTCTATGTTCCTCAAGTGAGTACAGCTGCAACTTGCCCAGCCATTCCTCATACAGGAGGTCCTTGAGTCCTGAGACCATCCTGGTGGCCATTCGCTGAACCAACTCAATTCTCCGCACATCTTTTTGATAATGTGGTCTCCAGAATTGTACACAATATTCTAGATGAGGTCTCACCATGGATCTGTACAACGGCATTATAACTTCGGGCTTCCGGCTGACGAAACTTCTTTCGATACAACCCATCATTTGTCTAGCCTTGGATGAAGCCTTCTCCACTTGATTGGCAGTCTTCATGGCTTCACTAATGATCACTCCCAAGTCCCGTTCTGCTGCAGTTCTTGCTAAGGTCTCACCATTTAGGGTGTAAGTTCTGCATGGATTTCTGCTGCCAAGGTGCATGACCTAACACTTTTTGGCATTAAAACTTAGTTGCCAAGTTGAGGACCACTGCTCCAGTAAGAGTAGGTCCTGCATCATACAGTCGGACACTGTGCTATTGCCTACTATGTTGCATATTTTGGTGTCATCGGCGAATAATGTAATTTTCCCTTGAAGCCCCTGAGTCAGGTCCCTTATGAAGATATTAAATAAGATCGGACCTAGTACCGAGCCCTGCGGTACTCCACTGATCACTTCCGACGTTTCAGAGAGAGTACCGTTCACCACCACCCTCTGAAGTCTACCTTTGAGCCAGTCTTTTACCCATGCAGTTAACATTTCTCCTAATCCCATCAAACTCATCTTGCTCAATAACCTTTGGTGTGGAACACTATCGAAAGCCTTGCTGAAGTCCACTGGCATCTCAGGGCCCGCCTGGAGGGCCTTCACACACACACAGACATCGACATGATGATGTCATGCATGCAAGTGGTATCATCACGGCGATATCCACGCACTTCCAGGTGCCTCGAGCCACGGCCACTACCTTTAGTGTGCCGCATCTCGAGAAAGTTTGCGGGACACTGCTGTAACCTATGCACAGTGGCATAGTAAGAGCTTGGTGGGTGGTCCACCCTGGACACCATTTTGGTGGGGGTGCTGGCACCCGTCCTCCTCTCTGCCCTCCCGCTTCCTCACTGCCATGCGCCACCCTTCCCTTCCCATTTACCTCTTTAACGTTCCTGGCATGAGCAGCAACCCCAACCTGTTGCTCGTGCCAGTGTCGGCTCTTCCTCTGACTTCACTTCCTGGACCCATGCTTAGGAAGTGATGTCTGAGGAAGAGCCGATGTGGGCGGAAGCAGCAGTTTCAAGGGAGAAGAGGCCCAGTTTATCTAATCTCTCACTGTATGGCAATTCCACCAGCCCCTTAACCATTTTAGTCACCCTTATCTGGATCCTTTCGAGTAGTACAATGTCCTTCTTCGTGTACGGCGGCCAGTGCTTGATGCAGTATTCCAGGTGGGGGCATACCATGGCCCAGTACAGTGACATGATAACCTTATTCGATCTGTTTGTGATCCCCTTCTTAATCATTCCTAGCATTCTGTTTGCCCTTTTCGCCATCGCCGTGCATTGCGCAGATGGCTTCATTGACTTGTCTACCAGTACTCCCAAGCCTCTTTCCTGGGGGGGTCTCACCGGACATCCTGTATTCATGTATAAGATTTTTGTTACCTACATGCATCACCTTGCACTTAACCACGTTAAACCTCATTTGCCATGTCGCGGCTCATTCCTCGAGAGTGTTTATGTCATGTTTCAGGTCTTCATAATCCTTCTGTATCTTCACTACTCTGAATAACTTTGTATCATCCGCAAATGTAATCACCTCGCTCGTCGTACCAATTTCCAGGTCATTTATAAATGTGTTGAAGAGCACAGGCCCGAGTACCGAACCCTGTGGCACTCCACTCATGACGCTTTTCAAGTCTGAGTGTTGTCCATTTACCCCCAATCTCTGTTTCCTATCTGCTAACCAGTTTTTAATCCACATGAGTATTTCACCCTCGATTCCATGGCTTGCAATTTTTTGAAGCACTCGTTCATGCAGGACCTTGTTGAACGCCTTTTGAAAATCCAGATATACAATGTCGACCAGGTCACCCTTGTCTATCTGCCTGTTTACTCTCTCGAAGAAGTGCAGTAAGTTCGTCAAGCAAGATCTTCCTTTGCTATAGCCATGCTGGCTGGTCCTCATCAGATTGTGTCCATCAAGGTGATCAGTGATGCGATCATTTATCAGCGCCTCTACGATCTTTCCCGATACCAAGGTCAGACTCACAGGTCTGTAGTTTCACGGATCTCCGAACGAACCTTTCTTGAAGATTGGCGTTACATTCGCCATTTTCCAGTCTTCCAGAATCCTTCCTGATTTGATCGACAGATTAGCTATTAGTTGAAGCAGTTCAGCTATAACCCCTTTCAGTTTCTTGATTACCCTCAGATGGATGCCGTCCTGTTCCGGGGATTTATCGTTTTTAAGCCTATCAATCTGCCTGCATACCTCTTCTAGACTGACTGTCAACCCTGTCAGCTTTCCGTCTTTATTTCCTCTGTATTGCTTTTTGGCTTCTGGTATATTGTATATATCCTCTTCAGTAAATACAGATGCAAAGAATGTGTTCAGTTTGTCGGCGATGGCTTTGTCCTCCTTTAGTACTCCCTTTATTCAATGGCCCCACCACTTCCTTCTTGAGTTGTTTCCCCTTAATATATCAAAAGAACGGCTTGAAGTTTTTTGCCTCCTTGGCTATTTTTTCCTCGTAGTCTCTTTTGGCCCATCTTATCGCCTTATGGCACCTTCTTTGATGTTGTTTGTGCTTTTTCCAGTTTTCGTTCTTTTTTGACCTTTTCCATTCCTTAAACAAAGTCTTCTTGTCTCTGATCGCTTCCTTTACCTCTATAGTGAGCCACACCGGTTCCTTGTTCTTTTCCTCGTGGATCCCTTGTTGATACATGGTATATATAGATTTTGCGCCTCGGTGACTGTGTTCATAAAAAGGGACCATGCTTGCTCTAGCATTTTTACAGTGCTTATCTTTGTCTTAATCTTATTCCCCACCATGAGTCTCATCCCTTCGTAATTCCCTTTTCGGAAGTTCAGTGCCGTGGCCGTCGTTCTGGATCAATGTTTTGCCCCTGTGTCCAGGTTGAAGCGGATCATAATGTGATCACTGCTTCCCAGCATCCCTTCTACTTCTACACCTTGCTTTGGTCCTCGTAGTCCATTTAGAATTAAGTCCAGAATTGCATTTCCTCTCGTATTTTCCTTGACAAGTTGTTCCAGGAAGCAATCATCTACATCATCCAGGAACTTGGTCTCCCTACTGCAGCCGGAGGTGCCTAGGTTCCAATCTATCCCCGGATAATTGAAGTCGCGCATAATAACTGTGTTGCCTCCCTTGCAGTTGCATTTAATCTCGTCTGTCATTTCTCCATCAGTTTCTTCAGACTGCCCTGGGGGTCGGTAGTAGATGCTGATCTTCATTTCAAGTTCAAGTTTCAAGTTTATTGAGTTTTGATATACCGACCATCGATGAACACCTGGCTGGTTTACAATAAAAAAGTTGAAAATAAATTATTGTAGAAAAAGGGGGTGAGGTGTAGACATTAATTAGACAAGTTACAAGTACGAACATGAGCTTGCGGATAAAGGGGAAAAGGAAAGTTGATAAGTACATCTTTGGAAAACAATTTTAAAAAAGGGGGAGGAATAAAGGGGGAGTGTATAACATCAAGGAACGGTTCTTTCCATTTGTTCCCGGTATTTTGGCCCATAGAGACTCTACCTTATTTTTCGTTTCCGGCGTGTTCTCTCCGGTAGACTCGATTCCCTCTTTGATGTATAGGGCAATACCCCCACCTTTTTGTCCTACTCTGTCTCTGCGGTATAGCTTGTATCCCGGTAGCACAGTGTCCCAGACGTTCCACTATGTTTCCATGATGCCAATATCAAGGTTATCTTTTTGTGCCATAGCTTCAATTCCCCCATCTTATTCCTTGGGCTCTTTGCATTCGTGTACATACACTTGAGTTTGTGGCCTGTTACTTTCTTGCATTTCCGTCCCTCTTGTGTCCCTATTATTGCTCATTAATACCAATTAGCAGCTCATTATTAAATTAAATTACATATACTGCTGCTCTAATTCATTAACTTGCACATGCAATTTGTGTGCTTTTCATATATTCAAGCATGCAACTTTCTAGAGTTAGGGGTGAGGGCTTAATTTACTAAACTTTCATTTTACATCTGCAGAGAATGGAAAAAGAGTTGTGATAGACCTTGGAGGGACTGATTCTCTTCACTATCCTTAAATTTCTGTTGATAGAAAGCAGCAGCAAGAGAGATCCTAGCTACTGGCTCCTAAATTCAAAGAACCTTTGTCAAGGCTGGTCTTAGACAGATATCATATACCTGGGCTCCTACAAGAAAACCACTAAACGACTACGACTTATCCAGAACACCGCCGTCCGCCTCATCTACGGGCTCAAAAAATCAGACCACATCAGCCCTTTCTACAGGAAACTTCACTGGCTACCGTTCGAAGCAAGGATCATCTTCAAATTCGCCTGCCTCTGCTTCAAAACCCTAACTGGCTCAGCCCCGATATATCTGTCACGCCACTTCACCTTCCCAGGTTCTAACCGTACACGTAATGCACACCTGTTTGCCTACCCCTCCCCAAAAGGATGCATCCACAAAAGATTCTTCGACAGGACCCTCTCCTTCCAGGCTGGCAAATGGAATGACTGCCTGTCCACTCTCATCTCTCTTGCCCCTACTTATCAATCGTTCAGGAAATCGCTCAAAACATACCTCTTTGACAAATTCCTCTAACCCCCGCTCCTCCCCTACCGAACTAATAACTCCTTGCCTATCTCCCTTTCCCCCTCCCCTCCCCCCATGCAACAGTTACTGGATCATTTTTGTAATTATCACTGGTTTATACCATATAACTGCTAACTAACTCTCTGCACCTACATTGTATAAATCGCCCTGAACTGTCTCTTGATATGCTGTAACCTCGATGTTAACTTCGCTGTAACCTTGATGTAACTTCACTGTTAATGTACAGTCTCTTATCCTGTAAACCGCTCTGAACTGTTTTGTGGTATTGCGGTATACAAAAATAAAGTTATTATTATTATTATTATTATTGGCATAGTAGGTGATGATTACTTTTTAAAGGACCATTCACTTAAGCTAAATATGCATACTAAGGTAATTTAGCACACATTTGGAATAGCGTGTTGTGCATGTTGAACCAGCCTGAGAAGATGTATCAACTAAAATTAGTGCATAAAGGAATTCCATCAGTGTCATGAATCAGACCTGTTCTTCTTAAAGGGCCAGCAAATAGCTAGAAGTAACTCAATGAGCACTGCTAGTCTCTCCCTTCAAATATAGTGGGAGTGTGTGGCGCAGGGGTTAGAGCTACAGCCTCAACACCCTGAGGCTGTGGGTTCAAATCCCTCGATGCTCCTTGTGACCCTGGGCAAGTTACTTAATCCCCTAATTGCCCCAGGTATACTAGATAGAGTTTGAGCCCATCAGGACAGATAGGGAAATATGATAAAGTACCTGAATGTAAACCACTTAGGATATAAGTGGTATGCAAATAATTAAATAAACAAAAACCCATCCCTCAGAGAAATCCACAGGACATCCCTTCATTACTGAAGAAGCCCTACTTTCTGAACACAACTCCTTCAACATGAAGCCAAAGATAAACTCACTATCTGACAAAGGTTTCAGCCAAGGTCTCAGGATCCTAGGACCCCCACTCACCTTTGTGAGACTTTTACTTTCCGTGAAAAAACATACTTGTCTGGTAAATTTTTTAACTAAGGGATTGTAATTCACTGTGAATGCTCTGTAAACCATACAGAACTGAGAGGTAGCTGTGGTATACAAGCATATTGTTATATCATGTTATGTTTAAGCCCTGTCACTGAGGAGAAGCACAGCAGCAGTGCCTGTAAAGCAAAGCAGAAGGCTGCAGGATGTAAAAGCATTCCTGAGCCTAAGCCTTATTTGCCTGGTAATAAGCATTTTACTAGGCAGAAGTCAGAGACAGGTTTCCCACCCACTGTCCCTAGCAGGAGGCAGGGAGAGGGTGGGGTGAGAGAAAGGGCATGAGTATACACAGCAGAGCAGGTTTCTCTGAGTGCAATTAAGCTATTACAGGGACAGCCAATCAGAGCTGCAGCTCCTGATAGGGCTACAGTTAAGCAGCCAGAGGTACAGAGCATAGGGGGAGAACACGGGGAACACAAGGAACAAGAACAGCAACAGCTCATTATCCAGGGAACACGTTCTCCAGAGCAGACTTAAATAGCAGCTTGGCATACGTTCTCAACCTAAGGAATTTCCAGCTTCTACAGAGAGAAAAGCTGAGCCCAGGAAACTGACTGAAGGTCTTTACTCACCATAGACAGATAAGTGTTCTCAAAGCTCATGCAATCTGTATCTGGTGGAAGTTTAGCTGAAGCAGAAATAGCTAGCATTATGAGTATGGATGAGGATGTTTCTGAGAGTTTACAGATAAATGAGACATGTTTTGTGAGCAAAAGACTGAAGCTTACTGAAAGGTAAAGGGAACTGTTAATCTCGTCTAACCAGTGATTAGAGTTATTATTATTATTTTATTTCTTATATACCGCCAAAGCCGTAGTAGTTCGAGGCGGTTCACAACAAAGAAGGGCTGGACAATCAGCGAATAGTTACAATCAGTGAATATAGATACAACAAAGAATCAGCTAATACGGTTTACAACAGAGGAGGGCTGGGCAATCAGCAAATAGTTACAATCAGCGAATACAGATACAAAAAATATGTGTGTGCGGGGAACAGGTAAAATATGAGGGGAAAAATGTAAGGTGGGCAGGGCGGAGAAGTAAGGGAATGAGAACTTGGGGAGCAGGGGTAGGGAGAGAGGGCTTAGGTTATAATTCGGTTGAATAGGCTTGTTGAGAGCTTTAAAACCCATGTTCTATCTCACTGTTTATTTAAGAAGTTTTCACCTATGAGAGAGACAAACAACATTCAGGGAATGTTTTGCCATCCTCACTAAGGGCTAGATTTACTAACTCTCTAATCCGTGTACGATTGGAGGCAGGCCAGCCGATTCACCAACCATCTGCATGCAAATGGCGGCAATCAGAGGCACGCCCCCAATCGACTGCACGGATCGCTAGAGCCCTGGCAGTAGTGACAGGAGAAGCAGCCGGCTTTTTAAATCGGGCAGATATTGTACATGCAAAATAGCCCGATTTAAAAAAAAATTAACCCCCTCTCCCAACAAGTGCTCCTTCCACTCTCCCTCCCCGAATGAAAAAAAAAATCTACCTCGCTTTTAAATTTATGACAGGAGGGTTCCCACTCCCTCCTGTCATCTCTACTATTTCTGCCACCGGCCTATCGCACCCCGACGGGTCCACCCCTAGTCGGGCCTGGCTTGGCTGGCCCACCGGCAGGACCCACCCCCTCCCCCTCCCTGTACCTTGAAAAATAGTTGGGAGCTGGAGGGGTGCTCGGTCCCTCCTGCTTCTTAGGCCTTCGTGATATCGGGAGGAGGAGGAGGAAGCGCAAAGTCCTCCTTCTCCTTCTTCTCTGCCGGGCCGCTTCGCAATACCGGCCTTAGGCTACGCCCCGGTGCATCATCTGTGGCAGGAACCTCTGTGTGCTTTTCTACAAGTAAACTCAGTTTGGCTTGATTTTTTTGTCATTTGGCGCCATCTACTAGGCTACTTTTACACCCCTGAGGAAGGCCCCCATGACCGAAACATGGACCGTGTTGGGGTCCAGTATATGCTCTATTATAAAGGACTTTATATGCCTGTCAAGTTTTGTTTTATTTATATGTATACTTGTGCAAATTTTAACTAAAATTTTATATTTTAAATAAACGTATCTGTCCACACAGTGGTCTGACCAGTGTCCCTTACCCACTCCCCTTTTTTTGTTTCTGAAATAACCCCAGACATTAATGCATGTATGACTTCTAGAATTAAATATCCAGGTATCTGTGGTCACATAGTAATTAACAAGGCACCAACCAATATTCAGACTTGTGCCTAATTAACTCGGTGGCTAAAATTAGGACAACCTTTTTGCTGTTCTATCTTTAGCTACCTACTTAGTTTTAGCAGATTGCATTTCATCACTAATTGGCTAAGTCATGGCTCCGCCCAAACTTTGCCCCTCAACCACCCCTAACCTAGCCAGTTAGAGCTGATATGTAGTGGGACTACCTGATTAAGGCCTGTTGAATATTGTCAGCTGGCCAGCTCTTCAGGGTTAAACTCATTTTAATATCAGGCCCTACATGTGTATGTTCATGGCCCATCCAAACTCCACCCTTGTGCACGCCCACCAACAGAGTATGTGCTGGTTGGGTTCTATCAATGGTCACTTATGTGCGTGTGTTGCCACAGCCACAGGTAAATGAGTAAAATATTCGTGAGTGGCCATGTACTTTCCCTCTTAAAGTTTGTGCCCCCTTATAGAATCACTTTTTTAGAAGGATAATTTTATAAAGGATTTTTCACTTGCAAAGCTGTATTTATGTAATGTAATGTAATGTAATTTATTTCTTATATACCGCTACATCCGTTAGGTTCTAAGCGGTTTACAGAAAATATACATTAAGATTAGAAATAAGAAAGGTACTTGAAAAATTCCCTTACTGTCCCGAAGGCATTTATGCATCTGAAATGGCCCTTATAAAATTAACTCAGGAATTGTGCACATGAAATTATGTTCAGTACCAGGAAGGCACATAGGCCCAGGCCCTGATTCTATTAAAAAATGTCTATAGTTAGGCAGCTAGATCAGTGCACCTCGTAGATGCCTAAGTTCATTTTTTAATTGGCCTAATCAGTACTGATAATTGAAAACGTCATTAAAACACAATTGAAAATTATTTTACAAATTAATTTGCCAATAGACACCTAACATTGGGACTCATACATCAGCCTTTCAAATTACATTCACTTCTCAATAATAACTCATACATCGTTCAGCTGGGCAATTATTGGCCGCAGCTTTATTTCATATTATTGCAAACATTAAATTTGAAACTTTTATAAACATAACCAAACTCCACATTTAACCATTTAAGATTTACTTCTAAGAGCTGCTCGGTACCGACACTAGCTCCCTTATCCAAACTTTCGTTTAACTCCCGGTGACTTACGGTGTCATCAAGCCACCTCCACTCGTGGCGGTGTCGCCCATGAGGACATATTTACAATTCACCATCATAGGTCTTCCAATTAAATTTGCCTCTAATAAAGGCTCTACCCTTAGGCCCCCCAAACCTACTAGCTGCGACCGACACCCCCCCCCTATCTTCACCCTATTCCAATACATCCCATAGTGGTGGGAGGGAGGGAAACTCAAATCCCTTTACTCTCCCCCTTTCTCTGTTGACTCTTAACTTTGGCTGCCAATTTCTTTCTCTCCTCACCTATTGAAACTCCACCCCTTTTCTTTCTTTCCCCCAATCCCCTCACTCCTCTTACACTCCAATCAAATTGTTCCCTTGTTACTATCCCCTTGACTCCTATACCTTTCCCCCCATCCTAAAGTACAAAACTCCTTTTACTAATCTACATTGCAGGCTTCGATGTCGCCCACTGTTAGTGGCCACCCAGATTAACTGCGTGGCCTTTTAACTTGGCATGCATCTATACCGCAGCACATACCATCAAGTAGGTGTGGTTAGGGGCAGATTTGGGGCGGAGTTTGGGCATGGATAGACTCAGGCACCAGTAGGAGCCTTCCTTAGGTGCATTTATTTAGGCCAAGAAAACCCTGGCCAAAATGGCAGCGTGCCTAAGGATTTAACACATATGGGCTGCTTAGGCACCTGTAGGCGTGATTCTATAAACAGCACCCAGTGGTTGATTGACAACTGCACCGAATGGCACCTAGGAGTTAGATGCCATTTTCAGAATCGGGGCCATACTTTTTATATGACACACAGGTTCAAGAATGGAATGCAGGTGGTCAGAAGCCACCACATGTATGCCTGCTCAGGAGCAGGTGTACTTTACATATAAACATGTATGCTTTTTCCTGAGCAGGCATTAATATCTGTGACTTCAATCTAGGTATTATTTATGCTGCTTTGGCCATTATGTTTTATACAAATATACATAGGCACCTATGGGTTTGGGGGGTTTTCAACTAAGCTATGGTAAACACTATTGCATGCTTCCTGCTGTTTAAAAGGGCATGATATGCTGAGGCGTACTGCAGTAATTTTGGTCTTACCGCCTTCAAAATAGGTAAGTGCTCATGCACTAATTATGACATGGCTATTAAAAATTGGCCATTGTCCAGCTGCACTACACTTAGCGCATGGGAAAGATCTGTGTAAGGACGTGTTGAGGCCACTTGTCCCCTCAGCTTAGTAAAAGAAGCCCTTACTGTTTTTATAACATAGACTTGAAATAGGCCTATTTGGCCTTCATACATAGACACCTTATTATAATACATTGAGATATACACATGCTTTAAAAATTCACAAGTATGAATCTAATTTTGGTATTCACCCCAGCCCTGGCCTGGATTACTGCCTCTCAGTTCTAAATTGTTCTAATAAGAACACCCGCAGATTAAATCTATTTAATTATCCCTCCCTGAAATCATGTCAATATAAGAAGTTTTTTGATAGAATGTTATCATTCCAGGCCGCTAAATTGAACACATGGCTTGGAAAACCCATACTTGAGGCCACTTCATACGTTGACTTTAGAAAATTACTGAAGACACGTCTGTTTAACAAGTTCTAAATCACAAAGCATGTTCCACCTCTCTCACTAACAATTCCCAACAGCTGTCCACATCTTAATTACGCCACTGTTATAACTTTCAGATTTTAGATTTAACTGGTGTATTCTTCCAACTGTTATTGTATTTCAGATTGAATGTTTACCTTGTATCTCAAACACTGACTGTATGTATCTCTTTTGTAAACCGCTTTGAACTTCTGGTATAGCGGTATACAAGAAATAAAATTATTATTATTATAAGTATGAAAAAGAGACATAAAGGGAAGAAACACTAGGGTAGGTCATAGTCAAAATTGATGGTTTCGTAGCTCAAATGTGTTCTTGAAAAGAATCCATTTGAGTTTTCCTTTAAATCTGTCAAGGTTGGGTTCCTCTCATACATATATCGGCAATGAGCTCCAAGTTTGAGGGCCTGTCACCGAAAAAATAGTGTCCCGCCGGGTATTACCGTAATAGTTCGTAAGGAGGGAACTGAAAGAAGATGTTTCTCTTCTGATCTTCATGTTCTCAAGGGCGCATATGGAGTGAGTATTCTTTCAAGGAATAGAGGTGCTTTGAACATTTTAACTTTAAAGGTTATTAAGGCTATTATATTAGTGATTCTATGGTTTATGGATAGCCAATGGGTGTTCTTTAAGAGTGTGTAAAAGTGCGTTTGCAAGCATGCAAGATGAGAACTTTTTACACAAGCCTTTCTTCAAAGGTAGAGCTCTGTTTGATCACAGGGACATGGCTTTGAAAATTCCTTACGGTAATCTTTCATCTCTGTTTTAATTTAATTGCAATTGAGAAAATTGATGAACTATTATTAACCTGTTTCCTGCTTTCTAGGGTGGATGTAGAAATAACAGCATAGCTAAACATTCACAAGAGTTTTCCTTTTTATGTATCATTTTTTTCACACCCTGCTCTGCAGTTGAGGCATAGTGCTTCTCTCTCATTGGTTAAATAATGAGAAAGAGCTGCTATGTGCATGCATTGTTAATAGTTACTTTTCATTCACGTAAAATTTTATTAGCGTTGTTAAGTACTGAATTAGTATGGCTAATTAATTACAGCTTAATCAAAAGTTAACTCTGTATGGAATACGTAGAAGCAGCCAGAGAGAATAGGTTCATCTACAATGAGGTTGCTTAGTTTGCCTAAAGAAAATAGAACGTTGCTTTGAAATATTTTCTAAATATTTCTATATGTAATATGAAATGTGGTTGTTGGGCGATAAAGAATTACTTTGTTCTGTTAAATAATACTATGGGTCTCATTAATGATTTTTTCCCATAGGTACAGAAGGGGCAAAGGTTCTTTTTGAATAAGGCACATTGTCGGTAATTTAATGAAGTAGTTTTCAAACCTGTATATCCATATATGCATGAAAATGGCCTGGTACAAAATTCAGACATTGATATGATGGAATTTACTTAACTGGTAGGCGTGCATATACTGTATATGTGAAGAGAAAGTTTAGTAACCTATTTTTTTATTTATGCAATTATATACATATAAGAAGAAATTCTACAAATTGTTGCCTTCATTTAGGTGTGCCAATGCTTAGCAGTGGGCATCAATTCTATAACGTCATCTGTGTACCAAGAAGCCATTATTGAAAATTAACCTAAGTTGGCATGGGCATGTTTAATTTAAGTATGCTCTTTTACACCATGTCAAGGGCCGGTGTAAATGGGGCACTGACATGCACAAAGTGATGCACGTAAGTGATACTATCCTGAAAATTACATGTGTCCCAGGCACTGGCGCTGAATATCGGCTGGTGCCTGGATAACCAATGGTTGGTGACCTAAAGTGTCCTGTTGTCCCCCTCCCTCTTGACAACACCCTAGATAAGCAAAGGCCTAACTGAACTGTTCCCACCTTAAAAGCAAAGGCCTCCCAATATGATCCCTTTCATCCCCTCCCCCCAAAGCCTTGTAGCCTTCAATATACCCCTTACCCCTCGTAAGTCCTCCTGGACTTACCTTTCAAATTTTTCGTGCTTTAGGAGTTGTTGGAACAAGAGATACAGGAAATGCTTGAGTACCTGATTGTAAATCACTTAGATAACATTGATAGGTGGTATATAAATACCTAATAATAACAATAACAATTTTCACTATCTCCTGACCATCATGGCCCCTATTCAGAATAGTTGCTACCACCTCTAGCAGCAGCTTTACAGTTTAGTAAAAGGCCCCCCTGTAGTACTCTAAACCAGTGGTTCCCAACCCTGTCCTGGAGGAACACCAGGCCAATTGGGTTTTCAGGCTAGCCCTAATGAATATGCATGAAGCAAATTTGCATGCCTATCACTTCCATCATATGCAAATCTCTCTCATGCATATTCATTAGGGCTAGCCTGAAAACCCGATTGGCCTGGTGTTCCTCCAGGACAGGGTTGGGAATCACTGCTCTAAACATTTCCTTTGCAATGACGATATATATATATTGTGGTATGCAGACTATGCCTGCTAGGAATGTCCCAAGAGCAGTGCACAAGTCAAGTTCAGGCTCCACACAATTACCCCCTTTTAAAGCACAATTTCAGTCATTGAATGAATTTCCTTCTGTGTCCTGTAGAGGGAGTAGGAGAGAAGAACTGCAGGATTCCCATCTCCCACGGAAGCCTAGAGTGATTAACAGGAAATCACTTCCTCCTGAGGGTTTGGGGCGGGGCTGCAGACTCCTTAATCTGAGAACCCAGTTCCTTGAGGGTCAGAAGCAGCAGGAACTTGGAGAGGACAGGTCACAGCGCTCAGGGCTGAGAGCTCTGAATGTCAGCCAAACTCCAGAGTCTATGGAGCTAATGGAGGCTGGTGAGGACACGTCTCTTGGTATGTTGGAGGAGCCACAGGATATGGAGCTGGAAGCCAATGCTGAGACAATTACTGAATTGCCTAGTGAAGCCCAGCCCATGGAAATATGCTGTGTGAGAGGCAAGTGACTGACTTTATTATAATGGTTTTTGAAAGTTTGTTTTGCTAATTGCTTGCCTGTGCTGGCTATTTTTAAGCCAGCTGAAGAACAAAAGAAGTTGTCTTTTGAACTTTGCAAAGAACTGTATTTTTGGAACTTGTTTTTCCTTTTTGGAAGTTTATGGTTCTTTCTCTGGTGGGGGAAAGTGAACTGTTTTCAGTCCCAGATAGTGAGGTTAGCCCCGTATTCATAGTGGTGGGATAGAGGGCCAATTTTATGGCAGATTAACACCACACGGAGCACACTGTCTGGCCAGCACTCTGCTGCTGAAGAAGCCAGTGTAATTGCACTGACTTGTATCGAATTGATACAGCTCTGAAGCTTGTGTGTTTTGAGTTTTTGAGTTTTTTCTTTTCTCTTGGGATATATGCTGATGGACTATAAATTAATGTGGACTTTAGCAACTTATTTAGTTTTTGCCATATGGACATTGAATCTCAGTTATAAGCAGAAACATCCTGACAAAGCTTTATGTTTATTTTTACTTTGAGGAATAAAGCTCAAGTTTATGTTGAAAAAGAACTTACCTGGTGCGGTGGTGTCCTTAACTAAACGCTTTATTATTTTTCCTTGTGCTGCCCACAGCGGCTCACAAGAGGTTTTCTTGTACCAGTGGCCCAAGACACCTTGCCCTGAGGCTGCCGGTTACAAAGATTGGTATCAGTTTTGGGATTTTTATTTTACTGCCTAACATTGGAGACTGTTGAAAGGACATCAAATCAGAAAGTGATTAAGTGTAGTGCTTGACGCTGTGTGTTATTTTTCATTTTTGTTGCTCTTCTTCTGTGGACTGTTGCTGGCCCATGGAGCACTCTGCATGAGATTGTGGCTGCCAGAAATCATGGAAGTGGAATCCAGAACCAGAACCGGAGGGAGCCCAGCAGTGTTCCAGAAGTGCCAAGCCTGTTATCAATCCCAAACGCTAAGACTCATCAGTCTGTCCGGTAAGAGTACCCTGAGGACAGCTGATAGAGGATTCTGGGGTTGATAGTGTGGCTAGGAGGCGGGAGCTGGGGGCTAGTTCTCTGGGGTGTGCTGAAAAAAAAACAACAAAAAAAAACCGCACTTGGGTTCCGTTATTTTTGTTTGCTTTCCAGGTGGCAGCATGGATTTGCAGCAGTTGTTCACCCTGTTGGCGTCGGAACAGCAGAAGCAGACAGAGGACTTGAAGGTCGTGCTCCAGGCGAACCAGGATCTCTGGCGGGCGAGCCTGTTGGAGGCCGGAAGGAGACACGAGGAGCTGGTACAAGCCATGGGGGACCAGACCAGGACATTCACCCAGTTTCTCCAAAGGACAGTGTCTGGAGGTTCCAGCGCAGGAGTACCAGCAACAGCAGGAGCTCCGGTAGGGCTGAACCATTTTACTAACATGCAGTTTTGTAAAATGGGACCTACAGACGCTCCAGATGACTTTTTAATGGCTTTCGAAAGAATTGCGGTAGCGGCTGGCTGGCCAGAGCAACAATGGGCAACGAGGCTGATTCCGTGTCTCGCTGGAGGTGCGTTAGCGGCATATCAGACTCTCAGCCCTGAGTTAGCTAATAACTACTGGGCCATTAAGAACCATGTCCTCGATTACTTAGGGTACACGAGGGAACACTACCGTCAGGAGTTCAGGGGTACCCAGTTGAGGGACAAAGAGAGGCCCAAAGCACTTCTTCATAGGCTTAGGAAGCTAGTGGAAAGGTGGCTACAGCCCTGTCTCTTGGACCCACAGGCCATGTTCACTGAAATTCTATTGGAGCAGTTTTTGGAGGCTCTTCCGAAGAACCTCAGATCCTGGATTCAGAGACAGGGAAGTCGTCCGCTAGGACAAGTGATAGAGCTTGCAGAAGCTTATATTGATTCCTCTACTTCCGTAGGACCTGAAGGGAGCACCCATGGGGGTAACTTTGGCTATAAGGGACCCATAACTCAGACGGGAGGTGGTCGCAAGTCTCCGGGGAGCATTCCCAAGCCCATAAAGGAGGCTCCGGAATCAGAAACACCTGGGAAGAAACCTGTATCTTGTTTTAGGTGTGGTAAACCCGGACACATGCAGAAACAGTGTAGGGTTAAGCTGACACTTACTACTTCTCGGGAAGAGGGTAAGAACTCTACCAAGCCTTATAAGATAGCGGTTCACATAAATGGCTATAGGGTTAAAGCCCTGCTGGATACAGGGGCGGAGCAGTCGGTTATGTCCCGACCTTGTTGGGACCGAGTAAAACAAACTGGCTACTTCACCAAGAGCTCAGAGAAAGTCCCTATAGTTTGTGTACATGGGGACAAGAACACTTATCCTCAATATAAGATCCCTATAAGGTTTAAGGGGAATGTGAGGTACCTGGGTGTGGCAGTGATTCCCAATGCCCCTGCTTCCCTTATTTTAGGGCATGATTGGGCAGGCCTTGGGGAGGGCATCCAGGAAAAGAAACCCCTTAGAACCTAGGGTGAAGAAGGAGGATACAGATGTGCCCTTATGGCAAAGGAAGGTTCGAGTTGGAGGCGCAGGAGAAATAAGTCCAACAACTGTTATCCTCAGCAGGAGGGAAGGGCTTATTCTCGTTGGCGTCCTACAATTCGATGGGCCCCTTTATCTGAAAATGCCCATGCACCGACACAGGCCTATGATAAGGCAGCGGGATGTGATATCTATGCAGCTATGGATGTAGTAGTGCAGAGTGGGGGAAAAGCATTGGTCCCCACTGATATCCAGGTATCTCCGCCACCGGGGTCTTATCTTAGGGTGGCCTCGTGTTCAGGGCTAGCTTTGCAACATTTCCTGGATGTAGGTGCTGGGGTTATTGATCCTGATTTTAGGGGAAATGTTTCTGTTCTCCTAATAAATAGCACAGAAACAAAATACCAGATCAAGAAAGGGGACCAAATAGCACAACTAATATGTGAACGAATCTGGCAACCAAAGCTGGAGAAATGGAAGCAGTTGCTACCCACACGCAGAGGGACAAAGGGGTTTGGTTCCTCTGATGTTCCTTTAGAAAGGAGCATAATATCTCTAGGCCCAACGATTTCCCAGTCTGACCAAGATTCTCTGTCAGTCATAGAAAATGCTGTTGAACAACAATTCTGTAAACTGCAGCGAGAATTAGCTCAGGGTCAGGAGGGCCAGAAACAACAATGGCAACAAGCCGTCCAGGAGGTGGAGGGGAGTCTGGGTGATAAGTTACAGCAGGCTCTTTTACTCCAGGACCAATTATTAAGGTCTACTCTGGAGGAGAATTTCCAGCAGTGTCAAGAGGATCTGCAATCTCTAAAAGAGAATACTCAAGATATAAAAAAACAGATTGAGCATGGTGAATGCCACGTAGTAGAACAGCAAGATCCTACCTCAGGGATACATGACATTGCTTGCGCAGTTAGCCAAGTGTGTGAGGAAGTTAGAAAGGTCCAAACACAAGTGAAACAGATAGGAGGTGAAGATCTTAAAAAGATGAGTGAGCTTATCTCAAGTTTTGGAACCAGAATAAACTCCTTAGAAGAAGGGTTCATTCTGTTAACTGATCCAGAGGAGGTAGCTCAGGCCCGAGAGATACAACGTAATGGAGGTTTTTACACTACAGAGCAAAGTCCTTCTTTGGAGAGGAAAGACTACAGGAATAGGAAACGTTAATCCCTGTTTGCTGACGCTTTATCCCGGGTTGGGGAAAAGGTCCCGGAAAGGCCTAGGTCCATCCCTAGCAGTCAGTTAAGGGGAGGGGTATGTGGTATGCAGATTATGCCTGCTAGGAATGTCCCAAGAGCAGTGCACAAGTCAAGTTCAGGCTCCACACAATTACCCCTTTTAAAGCACAATTTCAGTCATTGAATGAATTTCCTTCTGTGTCCTGTAGAGGGAGTAGGAGAGAAGAACTGCAGGATTCCCATCCCCCACTGAAGCCTAGAGTGATTAACAGGAAATCACTTCCTCCTGAGGGTTTGGGGCGGGGCTGCAGACTCCTTAATCTGAGAACCCAGTTCCTTGAGGGTCAGAAGCAGCAGGAACTTGGAGAGGACAGGTCACAGCGCTCAGGGCTGAGAGCTCTGAATGTCAGCCAAACTCTAGAGTCTATGGAGCTAATAGAGGCTGGTGAGGACACGTCTCTTGGTATGTTGGAGGAGCCACAGGATATGGAGCTGGAAGCCAATGCTGAGACAATTACTGAATTGCCTAGTGAAGCCCAGCCCATGGAAATATGCTGTGTGAGAGGCAAGTGACTGACTTTATTATAATGGTTTTTGAAAGTTTGTTTTGCTAATTGCTTGCCTGTGCTGGCTATTTTTAAGCCAGCTGAAGAACAAAAGAAGTTGTCTTTTGAACTTTGCAAAGAACTGTATTTTTGGAACTTGTTTTCCTTTTTGGAAGTTTATGGTTCTTTCTCTGGTGGGGGAAAGTGAACTGTTTTCAGTCCCAGACAGTGGGGTTAGCCCCGTGTTCATAGTGGTGGGATAGAGGGCCAATTTTATGGCAGATTAACACCACACGGAACACACTGTCTGGCCAGCACTCTGCTGCTGAAGAAGCCAGTGTAATTGCACTGACTTGTATCGAATTGATACAGCTCTGAAGCTTGTGTGTTTTGAGTTTTTGAGTTTTTTCTTTTCTCTTGGGATACATGCTGATGGACTATAAATTAATGTGGACTTTAGCAACTTATTTAGTTTTTGCCATATGGACATTGAATCTCAGTTATAAGCAGAAACATCCTGACAAAGCTTTATGTTTATTTTTACTTTGAGGAATAAAGCTCAAGTTTATGTTGAAAAAGAACTTACCTGGTGCGGTGGTATCCTTAACTAAACGCTTTATTATTTTTCCTTGTGCTGCCACAGCGGCTCACAAGAGGTTTTCTTGTACCGGTGGTCCAAGACACCTTGCCCTGAGGCTGCCGGTTATAATATATATATATAAGTAAACCCTAGCCGCGCATGCACACTTGAAATGTAGTGCCTCTGTGCCTCCACATGCACCCTCACTGAAGCCGCCTTCCAGCTAAGGGATCCCTTGCCCTTTCCTCAATCCAGCTGACCCGCCAACCCCCCATTCCTTACCCAAAGCAGCAGTGGCAGCGCTGAAAACAGGCTGTTTGTGGCAGACCCTTCAGACCTTTCCTCTGCCGCATCACCATCACTTTGGATGCAGTAGAAGAAAGGTCCTGTCGGGGCTGGCTGCAAACAGCCTGTTTACAGTGCTGCCACTGCTGCTCTGGGTAAGGAATGGGGGTTGGCGGGTCAGGACTGCTACTGATATTTGGGTGAGGGAGGAAAAAGATGCCTGATTGGAAGTTGGGGCCTGAGTTGGTGAGGAGAAGAGAGACATGGGATAGCCACTGGAAAGTGGAAGCCACAGCTGGATTTAAGAAAGGGCAAGGGATCCCTTAGCTGGCACAGCTGGAAGGCGGCTTCAGTGAGGGTCTGGGCAGGGAGAGAGACAGAAAGAAAGAAAGTCAGTGGGAGTGAGAGAAAAAGAAATAAAGAAAGATAGATGGGGCAGAGAGAGAGAGAGAGAGAGAGAAAGACAGAAAGATGGGGCAGGAAGAGAGAGAAAAGAAAGAAGAAAAGAAATAAAATCCCTGATATTCAAAAAAATCCATGAAGACTAACTTAACACCGTATAAAACATTTCAATCTTCTGAAGCAACCCGCTTTACTCTGAAACACCTCTGGACATGTCCAGAAATCCTCTTCAGTAATTCTGAAATGCTCTTCTGTAATCCTCCTTGAACCGCAAAGTAATGACGGAATAAAAATCACTAATGTAAAAAAAAGATAGATGGGGCATGGAAGAGAGAAAGAAAGAAAGAAAAAAAGATAGACGGGACAGGGAGAGAAACAGAAAAAAAGAAAGACAGACAGACAGCTATTCTAGTACCCGTTAATGTAATGGGCTTAAACATCAGGCGGCGATCCAGCACCAAGGGTGCTTTCATTGTATGCTAATAGATCTCATCCATATTCATTGGGGAAATCCTGAAAACCCGACTGGATTGCGGCCCTCGAGGACCGACATTGGACACCCCTGGTCTATGCAGTCTCATTAAACGTTCGATTATCGTTGTAGGGTGACTAAGTTTAGGTCGGCCCACATCTTACCTACCTCCCACCCTAACCACTCCTCCAAAAACACCCCTTTTCACTCTGGGTGTACAATGGCAGTGAAAAGGCCTAAGCTGCTTTTAGATACATCTAAAACCCACTTTGATTATCGGTATCTGGACAACCTGTCTTTTTGATCGTCCAAGTGCCAATTTAGGCGTGTTTTTAGACGTATTTCTGTTTCAATTATGAGCCCCATAATGTAAAGTTTAAATCAGGTTAAACTTCTAACACACACTTCTGTGTTACAAATAGCATTTTCACTTTACAGAGGTAGTCATATACTGTAGTGTAAAATCATGATCTTACTAAATCCCTAACCAGGATTTTTGAAAAAGCCATGTTTTCATTTTTTTTTTGTCAAAACAGAGCATACATTGTAGTAATACGAATCTCTGCGAGTAAGAGTCTGGACTTTTGGAGTTTAATAGTTAAATGAAAAGGAAAAGGAGATAGCGGACAGGTTAAATGAGTTCTTCACGTCAGTTTTCACAATGGAGGACACAACCAACATTCCGGAACCCGAGGACATCGGAAAAGGAGATCAGGATGAAAATCTGGTCCAACTAGAGGTGAGCAAGATGGATGTCCTCAGGCAGATAGACAGGCTAAAGTGCGACAAATCGCCAGGTCCGGACGGCATTCACCCAAGGGTACTCAAGGAACTAAGGAACGAAATAGCTGAGCCACTTTGACAAATATGCAACCTATCCCTAAAAACTGGAGAGATCCCAGAAGACTGGAAAATAGCAAATGTCACGCCCATCTTCAAGAAAGGCTCAAGGAGAGACTCAGGAAACTACAGGCCGGTGAGCTTGACCTCGGTCCCTGGAAAGATGATGGAAGCACTGATTAAAGACAGCATTTGGGAACACATTGAAAACAATGGGCAACTAAAGTCGAGCCAACATGGCTTCTGCAAGGGCAGGTCATGCCTCACAAACTTATTATACTTCTTTGAGGGGGTGACCAGCCAGGTGGATAGAGGAGAATCCATAGACATCATTTACCTTGACTTCCAAAAAGCCTTCGACAAGGTACCACACAAAAGACTGCTAAGGAAGCTATGGAATCACGGGGTGCAAGGGGAGGTCCACCGATGGATCAAAAACTGGCTGGCGGACAGGAAACAGAGGATTGGAGTAAAGGGCCATTACTCAGATTGGCAAAGGGTCACGAGCGGAGTTCCACAGGGGTCGGTGCTGGGACCGCTCCTGTTCAATATATTTATTAACGACCTAGAGGCGGGAACAAAATGTGAAGTTATTAAATTTGCGGATGACACTAAATTATACAGCAGGGTCATAACCATGGAGGACTGCGAAAACCTCCAAAAAGATCTGACAACGCTGAAAGAGTGGGCCAAAAAGTGGCAAATGAGCTTCAACATAGGGAAATGCAAGGTCATGCATATTGGGAAAAAGAACCCGATGTTAATTTACAAGATGGGGGGATCACCACTAGGGGTGAGCAACCTTGAAAGAGACCTGGGAGTGATGGTGGACGCAACATTGAAGGCGTCGGCGCAGTGCGCCACAGCCTCAAGGAAAGCGAACAAAATGTTGGGTATCATTAAGAAAGGTATCACAACCAGGACGAAGGAAGTCACTGTATCGTGCAATGGTGCGTCCGCACCTGGAGTACTGTGTCCAGTACTGGCCGCCGTACCTCAAGAAAGACATGACGGTACTTGAGAGAGTCCAGAGAAGAGCAACTAAGCTAATAAAAGGTATGGGGGACCTCTCATATACTGACAGACTGAAAAAGCTGGGGCTTTTCTTCCTGGAAAAGCGACGACTCAGGGGAGACATGATAGAAATCTTCAAGATCATGAAGGGCATAGAAAAAGTGGATAGGAACAGATTTTTCAAACTAAGGGGAACCACAGGTACAAGGGGGCACTTGGAGAAATTGAAAGGGGAAAGGTTTAGAACAAACGCTAGGAAGTTCTTTTTCACCCAGAGGGTGGTGGATACATGGAACGCGCTGCCAGAGGATGTGATAGGCAGAAGTACGCTACAGGGCTTCAAAGAAGGTCTGGACAGGTACCTGGAGGACAAAGGGATTGAGGGGTACAGATAGGAGTAGAGGTAAGGTTATAGGGACAGGATTAGAGGTAAATTATAAAATTAGTCAGAGACCACTGTTCAGGCAGTGGGCCTGATGGGCCGCCGCGGGAGCGGACCACTGGGCAGGATGGACCTCTGGTCTGCCCCAGCGGAGGCAACTTCTTATGTTCTTATGTTCTTATCTTATATTTATACCTTTCAGAAAAGGAAAGGATAATATCAAGTGATCAGAGTTATGATGTTCAACAGACCTGCCTACTAATTCAGTTATTGTAAATATTAAACAGCATAACTTAAATTTGACCTGCTTTTCTACCGGGAGTCAATGTAACTCCATAACTAATGGAGTAACTTGATCAAATTTTGATTGGTAGAATATGAGTCTCATTGTGGAGTTTTTTCATTCATCTCACTGGAATTCTTGATAGCAATGCATTACAATAGTCCAGTAGTGATAGAATCGTTACTTGAATCAGTATCCTGTAGTATTGATGGAGAAAATATGGTCTAATGCTTCTTAGCTGTTGCAATGTAAAAAACAAGTTTTGGACTAGGTTGTTGACAAGAATCTTAGTGAGCTGTCTAAGGTGACTCCCAAAACCTTAGTTGATTTTTCAATATTGAAGCTAACTCTATTTGCCAATATGATAGAAGATGGAATTGAGTGTGTCTGTAGCCACACCATAGTAATTTAGTTTACGATGGTGCTTTGTTGACCATTCTTGTACTCTAGTTAAAGCTCTTGTCAGCTTGGTAGATAGATTTGCTAAATTCAAATCCACAGGAATTAAGAGAAAAATATCTTCTGCAAATGAGAGTAACATAGTAGATGATGGCAGATAAAGACCTGAATGGGCCATCCAGTCTGCCCAACCTGATTCAATTTAATTTTTATTTTTTTTCTTCTTCTTAGCTATTTCTGGGCAGGAATCCAAAGCTCTGCCTGGTACTGTGCTTAGGTTCCAACTACTGAAGTCTCCGTCAAAGCTCACTCCAGTCCATCTACACCCTCCCAGCCATTGAAGCCCTCCCCAGCCCATCCTCAACCAAATGGCAAGTCTGCTTAGTACTGGCCTTAGTGCTTCAATATGTACTATTATTTTATGATTCTAGATCCTGTGTTCATCTCATGCTTTTTTTGAACTCTGTCACCGTTTTCTTCTCCACCACCTCTCTTGGGAGCTCCAGGCATCCACCACCCTCTCCATAAAGAAGAATTTCCTTAATTGTTCTTGAGTCTCCCACCCCTCAGCCTCAAATTATGCCTCAAAGTATCCAGTCTCCCAGGCTTAAGATAATTTAGAGTGGTCATAAAGATGTATAGCAGCGGTGAAATAAGAGATTCTTGTGGTAGCCCACATAGTGGGGTTCAATGGTTGGAGTAGACTCCATCCTTCAGTACCTAGCAGTCATTTGTAAAGTTTAAATCACTTTTGAAGATTTAATTTTTCCAGAAAGCTTTTAATATTGCGGGGTAATTCTGAATGAAATTCAAGGCATTAGTATGTTTATCATTAACTTTGTTTTAATTATTTATTTGTATATTGTTTTATTTGATTGTGTGATTTATTCTTGTTTGATTATATTATCTTTCCTTTTGTTATTGGCATTCCTTTCAATTTGATTTTATTTCTGTAAGCTGCTTTGACCTTTTTCATTAAGCGGGATATGAAATGAAAAATAAATGTAAACATAATCTATTTCATAACAAAGGCCCTGTTTTACTAAGATGCACTAAATGCTAATCCGTGCATGTTAGTCTATGGATGTGTTAGCGTTTTGCGCACACTAATTCAATTAGTGCGCGCTAATCAGTTAGCGCACCTTAGTAAAACAGGGGGAAAGTGTGATTTACTGTGTCGAATGCTGCTGAGACATCAAATTGTAATAGCAGCATTTGCCCACCCGTATTCAGAGCTGATCTTACTCTGGACACTAGATCGACTAAACCTGTCTCTGTGCTGTGTGAGTTTCTGAACCCATATTTGGAGGGTAACGGATTCCAGCGCATAATGTAATCTTTTAGCTAGAATGCGACTATAAACTCTATCAATTTTGTCATAAAAGGTATGCTTGCTATCGGCCTATAACTGGCAGCTTGAGATAGGTCTAAATCTATTCCTTTTCAGATGGATGTAAGCATGATTTCATCAAATGTCCCAGAAAACCCCTCTTGCATCAGGGTAGAGTTTATCATCTCAGCTAACCAACTGAGTGTTTCTTCTGGCATATCACGATATAAGTAAGATGGACAGAGATCCAGCTGGCAACCCATCCCACTATCTTAATTCATTCACTGTGACAGTCTTGAAGACTGTCCATGTTCTGTCTATTGGTATATTAGCCAAACTAGGGTTACCAGATTTTCCGTTTGAAAAATCCAGACCCCTAGACCTGCCCCCCCAGGCCCACCCAGTTCCATCCATCCTTGTTCCGTTACACCCCAGTCCTATCCCCAATCCTACTCTAGCCCCGCCCCAGCCCCCCCTGCCTGCTCTCATTGGGCAGGAGGGTATCGGCACGTGTGTGTGTGTGTGCACGTGACATCATCGTGTGGCATCCACACATGCGTGGATGCGCTCCTGCCCAACAGTGATTTGTTCCAAGCTTTTCAAAATCCTGGATAAAGTGCTGGGTTTTGAAAAGCCGTTCGAACCCCGAACATGTCCTAAAAAGGAGGACATGTCCATGGAAATCCAGACATCTGGTAACCCTAAGCCAAACTAGCCTCAGAATTAACATCATCTGATTGTCTACATCATTTCCAAATAACTTAAATATACTATCTTATTTGCAAAGTATAATTCTAGTGTGTTAGATGTAGGGGGATCTATATTTGAGGGGTTCGCAAAAGAGCAGTCTCTTAGTTTTGTTAGTATTTTAAACAGTTCCCTTAAATCTGGCTTATTTATCCCAATCATATCTGCAAAATAGTTGTGTTATTTGATTTGATAATTGTACAGTGTGCATGATTTCCTCCATTTTTGTCTAAGTATAGCCCATGTCTAACTAGAGAGGGAGGAATTCAGTGTAGCTTGCATGATCACATGATCACAGATCTGCATGTAAACTAATTAGCTAATTAGGCACTAATAGTCAATACACGGTGTTAATAATCATAAGGGCTAAATTGGCAGTAATTTGGAGTTATGCATAGAACTGTCCTATGCCCTATTCCAGTGTCCCGCAAACTTTTTGGCACTGGGGCACACTAAACCCGGTGCTGTGGCTGGAAGGCACCTAGAAATGTGCGGATGACAATGCGATGATATCACATGCATCTGTGATGTTATCAAGTCAACATCTGCACATGTGCGGAAGCCCTCCGGCGAGACCCTGAACCTATCCCTTTGCCGGTGGGCGAGAAGAGGAGAACTGTCAGCGCTGGCTGACAGCCTATAGGATGTGCCTCTCCTGTAAGTAGTTAGCCAGCGCTTCTCCTTCCTGGTGTCTCGCAGCCCACTTGGAATCTGCCGCGGCACACGGTTTGTGATACACTGCCCTATTCTGTAACATGAATGCATAAAACTTCATAGCACACAACTTCAAAGTGGATATGGCTATGTGAACGGGCATGGGCAGGTCAGGAGCATTCCCAGGAATTAAGCACAATGTTATAGAATAATTGCATTTACACACTCATCTTCCATTAGTTGGTCTCCAGCACTTACACCAGTTTTTTGTACAAAGATAGGCACAATGAGCCAGATTCTATAAATGGTGCCCCGATTGGGGATATCTAACTGAGTTCTATGTGGAACTCAAAATTGACTAAGCTTAATTGGTGTGGTAATTGACCATGCCTTCAAGATATCATTAAAAAAAAGGAAAAAAAAAAACAATTAAGAATTCCACGCAGAACTTTGGAGAAGCACCTAACGACACCTACCTGAAAAGTGGGCATGATTAGGAGCAGAGAATAAGTATGGTATGACTTAGGTGTTACTAGGCATCCTGATGTTAGGTGCCAGTAAATTAGCCCAGGAATACCCTGGCCTAATATACCGGCCCCTAACATTAGGATGCCTAGCGATGCCTATGCTGAGTTAGGCATCAGTAGGTGTGATTCTATAAATGCTGAATGGCACCTAGGTGATAGGTGCTGCTAGGTGCTGTAGCTTATTACAGATCATCCTAGTGCCCCACTTTGGGCGCCATTGTTGAATGTTCCCCCATACTTGCATATTCATTCAAGAAGAAAGCAGAAGAAACAATAAAAAAATTTGGCTGTTCCACTCTCTATTTTTCCTCAATTCACTATCACCACCAAAGAAAGTACACACAGCAGCTTTTGGTAGGAGAAAACTAAGGAGAAGCATAGTCAGAGTTGATACATAGAAAGTTTTATGTCTGTGATTTATAATAGTTTGACTGCCAAGAAATTTGAAAACCATGAATAACTTTCTAATATCCCTCACATATTTTTCCTTAATGAAAATGGAGCCCACAATTATGACTTTTGGTTTAGTTACTCCAAAATATTAACATGGGTTTATATTAGATTAACTCAACATGAGTTTGATTTCTTGCTGTGCATTGACCAAATTAAAAAATAAAATGGATTGCTCTATTACAAAATGATTGGAGCAAGTTCCAGCAGCTAATGTAGGGGGACCAATCTGTTGTATACTTAGCATATCTATTTTACACATTTCTATCAATTCAAAATGCCCTACTTTATCAACTTGACTCTTTAAATAACAACAGAGCAAGCAGAATGTTGAAAGCCAATTTGGTGTACTCAATCTTTTTAAACTACTGAACTAATTTTCAGTGTGTGAGTTTAACTGTGTATTTGCCCCTCTATAAATAGGGCAAATACACAGTATATCATTTTTACACTTGAACTGTATCATGATTTTTATGCAGGCACAAGTCAGTGGAGGTCAGAGAATACAATTATATGGGCCTGGTACCAGCTGGAGATTAGGGTCTCTTTAACCATGCTTGGGTGATTTATCCATCAACATCTCATGTACTGCTCCATAAAAAACCTGATACCTTTCTAAAAATGTATTAAAATATAGTGTTCTTTTAAAATTAGAGGCTAAAATATTGTGTTGTTGCCAGCAGGTAGTTTAGTCCATATTCAGTAAAACAGTCTTGCAAAATATTGAGTGTTGAAACACGAGCGCCTGGTGTTTGTTGCACTCTGTAGAATTTATAAAAAGCATTAATTTACAGGAAATGATCTGAAAAGAATACCCGACACAAAAAAAGTTCATTGCTTTAAATTAATGTTAAAGAAACCTTTATGGGGAGGAATGTGATCCTTATATTTTTGTAGCGGAATATTATTGCATCTGAATATTGTAATGTAATATGTGGTATCCTTCTAAGAGAACACTCAACAAATATGTTTATGGAAAGTGTTTAGGTCATTGCTATATTTCATTATGAGCTTGTAAGTAATCCTGCTATGAATGTATTATGTAAGGTAGCTGAGCAGGGCATTAGCAAAGCATTTTCATTTTAAACGTTTAAAGCAGCTTAACAAGGAAGCATGCATTGCTGTCAATTATCCATAATTATGCATATTTAAAACAAAAAGGACCTTAATTAAATGAGTGTTTAAGTTGCATTTTAATTCCAAACATGGTGAAAGAAAAACAGTTCTGCCAGCCCTTTCCAGTAATTTATTTATTTTAATGATTTGTATTTCAATAATATATAAATAGCAATAATAAATTACCGTAATGCTTCATTTTCATTAAGAAAGCTGCCAGGTTTTCAAAATCTTTTCCACTGGGAGTTGACTTATAATTGCACAATCCTTTGGGGAAGTTTCAATATTATTTCAATCAATTTCATCCAGAACCCACAATATGGATGATTACATCACAATGCAATTTGCAAAGTTACCTCCTTCCATTAGTCATTTGAGAAAAAGAGATGCTATATTTATCTGTCTGAGTAATATTTATCAGAAGGAAATCTACTAAAGTAGTAGCAGGATCAGTATTCTGTATTTTCATGCTGCTTCAATCTGCATTTATTTTGTACATGCCTACACTTTTAAGTACCATTTGACCCATTATACTAACATATTACAATATTATAGCTATTAATACTTATAAAAGGTAGTTTATATAAGAGCTGAACTATGAACATTTTGTGTGAACATCCATATCCAGTAATGAACATTTTAAAGGTCTTTTTTTTAACCAGGTAAATCTGTATATAGAAAAAGCAAAGAAAATCCTTATATTTTAAAAGGATTTTATTCACTACAGTAGAACCAGATACCCAACACAGGCCTTGTGTCACCCTTTGTAGGGCTGCGACAGGGCCTAGAAACTGTTAATAAAACAGATAAAAGGGTGAAACAGGGCCGTTGTTAGGTGGAGAAGAGTCGAAGTCACGCTTCACACACATACCCTCTCATTCTATAACATGAGCACCTAAAGGTAAGAGTTATTTGTGCGCTCAGATGATAGAATATTAGCAGTTATGCAGGTGAATGTAACAGATTTGTTTGGACGTACTAACATAAGAATTGCCACTGCTGAGTCAGACCAGTGGTCCATCATGCACAGCAGTCTGCTCACGTGGCGGCCCTCTGGTCTAAGACCAGCACCCTAACTGAGACTAGCCCTTCCAAGCGCACGTTCTTGTTCAGCAGAAACTTGTCTAACTTTGTCTTGAATCCTTGGAGGGTGTTTTCCCCTATAACTGCCTCTGGAAGAGCGTTCCAGCTTTCTACCACTCTCTGGGTGAAGAAGAACTTCCTTACATTTGTACGGAATCTATCCCCTTTCAACTTAGAGACTGCCCTCTTGTTCTCCCTACCTTGGAGAGGGTGAACAACCTGTCCTTATCTACTAAGTCTATCCCCTTCAGTACCTTGAATGTTTCGATCATGTCCCCTCTCAATCTCCTCTGTTTGAGGGAGAAGAGGCCCAGTTTCTCTAATCTTTCACTGTACGGCAGTTCCCCCAGCCCCTTAACTATCTTATTCGCTCTTCTCTGGACCCTTTCGAGTAGTACTGTGTCCTTCTTCATGTACAGCGACCAGTGCTAGAAGCAGTACTCCAGGTGAGGGCATACCATGGCCCGGTAAAAGTGGGCAAAAAGCAGCATTATATAATCTTAGCACTCAACTAGTAACCACCTTTACACTATCTAGTTAGAACCAGAGAGTTGTATGGGGACAGACTTAAAGATCTCGATATCAGGGGCATTTTCTGAGTGGGTGCCCACCTGGGCAGCAGTGATCACCAAACAGTTTGGTTTGATATAACAACTAAAGCAGAGTGCAGCCACTCAAAACTCAAAGTCCTAGATTTAAACAAGTGAACTTCAGTAAAATGGAGGAGTATTTGAAAAAAGAGCTGATAGAATTGGAGGACATAAGAGCAGTGGAACAACAGTGGTCCAAGCTGAAAAGGAGCAATAAAAATAGCTACCGACCTTTATGTGAGGAAAATAAATCAAAAAAAAGGAAACTGATATGGTTCTCCAAACTAGTGGTGGAGAAAATAAAGGCATAAAGTTGGCGTTCATGAACTATAAAAGTACTTAAGAAGAGGAGGACAAAACATAATACTGGATGAAACTGAAAGAAGCCAAGAGAGAAATACATCTGGCAAAGGTGCAGGCTGAAGAGCAAATGGCTAGACATATTGAAAAAGGAAGACAAAATGGTTTCTTTTTTTTCAGATATATAAGGAAAGGATGGAACACGAAAAATGGAATTGCAAGACTAAGGGCTCCTTTTACTAAGCTGCGTTAGGGCTTTAACGCGTGGAATAGTGCACGCTACATTGCCGCACGTGCTAGACCTTAATGCCAGCATTGAGCTGGCATTAGTTCTAGCCGCATAGCGCACAGTAATTTCCTGCATGCACTAAAAACGCTAGCGCACCTTAGTAAATGGATCCCTAAAGGAAGCTATGAACCTCTATGTGGAGAGTGATAAGAAAAAAGCAAACATACTAAACAAATACAGTGGTACCTTGGTTTGTGAGCATAATTCATTCCAGAAGCATGCTCGTAATCCAAAGCGCTCGTATATCAAAGCGAATTTCCCCATAGGAAATAATGGAAACTCAGACGATTCGTTCCACATCCCAAAAACTTTCATAGAAAATACAGTACTTTACGTACTTGTATTGCAAGATTGCACTCGTTTCGAACAGTCACTACACTGCGGGTGAATTGGGTGTGATGCTTTTATTATGTTCAACCGCACTCAGCATGAGATATGCGTATGTTGTGCACGCTTGAACTGTGGGAGCATGTATTACATTCAGATGTAATCAGTGATGCGATGCGCATATATTGTGCATAATTGACTTGACGCGCGTATATGTGCTTGTACTGCAAGAAAACGTTCGTTTATCGAGTTAAAATTTAAGAAAATATTTTGCTCGTTTTGCAAAACACTCGTAAACCATGTTACTCGCTATCCAAGGTTTGTCTGCACTTCTGTGTTCAAGGAAGAAAATCCTGGAGAAGGACCATGATTGGCAAGCAAAATTGCATGCGAGAATGGAGTGGAAAAAAGTGTTTATGAACAACATGAAAACTTTTTTTTTTAAGTTCATGAAATTTTTATTGATATTCAAAAAATGAAAACAGAACAAAAGGAGTATATACCAACTTGAAAACTCGTAGGTGGACAATATCATGGGACTGGATGGGATCCATCCCAGCATATTGAGGGAGCTCAGAGAGTTTCTGGCAGCTCCACTTAAAGATTTGTTCAATAAATCCCTGGAGATGGGTATGGTTCCATGGGATTGGAGAAGAATGGATGTGGTTCCTCTTCACAAAAGTGGTCACAGAGATGAAGCAGGAAACTACAAGCTAGTAAGCCTTACTTCGGTTATGGGAAAAATAATGGAAGCGTTGCTGAAGGAGAGGACAGTGAAATTCCTAGAATCTATTTGGTTACAAGATCCAAGACAACATGTCTTTACTAAAGGTAAATCGTGCCAAATGAATCTGATTGAATTTTTTGACTGGTTGACCAGATAATTAGATCAAAGAAGTATTCTAGGTATAATTTACTTAGATTTCAGCAAAGCCTTTGACATGGTTCCTCATAGGAGGCTTTTGAACAAATTTGACCAGCTGAAGTTAGGACCCAAAGTGGTGAACTGGATTAGAAACTGGTTGATAGACAGACATCAGAGGGTGGTGGTCAATGGAATTTGCTCAGAGGAAGAAGAAAAGGTGAGTAGTGGAGTGCCTCAAGGATCAGTGCTGGGGCTGATTCTGTTCAATAAGTTTGTGAGCAATATTGCTGAAGGTTTAGAAGGAAAGGATTGCATTTTTGCATATGATATAAGAATTGGTAATAGAGTGGACACCCTGGAGGGAGTGGAAAACATGAAAAAGGATTTGCAAAATTTTGAAGAATGGTCTGAAGTCTGGCAACTAAAATGGCTTGAAGTCAGCAGCTTTGGGAATTGTTAGGTTAACAGCACAGGATTGCCTTTAAATGACCGCCATATCGTTCATTATATAGAGATAAGTACATTTCTGGTTTTCAACATTAATACTGAGAAGTAGAGACTGAAATAAAGTATGTTGGTAGTAAGATCTGAGAGTGCTATGATGGTCCCAATGGCAACTCCTGCTGGTGGATATCACGTTTAACACTGGTGGTTGTGGGTTAGAGCACTTCAATTACAATTTTAGAATTAGTATAAGTTGGAATAAGACTACAGGAATTATAAGTAATAGGAACTGTAATTTGAGCAGTAGTAACTAAAATTCAATGCAAAGAAGTGAAGAGTGATGCATTTGGGGAGTAGAAATCTGAGGGAGATGTATGTGCTGGGAGGTAAGAGACTGATATGCATGGATGGGGAGAGGGACCTTGGGGTGATAGTATCTGAGAATCTGAAGGCGACAAAGCAGTATGACAAGGTGGTGGCTTTAGCCAGGAGGATGCTAGACTGTATATATAGAGAGAGGTAACCAGAAGAAGAAAGGAGGTATTGATGTTGTTGTACAGGTCATTGGTGAGGTCCCATTTGGGGAATTGTGTTCAGCTTTGGAAGCCATATCTGGCTAAGGATATAAAAAGATTTGAAGTGGTCCAGAGGAAAGCGACAAAAATGATAGGGGGTTTTCACCAAAAGAAGTATGAGAAGAAACTAGAAGATCTCAACATGTATACTTTAGAAGAGAGGAAGGACAGGGGTGATATGATACAGACATTTAAATATTTGAAGGTATTAATATAGGACCAAATCTTTTCCAGAGAAAGGAAATTGGTAAAACTAGAGGACATAAATTGAGGTTGAGGGGTGATAGACTTAAGAGTAATGTTAGGAAATTATTTTTCACAGAGAGGGCGGTGGATGCCTGGAATGCCCTTCCGAAGGAGGTGATTAAGAGGAAAACTGTCATGGAATTCAAAAAAGCATGGAATGAACACAGAGGATTGCTAATTAGAATATGAATGGGCTAACTTTTTTGGTCTGAATCCTGCAAAGGAGATGGTTTAGATAGGCTGGAGTGAGCTTCAGTATTTGGAAACTAAGGTCAGTAACAGATAGACATCTAAGGTCTATGGCCCAGAAATAACAAAGAAAAAAGACATTTTAATTTAATCATGAAATTGAGATTACAGGACAGACTGGATGGACCATTGAAGTCTTTATCTGCCGTCATATACTATGTTACTATGGGGCTTATTTTCAAAAAAGATAGATGTCCAAAAGAGCATAAACTGGCATTTGGACATCTTACTAGTCAAAACTGACTTTCTAGACGTCATGCAGGACTTCTTACCTGCTGTGTATACAGAGCAGAAATGACCGTGTTAGTAGGCGTACCGTGGGTAGGGAATGGGTGGGCTTTGGGTAGGCTTAGACTTGGATGTCCTATAGCTATAATCGAACATTTCCCAGGATGTCCTAGAAGGAACTTATAAAAATGAGAAACGGATGTCTCTTCCACACCCATTTCAATAGACTCACACTTGTCAAAAGCTTCTTCAATGTTCACCGACCCTCAGAGGTGCCACCATGATACTCAAAATGTTTTCACTGTATCCGGCTTCACACACCATATCTTCACCGGGTCATACTTCTCTAACCTTTTTAGTTAAATAATTATTAAAAAATTTTCAACAACTGTTTTTAACCTCGGTACTTAGCTTTTAGCCTTTTTTGCCTTTAGGTGGTCAGTTAGTAGGGACATCAATGCCGACATGTTTCACCCAATGGGTTTTTTCAAGGTTCATATCCCTAGATGTTAAACAGATAATATAAGCCTTATTTCAGATAATCATGTGTGAAAATGCCAACAAAATATACTTTGTATCACAATTTCTTACCTCCACTAGCTTTCGCCATCTTATCGAACCACCAAGTACTTTTTTTTTTTTTTTTAATTGTTTATTTCTATATTCAACAAAACTTACAAGAATACATCTTGCTACAATAAAACACAGGGAGGCAAACTACACAGAAGTATTATAAACTCATACATATGAAAATAAAAAGTATTTCTTTATCCCCTTCTTAGACCTCAATTTTTTGAGGGGTGGTCATTCAAGAAAATATATGAGAGAAAAATCAAAGAAGAATTTGATTAACAAATAGGCTTAATGTATCTAAGCACTAGCTATTAAAGTTCGTTATCCCTCCTTAATGATCTTCTTCACATCTAGGAATTCCTTCAGATGGTTTGGAGAAAAAAAAGTGTATTTGACTCCCAAATACTTAACCAAGCATTTGCAGGGGTATGCTAGAAGAAATGTTGCTCCCAAATTAATGGTATCTTGATGCATAGAAAGAAATTCTTTCCTCCGTTCTTGCGTAGTCTTTGCGACGTCAGGGTATATCCATATTTTCTGTTCCCCAAATAACTTTTGTGAATTTTTAAAGAACAATTTCATAATCATGTTCACATCTTGTTCAAAAACAAATGATACTAAGAGCGTAGCTCTATCAGTGTCTACAGTTATTGTTTGTTCAAGAAGAGCAGTCACGTCAGCAAATTCTATTTCTTTATTTTTTATTTTTCTATCTTTCTCAATCTCATTCTTTCCTCCTTCTCTTCCAGGTATCTTCTTATTTGGTAAATAGTAAATTTTGTTTATTGGAGGGATACAATTTGAGGAAATCTTTAAATTTTCAATCAAATATCTTTTCAATAAGTCAAAAGGCAATATACCCGGAATTTGGGGAAAATTTAAAATACGGAGGTTCAAGCGTCTATTAAAATTTTCAAATTGCTCTAATTTTTTATGAATAGAAGTACTATCTTTAATAGAAGCCACCTTAAACTGTTGTAGATGCAGTATCTCCTCCTGCATCTGCTTAATTTGAGCAACAGAGTTCAATTTCATTGTTTCCACAGTTTTAGTCAATGAGTCTAAGTTCTCCACTATTTTAGTTACCTCCTCCGAAGATTTTTCCATTTTTGTCTCCATCCGCTGAAGCAAAGACCAGATGTTGTGTAAGGAAACCTCCGTCGGTGAAGACAAATTCTCCCCACTCTTGCTTGCTTCCATCAGCTGACCAAACTCGGATGCCGTACCCCCGCCAGGAGACCCCGCACCTCCACTTCCGGGATCACGTGCCTCCCACCCCAGCGCCTCGGCGGTCGCTGGACACGGAGGTGTGAGGGCAACCGGAGGAGACAAGGATGTTTCAATGCCCGAAAGGGCAAGCGACTCCCTCAACTCGCCGCCCAAAGCCAGGCTCTCCACTCCGGAAAATGCTGGTGCCGGTAGAGCAGAAAAGAAGCAGTCCATGGTTTGCTGGAGCGGGGTGGACACCAGGGCCGGCGAGGAGGGACCCCTAACCACCACTTTCCTCTTCGTATGGGGCATCAAGGTATAATTATTTATTAAAGAGATGCAAACTCGGAGAGATCTCGACTCGTCTCTCACTGCTCCTCACATCGCCACCATCTTGACACGCCCCTGCCCGCAGGATCAGCTCATGGTTCTATGTATGCTTTCTGCAGCAATTTCTCAGACAGCTGACAAGGTATATTCCTTGAGAGGCTGATCTGCAGATGTGCCATCCCACCAAGTACTTTAAATAAAGATGACCGTGGCATTCTCACTCCTCTTATTTATATCTCCCGCTACAGCTGATGATGACCTCATCCTTGAAGAAACCATCACTTCACTATCAGGGGGAAATTTCTAGTTGGTTTTCTCTCATGCCCCAAAAGACAATATTTATTAATATATTCTTTTCCCCTTTATTTAGAAGGACAATTAAACAATAGACTCTCCAGTAGAATATCATATGAGAGTAAGCCATTCTAATTCTAAATTTAAACCGAACGGTTCTATAGAATTTAGTCTGTAAATCCATTTCTGTTCTAAAAAATTTAATCTTTCTTCTTTGTTCCCACCCTCCCTCATTCCTGTTATATTAGCTATAACCTTCCATTGGATTTAGTCCGTAGTATGTCCAAACTGGGTCCAATGTTGGACCAGGGGGGATGGTGTTCCCCGTGGAGATCCTTGACTTATGTTCCGTGAGCCTAGTCTGGATCGGGTGTTTCGTACGCCCCACATACACTCAGGGACAAGGGCAGGTTATTACATATATCACCCAGTCAGTTTTGCAATTGGTATTCCCCCGAACATAAATAATTCATTTAGTCTGTGGATCTTGCCAATAGTGACCTTCAATTGTTTTATCGCACCACTGGCAATGATGACATCTCAAATGTGTACCCTGTCTATCACCAAAACTGACTTGGGATTCCAAAACTTGTCCAATAGTTCTGCCCCTCGTATATGCAAACATAGGAACTTCATTAATGCCCCTCAACGATCTTAAAATAGACCAATGTTATCTTATTGATGTAATAATTACCTTAACTGCATTAGAAAAAGGAAGGACACATATTCATTTCCTATGTTCTTCTTGTTACCCTTGTTCTAACCTCACCTTATCCATCAGTAATAATTCACGCTGAGCATATCTAGCTCGTAAGAATGCTTTTTGTATGGACCTCCTCTGGGTAATCTCTCTCTCTGAACCGATCTTTCATATCCTCAGACACCCTTTTAAATTCATTTAAATCTGAGCATATTCTCCTTGCTCTTAAAAACTGACTAATCGGGAGGCTCTATTTAAGCTTATAAGGGTGAAAACTAGAGAAATGGAGCAGATTATTATGAGTTATCGGCTTTCTATATAACGTGGTCGATAGATGACTTAACTCTTTCACAATTTGAATGTCCAGAAATTCAATACGATTTTGACTATATGTAGCTGTAAACTGTAAGCTAGCCTCTCTGGTGTTAATCCATGAAATAAACTCCTGTAACCCCTGAAACGATCCTTGCCATAAAAAGAAAATGTCGTCAAGTAAGCGTTTCCACATGATAACATAAGTCTGGAACATCCTAGAAGGGTAAATCTCTCGCTCTTCGAATTTTCCCACATAGAGGGTAGCTACCAAGGGGGCTAAAGTCGCCCCCATGGCTACCCCCTGAATTTGTTGATAATATGTCCCTTGGAATGTAAAATAATTCTCTTTAATGACCCATTTTGCCAAAGTTGTCAGAAAGTCAGTAGTGATCGTTGTCCCTCTCTCGCTGTTAATACTTCTACAATGGTCTCAATAGCTCCATCTTGAGGTATTTTCGTATAGAGGGACACCACATCTAACGTCACCATCCATATATCATCTAATACATTCCTATATTCATCTAATATCCTTAGCAGATGTGAGGAGTCTCTCAAATAGGATCGGACTTTCATCGCCTCTTTTTTCAGAAAAACATCTACAAATTTAGACAAAGGTTCCAAAATACTATCTCTTGTATTCACAATAGGTCTTCCTGGAGGAGTATACAAGTCTTTGTGAATTTTAGGAGCAAAATGGATCCTGGGAGTTCTGGGAAATTTTTCTAATAGAAATTGATACTCCTTCTTAGTAATAAGATGTTCTTCATATGCATGAGTGATTTAGTCAAAAACTTCTTTCATTAACCTGTCCCCTGGATCTTAAGGTTCTGATCTATACGCCTCCAAATCACTTAATTGTCTAGTAGCCTCAATATCATATTTAGATCGATCTTGCATTACTATTGCTCCCCCTTTTTCTGCTTTTTTTATAATTATGTTTTTGTTGTTCGACAATTGTTTCAAAGCCCTATAATGTTCAAAAGTTAAATTATACTTATGTCGTCCATACTCATATTGTTTCTCAAATGTGGTAATATCAGCCAACACTAGATCTCGAAATGTGGACACCGCTGGATCCATTGGGCCTGGGGGGATCCACTTTGATCGTTTTCTACATATGGATAGGTCTTCTTGATGTTCTTGAACTTCCTCAGATAACTCTACTTGAAAAAACAGTTTAATCTGAATACTACGAATAAATTTATAAATTGCTATCTTCAATTTAAAAAAGTCAGGAGTGTCTTGTATTACAAACCCCAGCCCATATTGAAGCACTTCTTCTTGCACTTTAGTCAGTTGAATGGAGGATATATTCACCACTAGGGATTTATCTTGGTTTTCCCCTCTCTGATCCTGGGGGCCCCTCGACCTCTCATCTTGGTTCTCGCCCCTCTCTGGGCTGCTGTCCTGTCCCCCGATGCTTTTAAGGAAGAGCTATCTGTTGATTCACCACTAGTGGCCTCCGACTCTTCAGTAGCCACATTTTTCTTATTCCATGTATATACTCTCCCCAACTGATAATCACGTTCGTCCCGCTTGAGTTTTTTAATTTGGGTCATTTTAATGGAGTCAACTAGAGAAGCATCTAAGTGCCAAAAGGGTACCCAAACTGACCAGATAACTACTGGAGGGATTAAGTAATAAGCCCCACATACTCCCTCAGTTGTCATTGACCCCCCCCCCAAAAAAAAAAAAAAATAAAAAAAATTTGAATGATACAGTATATGCCTGGCTCTAGAACAGCATCACTTGCTCCGTTTAGTATGCCAGAGCTTAAAAAAAAGATTGAAAGACACTGCTACATAGGCAGCCTTCAAAGAAAGAGGGATCTCATGGTCATTGTTAAGGATGAAAGACAGACAATAGAGTCATTGTTAGAGATGACATTTTCCATTTTTGTTTGGAAACTTTATATAGGACATCCAGGTAAGAAAACAGATGTTTAGTTCTGTGCATTAAGGCTTGGGAAATCCAGTCTTTCCAAGTTTATTAAAAAAAATTTTATCCCGCCTTATACGTAATCAAGGCGGCTTTACATTAAAAAAATATACAAAATATGGGGAACTATTATACATTAAAGGACTCAACATCAGAGAAACATCAAAAGACGAACTTTCTGGACAAACATGACTGACCAAAACGAGGGGGAAGAACTACAATCAGTTATAGGAAAGGACAAAAAGGGAAAAAAACAGAAGGATGGGGGAACAGAAAGTTCAGCCTGAATGGCTGGGTTAAACATGGAGACTGAATAAAAGATGCATTAAAACATGAATACTTTCTCCAAAGCAGAGTGTGCATTTGATACAACACATATAAGAAGAAACCATATCATAGAACACAATGTTAAAAAAGAGGTTTTGTCATCACTTGGTGCTTTGCATATGGTAAGTAGTTTTTCCTACATGTTTTATTTAGGGAGACAGTTCTGGTGAGTGCATTACAATCTCTGTGCTTCCGTCTTTACCAAATGCCAACTCCACATCTCATCTCAGCTCATTTCAGACCAGGTACTGTGGTGAATAGTGAAATGCAGACTCTCCTGGAAACCACATCTTCTGAGTTATAGCTTTTCATCTCATGCATACCCCTTAGTCAGTATAGGTTTATGAGTAGTAAATGGCAGCAATTAGCATTTTAATTAATGCTACATAAAGAAAGCACTGGACAATTATGCTGTTAATGCTAAGAAGCTAATTGGTGTTAAGTTGATAACACAGATCAGTTTAGTGGGTCTGAGCTCAAAAAAGAAAAAAAAAAAGAAAAAGTATATATACACAGTATATATACACAGTATATATACCTGTAAAACTTTTTTTTTTTTTAGCCAGCAGATGAGAATCTCTGTCTGTGGACCAAATAACTCTCTACCCCCCCCCCTCCCTTTTTATCTAAGCCGCAGTAGTGGTTTCTACTGTGACTCAAAGCGCTAAATGCTCTAATGCTCATAGAATTCCTATGAGCATTGGAGCATTTCGCGCTCTGAGTCACAGTAGAAACCTCTACCATGGTTTAGTAAAAGAGGGCCTTAAATTATAAAGCAATAGGTCTGAGATTGAATGTAGGAAAGACAGAGGTTATATTGGTGGGTAAATCTGATTGGGAGAGATGGCCAAAAGAACTAAAAGTGGTAGATGAGGTATTGCAAGTGAGGGATTCGATGACAATTTTGGGAGTGAGATTGGATCCTGGGCTTACAATGAACTGTCAAGTGTCAAAGACAATACAAATATGTTTCGCTCAGATACTTTTATTGTATCGTGTGAAACCAATGTTTTTACCGTTTGATTTCCATGCCATTGTACAGGCAATGATCTTGATGTGGTTGGACTACTGCAATGTCCTGTACCTGGGAATAACCAAAGCCAGGTGCAGGGTACTGCAGGTGGTACAGACCGCCGCAGCTAGACTGATAACAGGAACATCAAGATATGAGCATATTATGCCATATCTTTGACAACTTCACTGGTTGCCAGCTGTATTTAGAATCCAATACAAAGCAATTATGATCTGTCACCACTTTTTATATGGCTTGATTCCAGAATTCTTTCAGAGTAAGATGTCTAGTTATCAACCAACAAGATCACTGCGTTCGGAAAAGTCTGCATTGTTGAAGACAAATGCCAACCCAACATATGCAGAAACCAATGCAATGACCTTTTCATGTGCAGGGGTAAAACTATGGAATGCCCTTGTTAGCCCAATTCAGAAATGCAGTGATAGGAGCTCATTTAGAAAACAAAATGATTACATACATAAAATGTTAAAGCAAATCTGGACAAGTAGAAACAGACAGCATTAATTTTAACATCAATCAGTACTCAGAAAAATCCATCAACAAAAAATTTTTTGTTGATGGATTTTTTTGTTGATGGATTTTTTGTTGATGGATTTTTCTGAGTACTGATTGATGTTAAAATTAATGCTGTCTGTTTCTACTTGTCCAGATTTGCTTTAACATTTTATGTATGTAATCATTTTGTAAACCATTTTGATATAAAACGGTATAGAAATTTTTTAAATAAATAAATAAAAGACACATTGAGTTAGAAAGTAGGTCTGATCAGAGGAGGGATTCCAGAGAAATAAACCCATCACAAAAGAAAAAGAAAAGGCCCAGTGCATTTCTATGGGAGATTATGGACCAGCTTCATAGAAACTTACAAACAATGCAAGCTGTTAGGGAATTCCTCCTTTCAAACTCCTCTATTCTCCCCACACCCAAATTATCCTTTCATGCAATTGAATCATTCCACTCAAATTACTACAACCCCAAAATGACTCCTGCAACTACTATATCATACTCCAAAAAACACCTCCTAAAACTACTTTGCAGCTCCCCAAAGATAGCTTTTACAAATGCCCCACAACCCTAAAACTATATCCTTAAATGGCCCTAACTCCAAAACTACACCTTAACTGTTCCCATCAACAATACTTCCACAACTGCAACACCATTTGTCAAACTGTTTCTACTCCTCCAAAATTACCCCTTGCAACTACCCCACACCCTATTAAATTGCCCCATCACACTAAATTTTCCACTCACAGCTAGCCCACCAACCCCAAATGGCCTCATCACTCAAGATTACTCCCACACAACTACCGAACCACTCATTCTAGACCAGGAGTAGGCAATTCCGGTCCTCGAGAGCCACAGGCAGGTCAGGTTTTCAGGATATCCACAATGAATATGTATGAGATGGATTTGCATGCACTACCTCCTTGAGATGCAAATCTATCCCATGCAGTTTGATTTCCTGGTAGACGGTGTGTTTCCTGCTTGTCAGTTGATCCCGACTTGTGCTGAACCCTGGGTCCCTACTCGAGTCATGCTTAGTTTACTGGTGAAATTGTGATGTTGGTGAGCCTTGCAAACACAGCTCCTGAAGACGCCAGGTGGCGAAACACAGTCTTGTGTTGAGCTGATTGCTCTATGAATTGAAGAACAGGACCATCATGAGGACAGAGAGGCCTGCCGATTGTGTTTCAGAAAATGTGATTTCAGTGGCGTACCTAGCATATGTAATGTCCTATGGTATGATATAAGGACAGCATAGGTTATTAAGTAACTCAAAATGAAGGAAAAAGCCTCAGAAAAGGGCCCTCCCACCTACACCGAAGTGGTTAGTTAAAGGTGGTTGAGCAGTAACCTCATTGGCAAAAAACCTTCAATATAATTATAGCATGAGATGACTTTCAGCGTCCCATGTGAAAGAAGACTGATCGGTCGGGATACACACTGAGGCAGCAAAATTGTGAAACACTGGCCACCATTAGTGTACCGATCAGCTAAAAGATAAGTTGAAAATATTTTCTTCTATCTTTTTTTCATTAAGAGAAGCACAGCATAATGCTATAATTATATTGAAGGTTTTTTGCCAATGAGGTTACTGCTCAACCACCTTTAACTAACCACTTCGGTGTAGGTGGGAGGGCCCTTTTCTGAGGCTTTTTCCTTCATTTTGAGTTACTTAATAACCTATGCTGTCCTTATATCATACCATAGGACATTATAGCATCAACTATTATTGAAAGTGTTTATTATTTTGTACATTGTGTTTTCATGATATCTGGGTCATTTGTACTAGCATATGTGACACCTGGGGCCCATCATTTTTTGACACCCCCCCCCCATCTATATGAAAAATAAGATTTTTAGAAACAATCTACATATCACACAACAAGAGTGTACCTAGGAAAAAGCAGCATCTTAAACACTGCAGTGAGCACTAGAACACCAACGCATACATTGTGAAACTAAACAAGCCAGATCCCGCAGTCAATTGATTCTGTAGTCAATGCCAACTGAAAACTATGTTCTTTTCATACACACAGAACAGAGATACACCCTCGCCCAATATGGAATAATCACAAACTAAAAATAGAAATATGTAGACAAAAGTTAAACTGAATTGCCAAGAAACCAGACTCTGCATACAATGCAACACCACAAAAACAGTAACACGTGTTCTCTAATACTGTGCAAAATATAAAGACAGTAGATGTAAATTTGAAAAAACTGATACATAACAATCACCACTTTATAAATTAGCAAATAAAATAAAGCAAATAATGAGAAATAAGAAAATACCATTTTATTGGACTAATCCATTTTTCAATTAGCTTTCAGAGGCCAAATCTTTCTTCAGAACAGTACTGTTATGGTATCCTGTCCTGACCTGAGGAAAAGAGGGTTTAGTCCAAAAAATTGCCTTATTTCCATTTCCTATTTATAAAATTTTATCAATACAGTTACATACTACTTGATTCTAAGTAAAGCAACAAAAAAAATCTTTCTACCTTTTGTCGTTTCTGCTTTAATCATCTTCTCTTTGCTCTCTTCTTTCTATACAGCGTTTGTCCTCTTTCCCTTCCATGCAACATCTGCCCTCTCTTTGCCCCTTCCACCCAACTTGTGCCCTCTCTCTCTACCCCTTCCATCTACTGTCCACCCTCTCTCTGCCCCTTACATCCACTGTCCACCCTCTCTCTGCCCCTTGCATCCACTGTCCACCCTCTCTCTGTTCCATATGGCATGTTCCCTCTTTCTATGTCCTTTCAATAAACTGTATGTCCTGTGCCCTTTCTTTCCTTTGTACATGATTCATTTTGGCTTCACCCCCCTCCTCTATGCTCTGGCATCTCTCTCTTCTCCTTTCCTTCCTTCCTTCCTTCCCACTCCACCCCATGGTCTGGCATCTCTATCTCCTTCCCTTCTCTCCTCCCATGCCCTGGCATCTCCCTCCTATCTCTCCCTCTGACACCTCCTCTCCTTTCTTTCCCTCTGGTCTGGCATTTTGTCTCCTTTAGTTTCCCTTCCTTCCCCCCATGCCCTGGCATCTCTCTCCTCTCCTTCCGTCTCTCCCTTCCACTCCATTATCTAGCATCTCTTCTCCTTCCTTTCTCTCCTTCCATCCACCTGGTCTGGCATCTGCCTCCTCCCCCTCCCCCCTGACATCTCACCCCCCTCCCCCTCCATGGTCTGATAGCTCCTTTCCTTTCCTTTACTCCCATGGTCTTGGCATCTCTTTCCTCTCCCTTCCCTGGTGTTCCTTATCCCTACTCTCTCTTCCCCATTTCCCTTCAGCATCCTCAGCTCACTCTCTCTCCACTTTCCTTCAGCGCACACACATAAAAACAAGCAAGTAATTTTATATAATTTTCATTCTATTCATTCATAGAAATTAAAGTCTAAATAATGCCAGTCACATAACAAAACATGATTTTACAAAAATAATTCCCTGCACAGTCAAGCCTGCAAGGATTACTAGATTTCTTTCAGCAGCTTCCCTCCCTCCCTCCCCCTTACCTTCATGGCCAAGTCAAAATGATCTACCAACAATAAAATTTTAAAAACACAAAGCACACTGTACGCAGAGAAAATGTTAATTATCATTTATATTCCGCGGGTTTTCAAAGAGGTCAAGGGAGATGGCTTTAAGCAATGTCACCTCAGTAACAACTATACAAAAATAGACAAATATACCCTCTCCCTTTTTACTAAACTGCGATAGCAGTTTTTAGCGCAGTGGGCTGCGCTGAATGTCCCATGCTGTTCTCGACGCTCATAGGCTCCCTGTGCTAAAAACCGCTATTGCGGTTTAGTAAAAGGAGGCCATAGTGCAAAATATAGACAGCATATATAAATTCTCAAAACGGGCACATTTTGATCACTAAATTGAAAATAAACTCATTTTTCCTACCTTTGTTTGGTAATTTCATCAGTCTCTGGTTGCACTTTATTCTTTTGACTGTACATCCAATATTTCTTCCCTTCTTTCAGGCCTCCTGTATGCTTCCTCTCCTCCAGACCTCATTTCCTCCCCCAACTTTTTCTTTCTTTCACCCTGACCCTTCTTTCTTTCTCTCTCCATGCCCCCTTTCTTTCTGTATGTTTATCTTTCTCTCTCTCTCTCCGTGCCCCATTTCTTTCTTTCTTTCACCCTGCCCCCTTCTTTCTTTCTCTCTCCATGCCCCCTTTCTTTATTTCTGTCTTTCTCTCTCTCCATGCCCCATTTTTTTTTCTTTCTTGCTTTGTTTCACCCTGTCCCCTTCTTTCTTTCTCTCTCCATGCCCCCTTTCTTTCTCTATGTCTGTCTCTCTCTCTCCGTGCCCCATTTCTTTCTTTCTTTCACCCTGCCCCCTTCTTTTTTTTCTCTCCACGCCCCCTTTCTTTCTCTATGTATGTCTTTCTCTCTCTCTCTGCCCCCTTTTTTTCTTTCTTTCTTTCTTTGTTTCACCCTGCCCCCTTTCTTTCTTTCTTTGATTATGCCCCTTCATATATGATTGGATAGGACAGGGATAGGCAATTCTGGTTCTCGAGAGCTGCAGCCAGGTCAGGTTTCCAGGATATCCACAATGAATATGCATGAGATAGACTTGCATCTCAAGGAGGCAGTGCATGCAAACCCATCTCATACATATTCATTGTGGATATCCTGAAAACCTGACCTGGCTGCGGCTCTCAAGGACTGGAATTGCCTACCCCTCGATAGGCAAGTGCTTGAGCTCTGGGCCTCTTGGAGACCCATAAACAAACACAGAGGCATCTATTAGGAAATTGGAAGACTAGGCATCCAAATGGCAGATGACATTTATTGTGGACAAATGCAAAGTGATGCACATTGGGAAGAATAACCTGAATCACAGTTACCGGATGCTAGGGTCCACCTTGGGGATTAGCGCCCAAGAAAAGGATCTGGGTGTCATCGTAGACAATACAATTAAATCTTCCGCCCAATGTGCAGCGGTGGCCAAAAAAGCAAATAGGATGCTAGGAATTATTAAAAAAGGGATGGTTAACAAGACTAAGAATGTTATAATACCCCTGTATCACTCCATGGTGCGACCTCATCTGGAGTATTGCATTCAATTCTGGTCTCCTTATCTCAAGAAAGATATAGTGGCACTAGAAAAGGTTCAAAGAAGAGTGACCAAGATAATAAAGGGGATTGAACTCCTCTCATATGAGGAAAGACTAAAACGGTTAGGGCTCGTCAGCTTGGGAAAGAGACAGCTGAGGGGGAGATATGATTGAAGTCTACAAAATCCTGAATGGAGTAGAACGGGTACAAGTGGATCGATTTTTCATGCCATCAAAAATTACAAAGACTAGGGGACACTCGATGAAGTTACAGAGAAATACTTTTAAAACCAATTGTAGGAAATTTTTTTTTTTTTTTTTCACTTAGAGAATAGTTAAGCTCTGGAACGCGTTGCCAGAGGATGTGGTAAGAGCGGATAGCGTAGCTGGTTTTAAGAAAGGCTTGGACAAGTTCCTGGAAGAAAAGTCCATAGTCTGTTTTTGAGAAAGACACGGGGGAAGCCACTTCTTGCCCTGTTTCGGTATCACGGAATATTGCTACACCTTGTGTTTTGGCCAGGTACTAGTGACCTGGATTGGCCACCGTGAGAACGGGCTACTGGGCTTGATGGACCATTGGTCCGACCCAGTAAGGCTATTCTTAAGTTCTTGTTCAAAATAGATATGCAAACAGAGACATCCTGTCCTACCTTATAGGCTGTGGAATACTCGTGGACCTTCAGTTATCACTTAGGATCTTGGAGGATTCCCTCAGTTTCTTTCAGTCTCTACCTAACTTTCCTTAACTGAGAGACTTCCCAGTTCTAGCACTTCCTCACAAATACTCTTTCTACTACCTTGTCTTTGCCTTTCTTCCAGTATATTTCTTCTCCTGCCAGATTCTCTTAAGGGTTCCTTGTAGGTACGTATGCAGTATGAGGGCTAGTGCAGACCCATCTACCTCTATTCTTCTCTTATCTCTTCTCTCTCCTCCCTCTCAGTATCTTCCTTTGCCCCCCATTGCAACCTAGGTGACTTTCTTTGCTTTTCCCTCACTTCATCACCAAAGTCTGTTCCCTCATATTAATCCCCCTTTCACCCTTATTCTCCTCCTGTTCGTCCCCTACTCATCTCATGCTCATCCTTTCCATTGTTGCTCTGTATTTTCTTTTGATTTTGCAATACGAATGTGCAAGATAAACTTGCAGAGAAACATTGAGTGAACACATTAAAACAGAAACTGCAAGAAAAATGTAAACAATACTTTTTTGTTCTCCATAAGAAAAATAAGGGTACCGACACAATTAAATTAAAATAGGAAACTAGTTAAGTCAAATACATGGTTGCACTGGAGCGAAACAGAGATATGAATAGAACGGATCAAATAATGCTTATATAAGCAAGTTCCTCAGCACCTAATCACGGTGAATTGAAAGTCACTTACTAGATAATAGAACAAAGGAAGAAACTCAGAACCTGTTTTGCATTTAAAAACATCTAATTAGTCTGTGACAATTTTTTTTTAAAACCTCTTATGTGGTCCCCTAAAATCATAAGAACATACAGGTCAGACCAATGGTCCATCCAGCCCAATATCCTGTTTCCAACAGTGGCTAATCCAGGTCACTGTGAGAACCACCACAGTGAGGTGAGAGGGAAGGGAGACCAGATTGGCCCCCTTCACCAGTCACCTAGTTGGACACAGGCCTGCCCTCCAAGCATTGCTTCTCTTTTGCCCTGTTAAAGGGCCGCCTTGCAGGTGGGCCTCGCCCGCCGAAGGGCCCCGCCAAAGAGCCCTTTGAATGGCCCTTTGAGCAGCCCAAGCAGGACCAGCAGGGCCCAATAGACTGGTTCACAATTTGGCGGGACGTCCCGTACATTCATTAAAGGAGCCTACATCAAACAAAAACATTTCTGCAGTTGTCTCAGCACAGTATCTCCAGCAGACAACTCCAGTCCAGCACATTGAGGAGAAAGGAGGCCCCCATCTTGATCCCTAATTAGTATGCATGTGGATCTAGGCTCCACACTTAAATCTGGACAACCTATAAAGCATTTGGATGGAATTCTATAATTGTAACTATGCATTACAAGCATAAATCCACAGTTACATAACTTTAGGTACGAGCGCGTATGCTAGGTCTTTCTCGGGCATAAATTCTCATGCCAAAATGCGGCAGATACTTGTGAAACTAAGAGCAGTGGTCTTTGCTATCTTTTAGGTTAGAGCCACTTTGGATTCAAATAACATGAAGGAGAGCCACCAAATATCTTCCCATGAAGGGCCACAACACTGCTAACGATGACATCTACCCCCCACCATCCCACTTTCAAACTTTTTATTGAGTGTGTCCTCAAGGAGGTGAGCATTTCCAAATATGTTCTCTTCATGTGTTGAAAAATGCCTTGTTCTTCAAGCTCGTCGCTTGCTCTTCCATCCGTTTCCCACGTGGGCAGAGAGGCAGAGCATCGCCTGAAAAAAGCAAGAATGACAATGAAGGCCACCCCAACAATCTCCAAGGGCTACCATTGTGTCCCGTACCTGATTAGGCAATTAACTCATCAATATAATAGGCACTATTGTGTAGTCTGCATGTGCAATTATACACACTAAGCATGATAATTCTGCATGCAAGATTATAGAATGAAGGGAGAATTAGCACACGTTAACATCTATCACACAAAAGTACAACTGTTACCACTGTGGTTTGTAGTTTGCATGTGTTTTTTGTGTTGGGAGTAGGAAATAAATGGGTTATGGGTTGAGAATAGACTTGTGTTGATACCATAAGTACAACTCCTGCCTCCCCCATCCCCCACCCCCCCAAAAAAAAATATTTCTGGAAAAAAAGTACAAATAGCCAAATTGACCAGAAACAAATAACTACAAATGCAATAAACATTTTTTTAAAAAATATATATAAATATTTGTTGTTTTTAATGAGATGCCCTCAGATTTAAAAAACAAACAAACCCAAAAAACACCTCACCTAAGCATGCCGCCATAGAGTGCTGCTTTAGAAGGTGAAAGGAGTTTTTTCCATTCATAAGGCAGATCTCACTGCCTTTTGTGACATGTTTTCTATAGCATTAGAAAACAATAATTCACCAGGAACAAAACATACCCCTCCTTTTATGAAACTGCGATAGCCATTTCTAGTGTGTGGAGCGGCGCTAAATGGTCCGTGCTGCTCCTGACGCTCATTGAGTTCCTATGAGCATCGGGAGCAGCACGGGCCATTCAACACGGCTCCCCACGCTAGAAACGGCTATCGCAGTTATGTGAAAGAGAGGGTTAGTCTGTCCCAATAAAACAAAATATAATTGCTTCAAATAAACTTTAAATGTGCAATAAATATAGGAAAGTTTCAAAGCTGTGAAAAATGCATCAAAATCAATACTTTTATCAGAGCTGTGTGTAGGTTCTAAATGTTATGGACCAGCAATCCACAAATTGTTGAGTCTGTCAGCATTCAGATTTTGTGCTTCTTTGACGTGTTTAGCTTGGTTTGTCAAGGCATCCCTGTTATTCCACCTGTGCAAAAGTTTGTGTATTTAACATCTCGGATCCCTGAAGAAGGCGTGTTTTGCCGAAACACGGTCCGTGTTGGGTCCTTCAATGACGAATAACAAATGTGGACAGTGTATTTTAAAGGATTAACTGAGTAAAGGAAGCATCAAGAACATTGGATTTCCACAGTTTTGTTTGCTTGTGGGGAGTCCATTAGAAGAACTATCCCCTAATATTGACGCCCAACTCTGTGGGTTTTATTGCCAGAAACTGCTTCAGGGGCTTAGTATCCATCATAAAGAAGTCTATTTATTGCTGGTCAATTTGGTGTTATAGGGAAATTTTATAAATTGCATTTAAAGTTAGGTGCCTACATCAGCATTCGGGTTCAGTCTCTGGCAGTGTTCAAGGCCCAGTTAAAAGCTCACCTCTTTTAAGAGTGCTTTCGACTCCTAACTCCTCTCATCTAGGGTTCTGCATCCCCCAACCTTATATGTCATGTCTGTCTGTCCAAATTAGATTGTAAGCTCTTCCGAGTAGGGACTGCCTATAAATGTCAAAATGTACAGAGCTATGTATGCCTTTCAGTGCTATATAAGTGATAAGTAGTAGTAAAGTATTGAAAGTTTTATGAAGAATATTGAATATATTGATATATAAAAACAAAAACAAAACATTGCACAATGAAACAGCTGGTCAATGAGGAGTGCAGAGAAATGACTAAAATCTTTAAATCGTTACAAATGCAGTGCATATTTTCCCGATGGTAATGAAAGATCATCAAATGGAAAAGCACATCCGAAGGTCCACCTAATAGGGTTTTAAAAAACAAATGATTACATGGTTTTATGTTACAAATCTATATAATAAAAGAGTAATCAAAGTATAACCCAAGTATCTGTCATCATCTATTATGTTACTACCTTTATATTGATCCTTATTTCTATGTATTAATAAAATGATACATTTAATTGTAATACTACTGCCGATTAGGGATATTTGGATTTACTCTCAGACCTGTGGTCCATCCAGCCCAGTATCCCATATTAAGGAAGCTAAACCAAGTCACAAATACCTGGCAAAAACCCAAATAGTAGCTGCATTACATGCTACCATCCCATGTCTGTCTCAACAGCAGACTATGGACTTTTCCTCCAGTCCAAACCTTTTTTAAAACCAGCTACTTTAACTGATCTTATCACATCCTCTGGCAACGCATTCCAGAGCTTGACTATTCTCTGAGTGAAAAAATATTGGTTTTAAAAGTATTACTCTGTAACTTCGAGGGTCCCCCTAGTCTTTGCAAATCTTGATGCAGTAAAAAAAAAAAAAATCAATCCAGTCACTGGGTTAGCTACTTTGTCATCAGCTTTGTGTTATGCATCAGAAATTATTGCTTAGCTGGGCTGTTAAATTGCATTTTTATTTAGAGGCTTACATTTATAAAAAGTAAACAAAAACATTGAGATCATTTATTTACACACACACCCTTTTTTTTTTTTTTTTCTTCAATAATATTAAGGTGCCTTCTACTAAAACTTAGCATGCACTAATTCTGTTATCGCACGCTAAATACTAAGAAGCCTGGTTCTAAACCTATGGGCTTCTTAGCACTTAGCATGCACTAATAGAATTAGCACATGCTAAGCTTTAGTAGAAGGGGCCCCTAAACCTGTTTTTGTGGAAACATTCAGTTCAGTAAATTTCCAGAAGCACTGCATGAAGGGAAAAGCGAAATAGATCTCATTTGGTTGGACCATTCGGGTCTTTATCTGCCGTCATCTACTGTGTTACTGTGTTATTTCAGGAGCTGGAGTACAGCATTGTTGTAGAATGTGTGGAAAATTTTTGTAGACAGATGTCATAAAGCAAGTGACTGAGAGAAGAACCACAGATTTTGCAGTAAGGCTGATTTTCCCGGATTTTTTTTTTTTTTAATTTTGCAAGGCTTAGAGTCAAACTGTAGAAACTGCTGTTCTACCACAAGTACCAGAAGTCAAAGGAAGTCAGGACTGTTGGCAACATAGAGCAGTATCAGTAAAATTGCCAATTTTACAAAATAAAATTTCAAGAAAACCAAAAGCTCTAATAATAACCGATTCATACTGATAACAACATTCACGCCAAAGAGGTCAAAATAATATCTTTTCTGCAAAATAATCATCTATGGCCACTATAAATAGGAAAATAATTGCTTAACTACCTAGGGGTGAGATTTATGCTTTGTACTTACGAAAGGAAGTAATTCTTTAATGCAGGACTGTGTCTCTTTCCCTACTTTATGCAATGAGCAACCATTAAACATTATTTCTACAGATGTTTGTTTCACTCTTGTCACGGAGGTTAGTACCATTGAATATACAGGACTGTGTAAGTCTAGAAAGTAAAGCTTTTGGTTTGAAAAAAGTCTTCACCCTGAGTCGCAGATTCAAAGAAAATCATGGAAGGAATGCAATTCATCCCCGTATTGTTGGTTTTGTTTCTATAAACATAGCCCAAACAATAGCTGTCTGCAAAATAGACTCACACACATTTTCACGGAAATCACTTGCAGATGCTGACATGGGCCACCGGGGGCCCTGGGATAATGAGCTTCCCTTGTTTAGCTAGAACATAAGAATAGCCTTACTGGGTCAGACCAATGGTCCATCAAACCCTGTAGCCCGTTCTCAAGGTGGCCAAGCCAGGTCACTAGTGCCTGGCCAAAACCCAAAGAAGTTCTCCGTTCGTAGTGTAGACAATGATAACAGAACTGGAGACTCTTGTTATGGCCATAATACTAGCAACATTTTTGTGGAGAAAATACTAGCCAGCTCAAACAAACAACTCATTAAAATGATTCATTTTCATTTGATTCCTAAGACGGAATAAGCATTTGTGTTGTTTAATGTCAGTACCTGTGCATTATAAGATTCATCAGAGCATTACTCAGACATCACAAGAATACGTGTGAAGCATGACTAGGTCATGAAAAGGTGAAACTTAGCTAATGGAAACACTTAATAGGCTTTATTCCAAAAAGTTTTATATTCTTTTTCCATTGTCACAAGATGCAAAATAAAAAATAATAATCAATAAGGAGTGAAGGACCGATGTATTTCATTTCCAAGGCTGTTCTCTGTCTATGGAAAAAGAACATAGTGAGTTCCTTTGTTAGTTAAATTGAATTTTATGTGATAGGAAATGCAAACTATGAGATATCAGCTTGCCTTGAGCCTTAATTAGAATATTCCAAAGAAGGCAGGGCAAGCTGGTAATGAAGGACTAGATGAAAAATGCATTAAAGAGTTTGAATTATGGAATGCATTAAGGCAAATGTGCCTCAGGGGAGGGAAAATGGCATGAAAATAATACCGCCTGCAAAAGGGTGGTGCAAATAATGTTGCCAACTAAACCAGATCATCCCAAAGCAGCTGATCAAGGTGTAGTTTAGTCCCACTGCGTGCAAAGAGATGTTGTTTTCCAGAGAGAATTCAGGACCATTTCTCTATGTTCTCAAAAGATAGTCATAAATGTATTAAATACATCCATTAAAAAAAGTATCACCTATGAGCTGTTTGCCAGGTATCATTTACACATTTTAAGCTGAAAGTGTCCATAGTTTCCATTAGAATTGCAAACTCTACAGCTGTTAGTAAAACTACTGTATTTGATTGCTATTTTTTTTTTTTTTTTAAATCAGGTTTGCATTTCTTAATTAAATTGTTGGTCAAAGACAATACTGAGACCTTGCATCAAAAAAAAAGAAGAAATATGTTTTCAGTCAACATCAGCTTTCAATTTGTGTAGACTCATGAATTTAGCCGAGTGGGATACATTCCGCCAACACTAAGGGATCCTTTTACACAGCTGCAGTAGCGATGCTGCTTGCTTTAAATGAATCAAAGCCCGTAAGGATTGAATGGGCTTTGGCGAATTTACCGCGGCATCATCATTACCACAGCTTTGTAAAAGACTCAGTAAATTCTTCATGTCAGCTTTTTTGCCCTGTGATAGCACTAGTATGACACATCCACCTCCTCATGGTGAAATGGCCATAACACAAAGCTCAGATTTTCTGTTCCCCCCAAATCTGTAAAATGTATGAAAGTAAGCATATTAGGACCTCATGAAAGAAGACCGAAGAACAGTATCAAAGCAAGGTAAAAACAGACATAGAGAAAGTCGGGACATTATACAGGGTGCCCACAAAAAAACCCCTTGATTATTATATGGTTACAAAATCAAAACTTATTGGAATATATTTATAAATAAGATGACAGCAAATACAAGCCCCAAAAAGCACGGTTAGCGAGATCTTACACAATCGCTTGCACGTTCACCCTTATAAGCTACAATTGGTGCAGACGTTACAACCTTCAGACAATGCAACATGACAAAATGACCAAAATATTCCAATAAATTTGGGTTTTGTAACCATTTAAAATCAAGGAGTGCTTTTGTGGGCTCCCTGTAGATCAACAGTGTATCCTAGAAATATGACCAATGTGCCTTTTGCAAGACAGAGGGGGAGCCCCCCCCCCTCACTTCTATGGAGGGTCAATTTATAAGGTGACACCTATTTTAAGTGAGAAAGTAAGCACTAATTTAAATGCACAGAGGAGCATGGTTTGTTTGTTTTTTACTTTATTTTTATTAAAATTTCAAATAACTTCACAAGAATCCTCTTGCTTCAAGAAAACACAGAAAGAAAATCATATAAAGGAAATTACAACAGCAATGATAATTAACAACTAGTAAATATTCAATCTTTCTCAGATCACAACTTGAGGGAGGAGGATCCAAAAAGAGTAAAGAGAGACTCAAAAAGGAAAAATAAAACTGAATCAATATTTTAGCATTTCCTTTTGCCAAGGTTTTCAAATCCAAAAAGGAACGTAGTTGTTCTGGTATAAAGAAGACATATTGAACTCCCCAAAATTTTATTAAACACTTGCAAGGGTATGATAATAGGAATGTTCCTCCAAGATCTAATGTCTCCTTTCTCATTGAAACAATTTCCTGCATAGTTCTGGTGAAATCTGGGAAAATCCAGACTTTGTGTGTTTCGAAAATATAATTTCATGATAGCGTTCAGGTCCTGCTCAAAAACAAGAGATATCAATAACGTATTCCTCTCAGTATTTTCTGATACTGTGGCTTCCAACAGCTCTGTGATGTGTAAAGAGGTATCTTGTTGTATCTGTAGTTCCGGCGTGACTCCAGTAGCTTTTTTAATAGTGGGTCTTAAGTCCCAACTTTAATATATCAATGGTATTCAATTGGCCATCAATTTTAAGTTTTATATATGTAATATAATTGTCTGTGTATTATGAAGTTATATCTTATTTATATATCTTTTATTGGTTTTAGAACGCTTAAAATACAATTGAAATTGAATAGATAATCAATTTTTTCATAAATTTACTATTTAGTATAAATATGATTACTTAATTTTTTCAAGCTATTAGAAGGATCAATTTGTTCTATTTATGTTTGTAAATTTATTTTTTAATTGATTCATATTTTACTATATTAATGGTATTTAATTATCTTTTTATGTTTGCAATTTTAGTATGTCAATGATATTTATCACACAATCAATTGACCATTCCTTTCAAAACTCAGTATCCAGTTAATATAATTATTTTATCAGTCAAACTTATTTTATATTGTCTTATTAAGTATTTGCATATCTATGGTAAAAAGTTTTTAGATTACATGTGCAATTTTTATATATTGATTATATCCCTCTTATATTCATGTATTAGCATATCACATTCATTCCATCTTGTTCCTTTTGTATTTTTGCATATACATTTCGAAGTAAAAAGTTTTAGTTTATTTTGGATTTTATTTAATGTTATGTCATTTTATTACAATTTTAGTTCCTTGTTAACCCCTGAGGAAGGCGAAGCAGTCGCCGAAACTTGGATCCTAGTCAGGACCACATTTATATTGTATGTCAAGGACTTGTTTTTGGACTTTGGATAAGCTCCCAATAAAATATATGTAACTGGAGGTTGGTTTTGACATCTCCTGTGCCTCTTTGTTAATTGTTAAGTCCAACTTTGGACATTTCCTGCAAGACATCCAAAAGTTGGGGTGGGGAAACATCCATTTTTGAAACTGCTAGATGTCCAAAATGTTTTTGGGAAAATGACCTATTTGGACATCTTGGTCCTTAGGATGTCTAACTTTTTTGGCCATTTTCCCAATACAAAAATGTCCATGTTCAAAACATCCAAATCAAGTCCATTTGGATGTGCAAGGGGCCAGCATTTAATGGACTGGCCACGCAGACATCCCAACGGGGCATTGAGGCACCCTTAGGGGTCTCTGCTGTGAACTTCACATAAAGGGTGCTGGATAAACATCTTTTTTTTTTTTTTTTTTCAGGGCCTGTGAGATTCAGGTTCACTTACAATTTATTTATTTTTCTTTTCATAAGCAACACTTAAAGCATGCGCTTTTAGAGGCGAGAGAAGCACCAGTTGTTTTGGTCTATCTCCCCCACCTCCACCCTGCCCTGTTTTTTGTGGGGGTTTTTTTGCTTAATTTTTTTTCATGCTGTGTAAGTGTTTAGCTGGATAAACATCTTATCAGAACCCCTTATAGGTTATGGTGAGCTCCGCAAACCCACTATACCCACCTGTCTACCACTCCAATAGCCCTTATGTATATAGGTGTATAATGTGTGTGGGTATTTACTTTATCTCTGCAGTGGCTAACTGGTCAGTTTAGGTACTTTTCTTTTAGCACTTATACCCTTATACAGATCTAACTCAAAACATAAGTTCTATCCAGGAAGTCTGCCAAAACATTTCATTAACCCTTTAGGACATCTAAGTCTGCCAAAATGCTGCCCATAACACTCCTCCCAACACACTCCTTTGAGCTCTGTCTGGACGTACTGAAGTCCTGCTGGACATCCAGAAAGTTGGTTTTGAAAACTGGCACTTATGCATCCTGTCAAGTAGGACGTCCAAGTGCGAACTATGGCATGTTTTTGGACATCTGGATGTTTTGCTTATATGCTTTAAAAAATACTGGTGTAAGTGACATAATGAGTGTTTATATTGCAGGCGTGGACATGTACAGCTGCCTGGAGCAGTTGTAAATATCCACTCATAATGTTTTTAGTACACGTGTAGATTACTGTATTTTGTAATCTACCTGCATGCTTATATGTGCCTACCATGCTCTGCCCATACTCTGTCCATGTTCCAGGGTTGTAGCTAGAAGTCCTTTTGGGGGGTAGGATCCTATAGCCCCCACTGTCACTGCCGCAATAAAATATTATCTTTGCTGGCGGAGTTGCCAAGTCCCACCGGCCAAAGATGTCTCCTGCATGAGTCCCACCTGTCCTGAATGAGCAGCACTTAATTCAGCAGGTATGCAGCCACTAATGCTGGCTCTCCCACTCAAGGTCACTTCAGTCTATCTGAGCATGCATGGGAGAGCCAGCGGCATTAATGGCCAAAGTGTGCCTCTTGAATTAGGTGCTGCTTATTCAGCACAGGTAGGACTCGTACAGGAGATGTATTTGGCTGATGACTCTTGGTATCCCCACTAGCCATGAAAGCAGATGGAGCCCAAGACAAAAGTAAGGGGGCCCAGGCCCGCTTAGCTACACCACACCCACGTATATGCCTACTGGCAAAGTACTAGCCATCATGTTAAAATGCATATATTTACACATGTATGTAACCACATATACACAGGGATGACTTTATTTATTTTTTTTAGCCTGCACTATCCAACCATTCTAGGCAGATTACAATTTAAATGTACATAAACTCATTTAAACAAAAACACTTATTCTATATAGACATATACCAACATAAAATGGTCCAAAAACCAGTAAAGAAACATCAGAACCAAGCATAAAATAACTGAATGTCAAACCAACATAATAAGTACCTTTAAGCTCTACAGTATGACCATCTAGATAAGATAACTGTATGAAAATATTTTTGCCTCTTTTAACTTTTTCTTCAAGAGACTGGATGGGCAGACTGGATAGGCCATATGGTCTTTTTCTGCCTTCATGTTCTATGCATCTGTGTTATAGTATCATTAGTGTTAACCAAATTAATATTACCCAACTGCTTTTGAATAACGTTATCAAAAAACTAATTAAAATTCACAGCCTAGAGTCGCACTCTTCTACCACTCCTGATTTTGCCTCAGAAAGAGGGAATGCAAATACATTTTGCTCATTGTTTCCCAGTTCTTAGATTCTATAATATTCTGTTGTGACTATTATACACCACGGGGCCTGTGGCATAGTCCTGTCCAGGTTTTCCTGGAACCCTTTGCACATTCACAATGAAAAACTGTATACAGCTCTGAGTCTTGTCTCTTCATAGTCTCAGGGTTCAAAGTAAACTCACAAGGACATAAATATTTCCAAAGACTGAGTCTCACAATCATGTGCTTTACCAAGTCCAACTATTATAGTATTCAGATTTTGTCATGCTCCAAAACACTATGCCATGCAGTTTATTCAAACAATCTATTATCTAGACTCAAAAGTTTTCAACCTCTTTGAACATCAAAGGATAGAATATTTAACTGAAAGAGGTCTTCAAATATAAATTTTCTATAACAATTGTTTATTTTCAAAACCACAGACCTCGGAAAACCGTACTGTATGTATAGTGTCTTCAAAAAACATACAGAATAACTACGGTAACCATGGTCGTCATAGGTCTCTAAAGCATTTTTATAAATATTTTTTTATATATATTTTTTAGTACATTTTATTGACTTAAGAAGTACTTATCTTATATCTATGCGGGCGGGGGTAGGCACTCCGACATAGACTATGTTTCGCCCTGAATGGGCTGTATCAAGGAATCCCCCTGCAAATAACAAAACTAGATTATAACTTATCTTATTTAGAGTATTTCTAAAAGATTTATATCAATAAATATAGCAAACACTCCAACATACCTTATATCAAGCGACTCATGCTTCCCGCTATAGATTTTTAATCAGGAAACACGCCAGAGTATACGTCACTCCGCTTCTTTAACGGAACGTTGTGACTATTTATAGCTTAGAACGCCGCGGCCATGTTTCCTGATTAAAAATCTATAGCGGGAAGCATGAGTCGCTTGATATAAGGTATGTTGGAGTGTTTGCTATATTTATTGATATAAATCTTTTAGAAATACTCTAAATAAGATAAGTTATAATCTAGTTTTGTTATTTGCAGGGGGATTCCTTGATACAGCCCATTCGGGGCGAAACATAGTCTATGTCGGAGTGCCTACCCCCGCCCGCATAGATATAAGATAAGTACTTCTTAAGTCAATAAAATGTACTAAAAAATATATATAAAAAAATATTTATAAAAATGCTTTAGAGACCTATGACGACCATGGTTACCGTAGTTATTCTGTATGTTTTTTGAAGACACTATACATACAGTACGGTTTTCCGAGGTCTGTGGTTTTGAAAATAAACAATTGTTATAGAAAATTTATATTTGAAGACCTCTTTCAGTTAAATATGCAGTTTATTCAGCATATGGCGGTTTACCTTAGCCACCAAGCCAGCAAGCCAATCAGCAACTGTCTCACCTTGACAATCTCTCTTCCTTCCCAGGGCTCTGATTCAACCCACTGCTATGGAAGTCTTCTTTCTCTGAGACTTCTTTGCTTAGAGAAGTATCTTCCTCAGGGACCTCTCTGTAATCAATCTAAGCTAGGGCATAGATTCTTCTCTCTGCCTGAGTCCCACCCCTCTGACTCAGCTGGGTTACATTAGTTTGCCTTTTTGTGGCTCAGTTCTGAGCTGCAGGGCTCAGTACATTCTAGGACATGTAGTTCACCAACTTTTGGGCTAGTGCCTCCTACTGCCTAGTGATATAATTGCAGCCTTAGTGAGGGAGAACCCCTTACTCCCTTATAGGCCCCTTTTACTAAGCTGCATTAGGTACTAAAGCATGCCTAACATACCTTAAAATTGTGTACTGTGGAATATGTTCAGGCACCCTGCAATAATTGCCAAATATGTGTACGGTACATTAACCACGTGGTACAAAATATTTTTTGAGGGGTGTGTCAGGGATGGAGAGTGGACATTCCTGCAATAAACAGTGGATCTATATTCACATGCTCTAATGGGTTATAGGAATACCATGCGAGCTCTTACAGCTTACAAAATGGGTTGCAGTAAGTGCCCAAGTGGTAATTTTTAATGGTCATGTGCTAATAGTAATAGCGTATAGCTATTACAGGCAGTCCCCAGGTTAAGAACGAGTTCCGTTCTTAAGTTGAATTTGCATGTAACTCATATCCTGTACAGTACAGTCTATAAAAGCATTAAAGAACATTAAATATTAAAGAGACAGTCCTCAAAATAAAGTGCTATAGTTTAAATAGAAAGAAAAGTAGGTTTACACTTACTTTTTACTCTTCATCTACCCCACTGTTCCCTCTCCACCACATCATCCAACATGTCTCCCTCTCATCTCTCTCTTCCCCGTGCATCTGTACCTCACGTCTCTCCCACTACCATGTCCAATATTTCTCTCTCCCTCCCTATGCCCCATGCTGCCTAGTGATATAATTGCAGCCTTAGTGAGGGAGAACCCCTTACTCCCTTACAGGGGATCACGAACAGATCGGAGAAGGTTATCATGCCGCTGTACCAGGTCATGTTGCGCACCCACCTGGAATACTGCATCCAGCAGTAGTCACCATACTTGAAGAAGGACACGGTACTACTCAAAAGGGTCCAGCGAAGAGTGTAACCAGACAGACTTCGTGCCTGCCCTGGTTCCGGATAAGGTTCCTATTGAGACTCCCAGTAAAACCCGGAAAGGAGTGCCCAAAGGTTGTCCTTGGAGGAATCGGGCTGATTCTCACCCTAACCTCCAGAGGGAGTTGGAATATCCTGAAAGTCCCCTAGACCAGCAATATTCAGGTCACCAAAGGAGGAGCTCTAGAGCTGCTTTGAGGACTGCTGAATCAGCCAGGTTAGGGTGTGGCCCAATCAGTATAAAACCAGTAGCTCAGTTCAAGGGAGGAAGCAGGTTAGGGAGAAGGTTGGGACCTTTGCTCCCTGCAAGTCTCCTTGGGCCAGGCAGAGGCGAACCCGTCTCACCCATGGAGGTACAAGAAGCTGGAGATATTTTGGAAGAAACTGTGCCTGAACTGGAACTCCCAATGGAAACTGAACTCTTGCCAGAGGAAATGAACTTGGCTGAGGAAGCCATGGAAGTTGGTTTGTCTACCTGCTGTACCTGCTAAAGGAAGCTAACCATGAAGAATCAGTGAGTGCATTTTTTTTTTTCGTGTTTGTTCAGCTTGCTGTGTGTAAAAGACTGTCTTGAATGAAGCTGAACCTTGAAGGACTTTGTGGTTTCTTTTCTGCTCTGTTTTTTTTTTTTTTTTTTTTCCTTTTGTTAAGAAGCTGTTGGTGCCTGAATTGAGGGAGAGGTTTGCTATAATCTGGGAGGGAAATTTGAAGCTATTATAAGCTAAAAGTAAAGCAAACCTGAGGCACTCTCCTTATCCTGGCAGTGCAAGGCTTGGCTGTCAGAGGCTTCTTTTGAAACACTAGCAATAGGGCAGACAGTGCCTTAAACCCTATTGTGTTTTTCAGTGTTTGAAAGGAACTAAAATGCCCTGTTTAGTAGCATGGTTAATTGAGAGCTAAAGAAAACATAAAACCCAGTTGGGTGAAGAAAAAGGGAAAAAGTATTTTTTTTTTTTTTTTGCTTTTATGTTTGGACTGTTCATTACTCTGCTTAGTGAACTTGGACTGAAGATATTTCACTTACCTGTCTTGAGTAGGACTTCTAATAAGCCTGTCCTTATTACTTTGAAGAAAATAAAACCTGAAGTTTTTTTTTTACTTCTCATTCTGAGGAATTGTGGTTTATTTTTTTTGCTTTTGGTTCTTGGTGTCATTCCTTGACTGCAGGGTGACTCCAGTCTGGGTCACACGCAGGTATCATTGTTGTGTAATCACTATACGTGCTGTGGAGTCTCACGCAGGCCCCCAGATACGGTTACAAGAGCGACTAAAATGGTTAAAGGGCTGGAGGAGTTGCTGTACAGTGAGAGATTAGAGAAACTTGGCCTCTTCTCCCTTGAAAAGAGGAGACTGAGAGGGGACATGATCGAAACATTCAAGATAATGAAGGGAATAGACTTAGTAGACAGGTTGTTCACCCTCTCCAAGGTAGAGAGAACGAGAGGGCACTCTCTAAAGTTAAAAGGGGATAGATTCCATACAAACGTAAGGAAGTTCTTCTTCACCCAGAGAGTGGTGAAAAACTGGAACGCTTTTCCGGAGTGTGTCATAGGGGAAAACACCCTCCAGGGATTCAAGACAAAGTTAGACAAGTTCCTGCTGAACTGGAACGTACGCAGGTTGGGCTGGTCTCAGTTAGGGTACTGGTCTTTGACCTAGGGGCCACCGTGGTAGCGGACTGCTTGGCACGATGGACCACTGGTCTGACCCAGCAGCGGCAATTCATATGTTCTTAATTCACCACTTTCTTCATTTCTCCATGTGCACATCTCTCTTTCCCTCTCACTCAGACACCCATGTCCAACAATTCTCCCTTTCTGTTCCCCCACCTCAGCATCTCTTTCCCTCATTCCCTCCATTCTTTCATCCTATGTCCCAAGTTCATGCTCCCCTCTCCATCTCTCTATCCCTCTCAATCAGACATGATTGCCCAACAATTCTTCCTTTCTGTTCTCCTATTTATTTATTTATTCATTTATTTAGCCCGTCCTTCTAAAGGAGCCCAGAATGGGTTACAAGATTACATTCACAGTATAAGTTAGTCAAACTTTGGTGGGAAAAATAAACGGGATGTACATAGAGGTATAAATTTCAGCTTTTACAGTATAATCATGACATACAGATTTGGAGATATGGACAGTAGACATAGGGTGTTTTAAAAATTGCAGTATGTTCCGAGAAGACATAGTCTATGGTGGTTTAAATTACATCATTTTCCGTATGGACATAGCCTAAAATAGGAAAAATAGCTTTGTGCGTCATTGAAGTGTGGTGGGTTTTTGGTCCGGTGGTCTGACGTAAAGGTCAGTCAGGGATGCAGCTGTAAGCTAAGGAGCTGGGTTTGTAAAGAGGAAGGTTTTCATGGCCTTCCTGAAGTTCCATAGATTGTTTAAAGATCTGACAGATGGGGGGATAGTGTGCCATAATCTAGGTATGAAATGAGAATAAGAGCATTTCCGGGCTGTTTCAGATGTGAGTGAGCGACCGGATGGAATGGCTAGCCGCTTTTCTGCTTGGGATCTCAGTGATCGGTTGGGGACCTAAATTTGTAGTTTTGATGCTATGTAGCTTGGTGTCATCTTGTGGAATATCTTGAAAGATAGAACCAGGGCTTTAAAGATGCATCATTTTCAGATAGACAGCCAGTGCATGGATCTTAGTGCAGTGGTGACTTGGTTGTGGAAGCCCAGGATTTTCAGGAATCGGATTGCAGTGTTTTGCATGCCTTGGAGACGGGAGACGTTTTTTGCAGGTAAGCCTACTAGTAGCGTGTTGCAATAGTCTAAGCAGGATAACACAAACACATATAGTAGCTGAGCAAAATCATTCTCTTAGAAGTAAGCACAGATGCACTTTAGCTGGCGTAGGTATCTCAGCATCTCTTTCCCTCACTCCCTCCATTCTTCCATCCTATGTCCCAAGTTCATGCTCCCCTCTCTCCCTCCATTCTGTGTCCCAAGTTCATGCTCTCTCTCTCCTTCCTTCCCTCCTTTGCCCGAAGTTTGTGCTTCCTCCCTTCCTTCTGTGTCCCAACATAACCCTGCCTCTCCCTTCCTGTGCCAACACATCCCTTCTTCCTCCCTTCCTGTCAAAATGCGACCTTCCTCCTCCCTTCGGTGTCCCAACGCGCCCCTCATTGTCTTCCCCTCCATTCAGTGTCCCAAATGTGTGCCTTTCGTGGTTGTTTACCTCCTCTGTCCAGCTTTCTCCTCCCAGTAGCACTTTGCAAAGCCGCAGCCACTGATTTCTGCATGCGGCTTATGGCTGACCCAAAAGTCTTCCCTCACTTCCAGGTCATATGACAGTAGTTTGTGTTATTGTTCTGATTTAATGTACATCTCTTGGAGCTTGCTAATAAGGTTTTTAACAAAGTGAGTAAGTGGAATGAAAGGCTCTGATTTACTACAGGTATTTCCATTCTGGATATTTTTTCCCACCATATGACGGCTTAGATATTAACTTTGGTTTTATATTGGCGGTAAATTGAACCTGAACTTGAACTAGATGTATTTAAGGACCATGGTGTTGTGATAATACTGGCTAGGTGTATTAACAGGTCCTGACTAAACAAACTTGGATCCCTTGTGGTTTACTAGCCTGGTAAAACTCCTAGTATATACATACCCCTGTTGCTTGTTATAGGCACATTAGCAAACCATGCAAATAGCTCACCAGAGAAAAGTTGTCATATTCACTGATTCATCAACACTTTCTCCTGCAGTAGCATTACCTGTGCCATCTGTGTTTAGCACTTGCAAAGAGACCGCTTTGCAACTGCCATACAAATCAGGGGCACCATCAAGGTCACACTGAAGGGAATTTCGGGACACTAAGAAGATGTTCAGCCACATGACAGTAAGCAGTAACAGCATCTCGACACAAGTTCTCCAGCATCCCTAGCTGCTTCTCCTCGGCCTAGAGCTATTTGGGGTCCACTGGGAAATGCGTATTATGCCTAGGTTAATTTACTGATTAATCTCTAGTCAGTGGTTTGTGCTTTCCCCAGATGGCCAATTAAAATTTACAACTGGCAGAACAGTGCCCTGTTGGCAGTCTGCTGTGGGGCCAAAGCTGGAGGCAGTGACAGAAGGTATGGGCCTAGATTTTTCCTTTTTCCTTTCTTTCTTTTTTTTTTTTAAGCAACTGGCTTTAATCAGAGGAAAGCGTAAGCCAGGCCTTATGCATTAGGTGTGGGATGTGTCTTACGGAGTTTACAACTCTGCTGCTATTTACTTTCCAACATTCCCAGGGCTGCTCCAGTATTCAAGGCAGCGATGGTTTTACCAACAGCAAATATAGCTGACAAAATCAGCCAGGGGGCATAACTGATTTAACAGCTTCTGAAATGTAATAGCTTTTTTTTTCTGATCTGCAGTCCCCGTGGACCTGCTGGTCTAATATCATTCACTTCCTCACAAATATATAAAACATTTACATTTGTTTACGTAAATCAAAGACCAAAGTATCATGTGTAAAGCTGATAAAAAAAAGTAGTGCTATGATGAATATATGAGGCAACATACTTTTATAACACTAGTAAAACAAAAATAAAATGAAACATTGTCACCTAGAATGTTTTACCAATTTCAGTGAATCATGTATTGGAATAATATTGTGGAAAAATGTACTTAAAGACATTTCATGTATGTAAAATGCTTGCAATGTGGGTAAATAACTTGAATTATACAACCAGGACAAAGCTGGTTTTCGGAGGAAATAGAGTCCGAAGCCTATTATGGTAATGATAAGTCTATATGAATGCGGAAGTCTATTGTTATTTCACCATTTGTATACCATGTTTACAACCCCCCCAAAAAGAGGGGGAGGGGAGGGGGGGCATGGGAAGAACCTACGGGAACAAGTTTGTATCCCTGTGAATTTAAAATTTAAGTACCTACAGAAGCTGAAGATGTGCTCAAGACAAGAGACAGGAGTTAAACCTGTGATTCCTGATCTCCAAGCCATTCTTTCAACCACCTGATCTATTGTGGGAGAGCAAACTTGGTGAATGTGATGACAAGGAATCTGGCAAGGTGATATCACCAGTCACTGTGTTCTACTCCATTTTGTCCAGTTAAATTGTAATCTCTGGTTTACTGCAGTATGCAGAACTTAATGCTATATTATATGTGAAAGAAAATACAAATGCCTATTAAAATGTCAAAAACATGATTCAAATATAGTTTCAGACATCTTTTGCTTTGGACTTTGCCATGATGGAGCTGGTAAAATATGTTTTTCTGGGAAAAAAAACAAACAAACCATAATAGTCAGAGATACATCAAATAAACATAGGCCCTGTTTTACTAAATTGTGCTAACTGATTAGCACACGCTAAATGCTAATGCGTGCATGTTAGTCAATGGATGCATTAGCGTTTTGGAGGCCACATTATCAAAAGGATGTGAAGAGAATGGAGTTCATTCAGCAAATGGCCACTAGGATGCTCTCAGGACTAAAAAAATCTCCCATATGAAGAACGTTTGAGCAGGCTGCGCTTATATTCTCTCGAAGAGCGCAGGGAAAGGGGGGGACATGATAGAAACATTCAAATACATCACGGGCCGTATTGATGTGGAGGAAGAAATCATTTGTGTTACAAGTCCCACGGCGACAAGAGGACATCCGCTAAAACTAAGGGGGGAAGATTTCATGGGGACACCAGGAAGTACTTCTTCACCGAAAGGATAATTGATTGATGGAATGGTCTTCCACGTCAGGTAGTCGAGGCCAGAACCACGCTCGACTTCAAGGGACGATGGGACAGACAGGTGGGGTCGCTCCAGAGGAATGCTTAAAAGATGGATTCCCGAAGGAGGGAGGGAGGAGGGAGGGTTCTTGAGTGGGCAGACTTGTTGGACCGTCGGCCCTTTTCTGCCGTTATACTCTATGTTTCTATACTAATTCGATTAGTGCGCCTTAGTAAAAGAGGGGGGAATATCTGTCCATCATATCTTGAGCTCATTGCAATGTAATATATGACCAGCTTTAGTTTCCAAAGCTTTGAACTCTGTAAGTAGAAACATAAGTTCCAAATATTGCGCTAGTTTCACTAGAATCATTTAGAAATGCACAGTAATATTATGCGGTCAAAGGGGTGGAAGTTTGAGATCCAGATCAATAATTAATCCCCACGCTGATGCTGAAATCAAAGTCTTATATAAAATATAAAATCAATATTTTGGTAATGTACATGTATGTGAATATTATGAGCTGTAGAGTTACTGTCAACATGGATAAAATAGTGATATTTAAAAGGATATCATCTTGGGATGAATAGCAAAAAATGACACAAAGTCACAGAAGTCTCGCTTGCAAAAGGTTGTAGTTTTGAAGTGTGTAATTGAGGCAGTTGCTCTTCCATTATTACCAGACATATTCAGTGAATAAAAAGAAAGAAAAGGGAATTAGTGAAAAGCATGTAAAAATCGATGATTAAAAACTGATAATGAGAAATTTACAAAATATGAAACCCTTTTAGAGAAAGTAATATAGACATATGAAAAGATACAGGGCTCCTTTTACTAAGCAGCGTTAGGGCATTAAAGTGCAGAGCAGTGCGCGCTAGACGCTAATGCCAGCATTGAGCTGGCATTAGTTCTAGCCACATAGTGCATGGTTAGCATGCGCTAATTTGCGTGCGCTAAAAACGCTAGCGCACCTTAGTAAAAGGAGCCCAAAGAAAGTAAAGACCACTAAGGCCCTCTTTTACTAAGGTGCGCTAACCGATTAGCGCACGCTAAATGCCACAGTTCTGAGCTGCAGGGCTCAGTGCATTCTAGGACATGTAGTTCACCCACTTTTGGGCTAGTGCCCCCTGCTGCCTAGTGATATAATTGCAGCCTTAGTGAGGGAGAACCCCTTACTCCCTTACAGGCCCCTTTTACTAAGCTGCATTAGGTACTAAAGCATGCTTAACACACCTTAAAATTGTGTACTGTGGAATATGTTCAGGCTTCCTGCAGTAACTGCCAAATATGTGTACAGTAACCACGTGGTACAAAATATTTTTTGAGCGGTGTGTCAGGGATGGAGAGTGGACATTCCTGCAATAAACAGTGGATCTAAATTCACGTGCTCTAATGGGTTATAGGAATACCATGTGAGCTCTTACAGCTTACAAAATGGGTTGCAGTAAGTGCCCAAGCGGTAATTTTTAATGGTCATGTGCTAATGGTAAGAGCGTATAGCTATTACAGGCAGTCCCTGGGTTAAGAACGAGTTCCGTTCTTAAGTTGAATTTGCATGTAACTCATATCCTGTACAGTACACAGTCTATAAAAGCATTAAAGAACATTAAATATTAAAGAGACAGTCCTCAAAATAAAGTGCTATAGTTTAATTAGAAAGAAAAGGTAGGTTTACACTTACTTTTTACTCTTCATCTATCCCACTGTTCCCTCTCCACCACATCATCCAACATTTCTCCCTCTCATCTCTCTCTTCCCTGTGCATCTGTACCTCACATCTCTCCCACCACCATGTCCAATATTTCTCTCTCCCTAAGGACGCACTAGCGTTTAGCGTGCACTAATTGGTTAGCGCACCTTAGTAAAAGAGGGGGATAGTCAATCCTGCTTGACCATTCTTCTTTTCTCAAATAATAACGAGGGGTTGTACTTGAATCACTGGCTTGACTTTTCAAGATTTACTGAGGATTTTCCAGAGTTTTCATGAACTACAATCAGCTTCCTTGAAGATCTGTTCCATTGTTCTACCCTCCTTTTTTGATTAAATATTTCCATGCTTCAGCATCTTATTCTTTAAGGGCTCCTTTTACAAAGCTGCGTTAGGGCATTAACGTGCGGACTAGCGCACGCTAAAATGCCCCGCGCGCTCGACGCTAACACCAGCATTGAGCTAGTGTTAGTTCTAGCTGCATAGCGTGGGGTTAGCGCACGCTAATCTGCTGCTTGCGCTAAAAACGCTAGCGCACCTTAGTAAAAGGAGCCCTAAAACTTTTTCCCCCGGTGAAGAATATTTGCTAGGACATATCTTTGTATTGCGGATTCTGAATCCAATCCTCAGGACCTGGCCAGTCAGGTTTTCAGGATACCCCTAATGAATATACACAAGATAGCTGTATATACAGTGGAAGCAGTGCATGCAAATTTATCTCATGCATATTCATTATGGATATCTTGAAAACCAGACTGGCTTTGTGTGTTCAAAGAATAGGTTGAGAACCCCTGCTTTATAAATAGTTATCACACAGTAAGTGCATTTGCACTATCTGGAATGGATTTACTGCAGCTCCTGCATCTCGAATGAACCGCAGCTGACATCTCCACAAGATGGTATGTGAAGATGTCAGGTGGATGGGCATTTGATATACAGGGGCTACGGTAATACATTACTGTTATCAGTTTAAGTGGGTCTGATCTTTGGCATACTAGGATAGGTTTAGGTGCACTTGTGTTCCTCTAAGCTGAACAGGAGCCCTTCAACTGCATTGCTGCCACTAGTGGTCCTTCAATATTGTGCTTTCAATTGCTAGGAGTGGCAAGTTCCCTAGAGTCCTGCAGAGCTTGCCTGTCCCTCTGTAAATTTGATAGTGAAACAGCACCCCCTCCCCCCCCCCCCACACACACACACACTGGCAGGACTGTAGATGGAGGATTCCTGCTCATCGTAGAGGGAACAGTGTTTAAAAGGGATGGATAAATGTTTATAATTGGCTTGGACTATTAGAGGTCATTTTATTAAGGTGTGCTAACCAATTTAGCGCATGCTAAAGATTAGCACATGCTAAATGCTAAGATTCCCATAGGATATAATGGATGCCTTAGCATTTAGCAATCACTAAATCGATTAGCACACCTTAATAAAAGGACCCCTTAGTGAGAGGGAATGTTCAGGGCAGGTACTATAGGTTAATTTCATAATGTTGAGTTTAGGCTGCTTACAGGCTATTAAACAATTGATCCATCCCGGCCATATTTATGTGACCATAGTTATGCAAGGTCTATGGATGGTATAATCGCAGGTGTATAAATGTTAGGGGGTGTTAATACCATGTTAGACTAGCAATCTATAACTGAATCTGGGTGTCCAGAGGTTGTTTTAGAATGGGTTCTCACTGTGCAACATTGGGGTTCCTAAATGGAGGCACCCACTTATGGAATTACCCCAAGGCCCCTAAAATAGGGGTGGGGGAAAACCGCTTCGGGCATTACCTTGGCAGGGACACCTCTCCTCTCCTCTTCCCCTCCCCATACCTCTTCAGATCTTTGCCAGTCATGAGTAGCATCTCTTACCCACTGCTCCTACCAGCCTCATCCCTCTCTCTGATGTTACTTCCTGTTTGTGGGGACCTGGAAGTGGTGTCAGAGGGAAGGATATATTATAGTTTTTTTTGTATTGTATAAAGTTGTATTTTATGTTTTATTATATATTATTTTATATTGTAAAATGCTTTAACACTCCATATGCAAAACAATATATTAAATAAATCAATCAGATTTTGGGCTTCATAAGAGAAAGAAGTTAAGCAGGCAGGAGGGGTTTCTGCCTGCATAAAACCCACTCAATTGCCAATCCTTGGCTATTCAGCAGCATTTAAATACACAGTGTTATAGAATATCCGCTTTGATAGCTGTGGTATTGTGCAGTTACTGCCAAGGCAGTCTGTGGGTGGAGTCAGGTAAGAGCTGGCAGTTATACAGACATCATTCATATTTAGGGCCATGGCCCACATAGCAAACTGGGCACATAGGACTGTACAAAATAACATAAGAGTTGCCATACTGGGACAAATTCAATGTCCATCAAACCCAGTATCCTGTTTCCAACAGTGGCCAACCCAGGTCACAAGTACCTGTCAAGATCCCAAAGAGTAACAACATTCTAGAGCTGAGATTGTGATGTCATAATGCCTCATTCCACCAATGCCTAAGAGCCAAACTCATCAGCTATGCCACAATGGCCTGATTGTCCTATACTTGGCTCACATAAGATCTACGATACTGGGAAAAACTAAAGGTCCATCAAACCCAGTATCCTGTATTCAACAATGGTCAACCTAGGTCACAGGTATCTGGCAAGATCTCAAAGAGTAATACATATGAGTGTGCTGCTTATCCTAGGCAAAAGCAATGGATTTCCCCAAGTTCATCTTAATAATGACTTATGGACCTTTGTCCAGTTAGCTATTTGGGTGCCGACATAACTTTCAGATCCATGACTGACCTGGATTTTCAATGCTGGTACCCTGACACAGCCCTGGCATTGAATATCCAGGTTAGCTTCAGCTTGTGGTGGTCAGCAGGTTTAAACCTGTTGATGGCCATGGGCTGAATATATATATATATTTTTGTTCTGAGTGAAGCAAAACATTCTGCCATTAAAGTACTTTGCTCAAAGTCTGGCTTTGATTCTTCCAACACCCCCTCCACATGCCACTCTTGAAGTTCTTCTTCCTCACTGTCCTGCAGTGTATGTGGTTCTGGCAGTTCTATCATCTCATTTCACATTCTCCCTTAAAACTGACTAGTTTCTCCTGCCCAACATGGAACACTGCACTATATGTTGGCCTTACTTTAGACAGCTTTGAAGCAAAGAGGTTCCAGAAAAAGGAGAATGGATTGAGACATTCGGGTTTTACTTCCATCCTAAAAGAGTTAAAGTAATGAGGAACTGAGTATACATCCTTTAGATTGTTTGTACAGACTACAATTTTGTCTGTTCTTGACTATTGTATAATCTATTTGGGATCTTATAAGAAAATTTTCAAAAGATTGAGGATAATTCAAAATTCGACTGTCCAACTGATTTTTGGTTTGAAAAAACAAGAGTATGTTAGCCCTTATTATCGACAATTACACTGGTTGCCTATAGAGGCAAGAGTCCTGTTTAAATTTGCTTGTATCTGCTTTAAATCTGTATTTGGATTGGCTCCAATTTACCTTTCTTCTCATTTTAAGCTATTTAGGCCCACCAAGATTATTTTCATTTATTTGCCTATCTGAAACTAAAATCTTACCAATACAAGAGTTTCCTGGATAGAACACTTACTTTTCAGGCAGGCAAAATGAATATTTGGCTAGGTGCAATTATTTCTCAGGCTTCGTCTCATTGTTCTTTTAGAAAATTGATGAAGCCCAATTTGTTTAATAAATTGTCAAATGATATCATTGTTCTCAATTTGCTTGTATTTCCTGTACAATTGTATTTTTCACTGATTGTCCAGTTCTCTTTTATGTGAACCGCCTAGAACTGCTGGTGTGGCGGTATACAAGAATAAAGTTACTATTATTATAATTATATTTAGTTTCATATATATGCGCTTTTTTTGTTGCATCCACCTGCAATTCAGAGCTGTGGTGCTTTGAACATGTAGATGCTAAGAAGTTAACTTTCAAAGAGCTGTTGATCAAGAGGCTTGAACAGAAGACTGATAGAGGGCATAGGTGTGAAAAGTGGGGCTGGGGCTGGAACTTGAAGTGGAGATTGATGCAGGGGACAGATGCGAGAATGGAGGTGGGGCTGAGCTTCATTTACCTGTGAATAGAGAATGACACGGGGACAAATTTTTCACCATTCCCGTAGGAACATATTTTCCCGTCCCTGCAAATTCTTTTCCTGTCCCTGCCTCATTCCTGCTAGCTCCATCCTCATCTGCACAAGCCTCAAACACTTTAAAATCATAAGTGTTCGAGGCTTGTGCAGTTAAGACAGAATGGGGAATGGGGAATGGGGAAGGGATAGCGACAAAACTTGCGGGGACGAGACGGAGAAATTGCATTCCTGCAGGGATTTGCCCCCGTGTTATTCTCTTCCTGTGAACACCCAGCTTTGCAGTAGCTGGCTGCTTCCCTCACTTAAAATGGAAGATAATGCTATCAGCGTGAACACTTTCTGGCCACGTCCAGTGCTCTGCCTTCTCATGGGTCCTAGGCTTTTCTCCTTTCTCACCGTTTCTGGCTGTTTGACTTCTTTAATGCTAATTGAAGCTTCCCTAATTAGCTCTGAGTAAGTTAACAGTTCCCACTGAAAACTTGATCTCCTAAAAGACTCCTTTCAGCCACAACTTAATTTCCCATCAGCTCTGAACCCTAGAAGACAACAATCCCCAGGAAGCTTTTTTTAATTATAAGCTTTCCTCTTTCCTGGTCTTCAATCAATTCCCTGAAAGCTCCCCCTATAAGCAAAATGCCCAAACGTTATGGAAAACATGCTCACTTTATCATGGCATATCTCAATGTCTAATCTCTTTAACTACTTGTAATGTTCCTAAGAAATAGTTCTTGAATTTCAGAGTAAGGTGTTTTTAAGCTGTTTCAATAATTTTGTAAGTGTTTTCATGCACCTCATCTTAAAAAAAAAAAAAAAATTAAAAAAAATATATACAGTAAAACCTTGGTTTGTGAGCATAGTTCGTTCCGAAGACATGCTTGTATTCCAAAACACTCTTATATCAAAGTGAATTTTCCCATAAGAAATAATGGAAACTCAAACGATTTGTTCCACAACCCAAAAACTTTAACACAAAATGCTGTATGTACTTGTATTGCAAAACTTCGCTCATTTAGAACAGTCACTACACTCCCGCATTGTCAGAGAGTGAAGCTCAATTGTGATGATGTGATATGTGTATACTGTATGTACTTGTATTGCAAAACCTTGCCTGTTTATCATATTAAAATTTAATACAATGTTTTGCTTGTCTTGCAAAACACTTGCATACCAAGTTACTTGCAATCCAAGGTTTTACTGTATATTCTGTTTCCTGTATATTCTCTCTCTCTCTCTCTCTCTAGAGGGCGAGAGAGCGAGAGACAGAGAGAGAGAGAATTTGCAAAAACATACTAGATAGAAATGACATTTAGAAGGAAGTGTGCTGATTCATTTTGCTCTAAACAACGTGTTTCAATATTCTTTTTCATATTAGTTTATTTAATGTTATTTTATCAGCAGTAGCTAACATATTCCAATGCTTCATAAGTTGTTTTAGGGTAGGCAGTGGCATTTTGTTATTGAAAAGTGAAAAAAAGTGTTGATATATAAAGAATTGACAAATAAGATGTAATACATACATTTTTTTTACAAGACTTCACAGGCAAAATCTCAGTAGCCAATATTTTATAACATTTTTGTTGTTGATACTTTAAAGGCATTCACTAGTTATAAAAGCATGCACTGAAATAATATGTGAAATAATATGTGTCAAAATCCAAGAAAAGGGACCAAGTCTTAGAAATTGAGTTATTCAGCTGGCTAAGTAATCAAGAAGTTGATTCAAATGCAACAAACCACATCTTTCTGTCATTTCATTTGCCAGAGATATACAATTTCAATTAACAATATAATTCAACAAATAAATAGAACCTAACTAACATTGTTGTCTCGTTTCTCAAGTAAGCGTGCACTAAGACTTGGTACCTTTTCCTAGATTGCCCTATGGCTGGCATGGGTTAATAATTTGCAAAATATTAAAAATTAAATGTTATCACACAGTTTTTCAGTACATAGATGCCATCTAAAGAAATATAATTATTGAAAAATAACAGTAAGAAAAAGTAACATAAAACGCTATCAGTTCTATGAATTCTGCCATGGAAAAGAAAAATAATTTCCTCCAAACTCAAAAAAAACTCTGTCAACTGTTGCATCTATGATGTAACTAATTTATAGGATCTCCCTCCACCTCCTCTCCTCCACACTGTACTGGATCTAATACCCTACTGTGTTAACCCAACACATAACATGACCTCAATATCTTAAATAAACACCTTTTTTAAGACTATTTTCTATGTCTTAAGGGCTCCTTTTTTTCAAGCAACGGTAGAGCACTTTACTGTGGGCTGATGAGGTAAATGCTCCGATGCTCATCCAATTCCTATGAGTGATGGAGCATGGGCGTCAGAATGGGAGAGGATACAGAGGCCATGGCCTCGCCAAAGATTGGTGGTCACTATTCGGTTCCCACTCTCCCATCTCCCTTTCCAGCGTTGTATTTTTAAATCTTTGGGCAGCCGCCGTGCAGCGTCAATGAACAGGCCTTCCTTGGAACCCTTCATTCTACTTCCAGGGGCAGGCCTGCTCATTGATACTGCACGGTGGCTGCCTGAAAATTTAAAACTACAGTGCCAGGAAGAGGTGGATGGAGAGAGCTGGGAGCTAGTGAGAGTCTGTGGCTAGGGCAGAGCCTTTGGACCCCCCCCCAAACAAAACGGCATTTCACTGCCTATGCATTGGAGCATTTACCTCACCGGCCTGTGGTATAAGGCTTTACCACTGCTTGATCAAAGGAGCTCTAAATTCTAATTTCCAAGAAGGAGAAACTGTATTATGAGGATAATACTCAAAGGGGATGATATTCAAAAAGCCAATGAAAAGGTAACAAATGTGCAGAAGCATATGGGGGCTCATAATCAAAAAACATCCAAAAGCCATCATAAGATGAAACTTGAATGTCCGAATCACAGGGACATCCAAGTACTGATTTTCAAAGCCGGTTTTCTGGATGTCTAGCGAGGTGTTTTGCCTACTGTTCATCTAGAGTTCCAGAGAGCATGTTGGGAGGTGTGTTATGGGTGTATTTTGGGAAGGCCTAACTTGGACATTTAGTGGCAAGAATTGAACCATTCCCAAGGCATCCTGGATGAAACTTAGATGCTTCTAAAACAGGTCTAGCTCCGAACATATAAGTGTCACAAAGTTATTGAAACTGATCAGATGACCACTAGATACATGAAGGTATGACCCCCTCCCCCAATACTCCTCCACTGCTCACTGACCCCTCCCACCCTCCAAAAATCTGAATGAAAGAATACATACCTGTCTCTAGAACAGCAGCACTTGGTATGGGAAAGCCTACTAGAGCATCACAGATGCTTAAGTAACCTAGTTAATGGGCTATTGAACCATAGAGAGGAAGATGTAGGGCCATAAGTCAGTCTAACCACTACATTTATGGTAGAAAGTGTGAGGCCACTAAAACCCACCAAAACATTTTGTGATTAGTGATAGGAAGAAGTGCAAAAATGGCATTCTGAGACTCAAAGGTAAAAGGGAGAAATTTGTAGAAGCTGATAAAGATAAGGCTGAATTTCTTAACAAATATATCTGTTCTATGTTCACAACTGAAGAGCTGGGAGCAGGACCGCAGAAGACAAATGCAAATAGTGATAGAGGTGTGGTAGACCCTGATCAATTTTCAGAGGAGTGTGTTCTTGAGTAGCTAGCTAAACTGAAGGTATACAAAGCAATGGAGCCAGTTGGTGTACATCTGAGGGCACTGAAGGAATATAAGGAAGGTCTAGCGCCTCCACTGGCTGACTTTTTCAAGGCTTCTCTAGAATCAGGAGTGGTACTGAGGACTGGAGAAGGGTGGATGTGATCCCTCTCCACAAAAGTGGAAGTAAGGAAGAAGTAGAGCTGATAAGTCTGATTTCTGTTGTAAGGAAATTAATGGAAATGTTTCTAAAACAAAGAATAGTGAAGTTTCTGGAATCTAATGGATTACAGAACCTGAGGCAACATGGATTCGCTAGAGGCAGGTCTTATCTGACAAATTTGATCAATTTTTTTGACTGGGTGACCAGAGAATAGGATAGAGGGAATGTGTTAGAATGTGCTAGAGTGAGCTAGAATGTGCTAGAGTGTGCTAGAATGTGCTAGAGTGACAGACTGGGTCAGGAACTGGTTGAGTGGAAGATGACAGATGGGTAGTGGTCAATGGAAATATCTTTGAGGAAAGGGATGTTACCAGCAGTGTATCTCAAAGTTCATTTCTTGGCCCTGCTCTTTATAACATTTTTGTAAGTGATATTGCTGAAGGGCTGACAGGTATGATTTGCCTCATTGCAGATGATACCAAAATCTGCAATAGAGTAGACACCCAGTTGACGTGAATAACATGAGGAAGGATCTAGTGAAGCTTGAAGAACGGTCTGAAATTTTGAAGTTAAGATTTAATGCTAAGAAATGTAAGGTCATGCATTTGGGCTGCAAAAACCCAAAGAAACAGTACAGTTTAGTGGGTGAAGAACTTTTGTGCACAAAAGAGGAGCAGGACTTGGGAATAATAGTATGTGATAATCTTAAGGTGGTTAACCAGTTGAAAAGTTGATGATGAAAGCTAGAAGGATGCTAGGGTGCATAGGGAGAGGTATGACCAGTAGAAAATAGGAGGTTTTGATTCCCTTTTATAAGACCTCATTTAGAATATTGTATACAATTCTGGAGACTGCACCTTCAAAGAAATATAAACAGGATGGAGTTGGTCCAGAGAAAGGCTACTAAAATGCATATGGGACAGACTTAAAGATTTCAATATGTATGCTTTGGAGGAAAAGAGGGAGAGGGGAAATATGATGGAGACATTTAAATACCTACATGGCATAAATACACATGAAGCAAGATGAAGCTCTAGAATTAGAGGGCATAAGATGAAAATAGGTGATAGAGTCAGGAGTAATATAAGAAAATACTTTTTTACAGAAAGCTAGATGCATAGAATAGGAAAGATAGATGCATGGAATGGTAGAAGCATGGAATAGGCTCCCAGTAGAGGTGGTGGAGAGAAAGACATTGCCTGAATTCAAGAAAGTATGGGACAGGCACATGGGATCTCTTAGGGAAAGGAGGAGATAGTGGATGCTGTGGATAAGCAGACAGGATGGGCCATTTGGCCTTTATCTGCCATCATATTTCTATGTTTCTATGCTGGATAGGTACCATCTATTGGGTTGGTTTTGGAGGACTCACCATAAATTTTAAGATTTAATGGTGAGATGTTCTTCTGGCACCCTTTATGTGAAGTTCACAGCAGTGCCCTCTAAGATGTCCCACTGCTTTGTTGGAATGTCTGTGTGGCCAGTCCATCACAATAATGGCCCCCTCCCATGTCAAATGGTTTGAATTTGAACATTTTCAATTTGGACGTTTCTGTGGTCGAAAATGGGGTGTAAAATTAGGCGGCTTAAGAATCCGATGTCCTTATCTGCCTAGATGTCCAACTAGGTGATTTTAATTATTATTTTTTTTAATGTCTAGAGGTTTGGCTTTTGAAAATGGACGTATCTGTACTTCTGACTTTGGACGTTTAGCAGGAAATGTCCTTAGATGTCCTTTTCTGAAATGGCCCTCCATGTGCATAACTTTATGCGTACATTTAGAGGGAAATTTATAAATAGGCACTACCACATTAATGCACACTAATGATTACCATACTCATGCTAATTTAGTAGTGCCCATAGATAAATTCCCCCCTTAGTGTCACATATGCATGTCTATTGTAACATATATATGCTCAAAGTTTGATGTATAATTTGTCCTACTTAAAGTAAGAGAGTCTTTCATTATGACCAAACTTAGCACATAAGTTTAGGCGAGGAGTGCTGGATATTAGCACCAAGTATATACAATTATTTGCATACCCAGGATGTTTTTAGTCCTTTCTCTACTTATGTGGCTAGATTTTATGTACTTATCAATTTATGTGTGTATAACATAATACTATGTAACAAAATATTTTTTTTTTGTTCCCAGATAATAAAGTGTTCTTTCTTAATTGCCTTTTCCACAAAAATATAGAAAATGGTTATCATTCCCCTCAAGCTTTGCTTATGTGACCAGGACATTGATATTTTGAAATTTACCTTTTTTGCAGAACATTTCAGATTGATTTCAAGTTGAGTAAATGTAGGAGCCCTTATACAAAGGTGTGGTACAGTATTGCTGCTTGGCAAACAATACTGCAGGAGCACTGCACTTGACGCTGTGGTAAAAAAGAGATCTTGGTCTCACCAAGACCAATGCCAAGCTTTTAATATCTAGACTCAAGCAGTGGAACTTGTTGGATGAAAGTGGGAAGCATCACCAAGCTTTTTCCACCTTCTTTACCCATCATGATGGGCTCTCCTTCTGCCACAATGTGACCAGTCTGTTTGAGGCAACTGGAATCACCAGTAACCTGAAAGAGTGGAAATTCTTCATTGACAGCTCATCCAGCAACATCAAAATCATGCTGCTCAATAACAGGAACAATTACTTTTCTCTTCCACTGGCTCACTCAGTGCACCTCAAAGAGGATTTCAAACAGCCTCAAGACCTTACTAGGCACCTTGAAGAATTATGAGCATGACTGAGAGGTCATCAGGAGAAAGCAGCTTGGAGCAGCTTTCTTGCAGTGGTTCAGGGCTTCCTGGGCAATCACAAGGCCGAAAACTATGCAGAGTTTGTTGAGAATCTGGTGAAGAATCACAGTAAAATGGGCTTTAGGATCTCTCTCGAAGTCCATGTCCTTGATGCTCATGTTGAGACATTCAAGGAGAACATGGAAGCATACTCAGAGGAGCAATGTGAGTGCTTCCACCAGGATATATTAGACTTTGAACGCCACTACCAAGGACAATATAATGAGAACATGATTGGAGACTACATGATGCTTAGTAATGTTGGGTTTCAAGTGACAGCAGATTCTGTTTTTGAGTATGCTTATATGTATAATAATTGTTTTATTATGTATGTATTCTTTGTAATCTGTCTTGGACAAAGGCAGACTAGAAATAATAAATTCAATTTGACATTAAATTGAAATTGAAATCTGGGAGCTGATTCAAGAAACTGGCTTACAATATAATCACAAATCATGAAAAACTACTCATTTCTAAATCTTCTTTGCTCATATTTGTATAATTTTAATATAAATACATGTTAACTGTGATTCATATGTTGCTTCTTATGACTTTATAAAAATGAAAGGATGAAATTTTTGCGATATCATGTTTAAATAGGCAAATTGCAAAATTTGACTATCCTGGTCACAAAAGCAAAATTTTAATGGAAATAACAGACATTTTCAGTACTTTTTAGGCAAAAGCAATTAGGAAATTACATTTACTGCCCGGGAACAAAAATCGTGTTGCACAATGATAATTTAACCACTGCTGGAGACAGGAAATGCAAACAGTGGGATTTGTGTGATGATAAACCCTAGTGAGATTTATGCTACTACTTTGAGAGTTAAAGTGTAAAAACTGTGTAGGAAATGTGGTGGAGTGTTTGAATCCCCCACCCCCCCCCACCCCTACTTATCAGAGCAGGAGTGGAGGTTGACTGCTCCTACCTTGCTCTACTAGATTATCACTCCTTTAGCTAGCAGTCAAGAGGTCGGGTCAGGGAATGTCACTCCTATAACTGGCAGTCAAGAGGAATGTCAGAACCCTTATCTTATTCTAGATTTTGCAGTGAAAATAGCAAAAGCCTTCCATTGTACCACTGGGCACCTGAATACTCTAACCTGAAAGATGAATCTGAGCATTCTCCACCAAACTGAGAGAAAGTGAGGCTTGGTCATTTTGGTTGGAGGTATCGAGGAATAATAGAAAATAAACCAGGAAATGAGTGTAAGATATCACATGCATCTAATTTTGTGGATGTTCCAGGCTCAAAAGATTATGTTCATACTTTCAGTCCAGGTGGGAGGTTCTCCCACCCAACCTCTCATGGATCCAGGAAGGTCTATTTTCAGAGAGGGCTGCTACAAGGAATCTGGATTGATTAAGAACCTTTAGTGACCTTCATGTATGTCCATAGACCAATGGCTTTACCAAACAGCCTAGATTACAATGGGAGTAAGAGACAACCAAGTCATCAAGTAGGAGTGTTCCCTACTCTCCCATATTGAGTCACCCTGGGTCAAGATTATGTGGGCTTTGGGAAACTGTGGATTCAACTATCTAAATTTTGCAGCAATATTATTGAAGGAAGCCAAAAATGGTAGACAACTCTGGTCAACTGTAGAGAAGGGCTCTCAAAGAGAGAAAATGCCTCAGGTATCTTTAAGTACCCCACTGGCCAAAGAACCAGAAAATTAACTCTTGTAAAATGCTTGAAGTATCTGTATGTAAACCACTTTGAGTATGGGTGTATGCCTACAAAAAGGTGGTATACAAGTCCCAATCCTTTTATAAATTAGGGAAGTTTGTTGTGGAACAGAGAAAGAATAGTGGTCCAGTCTCTGACCTGATGGTCCAGAACCCAAGAAAGTTATAGGAGTGACAGCACCTTGAAAGTCCTCAACCTGGGGACACTAACAGATGCAAAAATAGAAACTAGTGCCTGAGGGGATTTGTCTTAACCAATACCTCAGGCAAAAATCTTCTTAAACCAAGTCAGTTCACACAAATACTGCAGCTCTACTGTGGGGAGGGGGATAGAAAAGAGGAACCACTAGCTCATCTCTGAAAAATGAAGGTTCCAGAGAAGATTTTTAGGTCTGAGGAGTCAAGAGTAGACTGCTCAAGAGCTGAAAAGGGCCCAGTGTTCGGGGACGGTAATAAAGAGACCTTATTTCCAATATCCCTTCTCAGTACATATCAATGAAATGAAGAGATCCTGGTGCTCAACCCAGGGAGACTGAGGGAATGTGAAGGAGTATATAGGAGCCATCCTTAACAAATATATATCTGTGTCAAAGGGCAGACCTCAGGGGATACAGCTAAAAACACCAGCTCCGAAGTAAAGCAAGGAGGCCCAGAGAGAAGAAGCAGAGTTCAAATTTGATCCCTGGAATTGTGAAGGAATGGTTTGCAGCTTTATAACTCGCAAGGTAGGGCAAGTTACATTTATACTGTGCTAGAGAGTACTCAGAAATACTGTGAACTCATCTATTAGTCTGTTAACACAACATAGCAGTTCTTATAGACTTTAACCAATAGTTCAGAACATAAAAATTAAAAACAGTAATTGTATGGTAAAATAATTTCTAGACAAAATATAACTAAGAAACAAAGGGCTCCTTTTACTAAGCCGCGTTAGGGCTTTAACGCGCGCTACATTGCCGTGCGTGCTAGACCTTAACGCCAGCATTGAGCTGGCGTGCATTCTAGAAGCGTAGCATGCAGTGTAGCACGTGGTAATTTCCTGCGTGCGCTAAAAACGCTAGCGCACCTTAGTAAAAGGAGCCCAAAGAGGCTCATTTTCAAAACGGAATAACATCCCCAAAAATGGAATAAAGTGACATTTGGACATTTTATTTGCTAAAATGTCCAAACTGCTATTTTTTATGCTGTTTGTCTGAAACGCATCTTAATCTCAAGTAGGCATTTTGGGGGTGGGATTAAGGTGGATTTATTATTTTCACGTTATCCCACCAGGGCCACTTGTGTCATGTATCAAACACTGCTTCAGTGAAACAAGCAGCCCTTGTGAGGTAGCGGAAGAGGAGGTCCCCCTTTGATGAGCTACCTCATAAGTAGGATGAGTCTTCTATATGGACGATTACGGCAATGGTAGGACTGTTTATGACAGCAGTTTAAGAAACTTCTGATGATTGGAAGTAAAGCACCACACTGTGTTTTTCCATTGTTGGTGGACTTTATATACAAGGGAATTTACCTCCTAATTTTTTCATATTTTGGAACTTTGATTTGTTTTTGGTATTTTTTCTTTGACTTGGAAGGGATTACTAATTACAGGCTTAGGACATCTGGTTTCTTTTAGAGCATACTTTTTCCTCCAGTAGAGTTTTTACTTCGTTCTGTTTTCCCTGATGTCCTTTTGATTAAGAAGGTGATGATAATACAGTGGGACTCCATGTGTAGCAGCAAATTAAAAATTTATAGTAGTTTGCTGCGGGAGCTTTGAGGCTTTGTGTGTGTGTGGTGGGGGGGGGGGGTCTAAAGGCTGAGCATATGGTATTCCCCTCTAATTCAAAGTTCTTAGCACACATTTTTATAGCTTTATTTATTTAAAAAATGTATAACCTGCTACATCAATCAATTCTGATGATTTTTTAAATTATTATGCATACACTACTACTGCCATTAGCACACAACCATTAATAGAAATAAGCATGTAAATGCTTACTGATAACTATTTCGTGCTTGTGCACTAATTCTATTTTTGCATGTGGTAATGTAGCTGCGCTGAGTAGTGCAAAAACACCCACTCTCTATCCCAAAACACATCCCCTCTGTGGAAAAATAAAAATTAAATTTTAGCATGTGTGTTACATGCGCACATTGCAAAATTATAGCAGGATACCTCAAGAGAGCTAAAAAAAAATAAAAAAAGGGATTCAGTAAAAGTGGGGACAAAGAAGATCCCTTAGCACTCTACAACCACAGGATCAAACTGAAGAGCTTTTCCTATTTTTAATAACCTTGTAAATGCTGTTTTCTTAGAAAAGCAGAAAACCATTCTTTTACCTTTCCAGAAATACCAATCAAGTTTAGTTTGTCCAGTAACAAATCATAATCAACTACATCAAATGTGGCAGAAACATCAGGTTGCATAAGAGTGGCAGAACAACCTCTATCAATCAAAATTCTAAGTTTAGTTATGAATGAAAGAATTCAAGTCTCCGTACTACCGCCAGATTGCATATGATCAAGCAAATCAAATTTATCCAGATATTCTTGTAGTTCCTGAGCCACAATGGCTTCAGCTGTCTTAGCTAAGAAAAAAGGAATACAGTACTCCTCCGAAATTCACCGGGGTTCCATTCCAGGAACACTCCGCAAATATTGAAAAACTGCAATTGCAGTTTTTCGCCTGTCAAAAGGCAGGGGAGGCAGGAGAGGGCAGCTGGAGTGCCAGCAGGTGAAGAAAATCACTCGAGGTCTGCTCCAACTGCCTCTTCCTGTAGTAAAGTTGGTTTTTACCAATCAGGAGCTGCTGATTGGTGTAGCCTGACTTTACTACAGGAAGAGGCAGTCAGAGCAGACCATGAATGAGCGAGTTTACGAACCACAAATTCTCGGCAGAACACTTTCCTGGCACTTTTGAACGTGTACCATATATACTCGAATATAAACTGATCCAAATATAAACTGATACATCCTTTTTTTCCCTCCAAAAAGGGGAAAAAAGGTTGACTCAAATATAAAACGAGGTTAGAAATTTGGGTTATCATGGTGAGCCAATATGTAAAGACTGTTCACCCTTCCTCCCCATCAGCTCTATCATAAGTCACTAAACATAATACAAATATTTGTGATGCATATATCCCAAAGCTAGCATATTCCAAACATTCTATGCCCAGGAATGTTGGCACCCTCGTGGGCCCAATTGTCTTGTCTTGTGTTAAGCGGATCCCAAAATGTGCTGCCAGCTGCATAAATGTTCCTAGAAGTTACCTGCATTCCGGCTCGCTCTTCCCAATAAAAAGAAAATTGTCCAGATAATGGATCGCCTCACTGGACGTAGTTAATTGGTTGAAGGTCCCTGCTCAGAAGAGCTAACAATCTAATTTGGACAAACAGAAAGGATATTGGTTGGGGATATTCTGGTAGAGGAAATTATACAATGGGTATAGGTATCTGACAGCAGTGAGTGGGAGTTAAGAGTTTCAAAAAAATGGTAGCTTAAAAATGGTAGGGCAGGCTTCGTGTATATAGATAGATAGAGATTTTGTATATACATTTATATATACATAGAGAGACAGACAGAAAGACAGAGAAAGAGAGCTTAGGAGAAAAACTGCTGATTCAATTGATAGCGGAATCATGTACAATAGCAACAATGGCCTTGAACGAATCTATTCATAAAGGCAGAAAGAGGAGCAATTCTATAATTGGGTGTCCACATTTATGTACCCCTTGCATGCATCATTGTACAGAATTCTAGAACTTACCATATATATTTTTTGAATATAAACAGATTTAAAGACTGTGCCGGTCTCGATCCCGTTCCCCTCTGAAGTTACTTCCTGATTTTGAGGGACAGGATTGAGACCAGCAGAGCCTCATTCCCTCTTCCTCCCGGTGGTTGGCAAACAGCATGGAGGACCACAGTGGTCACAGCCGGGAAGAATCAAGCTGCCTGCCTCGTATGTCAGGCCCACCCCTGACCTACGACTCTGTTGGAAGAAGCAAGGGGTAAAAGGTGATGTGGAGAGATCTGGGATGTAGGTGGAGGGAGAGAGAGATGAGACGTTGAAGGAAACAGGGGAGAGTATATACCAGATGGAGGGGGCAAGACAGATATTAGCTAGAAGAGTGAAAATAAAGGGGGAAGAGAGAGAAAGAGAAGATGCTGGAAGGGGGAGAGAGGGAAGAGCTAGAATAAAAACTGAAGAAATAGAAGCAGATAGAGATACAGAAAAATAAATGGAGGAAAACTGAAAGGAAAAAGTTAAAGTCAGAGATGGATGTAGGAGAGGAAGTGAAGACAGGAATGAGAGAAGACGCAGATAGACTGCAGACCCTGGAAAAAAAATTAAGAAAATATAGAAGAAAGCAGAAACTGGGATAAACATGAATAAAATGGCCAGACTACAAAGGTAGACAAAATAATTTTATTTTTTATTTCATGAACAATTCCCAGTGTCATATCGTATTTTGGTTCTGGGCTATGAGGTGGAGTTTTTGGATCAGGGCTTCACTGCTGCTCAGTGGTGTTTTGTCTATGTCACCCTTCTTGTAGCTAAACAGGATGTACTCCGCAAGTGGATAGATGCAGAACCCCCGGTATTGGTGGGATGGCAGCGGGCACTTCGGGAAGTGGCCCATTGGGAGTTGCGGGGTTTGGAGGGGCGGATGGAGGGGCCCATTCGGCTGTATAGGTCTCTTTGGGAACAGGTCATTGCTGCCATTGCTGCCCCTCTGTGATGCTACCTTGTTCATCTCTTTTTCTTTTTTCCTTCTTTTTCTTCTTTTCTTTCTCTCGTCGATGAGGGGGGGAGCGGATGGGGGGTGTGAGTTGGAGGAGTGGTGGGGTTTACATCTTATTTGGCTGTGGGGGTTTTCTTCTTTGGGAAAATAGAAGGAGTACGCTGACAGACTGTGTTGCTTTCTACAGGTTTTCATTGGTTGCTCTATGTGTCCTAGGCCCTTCTGGGTACTGGCTGGTTTATTGTTTGGTGGGGGGAGGGCTCGCCCCTCATCTGGATTGGCTGGTATTTTTGTTCTTGTCTCCTCTGCCCTTTCTACCACTTATGAGCTGGACTATGTGCTGTATTTGCTATGTTCTTGGATACTGCTTGGTTGTATTGGGTATGTTTGTCTGTTTGCTTCTTCAATAAAACATGTTTCAAACTAAAAAAAAAAAAAAAAATTAGCAAAAATCTTTAAAACATATATAACAAATATACAACAACAATAATATCCCCAAAACTGGTCCTGAGATTCATGTGAACTGGACCCGACATGGTACGTGCTTTGAATAAAATACTCCTTCCTCAAGTTCATAGTGCAGCGCTTTAGACAGGAGAATTCTACACATGTTCATTTTTGTTTTTATCCAATCTGTTTTTTTGATACTTCACGTGCCAACATTTGGGACCCCTGAGGAAGAAGTGTTTCTTCGAAGCACGGATCTGGTTGGGTCCGGTCCACATGAATTGTAGGACCAGTTTATAGGATATTAATGTTGTATATTTGTTATATATGTTTTTAAGATTTTTGCTATTTTAATAAATTCCTGCACCTTGTACATTTTCCTGCAGTTTTATTTTGGTTTTCAACAAGTAAAACATAACATTTTGCATAGTTCACCCAAAATCTATTATTATGCTACTTTCCGTCATCATCCACCATACACACTTCTTCGTCCCATCATATCTATACCCCAATATAGCAGTTTGACACATATACCCTCCCCCATATGCTTTATGATGAAGACCACTGACTATTTTAGTAGCTGTCTTCTGTTTTGAAGGTGTGGCCTAAATGAGGTCTCACCAAAGTCTTATACAGAGACATAATCACCTCCTTTTTTTCTACTGGCCATTCTTCTCTCTGTGCACCCAAGCATCCTTCTAGCGTTCAATGTCACCTTTTCTACCTATTTGGCCACCTAAGATCATCACATATGATCTTTGCCCCCTAAATTGTATGCAGCCCAAATGCTTTTTTTTTTTTTTTTTTGCATTAGATCTTAGCTGCCAAATTCTGGACCATTCTTCAAGCTTTGCTAGGTCTTTTCTCACGTTATCCACACCATCAGGGATGTCTACCATATTGCAGATTTTGGTATCATCCGCAAAAAGGCAAACTTTACCAAATAGTAATATCTTTTTAAAAATATGAAAAAGAATGGGCCCAAGAACTGAACCTTGTGGCACATCACTGGTAACATCCTCTTCCCCCCAGCGAGCTCCATTTACCACTGCCTTCTGTTGCCTTCCTAATCTAGTCAGTCAGTTTAGGACCCATACCTAGAGCACTAGATTTCTTTATTAGTCATCTATATAGAATCATATCAAAGGCTGTGCTAAAATCTATGTACACCACATCTAGTGCTCTCCCTCATCCAACTTTGTGGTCACCAAGTGAAAGAAATTAATCAGACAAGACCTGTCTTTAGTGAAACCATACTACCTTAGGTCCTGCAATCCCTTATTTTATCTATATGGTCAATGGTTAGCTCCTGATAATGTATCAAAGTCCTCTGGAAATTGTTTATGCAAGGAGAAAGAGACTTTTGGGATTCCATAGATATTACATATTCCGTAGATAGTATATATTAACAGGCACTTAGAACTAGCAGTTGTGGCTTCTGGAGAACTCTTTGGAACATGGGAGGTCAACCAACCAGCCATACATTTTCTCCTGAAACAGTAAAAATATAGCAGGTTGTGTTGTAGGATATAGATATCTTGGGTGGACCTTGGGAACCTGGCCAGCACATTGAAAAATAGTCATGTAAACATCACACACTACCTGAACATTCATGGAGAGAAAGTGCTTGTGGTTACAGTAGACATCTTCCATGTCACCAACTGAGATCAATGCAACATGTATACAATCAATAGTGCCAGTCACATTTGGTAGGCCAACTATGATTTTTAAAGTTACCATTCAGAGCCTCCCACTATCATTGGGGAAGGATATGCAGTTTCTAACCTGATTCCCTATGGTCCATAGCACCTGGTAGAGGGATCAAGAGAAGATGGCACAGCCCATTCTGCCCACTATGGCCATTGAGGTTTGAAAGGAGCCAGACGTATAGAAATGTAATGTACTTGGCAGTTTCACCTGACTAGGTAAAGCAATAAAGGATCAAGGTCTTCTCAGATCCTCATATAAGGATGTTATAGCTTGTGAGCTCAGTAGAGGGAAACTACCTGGTCCTCAGGAAGGCTGAGGAGAGTGGCACTAGCTGTATAGATATATGCCAGTTTGACTCTTACTTCCCTCTTACAAGAATATTACTGCCTATGTCCCAGCTTTTACTCTTATTCCTGCTCATTCTGCTAATATAGATACTGCTGTTGCTCTTGTGCTACATTTGGTCCTGGGGCTTCAGTGCCAGTAATACAGGTGTTATGCCTCACACAACAAAAAGGCCAGCAGGCCGTGAGCATGCACAGATGCTCAAGACCCTGCACTGTCTCAACATGGAGGATCGGTGGCAGCATGTTTAGAGGGGTAAGTGCATCGCCAATCTGGAGGTGGGTCTCAGTATATGAGAGCTGCACTGGGGAGGTAGGGGGAGGGGGTGTCAATCCCAGTGTATGAGAGCAGTGCCGGTCATCCTTGGAAGAAAGAAGTGGACGGGGGACAGGGTGAGGGGGGAGAGCAGTATACCAATGGTCACTGGAGGAGAGGGGGAGAGGGGAGAGGGGGTCAATGGGGTGAGGGAATAAACCGAGACCCCCCATTTCTGAGACTTCTTTTTTGGCCCAAAAATCTCAGTTTATATTCATGTATTTAAGGTATTATTATTAATAGTAGTAGTAGTAATCAATGAAGAATATGATAATATACAAACAAGGATTCTACAAGAGCACAACATATCCTGAAAACTCCCTTAATTCATATAATTAAACTGTATTGCTATATTTTATTATTTAATAGTATATTTTAGCATTGTTGAAGGAAATATCAATGTACAAGATATGTCTCTACTGATGTATCTAGCTTTAACTGATTATAAATATGTTATAGATGCGTAACAGTTAGGGTAATTCCCTGTCCCTGAGAGTTTCTAGCCTAATTGAGAACATCACATACCTTGTACACAGCATAACCAATTCTCTGGCATGACCTCTTTCATGTAACACCTGCAGACCCACATGACGTAAGATCTATTTATAGCACAAGCTCATGAATTATTTACGATGCTATGTGACATTATGGCATTATGCCAATTAAATATGAAGCTTCAAATGTTCATTGACACAAAATTAATCAGTTCAGATTCAGAAGAACAATACAATTTTGTTTGATTAACTATCCCAACTATGATGTGACAATACTTCCTGTTCTTCTTTTCACTTGCTAGATGCATTGGTATTGTTTGTTTCTTTGGTGATATAAAGTACAGATATCTATCTATACTGTATATGAATGGAAAAACTGCAGGTTGCTAAGTCAAAAGTAGTAATAAAAATGCATCATTATTAATGAATCATATGCTGCATCAAAACATTTTACTTTGACATTAATAAAATATATACCCAGAAATCTACAGCTACATGATATTAACTAGATATTGCATGCATAATATTTATTTATGATATACTTTTAATATGCTACAGAAAATATCTCTTCACCAAGAAATAGATGAAAATGAATGCCAATTTGTCAATTAGAAAATGGGACAAATCAGCTACGCTGATATTTCCATATTATGCTGATTTTATCCCTTTTGTAGATGAGGTTATAGGACATAATATTTTAATTGCTTTAAAGCCTATGCATGCTTCCTCTGTCCCACTAAATATACTTGGAAATACTTAATATTAGTAGAAATCACAGTTCTAGGTTTCTAAGAAAGACCTGTCATGTGTTACAAGGAAAGGAAAGATGGTAAATTATAGGATAAGAAGGAAAACTGTTGGTAGCTTGTAATGTCTTACCTTTTTACATTACTACAAATCAAATTCTTGAAGCATGGAAAGTGGATGAATGATAATTAACCAGCATGACACTTCTTCCCTAGATAATGGGTGACTTGAGCCCAGCTTTCTTATATGTGCTTCTTTGCTTGTATGGAGTGCATTTAATACCAAAGAACGCAACAGCTTAAATGCCATTCACTTGGTTTTTTTATGAGAAAGCAATATAGGAGAGTAAATAGGGCAAATACCAACAAGGAAGGACACACAAGTTGAGTCAAACAATAAATTCAAATAATAGATCTAAATCTAAGAATAAAACCCATGTTTGAAAGCTCCTCTTGTGTGTATTAGCTATTTGAAAACCCTATCAGCATGGCAAATTTAAGAATATTCCATTATCTTCAAAAAAATAATCAATTTTGTATTAGCCCTGCTGATTGAACTGTCAACTTAGTTAAAACCTACCATATGCAACTGTGGTAAACAAATACTGTGACTGTTCACAGTTATTAATCATCTCAGACTAGCAGCTAACTTGTTACAAATAAATAATCAGTGTTAAATGTCTTTTATTCAGGAGCTTAAACCTGACGTTATGCTCTAAATGAGAAGAATCAGTAAGGAAGCTAAAATATCACTTTAAGCTTAAGGGAGGCAGTTCTATAACAAAGCATCTAAGTGGATTGTCCAAAATAGCTCCTGTCTTATAAAGGCCAAAAGCCTTGGCTAACTTAAAAATACTTTCCCAGAAGATTACAAAAAGTCCACTCACATTAATATCTTTTCTGCATCAGATTCATGTAAGTGAAACTTTTCATAATTTACTGAACCTTAGCAGCCTCAGCACCTTGAGATTGTGGGTTCAAACTCACGCTGCTCCTTGTGATGCTGTGCAAGTCACTTAATTCCCCCATTGCCCCAGCTACATTAGATAGATTGTGAGCCTGCCGGGACAGACAGGGGAAAATGCTTGAGTATCTGAATAAATTAATGTAAACCGTTCTGAGCTCACCTGGGAGAACAGTATAGAAAATAAAATAAACATCGCGACCTGGATGTCTCGTTGCCATCTAAAATTATACATAACCAAGACTCAGCTCCTTATCTTTCCACTTCAACCCGTTTCTCCTCTTCCCCCATTTTCTATTTTTTGAACAACGTCCTCATCCTTCCTATCTCATCGGCTCACAACCTCGGGGTAATCTTTGACTCGTCTCTCTCCTTTTCTTCACATATCCAACAGACTGCCAAAACCTGTCATTTCTTTCTCTATAATATCGCTAAAACCAGATCCTTCTTTTCTGAGTACACTGCTAAGCCCCCCTCATCCCTACCCTCATCACCCCTCACCTAGACTACTGCAACCTGCTTCTCACTAGCTTTCTGCTAAACCAACTCTCTCCCCTTCAGTCTGTTCAGAACTCTGCTGAATGCCTCATATTCCAACAAGGTCACTTTGCCCACATTACCCCTCTCCTCAAGTCACTTCATTGGCTCCCTATTCATTTCTGCATATAGGTCAAACTCCTCTTACTGACAAGTGTATTCGCTCTGCAGCTCCTCAGTATCACTCCTCTCTCATCTCTCCCTACACTCATCCCTGGGCACTCCACTCATCAGGTAAGGCTTTCTTAGTTGTATCCTTCGCCTCTACAGCCAACTCCTGACTCTGTCCCTTCTACTTTGCTGCACTGTAGGCCTGGAATAAACTGCCCGACTCAGTATGTCAAGCTTTGTCTCTGGCAGCTCTGTCTCTGAAGCTGCTTTCAATTCCAAACTCCACCTGCTAAGCACCAATATCTGTCTTATCGCTCCCTCTGTAATTCTCCCACCTGAGCACTGTGTATTGAGATACCTTCCTTTGTCTATCTTGACTAGATTTTAAGCTCTTTTGAGCAGGTACTGTCTCTTCTGTACATCACTTACCCTGTACACAGCATAACCAATTCTCTGGCCTGACACCTCTTTCATGTAACACCTACAGACCCACATGACGTAAGATCTATTTATAGCACAAGCTTATGAATTATTTACGATGCTATGTGACATTATGGCATTATGCCAATTAAATATGAAGCACTATATATGTCTAGTAGCGCTACAGAAATGATTAGGAATAGTAGTAGCATGGAATGTTGCTACTCTTTGAGATTCTGGAATCTTGCTACTCTTTGAGGATTCTAATAACAGCAACATTCCAGAATCTCAAAGAACAATAACATTCCAGAATCCTGACTCGATAAATCAGGCTCCATCTCTGGCAGTATTCAAATCCAGACTCAAAACACAGTTCTGAGTGGATGTCAATACAATTAGATGACTTCTTGTCCAAAGGAGAAATCAAAAGTGAGCAACGAGTGGCTGCAGTGCAGAGGACTGTGTTGGGTCCATTGCTACCTATAAGGGTCAACTGCTCTGCACAGTGGATGTATTTGCTTTGATTTTATTCATTATTTTTTAATAAACAATACCACATGCCACAGCCTTCACGTTTTTTTGGTATTCCTTCTATTACTGTGGAACTTCTGGGCTTTTTTGTTGTTTGCAATCTATTCAAGACAGACAAACTGGACAAGAAGGTGCATCTATACACAGTATTCAGGTAGGGGAATTACAGAAGTAATAATATTGGTACTTAGCAGGTGGGTTGGAATTTGGAACTGAAAGCATTTTCAAAGAACATAAGAATTGCCGCTGCTGGGCCAGACCAGTGGTCCATCGTGCCCAACAGTCCGCTCACAAGGTGGCCCCCAGGTCAAAGACCAGTGTCCTAACCGAGACCAGCCTCACCTGCATACATTCCGGTTCAGCAGAAACTTGTCTAGCCTTGTCTTGAATTCCTGGAGGGTGTTTTACCCTATAATAGACTGCGGAAGAGCATTTCAGTTCTCCATCACTCTCTGGGTGAAGAAGAACTTCCTTACATTTGTATGGAATCAATCCCCTTTTAGAGAGTGCCCTCTCGTTCTCCCCACCCTTGAGAGGGTGAACAAACTGTCCTTATCTACTGAGTCTATTCCCTTCATTAGCTTGAATGTCTTGATCATGTCCCCTCTCAGTTTCCTCTTTTCAAGGGAGAAGAGGCCCAGTTTATCTAATCTCTCACTGTACAGCAACTCCTCCAGCCCCTTAACCATTTTAGTCGTTCTTCTCTGGACCCTTTCGAGTAGTACCATGTCTTTCTTCATGTACGGTGACCAGTGCTGGATGCAGTATTCCAGGTGGGGGCATACCATGGCCCGGTACAGCAGCATGATAATCTTCTCTGATCTGTTCGTGATCCCCTTCTTAATCATTCATAGCATTCTGTTCACCCTTTTCGACGACGCCGCACATTGCACGGACAGCTTCATTGACTTGTTGACCAATACTCCCAAGTCTCTTTCCTGGGGGGTCTCTCCGAGTACTGCACCAGACATCTTCTTAGCATTTTTTTATTTTTTTTTTTTGCTACTTCAGCTTGTCTGCGGTGTTCTTTTCTCACATGTTTAAAGACAATAGACTGTTTTCAGTCCAATTCTTTATATGTGAGGTTGCAAACTATTGGACCCCTGAGGAAGGCGTGTTCGCCGAAACATGGACCGTGTAGGGTCCGGTTGGATTTATATCACAGTATTTTTTATCATTGTACTTTTTAAATTTAATTTTGATGTCAGTGTTTAATAAATTATCTCCAGAACATCTGTATCCACAGTTTTTGTTTTTATTATAACTTTGCCCCAGCTCCACCCAGTCTTATTCCCCCCCCAGAAATTCCTGCTTATATATCACATAAAAGTAGGCACAAACTTGCAATGAATTTACTTTTTACACACATATGCCTCCATGTTGTCATTTTTGTGCATGTAAAACATACTTTACATGCAGAAAATAGTTTGCAAAATTAACCCACTAAAGTTCATAATACTGAAAAACACTGTAATACCGATGATTATTATTCAAAGAAAGAAAAAACATTGTCAATTATCAAAAGGCATATTTTGCGACCTTCAGTAGTGAATAAATAAGTGTACAGAATGCAAACAAAATGATATTGCTGTTTTGACTTAAAATACATATTTTTGCCAAAGTGCAGCCTCAAACTACTTTAGCCACAACTTCTTTCTTTAAAATAGAAGGCGGAAAAAAAAAAAAGAAAAGGATTTGAGATTTGCAGATCTGATAATGAGCCAGTTAATGACATAAATGATACCTCAAGAACCTCACTAAACCATCCAGGTCCTACAATTTAATCTGTAATAAATACTCCTGCATCATTGTGAGATGGCTGCTCATAATGGCAAATGAAATATGCTGGTATGATAGGTACAATAAATCTGGGTTTTCCTATGGTTCCCTCAGGCTAGAACAATATGTAACCATAGTGTGCACTGTCAGGATGAGCAGATCTCAAAGCCATCATAAAATCTAAATGGGGACTAATTAGGAGGCCCTTCCCTTACAGAGTTACTATTTCTATTGACATTTTCCATGCACGAGCCCCTCCATAACATCATAAGTCACCAAGATAAGAACTCCCTAGATTATATGGAAAAAAGCTTTAATGGAGAAGTTGAACTCAAAGGCGATGCATAAATTTTCTTTTTGATATTGGAGGAAGTCTTTGTTCAGTACTTTCTTTACAAACTTTCGTTCTGTTCACCGAGTACGTCTTGAAAATACTTTTTTTTTTTTTTTTTAACATTCCTGTAGATCTTTGCCGCAGTGAGAGAATGCCAGCTGAAACAGAGCACCAGGCAATCCTTTTTTGTTTTTGAGACTTGGTGATTCCAGCGCTCCTAGGTGAGGTACTGTTTATAAAAAATAATCAATAACACAAAGCTTGGACAAATTGATTGCAAACGCACGGGTGAAATGTGCTGCCAATAGTATAAAATCAAAACAACACCCGACTTATCTAAAAAAAAAAACACCTTTAAAAAGTGTCAAAAAGTGCTGAGGACCATTTGCTGGTAAAAAGATCACAAGCAGGGTAAAACCCCGAAAGCTGTGCCTTTTACTCATAATCACTGCACTTAAATATCACTTTTTGTGGCAATAATAGTCCATAAATTCAACATTCTTATCTATGTGTATCAATTATTTTAGAACACTTCTCTCAAAAAAAGGTCTGCAAATCCTCCAGGTTTCTGACGTGTTTCGCCAGACCAGCTTCTTCAAAACCCCCCACTATACTTCAAACATTTTAACTCCGAAATGATCTGTATACAATAAAACATGCTTTAACTGCTTAATCTGTGTAGAAATGTACTTACAAGAAACTCCCAACATCACTGGAGAGTACCTTATGTCCTTTACGAATATACTTCTTCTTTCTACTAGTTCACTCGCCAGCCCATTCATTTATACCGATGTTACCGGATATGATGTCACAGCATTCAAAGAAGGAACGCCCAGCCCTCTAACTAACGGTTAAGACCGTGAGGAATTCCAGTCTGTCGTTGAAAAATCTAAGCCTGTTCTTTCTTCGATAAGCAGACTTGTAAATTACCTCCCCATGACATCTCAGGTGCCTCCAATATTACAAACCTCGGTTGGTCAATAGTATTAGCTATATCCAGCCTATCACCCTATCAAATTTTCCTTAAATGTTCACATATCATGGACCTAATAGTTCTAATAGTATGTCCAATGTAAAACAACTGGTATGGACATTCTATGAGGTACACCACTCTAACTGACTCATAAGTGGTTTCAGAGCGTAACTTGTATGTTTGTTGTAAACAGGAATGAACAATAATGTCAGTGACCAGGGCATGCATGCGCACGCTATAATGTCCACATCTGTCATGCCTCCCCTGCTTCATATATCTCTGTGTTCAGACGAAAAATATGACCTACTGAGCAGCTCACGTAGATTCTTTCCACGTGAAAAAGCAAAGCGGGGAACAGTGTGGAAAATCCCATGAAATTGAAGAATGTGGCAGTTACGCTTGATAATATGTTTGATCTGAAATGCCTTGTGCGAATAAGGAAGAACACAGACCAGAGCAGAATCTTCAGTCTGTGTGGCACTCTGTAAAAGTAATTGTCTCTGGGCAAAAAGGGCTCTTTTATATGCTCTTTTAATAACTCCCTGCAGATAACCCTTTTCTTGAAATCTTTGCCACATATCCTTGGCTCGTACCTTGTACTCAGCTGTTGTAGTACATAATCTTCTCAGCCGTAAAAATTGTCCAACAGGAAGATTCTCTCTTAGATGTCTGGGATGATGACTATCAAACTGCAACAAAGAGCAACATAGTAGATGACGGCAGATAACGACCCGAATGCCCAACTTGATTCAATTTAAATTTTTAAAATGATTGCGATGTATGGTAGTTTCAAATCTTCCTTCTTTCAAATGAATGCTTATATCAACAAAAGTGATTGCTTGTTGATTAGTTGTAGCTGTGAAAAATAAATTTGGATCGCACTGATTCAACCACTGGACAAAATTCAAAAATGTTTCCGCAGAATCAATCCAAACTAAAAAAAAAAACATCATCAATAAACCGTTTCCAAATATACAGCATATGCACTCAAAATATCGAGAAGTATACAAAAACTTGTCTTCAAAAACAATGACATAAAGGCATGCGACAGTGGGAGCCTTAGTTGCGTCCATTGTGTCCTTTATTTGCATGAAAAACTTGTTGTCAAATCTGAAGTCAACTTTCCCCAAAGCAATATTAGCTATGGAGAGCAAAAATTTAATTTGTTCTGAAGACAAAGACTTAGAAACATAGAAACATAGAAACATAGAAAGATGACGGCAGAAAAGGGCTATAGCCCATCAAGTCTGCCCACTCTACTGTCCCACCCCATTAAGTCAGAGTGCTGCTTGACCCACGTAGCGATCCCACGTGGATGTCCCATTTATTCTTAAAGTCGAGCATGCTAGTGGCCTTGATCACCTGCACCGGTAGTTTGTTCCAGTGATCCACCACCCTTTCTGTAAAGAAATACTTCCTGGTGTCACCACCAAATCTCCCTCCTCTGAGTTTGAGCGGGTGCCCCATTGTGACTGAAGGTCCCTTAGGATAGAATATGTCGTTTTCCACCTCGACACGACCTGTGACGTACTTAAATGTCTCAATCATGTCACCCCTCTCCTTGCGTTCCTCTAGAGAGTAGAGCTGCAACTTGCCCAGTCTTTCCTCGTATGAGAGACCCTTGAGTCTGGAGACCATCCTAGTGGCCATTCGCTGGACTGACTCAGCTCGAAGTACATCTTTACGGTAATGTGGCCTCCAGAATTGCACACAGTACTCCAGATGAGGTCTCACCATGGTTCTGTACAGTGGCATTATGACTTCAGGTTTACGGTTGACGAAGCTTCTATTGATACATCCCATCATCCGCCTTGCCTTGGATGAGGCCTTCTCTACTTGTTTGGCAGCCTTCATGTCTGCACTGATGATTACTCCCAAGTCCCGTTCTTCTGAGGTCGTAGCTAGTGTTTCTCCATTCAAGGTGTATGTTCTGCATGGATTTCTGCTGCCGAGATGCATCACCTTACACTTCTTTGCGTTGAAGCCCAGCTGCCATGTTGAGGACCAGTTTTCCAACTTGATCAGATCCTGCGCCATACCATCCGTGAGATCGCTTTCACCTACTATATTACACAGTTTGGCATCATCGACAAACAATGCTACTTTTCCCTGAAGCCCTCGGGTCAAGTCCCTTATGAATATGTTAAAAAGGGATGGTCCCAGGACTGAGCCCTGCGGCACTCCGCTAGTCACCTCCGATGTCTTAGAGAGGGTGCCATTGACCATCACCCTCTGAAGTCTTCCACTCAGCCAATCATTGACCCATGCCATTAGTTTCTCACCTAACCCCATCGATTTCATCTTGTTTAATAGTCTACGGTGTGGGACACTGTCAAACACTTTACTGAAATCCAAGTACACTATGTCCAGAGACTCTCCCGAGTCTAGCTTTCCTGTCAAAGAAGCTGATAAGATTGGATTGGCATGACCTGCCCCTAGTGAATCCATGTTGACAGGGATCCCTCAGATTCTCCTCATCCAATATCGTGTCTGAGTAAGTAAATGCTGTCGAATCACTTCTATGGCTGCATCTTGGGGTATATTAGTATATAAAGCGGTAATTTCAAGCGTGGCCATGGCACATTGCATTGTACTTCCAATAAATTTAACATGTCAGTAGTTTCCTTGATGTAAGATTTGGCTTTGGGAATCTCACTTTTTAGATGAAAATTAACAAAAGTGGACAGAGACTTCAAAATGGAGCCTGTGCCTATGCCGACCCGGAAGATTTGTGAGATTTTTATGGCTTTTCAGAATAAAATAGATTACCGGAATAATGGGATAATCTTGTCGCAAAAATTTGTACTCTTTTTCAGTAATAACCATGCTCTCTATGGCATGCACCAGTATATGATTGAAATATTTCAAAAGTGCCCCAGTGGGATCATGCTGTAATTCATTATAGTACTGAGTATCTAATATCTGATGCATGGTCTCAGCAACATATTTCTCAGAGTCCAATACAACAGTCCCACCCCCTTGTCAGCTGGTCGAATCACCATGGAAGAATCCCTTGCCAATGTTCTAATGGCCTCACGCTGTTGCTTGGTTACATTTTGCCTTACCCTGGATGGCTCTTGCTCAGTCGGCAATATTTGTTCATCTACCAGGTATTGAAATACCTGCACATGTGGATCTGCAAGCCCAGGGGGGTTCCACATAGAAGGTGTATGCAATGTATTCTGCTCATTTGCATTGATTAATTGATCTTTAAAAAAGAACACCAAATTGCACTTTCTGTTGAACTTATACATACTGATGTGAGTATGCAAGGGGTTATAGTATACAGATGGAACAAAAAATAACCCTTTCAACAATACAGACATTTCATTATTATTAAGCTCACGTGATGTTAAATTGAAGATGTTAGATGAACTTACTGCTATTGCTGCGGCGGGCTTTTATCTCTCGGACGTCCCCCTCCTCCTTGTCCAGAGGCTGGTCCTGGAAAATTTTGTGTCTGTACACGAACTGTAATAGGCTCACTTATTGAAACCACTGATCCACTGGAATCTTCCGAGCTATTGGGCTCCTCTGATGATTCACAAGATATTTTTAGCATATGTAATTTTCTTATCCAAGTTTTTCACATATTTGATATACTGTCTATCAAAGGTTACCTAGACGGTTTACAATACTAAACTTTAAAAGGTAAAAAAAAAAGAAAAGAAAGGGGAGGCATTCATAGTTAAAATATCAAGGACAGATCAGACAAAGACATATGGTAACAAAGGGACAGGTCCCCCAATTATTTTGGCAGGTCTGCCAATTACAGTCCATCCATGGATATACAAAACCCTATACATAATCATTCTCATCCCTTCGAAATGTATTGATCCTTGACCATTTTGACATGCATTTGTTTCTTAAACATCTCCAATTGATCTGTGAAGGAGTCCACAGACTCCTGCTGTTGAAGCTTGATATTGATATTTTTCTGTTCATATTCCACCTTGCATGTGTCCAACTCCTGTTTTATGTCTCAACGATCAATAACATTAGATCATAGGAACACTTATTTAATATAGCATTCCATTTATCAAGGAAAGTTGTATTGTCCAGAAATAATCTTGGCTCCGTTTTCATGCAGAGGTACTCACTTGGCCTGGCAGTACTCAGTCAATGTAGCCTCAAACAATTCTGCCCAAATCATGCGCTTCTGCAAAAAGGTTAGCTGATCCTAATCAGCTTTTGCCAAAATGTTTCCATCAGGCGTAAACAGACTGAAGTTGGAGAGCAAATCCTCTGCTTGTTGATCAGTGTCTCATCCAGTAGACGCCATTACCGGTAGTCACTCCAAAATAAGAATTTCAGAATACCCAATAACACAAAGCTTGAGACAAATTGATGGGAATTACAAAAATTAATCAACTGTTTTATGCAATCATACTGGGGTACCAGTCCTACGTGAGAGATCTGACTGGAATGTGATATCTAGAGGATATTTTATCATAATTCTCTGAGGCAATCATTTTTCTTACTAGACTTTAGGGCAGCAGACACTAACTTGCTTATAATTCCATGATAATTTGTTTTTTGGTCATTTCTCCCCCGCCCTTATCCAGGGCGAGTTACATATGAACATACAAAATAAGACATTAACATTTGTTGAATAAATCAATACAAAAGCACACTATAACAAATGACATACTTACATATAAAATCAAATTGCATAATTACTTTCAAATTAAGAGACCTGTGGAAGTTTCCACTCCTAATGAGATTCAAGGGACAAACAATGAAAATATGAACTTAACAACTTTTCTAGAAAACTCTTTGGAGGTTATAATGGAAAGGAAAACCCTGTTAATAACTCTTGCTTTGGAAAGTGATAGAGAATATATATTGCGTTTGTATTTTCGTCATATTAATGATCAGTTTTTAGGTTCTAATGTTTGAATATTTCCTGATATGTCTTTAAGATCCCAGAGGCGTAGGAAAGAATTCTTGGCATTAAGGCCAAGAGTCCTTGCCTTGGGGGCAAATTTTTTGTTGAAATTTCCTGTAAAATGTTTTGTGTTCTATCAGAACAAGAATTACTTGTTTTTTGAATCTAAACAACTGGTAGGATTTATAGAATCCAAAGAGTAAGTAGTGCCTATGGCTGAGAATGTTTAACCTCCTATGAATGGCTGTAGCACCGCAGATAATTGCTGCTTTCTAGGTTGGATAAGACTGTTCCTATTGTTAAATTTATTTTCTAAAAATCTCCCTTCAAAGTTTGTGGACTAAATATATTGGAAGTATAAGTGAATAATCAAAACACTGATTAAGTGGAGTTGGTTTATAAGTTTTTTCTTTTTTATAACTTCTGTTAATCTGAAATACAAGTAATGTATTGCTTGTTTGTATTGATAAAATTGAATAAATAAATAAATAATAATAAAACAAATCAAATTGCATATGACATACATGTTGCATCAACGACTAATATCATTTAAGGCAAAAACTAGCGAAACCCTAACATACATCAAAATATCAAATTACATAAGGAATACAAGATGCCTCAACGGCAGACATCATTATGCTAGATAAAACAGACCAGACTATCGAACACCTCTGTGACAAGCACTCAACAGTCATCACTCATTCTCCCTCATTCTTTATTTATTCATTATGAAAAAGAAAGTTGGAGAATCATTTGCACTTCTTCCATCCAAAATCAGAGAAAATGTTTAACAAATAAACCCCCCTCCCCCTTTTTACAAAGCCGTATTCAGCTTTTATATAACCAGCTATGGTTGGTATTAGCTCCGACGCGCATAGCAATTCTATGAGCGTCGGAGCTAATAGTGCCACAACGTTTCAAGAGCGGAGAGTAGGTCTTTTTTTTATTAACTTAAGTTTTGTGACCCCTCTAAATTAGAGCAGGCTTGACAATATTTTGTATGATTTCAATACAGACATTATTAAACCATAATCAATATATTTTAAAACTGTAATCAGTACTTGTGCTTTTGTAAAGGAATTGGGACTGTGTTTGAAAGACTGTTGGAAGTACAGTACCAATCTTGTGAGGAAACAGGACTGATTATTCTTGTGCAACCAGCGACAAGCCACACTATCAGAGTGTCTTCCAGCCCCAGTTCTTCTCTGACCTCATTTGTCTTGACTTATTTAATATTTACTATACACATATATATATATATATATACTGAACACCAGGGAGTTAACTTTATAAATAATCCTGTGTATTTTGTAACACTTGTTGCATACCACTTTTTTATATAAAATTAATTTTACTTCTCAACCTCTGTAAACACAGTGAAGTGCTCAGACCACTAACCTACGTGCTCAATTAATAAAAAGCACAGGCTGCCACAGGAACCATCATAGCACCTCATGGTTCCCATTCCACCAAGAAAGACAGGGTTTTTTTTAACACTATACAACTAATCTGGATTAATTTCTTCTTAGTGGGTGCCCTTTACAGTGGTATGCCTGCGCATGTGAATCCATCACTCTTTGATACCATTTATTGAGCCGGCCCCTCGACTCGAGTTTCGCTAACATCAAGCTCCCTCAGCAGGGTGGGGGGGGGGGGGCGCTTTGTTATGGCCCATAACTCCTGGAAGACTAACAAAGTCGTCTGCCTCATTTAATGACAGATCTGAGATGTGGTGTAAAATTATAAGCATGGACAAGCATGTGCTAAATAACAGAGGACTCCGTTATAGCAAATTACAGGGACTGTCTATAAACAATAGTCAGTAAAAGGCTATGTATATAATGGGAGACTGACTATATAATAAAGAAATTACCAGTGTGGAGAAAATGAATAACTCATTAGCTGTACGCTCAGAGAAATGAAACTCTGAATAGGGGGTGAGAACCTCCTCTTGGGGTAAGAGTTTACCATCCAATCATTGCATATGTTTCATGAAAAAACACTCTCTGAACACTGGTAAAACATGTATTAATAATTAGACTTGCTTGTAAGGCTGGCGTAAGTATTCAAATTTCTTATGCCACAAATCTCACTGGATTGCTAGTTTGGAACACTTATCTTGTAAGTATAGCTCTCAGGGGTCTCAACGCGGCCCCGTTTCGTGTTCTGCTTCAGGAGACCCAGAAACACTTAATTGAACGATGTACTCATTGAGACTCTGTACAACAGTAACAGCTTTCCATGAGAAAATCTAAAATACAAAAATTTAAATCAGAACCACACAAACCGTAGAAAAATATACTTAAATAGTCTATGCTGTGGGAAAAGTTAATGTCTTATTGGCAAAGATGAGGCGGGAAACACAAGAAAATTCAAAAAAGTACATACCAATTGCAAACTTCCAAAGTTCCAAGCAACAGAGAGCCCTGCCTGCCTCACCCGATTTAAAGCAAAGGGGAGGGAGGGGGAGGGGAGTCTCAATGAGTACATCGTTCAATTAAGTGTTTCTGGGTCTCCTGAAGCAGAACACGAAACGGGGGCCGCGTTGAGACCCGTGAGAGCTATACTTACAAGATAAGTGTTCCAAACTAGCAATCCAGTGAGATTTGTGGCATAAGAAATTTGAGTACTTACGCCAGCCTTACAAGCAAGTCTAATTATTAATACATGTTTTACCAGTGTTCAGAGAGTGTTTTTTCATGAAACATATGCAATGATTGGATGGTAAACTCTTACCCCAAGAGGAGGTTCTCAGTTCTCACCCCCTCTTCAGAGTTTCATTTCTCTGAGCGTACAGCTAATGAGTTATTCATTTTCTCCACACTGGTAGTTTCTTTATTATATAGTCAGTCTCCCATTATATAAATAACAGAGGACAGCATAAACGTCTCTGTTTGGAATATACCTATAATCTAGGTATGAGCACTTATGCCAGCCATAGAGCTTGTGTAATTGTTCATTCTCAAGTGGGGGGAGGGGGTAAGAGGCATGTGTATAACTTATAGTATACATTATGTGTGTAAGGGTGAGCCCTGGACATGCTCTGCCCAGAGTACGCATATAAGACATGTATGTTACGGAATGGTGCTTAGGCAGATTTTGGTATTTATATGTATATGTGCTATTATTCTAAACACTTATATTGTGAACCCACTATGGACAGAAAAAGTAAACCGCTTTGACTGTACCCACAGAAAGGCACTATATCAAATCCATCATAGGTGTTGGAACGGGGGAAGCCACTAGGGCCATGGCCTCCCCCCAAATTTTCAGTCGTTGATTGTTGCCCACGCTCCCTCTCATCTCCCGGTGTTATGGTTTTAAATCTTCGGGTAGCCATCGCGCAGTGTCAACAGCAGGCCAGTCCTCGAACTCTTCATTCTACTTCTAGGAGCAGGTCTGCTTGTGGATGCTGTGCAGCAGCTGCCTGAAGATTTAAAACTATAGCGCCACAAGGAGGTAGATGGGGGACTCAGGAGCTGCAGAGAGGTCGTGCACTAGGGCGGAGTTCCTGGGCCCCCCTCCCCCAAACAAAGCAGCGCTCCACTGCCCATGAAATTCATGACCCATTCCATGGCCATTTAAGAAGTAAATGTTAGTGCCCACTTTATAAAATTGCCCCCTTAGTGCAGGGGTAGGCAACTTTGGTCCTTGAGGGTCACAACCCCGTCCCGTTTTCAGCATTTTCACAATCGTATGCATGATATCTATTTGCATACAGTGGAAGCAATGCATGTAAATAGACCTAATTCATATTCAGGGGGAAATCCTGAAAACTTAACTGGATTATGGCCCTCAAGGATTCTGATTGCTCATCCCTGTCTTAGTGGATAGCGTATTAGATGCTCTAGCTACTTCTACCTAGTCAGAATGAGGAATTTCTTTGATCATAATGCATGTGTAGCAAATGGAGCACATTTGTTGGGCATACATCACCATATTTATCTAAGAAGTACTTGTACATTTGAAAACATAAGCATAAGGAGTAGCACCTGGGGGGAATTTCGAAGTTGTCATCTGTCTAAGATTATAGCTTCCCGAGAATTGCTCCTGCACCTGAATCTTTACATCTATGTCTGGATTAATTGCAGTTATGTTGAGCTTGACCTTTTTGTGAAACTTTTGGTGGAATCACAAGAACAAATTAATAGCTCACCCTATAGTTCAACTCTTTCTTATATGAAATTGCAATTAACCAATCAATTATTGCAAACTGACAGTGAAAAACACAAGTGCTACCTTGGAGTACTCAAGAGATTCATTTAAAAATAAGCCTGTAGTATAACTATAAGGAATGGTTCAAACTGATCACATTTTGGAAAAGTCTGCAGGTATTTTCTCCCATGGTATTTGCACCAGTTTTCAAAAGTGAACATGCTTACTTTCACTTTAAATGTTACCTAAAGTAAAAATTACCCACAAAGACTTACACTATGGGTAATTCTTTTCTATGGGTAATTTGTCAAACGACGAGAACAAAATGCATAGTTTTGAAAATAGCAAACTATACATGTTGTATAAATTAGCACCCTAATCCTGGCCTCAAAGCACTTCCTATAAATGTGGGTGAAAGAATATGCACAACGTGTACTATACATAGGGGAGAAGTTAACACGATGAGGTGTATGTTGGGCTTGTAACATACCAGCCTGCATTATCTCAGTACCACTGGTTACTGATTCTCATGGTATATGCACAATGCTGCTTGTGAGCTACCTTGAAAGCAGCATTATGCCCCCATTCCAAGAATATTTGTTCACCAAGATATGGTCCAGTACTCCAAGGCACAGCTTAAAGGGGCCATTTACATTAATAATAGGGAGCCCCTCAAGTCGACTCCACAGTTAGAAAGCCCCTTTTGAAGACCCCCCCCCCAAAGGGTGTACATATTTGTATTTTTTTACATAGATCAGTCCTATTTAATATGGAGTTCCTTTCTTTTATGTATTTTTATTTGTAAACCACTTGGACCTGTCGTAAGAACAGGCGGTATGACAAGTTTTGATAAAACATAAAACATACTCCCTCCCGACAGCTCCCCATTCAAGACCCACAATGCAATGCCCCCTAACTACTGCTTACCCAACCCAAGCAACCCAACCCAAGCAGATGACACCCCACCCAACCTGGGAGGAACCTCATTAGTCAGTCCCCCTGGAAATATCCCAAAATGTGAAGGTCCACTACCCCTGCCCAGAAGTCACTGCCATCTCTTGTGAGGAGCCTCTCTCTCAGGCCTACAGTAACATCTCTAATGGTCTACGAGCCACTATGGGGTACGGGCAGGAGCAATCCCCAACTGCTTCTGCCTTTACCAGCACTGGGTTCAAATTGCATCTGCAACCCTTTACTGAACGCAATGAAGGAGCTTGCTAATACTGCTCAGCAACCAATGGCAAACACAGAGCTGGCTCATATGCCTTAGGGCCGCATTTGGAATCTGGCTGGCTCTTGGCACTGCTTCTACTAAATTCCATATATCGGTCCGGGAACCAGTGCTCCTTCTATGACAGTGGTTCACAACCATGTCATAGAGGGCCACCAGTCAGTCAGGTTTTCGGGATGGTCCTACTGAATATGCATGAGAGAGATTTGCATATAATGGAGAAGACGGGCATGTAAATCTGCCCCATACATAGTCAGGGCTATCCTGAAAACCTGACTAGCTGATGGTCCTCCAGGACAGGGTTATGAGCCACTGTTCTAGGGCGTGGCCCGGTGTGTACATTTTTTCTTATGTGAGCGATAAGTTCTAAAAACCAACAATTTTTGATCCAAGTATTAGCAATGCATTTCTGTATATAGCACAGAAAACATCATGCGTATGGTAACTGATTTAGTTTAGTTTAATTAATTTTTTATAATTTAATGTCGGGTCAGTCAGTATTTTTGTGAGCAACCGTGTAAAATGTATGAGCGATTGCTCATATGCTCCGCTTAGAGGGAGCACAGACATCCCTGTACAGTGCCTTCATGCACTCTAATAAAAAGGCAACACAAACAGCAAAAATCTCAGTTTTATCCAAGGCCAAAACATATGCAAATATTCCCCAAACGTGTTTTTGGAATCCTTTCTGGTTTTTTTGCTGTAACCCAGTGAAAGTTTTCCTTTTCAGGAAGCAATTTTCAAATCACCATCCTGCTTGTACTGGCATCTATGGCCCTTTTGTTAATTTTCAAAGAGAAAATAAATCCATACTTACAAAAAATACCACACATAGAAAATACCCACGAATGTTCCTGATTTTTGATGGATATAATTTCTCTAGAAAACAATTTGCATAGATTAAAAAAAAAAAAGGCATCCACATGCATTGGAAATATGTATTCTTTTAAACTGAAAAATAAATACAAAATCATAGTGGCATTAGGCATGTGCTGTCACTTCAAATGAAATAGGACATGACAATGATATTTCCCATTTTGCTTTGGTTCATTTCCTAAATGAAACCAAAGAAAAATGAATACAGTGTCATTTATTTTTTCTTGGATCTCATTTCTGCCACTATTTTTAATATACAAATGTGGTCCCTTTTTTTTTGCATATGCCTTAGGGTGTGATGCTTGCCCAAACATACACAAACATTTATTCTGGCCTTCTCTGACCTTCATTTAGTCCATGAACCTCCATGGGCAAATTTACCACCAGAATGAAAGGATTCCTTTCATGGGCCAAGGTGTATATTGTCGTACTTCACCAAAATACTCAGAGCATTGTGAGGCATTCCAACTAGACTTTACTGAAGACCTTTGCTTTGAGGTGGTCTAAACATTGGCATTCACATACTCAGCCACAGTATTCCCCATTAAACAATAGCATAGTACACAAGGTACTGACAAACACAGCTTGCAGCTTTATTCAACACTTCAATTAACACGCTAAAACTTCTTGAAGTACTGATTGACAGAGGCTGTGCCATGCAACCACAAATCAACAAAATAATAAAAGCATCATTTGCAACTATGAGAAACCTAAGACAAATTCGAAAATTCTTCGACAGGAAACAATTCCAACTTTTAGTACAATCTCTTATCCTTGGACTAATAGACTACTGCAACATATTATACCTCCCCTGCCCAGCGGCCATGATAAAGCAACTACAAACAATACAAAATACAACCCTAAGACTCATCTACTCATTGAAAAAAATATGACCACCTCACAGAGACTCACACTGGCTCCTAATACAAGCAAGAGTACACTTCAAATTCTATTGCTTACTATTCAAAGCTATTAACGGAGACAGCCCAACCTACTGGAACAACCGACTAATTCAAGCCACCTCAACCAGACACAGAATAACCCACTTACTATTCACACATCTGCCAACTAAAAATGTCAAACGAAGAAAACTATATGACAACCTAATGGCCACCAGAGCAGCAAAACTAGACAGATAAATCACCAATCTGCTGTCTTCAACTACTGACTACAAAACCTTCAAAAAAGAAACAAAAACTCTACTCTTCAAAAAATACATAAAACCTATTTAAAACGACCAGTTCCTTTCCAAGCTCCACCTATCACACTGTCTACTCCTATCAAATCTAAAATGTTCAAATTACCCAACATGTATTACCTTAATTTCTCAACAATTCTTATGTAATCCGCCTATATATTTTGTAACTTCATGACAATTCTTATGTAATCCGCCTTGAACCGCAAGGTAATGGCAGAATAGAAATCACTAATGTAATGTAACAACTCAGCAAAGGATGCAATCATTAGCCCATCTCTCTTCTAGGCTTTCTTATTTCAGCACATTTATTTCCTGATCATCCCCAGTCTTAGCACTAGGGAGGGGCCTAAGGCCCAGTGTCATCGCTGAGGGAGGAAGAGCAAGAAATGTTTTCAGTACCTCCTGCTCCCAACTTTTAAGGTACAGGACAGGGGGCTTTCATAGCAGGAGGGAGTGGGCATTCCTTCTGCCTTTTTTTTTTAGCGGGGGAGGGGGCGCCTTCATGGAAGGAGGGAGTGGGCATCCCTCCTGCTTTTTTTTCAGGCAGGGGGAGGGGGAGGGAGTGGGCGTCTTCATGGCAGGAGGGAGTGAGCATCCCTCCTGCCTTTTTTTGATGGGGGGAGGGAGTTCCTTCAATGGCAGGAGGGAGCGGGCATCCCTCCTGCCATTTTGCAATGGGTCAGGGGGTGGGGTGGTTTGGGGTATGGTTTCCAGGCATGGTTTGGGGTGCAGATGCAGGGTGGGAGGGCATGGTGCAGGTGGATTTTTTTATTTTTTTTTTTTTAATGGGACAGGTTGTGTGTGTTTAACTTGCACACAACATCTGTTCCATTAAAAAAAATACAGAAGCCCTAACAGCAATGACAGAAGGCTTCCCCTGTCACTACTGTTAGGGCTCTGCGCATGTGTCAATTACTGACTGAGCGATTGAATTGGTGTGTTTGCATGCAAATGATTTGTACCTCCATGCAAATCATTTGCATGCAAACTTGATAGTGCATCAATTGCTGTTGGAGAATTGGCTAGAGAATCGGCCAACAGTCATTGAGTCGCTATCTTTAGTGCATCTAGACCTAAGACTCCCCCACTCCAATAGCAAAACAAACTTGGAAACTATTGTATTTACCTGCCACCTAAGCTTATGCACTGCCCTGACATCCTGTGCACTTTTCCACAGCTGCCAAGGGATAATTTGTAACTGCCAAATTGTGGTGTGCTGAACCGATACCATTTTGATTGGTGCATTTCAAAGGGACAGCATATCAAAATACAAAAACTGGGGAATTCTATAAGTTAGGCTCCTAAAGTTAAGCATGTAAATACTATAGATAGGCACCTAACCTTGGGGTCCTTTTACTAAGGTGTACTAACTGATTTAGCACGCTAAATACTAATGTGCCCGTAGAATATAATGGGTGACTTAGCATTTAACGCACACTACTCTTTAGCATGTGTTAAATTGATCAGCGGGTGCTAAATCGGTTGACGCGCCTTAGTAAAAGGACCCTTAATTAGTTTAATTGGGAGATAGGCACCTATGTTCTTAGGTGTGATTCTACAAAAGATAGGTGCCCATCGGCGCCTAACACCAAAGTAGTAATGTTTAGGGATGGAGAAAGATGTGGAGGGGCAAAATAAAAAACAAGTCTAAGTCTCCTTTTGGCCTAAGTCCCTAGACGCAGAAAGCAGGCAGCAGGGAAATGTCCATTCTCAAAAAAAACATCCAAAATAAGTTTTTGTTTTTTTAGAATGGCCTACCTCTACGTTTACCAGTTTAATTGCCCAAACCGCCACTATGTCTATCCTTAAAACACATTCCCAACCAAAAAAATCACCCAAGTTCCAAAACCAAAACAAGTCCTTTTAGGCAAAGGAGGGGCCAGTCCTTCACCTAAAAGCAGCATTCTGTAACCGGTGTCTGTCAAAATCAACGCCGGTTACAGAATCCTGGAACTGTCGTCCCCTCCACACCCCGCCGCAACGATCGTGGCAGGAGAGATGCCTAATCTCTCCTGCTGCGATCCCTCCTAACCTCCCCAGCAGGAGAGATGCAGCAATAATAAAACATTTAACAAAATGTCCAGAGCACCATTTAGACTTTTAGTGCTAAACCCGTTTTTAAAAACGAATAGAATAGAATTGCAGAACCCCATCCTACTCCCCCAGTGGTCACTGACCCCCTGACATCACCCCAAGATGTAAAAGAAACCATACATTCCAGCCTTTTTTACAGCTTCAGATGGGCACACAGACACATTTGAGCAGAGCAGAGGGGTACTCTAGGAGGTACTGCAGTGAACGTGACATTAAAAAGTGACATCTCACCATAACCTGCTAATATATATAGTTAGCCCTCCAAAACCTACCCAAGACCTACTGCAACTACAAAAATATGTCACCTGTAGTCATAAGGACTATTGTTGTGCTGTACAGATGGGTACAGTAAGTTTTGGGTGGGTTTTGGTGGGCTCACCATACAAGTGGGTTATGGTGAGATGTGTATTTGAAATTTTTTTTCTTAAATGTGTGAGTGGGTGATGGGATAATCGCACGCCGAACGCCAGCGCGCCGACAATTCGGCGCAAGACAGAAGCGCGCGGGGGAAAAAATAATTTTTAAAGAGCTCCGACTGGGGGTTTGGGGTGGCAACCCCCCCACTTTATTGGTTAGTGTTCATGCTGCCGTTGCGGGGGGGTTATCAGAAAATCAGAAAAAGTTCCGTTTTCGCTATAATGGAGGTTTCCAACCCCCCGAAACCCCCTCCAACAGCAGCACGAACACTAACCAATAAAGTGGGGGGGGGGGGGGTTTGCCACCCTAAACCCCCCATCAGAGCTCTTTAAAAATTACTTTTTCCCCCGCGCGCTTCTGTCTTGCGCCGAATTGTCGGCGCTGGATTGTCAGCACGCTTGCGTCTTGTGCGCCACTGACTATGAACCGTGTGAGTGTGAGCAGGGTGCCTAAGCTCTATTCTGTAAATATCTGCTTGACTTTACATAGGCCCGGATTCTCAAACTGGTGCCGATATTGGTGGCTGCGTTAAACGCGGCCGCCAATTGCATGTCTAGAAACATAGAAACATGATGACATAGGCCAAATGGCCCATCCAGTCTGCCCATCCGCAGTAACCATTATCTCTTTCTATCTCTGAGAGATCCCAAGTGCCTATCCCACGCTTTCTTGAATTCAGATACAGTCTCCACCACCTCTTCCGGGAGACTGTTCCACTCATCTACCACCCTTTCTGGTTTCAGAATCACACCGATGCAAAAGAAAGGTGCCGGAAATGTAGGCCAGGGTTTTCCGGACCTACATTTTCAGCACCTATCTTTGCGTGAATCTCACTTATGTAGGTGCTATAGGCCGCCTAGCGCCACTTCCGGCATTGGCCATACTTACTTTGGCGTTTGGTGGCCTAAAGCACCTATGTAGGTGTGATTCCGGCACCGATTGTATAGGCACTGGCATGCACCTCAAATCTCAATTAAAAGCGTCATTTCGATGACATTTTTAATGGAGGTATGAGCGTCTACCGGCACCTAGAAAATTGGCGCCAGTTCAAGAATCTGGGTCAAAGTGCTGATTTGAAAGGAGGATACACACAGGGGAGGAGTACTGGTGAGTTTAAGCAGGGCTCCCACTTCAACAGATATGTACAGAATACTTAGGAAGATTAAGGCTAATCCAAAACACAGCGGTCTGTTTAATTTTTGGAACACGTCAGCCCTTATCACCGTCAGCTGCACTGGTTGCCAATGGAAGCAAAAGTACTTTTTAAATTTGCTTGTATTTGCAATAAGACATTATTTGGATTAGCTCCGTTATATCTCCTTTCTCATTTTGAATTGTACTGTTCGACTAGGTCTACTCGGCGTACTGGTTTATTCACTTTTCCTAATCCCAAAAATTGCCGTTATAAAAAGTATCTTGATCGATCTTTGACTTATCAAGCAGGTAAAGTTCAAATATGGTTAGACGATCTGATTCAACAGTCTGCATCTTATTGCACCTTTAGAAAACTGGTTAAGACTTATTTGTTCAAAAAATTTGTTACTTGATTGATGATTATGTCATAGTTTCTTACTGTATTTTTCATTTTTGAAATATTGTGCTGCCTTTTTGTGTGCTTTGTATCGTCACTGGAATGTCCAGTTCTTTTTATTCTGCGAACCGCCTAGAACATTTTGGGTGTTGGCGGTATTGAAAAATAAAGTTATTATTATTACTTTAAGTTACATGTTTCCCTTTTGCATTTATTGTAGGTGTCCCCGTTTATGCTAGCTCCAGAGCTGGTACAACCACAGACACCTAAATGTTAGGTGTGCTGGCAACAGGATTTGCTAACAATCTATGGCAGAATCCAGACGTCTAGGTTTTGTTATAGAATAGGCACTTACCATGCAGCCCTGAGGCATCTCAGTGAAAGTGCCCCATTATAGAATTGCCTCCTTAATTCTTATTACAAGTTCCTGAGATTGTTAAATTGCAGGCTTCTATTTATTTACATCAAATTGTATGTTGGCGTGTCCAGATGAACATCACACATTTTACGATGCAATTGTGTGATTTTTGAGTAGACATTACTTGCAGGGAACTACTACAGTTCTAGAGGTAGAAGAAAAATGAATCTCAGCTCCTAGGAATGGAAAAGGGTAACACTTTTCTGCACTGCAATTCATTTATTTGGCTCTACAGTTAATGTGTATCAAAATGTGATAGTTGATTCTAAGGCTGCTAATCTTTTACTGTTCCCTCGACTCTCGTCGTGAGAGAGAAGTTCAACCTTCATTACACTTCCCTGAGGCATAGGCTGCTTGTTGCAGTGCAAATATTTCTAGGTTGCTGAACACATATACATATTAGCTTAAAGTCCAAGTATTCCTTATAACAGTGCTTCTCCACCTATTCTATTTGGTGTCACACTTGCTGCTGACTAGATCCTCATGGGACACTGATTCAAATTTCTTGTGATCTTTACTTAACCCCTGTCATACATGATCAAGTCTCCATCACCCTTCTTGCTCCCACTTGATATTCTCTTATTTCCCCATTTCAAGCTTATTATTTTATTTATTCATTCATTTATTTAGCTCGTCCTCCCAAATGAGCCCAGAACGGGTTACAAGGATACATTCGCAGTTTAGACAGAACAAGACTTGCCCCCCTCTTTTTACAAAGGTGTGCTAAGCTTTGTAGCATGCGCTAAACATGAGCTAAACACTAAATGCGTGCATGTTATCCTATGGACGCATTAGCCGTTAGCGCATGCGTTGATTTAGCATGCGCTAAATCTGCGCCAAAACGCTTAGCGCACCTTTGTAAAAGAGGGGGGTTAAGTGGAAGTACAGACTTGATATTGCAGCATTCACAGTACTGACATAACGTAGCATAAAGGTAACACAGCTTTTGCGTTGCAGGTGTGTACATGGTTGATAACGTTTGTTTCCAGTGGGTAGCACAGTTAAGTTTTACTGGGAATGGCATTTGAATTTTAGTATGAAGCACAATTATGTTGTGCTTGGAGTGATTAGTAAGTTTGGTAGATATTTAAGTTATATTTGCGGTGGCATTTATGTTTCAGTGGGAGTCCATTTGGTGTACTAGGAGATGCCTTTGAGTTTCATTCGTCAAGGTGGAGACGCCAGTCATTAAGGAGCTGTATTTGTAATTAGGAAGATTTTCACAGCCTTCCTGAAGTTCCATAGATTGTCTAGCGATCTAATGGATGGGGGGACAATGTGCCATAATCTAGATATAAAATGTGAATAGGAGCGTTTGTGGGCTGTTTCAGTCATGAGTGAGCCGCCAAGTGGTAGGGCCAAGCATTCCAACAGTAGCCAATCCAGGTCATAAGCACCTGGAAGGATCCCCAAAAGTAGATAGATTCCAAGCTGTTTATCTCCAAGGATAAATGGGAGATTTCTCTAAGCCTACTCTAATACTGATTTATGGGCATTTTCCTCCGGAAATAGTACACTAATTAATAATCCCCTGTCTTCTCTGCTGTGGATGAAGGACAGACATGAGAATGGTAAAGGGGGCAGAAATGAGTTTTCTTTCCCAGCCAGTTTAAGGGCTTGTGCCAGTCAGGGTTTCAGGATATCCACAATGAATATGCATGAAAGAAATTTGCACATAATGGAGGCAGTGTTGTCAAATCAATTATGTGCATATTCATTGTGGATATCCTGAAACCCTAACTGGCAAGGGGGTACTTCAGGACCGAGTTGAGAAAAACTGTTCCACATTACTAAAACTTAATCAGATACAAGTCACTTTTGCAACCAGGGCTCCCTTAAAATCTGCTTCATTGGAAAGCAAAGAAACTACTTGGTTCTCACTTCATACTTTCCCTCCACATTACTACTTGAGCCAGTCTTCAGTCAAGAGCAATGTTGATCATGAGCAATCTGGTTTTGTAAGGAGTTCAATTCTTGTCAAATTATCAAACCAGTTTGCTCCTCAGGAATGGACAACCCATCTAAAAAGACAAGTGAACCTGAGCTTTGGAGTCACACAGTTATTTGAATGTTGACAGAGAAATTAAAGTTCTTACCTGTAACATGTGTTCTTTCAACCTCCTCTCAGGTAGTTGTACTTCTTCTTGAGCACGTGGAAAGGGCTGTTTATGCTCAGAACTCTCTGTTCCATCCCATTGCCATCCAATGATATCACCCACTGGTGCTTGATTGATCTCTGCTGTCTTTGGAGGATACCTGCTATTGGTCTGCAGTTTTGCTCCGCTGAACATCTGGCACGGAGGGTCATTTTTGAAAAGGATGTCTAAGTCCGATTTGGATGTTTCCTGCTAAATGCCCAAAGTTGGAAGCACAGAAAAGTCCATTTTCAAAAGCCAAACTACTAGATGACCACTTGGATGTCTAGGCTGACAGGACATCCAACCCTTGGACACCTAACTTTATACCCCATTTTTGATCAAAGAAATGCCCAAGTTGAAACGTCCAAATCTAGACTATTTGGATATGGGAGGGACCACACATGGACTGGCCACACAGACATGCCAACAGAGTACCTTAGAGAGCACTTCTGTGAACCTCACATAAAGGGTATCATTATAATTTATGGGGAGCCCTCCAAAACTCCCCCAAAAACTACTAGACAAACATGTTTACCACCCCAATAGTCCTCATGACTACAGGTGGCAATAGGACAGTAGCATGGAGGGGCATAATTGAAAGAAATGTCTAAGTCCGTTTTGGGCCTAAGTCGCTAGTTGCCCAAAGTCGGCAGTGTCTAAAGTCCATTCTCGAAAAATACGGCCAAAATATTTTTTTGAGAGTCGTCTAACTGTACGTCCAGCTGATTGCCCAGACCACTAAGTTGTCTATCTTTATACCCCATTCTCATCCAAAAATTCATCCAAGTCAAAAACGCCTAGAAAAGGACTTTTTGGATATGGGATGAGCCAGCAAAGTAATAGACTGGACACCTACACATGGCACTGCTGCAAACCACATAAAGGGTTTGCAGCATCTCACCATAACTCCCTCATGGTGTGCCCACCAAAATACCCCCAAAATCTACTAGACTCACCTGTCTATCACTCCAAAGCCACCTCTGTGCTGCTTTTCTAGGCTTTGCTATGCCAAGTGCTGATTTTCTGGAGGCAGGTATGTACGTTTTTATTCTGATTTTTATGGTGTTGTGGGGGGGGGGCAGTGATCACTGGGGCAGTGTGTGGGGGTCTGTACTTTGCAACTGCAGTGGTTATCTGGTCACTTTGGATACCTTTTTGGCACTTAGACCTGGTTTTACATAGCCTAAGTCACAACGTACAAGTTCCGTCCAGCAGCCTCATTAAATTTTCGGTTAAACTTGCAGTTTGACTGTTTAGATCAGCCCACGTCCCTCCCAAATCCTGCCCTCACCACTCTTCCTAAAATGCCCCTTTAAGCTCTAGTCATACAGCAGCACTGAAAAGGCCTAAGTCATTTTTAGATATGTCTAAAACCCGGTTGGATTATCGGCACTTGGACGACTTGTCTCACTGATCGTCCAAGTGCCAATTTAAGCCGGTTTTTAGACATATTACCATTTTGATTATGTGCCCCATAGGGTTTTTGTGGGTTTTAGTGGGCTCACACTTTCCACCATAAATGTAGTGGTTAGAGTGGCTTATGGGCCTGGTTCTTCCTCTTTATGGTTCACTAGCCCATCCACCAAGTTACTTAAGACACCTGTGTGATGCTCTACTAGGCTTTCCCATACCACATGCTGAAGAGACAGGTATGCACCCTTTCATTCAGATCTTTGTGGGGTGGGAGGGGGTTAGTGAACAGTGTGGGAATGTGAGAGGGGCATACCTTACTGTATCCAGAGGTCATCTGGTCAGTTTGCGTACCTTTGTGGCACTTAGACGCTTCTAAAACAGGTCTAGCTCTGAAAATCTAAGTTCCATCCAGGATATCTTGAAAAAGGTTTGATTATTGTCGCAAGAAATCCAAGTCAAGTATGCCCATAACATGCTTCCCAGCATGCCTCCTGGAACTCTGGATGAACAGCGGGAGAAATGTCTCACTAGACATCCAGGAAAACGGCTTTGATTAATGGTACTTGGTTGCCCCGGCGATTAGGATGTCCAAGTGCAGACTTAGACAGTTTTTTGGACTTTTCAATTTTTCGATTATGAGCCCCATAATCTCCAGGGAGATAACAGTTTTTTTGCTGCTAAGTTCTTTCCTTTTAAAATTCGTTGAGGCAAAGAGAAAAGAAGAGGAATGCCCAAAATCAAAGTGGGTAAGAAGCAAGCATTTGGACTGAGCTTGAATATTTTGGCCTAATGGGAAGCCAATGCATGATTATTGTTGGCTTTAGTCCAGATGTGAAAGTCCATTCTAGCTAAATTAGAAAAGGTACAGAGAAGGGAAGTGAAAATGATAAAAGGGACGGAACTACTTCCCTTTGAGAAAAAGTTAAAGTGGCTAGGGCTCTTCAGCTTGGAGAAGAGATGACTCAGGGGTGATATAATAGAGGTTTATAAAATACAGAGTGGAGTGGAAAGGGTAGATGTGAATCGCTTGTTTACTCTTTCTAAAAATACTAGGACTAGGGGTATGAGATGAAGCTATTAAGTAGTAGATTTAAAACAGACTAAAAGAGAAGTTCATAGGCCATTATTGAGATGGCTTGGGGAAATCTACTGCTTATTCCCAGGATAAGCAGCATAAAATCTGTTTTCGGCTTGGGATCTAACTAGGTACTTGGGACCCTGGTTGGCCACTGTTGGAAACTGGATGTTGGACTTGATGGACCTTCGGTCTATCCCAGTATGACAATGCTTATGTTTTTAAAGAATATAGAGACTGTAGCTGTCAGGATATGCTCAGTTCCAGTAGTATTTTAGAATAAGCTTTGCTAATGTAGTGCCTTTCCTAAATACCTGCAGGAAGGCACATGCATTTGGCTGCATGTGCTATGGGAATGGCTTACACATATTGAAAAATTGAAAGGCACAAACGGAACAGCTTCTATATGGAAGTCCAGGCCATACACCTTCCATATGTAAGTAATACTGCTTTCACGTGTTTCTGCCCCATTTCAAAAACCTGGGCAGGTAAGTATTGCCAATTACATAGTGAGACTGAAATTTTGATTTTTCTTCATTGCCAAGGTAAGCACTTTTTAAAAATCCGTGCATACCTAGGAGCCGGTATGAAACCTGAAGGGAATTTTTCCCCCACTATCCACTTGGATTCTCTTTGTTAAATGGTAAATTCACATGTACCTTTTTACCCACCCAATACATGCCCAAACTACACCCCTCCCATTCCCCCTTTAAGCCTCTGTGTAGTTTGAATCTCCATGTGTATGCAAGTAAATGCCATTACTTACATGTGGATGTGTTTCTACAATAAAAGTCCATGTCTGGTTAATCATATTTGCTCCTCTTCCTTTCTTTCTTATGGGTCATTGTAATTGTCTTTTGACTTTGATCTTTGCCAATGCAGCTCATTAAGGCCAGTGGGTAGTAATTGGCATGCGATATGTCCCACCTAACCAACTGTGTAAGTCTTCATTTGAAAAGGTTGACTGAAAATGTGTCTCAGTGGAAGCAAAATCAAGTGCCAGCATGACATCCTAGCTAATATGGGGAGGGGGGGGGGCTATTCAAGTGAATGGTTTTAAACTTGACAGTCAGTTTTTATGTATCTCTTTTTTGCTGATCGACTCCAATAGGTGGAGTGAGCTTTGAGCAATTCTTATTGAAGTCTTTGATTTGAAGGGGATTTGGGCACTGGAAGCTATCTTGTGTTTTGGTGTCTAACCTCTCTCATTTACTCCCCCACCCCCACCCCGTTTTGTCAAGCCGCATTAGGGTTTTTTTTATTGCCGACCACTGCGCTATAAGCTCTGGTGCTCATAGAATCCCTATAGTGACGGAGCTTTTACCGCAGCGACCGGCAATCAAAAAAACCTTAATGTGGCTTGATAAAATACTGACAAAGAACAAGCTCCGAGCCACATAGGGAGGATCGATGACAAATCGGCCGAACCCTTGGGGCCAATCGGCTAGGTGTAGGATAGATTAGGGGTGAGCGGAGGGGAGGTCGCCCCTCTCGATCCAGCAACAAATGTTCTTCTCCTTATAACTCTTGAAATAACTAATGATCTACTCTTTTTAACGTTAGTATTGACAAATGTTCTTCCATTGTAACCCCCCTTTCATAAATCTTTTATAATCCGCCTTGAACTGCAAGGTAATGGCGGAATAGAAGTCTCCAATGTAATGTAATGTAATGTAATTACCATTAATCTCACATGTCTCTTTCTAGGAAGCACTATACTGCTTATAGGACCCTTTTACTAAAGCTTAGCATGCACTAACAGAATTAGTGCATGCTAAGTGCTTTGTATCATTTATACTGTATTTTTGGACCATATGATACTTAGCACACACTAACAGACCCTATAATAATAATAATAATAATAATAATAGTGTCAGAATATAGAATTTATTATTGCTTCCAAGACTTCTTTCCCTTTATCAGTACCACTGCTTTTACAAGTTTCTTCTGATCGATATTGAAATGTGCATCTTGTCCCCTAATCTTTTTAGAATATAGTGATATTAGGTTCCATAGCAAACTGGAACATCTGCTGCACCAGGTGCCTTGGTTCATTGCAAACATAAATATCTGCGATGCTGATAGCACATTCATTTAATTTTCGTAGCCTGTATAGAAGCCAGGAATGTCTGTCTGTAAGTAATGAAGGTTTAAGGGGTCAAAAACCTGGGATTTCAGAGAATGAAGTGAAAACTTGTACAAAGCTTCTCACTGTATATAGCAGGCAAAGTCATTTGCTACTGCTCGGACTAGTCAAGAAGATATGGACGGCCGGTTTAGAATATTTCCAATGATTATTTTCTGCCAGATCATGGTAGGTCATAAACTTGGAACCTTTAAGAATTTGCTTCTTTTCCCTCATTATTGCTGGAGCAGAAGCTGAAGGACATGGATGGCCCTGACCTGGTACCTTTTATTGTTAAGAAAATTATTACCGAATATATCTATCCACCATCTTGCAGGACTATACAGCATAAGAATGTTTCAAAACAAATTGTGAAACATGTTAGAAGCTGGAATTCTTACTCACCTATGATTTAATACACTTTATTATTTTGGCTTCTGCAGGGTGAACAGCAATAAATAACACCTGTGTTAGGAAGGAAATAGTCATAATGGGAGGTAATTTCATAACACACTGTCTATAAAAATTCTCAAATAAGTGCCTGTTTTGGGTCTATTTGGCTTTTTAAAAATAGGCTTTCAGAGCTATTTTTAATAGCACCCAAATGTTCTAGAGAAGTGGTCTCAAACCCGCGGCCCACTAGGTACTATTTTGAGGCTCTCGGTATGTTTATCATAATCACAAAAGTAAAATAAAACAGTTTCTTCATCATATGTCTCTTTAGCTATAAATGACAATATTATTATTAAGGGCTCCTTTTACGAAGCTGCATTAGGGCATTAACGCGTGAAATAGCGCACGCTACATTGCTATGCGCGCTAGACGCTAACGCCAGCATTGAGCTGGCATTAGTTCTAGCCACGTAGCATGCAGTGTAGCACTAGCGCACCTTAGTAAAAGGAGCCCTAAGACTTAGCCAAAAGGAAAGATTTATAAACTATAGTTTTACCTCATGCAAAATTGTCATTTCTTTAATAAGACATAAACTATTTTTTTCTGAGGCCCTCCAAGTACCTACACATCCAAAATGTGGCCCTGCAAGGGTTTGAGTTTGACACACTGTTCTAGAGGATGATCCAGAGTTTTGTAAATTTTAGGGAAGACATAGAAAACAGGAATCCTTGGATTTGTCTTGTTCAAAATGATGGTAATGTAAAACCCCTGGGTTGACTTATCGAGTATGCCTATGAATCATTATTTAAATCCCTTTCTGTATTATGCTGAATTATTTCTAAAAATGTTGTAAGAAACATTCTTTCACAAAAACATGATTCTACCTATTTTTTTACAGTCTTATCACAGAGATAAGTAGAACAGCCAGCTAAGAAAATGATGGATGAGGACGACGACGACATACTGACTTGTGTCTTGAAATATGCTACAGCGGTTAACTCTATAACAAAGATTTTGAAATGACATTAGAGCAGTGGTCTCAAACGTGCGGCCTGGGGGCCACATGCGGCCCGCCAGGTACTATTTTGAGGCCCTCAGTATGTTTATCATAATCACAAAAGTAAAATAAAACAGTTTATTGATCATATGTCTCTTTATCTATAAATGGCAATATTATTATTAAGACTTACCTCATGCAAAATTGTTATTTCTTTAATAAGACATTAACTATTTTTTCTGAGGCCCTCCAAATCTACAAATCCAAAATGTGGCCCTGCAAAGTGTTTGAGTTTGAGACCACTGCATTAGAGTATGCTGGTAGTGTTATAACAATAAATGTTTATAATGCTGACTGTCTTGTTTTTTACCTCCTAATAAATATTATTCTTAAAAATTGTTTTTCTTTTCTTTTTTATGCAAAATATAATTTAAATAGTGTGTGATTTCCTTACAACATGCTCAGTACTCCTCCACCCAAGTCATTAACAACATGCAACGACCATCATTTGAGTTGTAGAGAACCATCATTGCACATATATGTTCTCTCCTAACCTAATGCAATAAATCTCTAAGTTGTCCACTGACTGTAGTAACTCTTATGCATGCTAAATTAGCATAAATAATCTCTACTTATCTTAGATGCTATTCTTCAGTGATTATTTTGGGGATATTGTTCACGCAGGAAGAGACCTCGTTTGAACTTTAAACCCTCATCACCATGCGATGATGTTTCCCTACAACTCAAATGATGGCTGTTACACATTGTTAATGACTTGGGTGGAGGAGTACTGAGCACATTGTAAGGAAATTACACACTACTTAAATTTATATTTTGCAAAAAAATTAAAGAAAAACAATTTTTAAGAATAATATTTATTAGGAGGTAAAAAAAACAAGACAGTCAGCATTATAAACATTTTTTGTAGAGCTTTGGATTCCTGCCCAGAAATAGCTATGAAGAAAAAATTAAAAAAATTTAAATTGAATTAGGTTGGGCAGACTGGATGGACCATTCGGGTCTTTATCTGCCGTCATCTACTATGTTACTCTGTTATGTTACTAAAATGAATGCTGTACATTTAAAATAAAGTATCCCAAGCTTTGTTTAGTTTAAACTGGTGTTGTTACCATGCTTTATTGAAAAGAGAATGAGGACTGCTTTTAGTGCTACTACTACTAATATTAATTATTCCTATAGCGCTACCAGATGTACGCAGCACTGTACAGAGTCACAGAGAAGACAGCCCTGCTCAAAACAGCTTACAATCTAAACAGACAAGACAGACAAACAGGATTCCACGGATACAGTTAAGGGGAACGGTTAATGTGCTGGCTGAGTTGGTGGGCAATGGGGAGTAGGGTTATGGTTTGAAGTCTATATCAAAAAGGTGGGTTTTTAGTCTGCTTTTAAACAAGGGGAGGGGCTTGGCGGACAAACTCAGGTAATTTATTCCAGGCGCAGGGGCAGCTAGATGAAAGGAATGAAGTCTGGAATTGGCAGTGGAGGAGAAGAGTACAGCTAAGATCAGCTTATCTGAGGAACGGAGTTCTCTGGGAGGTGTATAAGGAGAGAGAAGAGAGGAGAGATATTGATTAGTAGAGGGCGAAAGAGTTGCTATGTCCTCAGATGTGTTTTCACCCAACAGAGTAAGAACAGACCACCAGGCATTTTGCCTGTATGAATTGTACAATTTGTGAAGTTATATTGGAGCTGCTGATTTTCAAGAATCCATTAGATAGAAGAAAATATAAATTGAGATTGTATACTATGTGGTTTATTGCGTACAGTGTCCTTGTAGTAAGCTATATGTAAATAGGAGAGAAAAGGAAGTACCTCCCCCTCTCCCCCTCCCCCCCCGGGAGGAATCACCGCCATCGGGGCCAGCAGCAAAGATGAAGGAGAGAGCAACCGGCGATTTCCCTGTGAATCCGGAAGCGCTGCCACTGCAAACTGTGGCAGCACTCTGGGTCACAGAGGAAGGGGATGGAGGCAGTGAAGGCTACGGAGAAGCCAGTGGGGCCCATGGAGCACTGAAGAGGCAGATCACTCTGCTGTGCAAGCCGCTGGCTTAAGGCAGGAGCCAGCAGTGAAGAGAACCCTGATGTGTAGGAGGAGGGCCGATCAGCTGACTCCCTGTGAGCTTGGAGGGGTTGCAAACCGCAGGGAGAAAAGAGAGGCAGAGCTGGGAGCCAACTAGGAACACTGGAACAACAGTCAATCCCTGGCACCTTTCGCCCTCGCTACGCCATTGCCACCACCTACCTCCTACACGGACGAGGCTGAGCCTCCAAATGAGTCACCAACACACGATCATTATGGTGAACCATGGTTTCCCTTACATTCTCCCTCAAACACTGGTTCCTATTTTATCTCACTTTACTTCCACAGTTAATTCTATGACAGTCTGCCAGATAGTTTAACTTTTATTTATATCCACATACTGTTTTAACATATCCAAACACTTTTTTAACATTTTATTTTCAATTTATAAAACTTTCATTTCAGTCAAATTTGTATCCTATTCTTTCAGAGCTGCCATTTGTATTACGAGAGCTTCAGAAAATTCAACTTTTGTGTACTGATACATCAGAACAGTAAAGGGCTCCTTTTACTAAGCTGCGATAGCGTTTTTAGCGCGTGCAGAATTTTAGCGCTATGCAGCCAGAACTAATGCCAGTTCAATGCTAAAACTGCGCTAAAACTGTTAACACAGCTTTGTAAAAGGAGCCCTAAGTTTTAAGTAGATGTTCCCTGGTTCCCTTGCTACTTTAGTTTTCACTTTGTTATTTCTTTGTATAATTTTATTTGACACTTTTCTTTACCTTTGTATTTTATTATCTAAATAATCTAAATCTATTATCTAAAGCACAGGTGTCAAAGTCGGTCCTCGAGGGCCGGAATCCAGTCGGGTTTTCAGGATTTCCCCAATGAATATGCATGAGATCTATGTGCATGCACTGCTTTCAATGCATATTCATTGGGGAAATCCTGAAAACCCGACTGGATTACGGCCCTCGAGGAGGGACTTTGACACCCCTGATAAAGCATAAATTTATTCATGTACCCTCTCCTTTGCAAAGCCGCACTACTATTTTTAGCGCCGGCTATGAGCATCCAAGTTGTCCCCGGCGTGGCTGGCGCGACTTTGTAAAGGGAGCTCAGAACAGTTTACATGAATTTATTCAGGTACTCAAGCATTGTTCCCTGTCTGTCTCAGTGGGCTCACTATTTAATGTACCTGGGTCACAAGAGGAGCAGAGTGGGATTGAAGCCACAACCTCAGGGTGCTGAGGCTGTAGCTTTAACCACTGCACCAGACTCTTATGGTGTTTATTATTAGTTTCTCAATTACAGTACATACAGTATTATGGATGTATGTGTATTAGTAGTTTTTATATGTGTTTATTCTTGTTATTTTATTTATAATGGACGCGTTAGATTTTAGCGTGCACTAAGACGCACTGGCGCGCCTTAGTAAAAGAATCCCTTAGTTTGGCTCCTGATGCAGACCTGTTGGCCGAAACATGACTCGTGTCGAATCATTTATGCTTTTACTACAGCGTTGTCCGATAAAGCCCGACTGGTGATTGTTTCCAAGTTTCCATTGGTCCGCTGTTTACTCCATTTCTTCTGTTGCTTGAACCATGGAGCTGCACAGAGTGCTATTTATCTTGTTTGGTGTGGGGATTGGATCCATGACCAAAATGAGCGAGGATTCTTACCCTACAGCAATGCAAACTGGTCATGTAAGAGGCAGCTTGAGCTAATCCAGATGCTGTGACCAGCATACATAAAGGAGGTAGCAGCAAAAAGCAGCCCTACACCACATAATGTTAATGCATTTCAATCCTAAAGGAATTAAATGCAACAATATCATAGCAGTAACCTGGATACCCTTCCAACTCTGGGCTCAGCATCCTTGGTACCTCAACTTGTGCAGTCTCGTCACACCAGCAAATGGTAGTCTCTGCACCCTAGTTATCACTACCAGGGCCTTCCTATACACCTTAGCACTCTAGATCAGGATCACAGTTAGGTAGTCCTCAGTATCACTCGAGGTATCTAAGACTTGAAATGTGAAACCTTCCAATGTTTTTTCTGAATGTTTTTTTTTTAAATGTCTTTATTGATATATGAAACAGCTGCATGGAGTGCTTGGCATCAAAATAAGAAGTCACTGTCCCCCCCTCCTAGACTACTGGCATTTCACACCCCAGTGTGTTTGAAAGGGGCAGAATGGGACTGTCAACCCATGGCATGGGAGAGGAAGAAAAATGTAAGATGTGCTCAATTCACTGTAAATAAAAGCACATTTATTCAAGAGAAATATCTGGCTGAGCTTATTCTATGCAGCCAGGCCCTACTTGTAGGGATGTGGGTTTCCTCATTTGTTGCAAGTTCAGCATCCTCATCAGTATCTAACCGCTCTAGCAGCCCTCTCCCCCCCCCCCCACCCCCCGGTACCGGGTGTGCTGGAGAAATGTTATGGAGCATACAGCATGTCATGAGTATTTATTTAATTTTATAGTCCATCCTTCCCAGGAGCCCAGAACGGGTTTCAGAAATTTCTTTTTGGGGGGGTGGGGGGGGGGGGAGGAAGAATCTATAGGAATCCCTCTCTGTCTGTCCAGACACTCAAAAGAGTTTTTCAGAAGCCAAAAGACCCTTTCAATTTTAGCCTGGTTTAACAATGGGCCTTATTGTAATGTTCCTCTTCCTTACTTTGGGGTCCCATAATGGAGGCCATGAGCCAGCTTCTTTGAAGGTAGCCCTAGAACTTGCATGCAAAAGAGAAATAAAAACAAAACAACTAAGTAGGTCTTCGTGACATTTGGAGCATTGAGATAAAGCATCAGATTACTGCGTCTCAATGGCCACAAATTTGGACTTGGAGGATGAGATGTACGGTGTCTGTATCTATGAGACAAACTTGGTTTTTTTTTGTTACATAAAGCAGTTTGGACCCCAGTTCGGTTACAGAAATTAGATAGTTCCAAGTCTAATAGGTGTTGGCACTGTCATCTCGAACCCGGGACATTAGATCATTTATTATTTTATTGTCCCTTTATACTTCAATTTTGGAGATCCATTTGGGATCAGATAAACAAAGTAATGGAAAATCCACTGGCAATTACATATGGCACTATGATGAGAGCTAAAAGCCAAATATCATCTCACAATAATAAACTTCTATTTATTATGACAGGGGTTGCCATACAACTTATTCTAAGGAATTGGAAAAACTGGGATAGACTGAACTATTCCTTTTGGTGGGAGTCACTCTGTCATGTTTTTAAGATGGAACGTAATATGGCCATACATCAGGGATATTATAAGAAGTTTCTGAAGATTTGGGAGCCATTGACAAAATTTTGCAAAGAGTGATTAGTGATTATGCTCTTTGGTCATACACATCCAGGGTGGGTGGGCGGGAGGGCGGGTTGGAATGTATTTTTCAATTCTCATTTTGAGTGTAGTTCTTAGATATAATTATGGGGGGGGGGGGCGGGGTGATAATCTTTTTGTCATAGATTATAATTGTAATTGTATTTAAGTGCTTGTATTTTATTTTGCACTTACTTATGGCTTTAAAATGAATAAAGAAATTAAAAAAAACAACTAAGTAGGGTGAAACGTCCAGCCAGCTTTTGTGAGCAAGAACTTCCCTGCTTTAACAAATGCTGTAGGTCAGCAAGATGTCTAAACTAAGGGGTCCTTTTATTAAGGCATACTCATGTGTCTTAGTGCGTGCTAAATGCTAATGAGTGGCAATGCGTCCATAGGATATAATGGACGCATTAGCACGTGTTAGCATTTAGTACAAGCTAAGACGCACTAGCGTGCCTTAGTAAAAGGATCCCTAAACTGAGTAGGAGCTGAATATTGTCATTTTCTGAATAGTTTTTTGGCCCTCCCTTGATCTTCCTATAAACTGGCCTGAAAAAAAGCATTGGAAAGTATCTGACTGCCTAGTGATTTAAATGGCCCAATATTGTCTCTATATTTGTTTAAAAAAAAATGCACAGCTAATGGCCCACCATGGCTAATACAGAACCCCTTTGAATATGAAGCCAATTATTTATACTGTATTTAGAATGCAAATTGCTACTGTTCCGTGTTATATACTGAAAATTATTTCACTCTGCTCCTCTCTGTAGAATGCTGGTAGAGTGCCTTCTCTGGCATTGTTTTGCATGTCTAAATATTTTGTAAGCATCACATGTGTGATAAAATAATTGTTGCAGTCTTCCAGATGTGGTGGTTTTGCATATTAAAAATCAAAGAAAGTTATGAGATTACATTTGTTTTTCTATGCAGTAGGAAACAATCTGATTATAACCACAATAATTCACTTCTGAAAAAGCCAAATAAATAGAAAAATACTCCAGCTACAAGAAAATAAATTGACTATAAACTAGTGGTAAGGAAAGGGCAAATAGCATGTGATTTTTTTTTTGCTTTTTTTTTTTTAGAGCGGCCTACATCTTATTTTAATTTTTAGTGAATCAGGCCCAGAGCAGAAAAAAAATCTCTATTGGGGACATGATATGAAACTGACAGCTAGTTTATAAACGAGACCTATCTTATTGCTTGGAGAAGCTTTAAAACTGATTGTTAGAATACCAAATTGACACCAATGGGGGTCATGTAAATAAATATGCATGCCTCACCAGTTCAAAATAATAAAATTCCAATGTGTGCAAGCCTGCTTGTTGAACATATGTTTGAGGCACGGCTAAGCCATCTGGCTCAGTGTCAAGCATTTACACCAACTGCAGTCTTACAGTACCTGACAGCAGAAAATCTTTATTCCCTTGGTGTTTGGGCACAAATGGAGAAATATTATTGAAATGATTATCTGCATCAAGACTCAGATTTGGTTTGACATTTAGCTGGCTCTATTTAATCCAAAGGGTTGTCTGAAAGAATGAAGAGAAGGCTTCTTCTAGAAGATGCTGAAAGCAGACAGGGAAAACCAATGATTAATGAGACTGAAAGCCTGGATGGACCCTCTCCACCTTCACCCAGACCTCTGTGCCAAGAACTGCGTATAAAATTACTCTGAAGCTTTTCATAATTTGTCAGCAAGATGCTCACAATTTCACAGAGGCTCTTTTTGGAACCTCATCAAAACAAAAGAAGCACTTGTCATTCTTACTGGTTATTTGGTATCTGTGGGTAAAATGCATATCTGTATATTACACAGAAACTTAGAAAATGATACATCAAGTCTCCCTACCCATATTGTCCACTATTCCTTCCTCATCCTCAGAGATCCTAAGTGTTTGTCCCATATTTTCTTAAATTTACATGTCTTTCTCTCCATGAATATTTTCTTAAATTTACATGTCTTTCTCTCCATGAGCTCCACCAGGAGGCTGTTCCAGGCATCCACCATCTTTCCATAAAGAAGTATTTCCTTAGGTTACTCCTGAGTCTGTCCTGTTTCTCCTTCATTTTATGCCCCTCTCATTCCAGAACTTCTTTTCAACTGAAAGAGACTCACCTAAAGACTCAAAAAGCAGTGGGACTTATGATAAGTTTGAAACATATGAATGGCTGTGTCAATCAGCAAAGTTCAGTGCGCTAGGAGACTTTAATGGATCAGACCAACTGCTTAGGCATACTGTATGTCCTTCTTAATGCCTAAGCAGAGAATAAAGGAAATACAGTAAAATCTTGGATTGCGAGTAACTTGGTGTGCGAGTGTTTTGCAAGATGAGCAAAATGTTTTATTAAATTTAACTTGATAAATGAGCGTTATCTTGCAATACGAGTACGTACTGTATGCGCCAATGTCAACAGAGTCAATGGTTCTCTCTCTGATGCTGCGAGGTCTTGAAATACAAGTATGTACAGTATATGCACGTTACGTCATCACAACTAAGCCAATGGTTCTTCTCTGATGCTGCGAGGTCTTGCAATACAAGTGCACACTGCATACGCATGTCCCATCTGAGCTGATGGTTCTTCTCTCTCTGACGCGGCGGGAGTGTAGTGGCTGTTCTAAACGAGCGAGGTCTTGCAAGTGCAGGTTAGTTTGTTTTACTCTATATGTTTTTACTTTGTACAATACAGTTGTGGAACGAATCGTCTGAGTTTCCATTATTTCTTACGGGGAAATTCACTTTGATATGCAAGTGCTTTAGATTACAAGCATGTTTCTGGAACAAATTATGCTCGCAAACCAGGTTTTACTGTATTTCATATTCTTGCTTTTATTACTTGTGGTGACCTTGACCAAGTCATTCTGGAGCCCTTCTACTACAATACACTAGAATCTGGCTTAATGCAAGTCTACAAGGGCTTTTTGTTGTGTTTTTTTAAGGCCCCACACTAATTTTACCATTTATGCAAGAAACCTGCAGAAACTTAACACAGGACCACTTGCTACCTCCCATTAAGAAGGTGCTAAGTATTTCCACATTAAGGGCTCCTTTTGCAAAGGTTCGCTAAGTGTTTTAGCGCCCGCTAAATATTAGCACACCCTAACCACATGCTAAACACTAACGTGTGCATGTTAGTCAATGGACATGTTATCGGTTAGCGCATGCATATATTTAGCGCACGCTAAAACGCATAGCGCACCTTAGTAAAACAGGGGGTAAGTCTGCAATATCCAGTTAGCGGGTGCTAATCATAATGTACATGGTGGATATTATTTCCAATATTCTTCTAAGGAGAGAATCAGAAAAGGTTTTATACAGTGAAAAAAGTTTAATCTATTAGACTCATTAAATATAACCAACCACATCCGATAGTGAGTACAGGACTCTATCCAGTCGAACTTAGAGCTCTCCTTCTCCTTTATCAATGAACAATACAAATAACAGTTCAAATGATGACAACATTCAATAATAGGAGTAAAGGAGTACTTATCTTCATTGGAAAGTGTATTATAAAGTCCTGGACTCAGCTGTAGATCCAAAGTGCTTCGTACTCTTCACATATGAGTCCAGGACTTTATAATACACTTTCCAATGAAGATAAGTACTCCTTTACTCCTATTATTGAATGTTGTCATCATTTGAACTGTTATTTGTATTGTTCATTGATAAAGGAGAAGGAGTGCTCTAAGTTCGACTGGATAGAGTCCTGTACTCACTATCGGATATGGTTGGTTATATTTAATGAGTATAATAGATTAAACTTTTTTCACTGTATAAAACCTTTTCTGATTCTCTCGTTAGAAGAATATTGTATTTTGAATAAGAGAATCTTGTTTATATTGACTAATATAATTCCATTTGTAGTGAGTGTGTGGATATTATTTCCACCCTCATTCCATGCCTGTTCTCCAAAATACATTCCAGAAACTAATGCATGACTAGAGCTGGGAAATAGAGAATGACACAGGGACAAATTTTTCCCTGTCCCTGCGGGACTCATTTTCCCATCCTGGCAAGTTCTTTTCCTGTCCCTGCCACATTCCTACAACTCTGACCTCAACTGCACATGCCTCAAACACTTTAAAATCATAAGTGTTTGAGGCTTTGCAGTTAAAGTAGAGCTTAAAGGAATGGGGCATGGGACGGGACAGGGAAATTGAGTTCCTTTGGGGATGGGGACAAATCTGTCCCCATGTCATTCACTACTGGGAAACAGGCAAAATACTGCATAATGCTGTTTCTGTAGCCTGTTTATTCCATGCTGAGCGAGCATAAGGGCTTAGCACCCTTTAGTGGAAAGGCCCCATTATTTCCCATTGTCTCAGATACCCACTTAAACTCTTTCGGCAGTGACATATCATATCTGAATACTTATCACCACTGTATAGTGCTGCATACGTCCTGTAAAGTTATAAAATAGTATTATTACCATGTTTTCCCAAAAATAAGACCGTGTTTTATATTCATTTGAGGCCCAAAAAAGGCACTAGGTCTTATTTTCAGGTAGGGCTTCTATTTTTCATGTGCACGATCATCTCTCCCTTCCTCACCTTCACCTCAATTCTTCCTCTTTCCTTTTTCCCACATGTGCAACATCTTTCCTCCCCTCTCACCCATTCCCTTGTGCCTTCCCTCTGCAGCATCTTTCTATCCCTCCATCCCTCCCATCCCCCGTGCAGCAGAACCCTTGCCCAGCATCCATCCTTCCCTCCCTCCCATCTCTCGTGCTGCAGAACCATTTGCCCAGCTTCCATCCTTCCCTCCCTGTGCAGCAGAACCGATGAAGCCCCGCTGACGCTCCATCCTTTCCTCCCAACCGATCCCCGCCAATCACGACCATAAATTCCTTTCCAGCTGAGGAGCGTTGGGCCAGCAGCAGTCACAGGCTGCTTCGCGGCCTTCTCGCTGGGGCCTTCTGTGTGCTGCGTTACTGATGATGTCTTCAGTACAAAGAAGGCCCCAGCAAGAAGGCCACAAAGCAGCCTGCGAGTGCTGCTGGCCCAACGTTCCTCTGCCGTAAGGTATTTATGGTCACGGTTGGCAGGGATCGGTTGAGAGGAAAGGATAGAAGGTCAGCGGGGGTTCAGCAGTTCGGCTGTGTGGGGGGTGGAGCGAGGGGGAAGCATGGCTGCCTACGACTAGGGTTTATTTTCAGGAGTAAGGCTTATATTAAGACCTACCCCGAAAATCATGCTAGGGCTTATTTTCGGGGTAGGTTTTATTTTGGGGAAACATGGTATTTTAATTAACATCATAAGCAAAAGCATGCCTTTACGGGGCAGCTGTGTAAAATATATGTTCACAGATTACATACATAAATCAATGTTCACAGATTACATACATAAATTCCATTCTATTCTAGTTTCTAGATATAGTATTCTAGGTCCATTAAGCCTAATATCCTGTTTCCAATAGTGGCCAACCCAGGTCATAAGTACCTGAACAAGATCCCAAAGAGTAAAACAGGCTTATTCTAGAAAAAAAAGCAGTAGATTTTCCCATCTTAATAATGGCTTATGGACTTTTAGGAAGCTATCCAACCCCTTTTTTTAAACCCTGCTGAGCTAACTGTTTTCATCACATTCTCTGACAATGAATTTCTAGAGTTTAATTAAAGGTTGAGTAAGAAATATTTTCTCTGGCTTGTTTTATAAATCTACTATGTATTAGCTTCATTGCGTGCTCCTTGGTCCTGATATTTTTGGAAAGAGTAAACAAGCAATTCACATCTACCTGTTCCACTCCACTCAGTATTCTGTAGACCTTTATCATATCTCCCCTGAATCTTCTCTTCTCCGGGCTGAAGAGCCCTAGCCACTTTAGTTTTTCCTCATAGAGAAGTCTTCCCATCCCTTTTATCATGTTGTCACCCTTCTCTGTATTTTTTCTAATTCTAAACTGATTGGCACTCCCTCTAGCCTCCACCGTCTCACAACACCCCGACACCCATCCTCCCCCCCTCCAACAGTGTGAGAGATGCTTACTCCTTCCCACCGCTGCCATCGCACAATCCTCCGACACCCCCCTGGCAACGGGACAGATGCCCACTCCTGCTTCCGCTGTCGTACAACCCCACGACATCCCCCCCCCCAGCAGCATGAGGGATGCCCATTTCCTCTCACCGCTGTAGTTGCTCCATCGGAGGGGCTTTAAGTGCCTGAGCCAATCAGAGTCTTAGGCCCATCCCTGGTGCATCCCAGGATGCACTGGGAAGGGAAAAGGCCCACCATTTTGAAGATGCAGGCCTGTCAGATGGAGGGAGTAGGCATCCCTCTGGCTTGCCTTTGTGAAGAAGGTAGGTAAGGTCAGGGAGGGGGAGAGTCATTGGAGGCATGGGGAGGGAATGGGCATCCTTCCTGCTGCCAAGGGGAAAATTGGGGGAGATTGTGCAACGGTGGCGGCAGGAGGGAGTGGGCATCCTTCCAGCTGATCTTCAATTTGGGGGTTTCTTTTTTTTAATCTGCAGGGGGGGGGGGTGTCTGAACTGTCAAACCTTACTTTTCTGTCAGTGCCTAAGCCAATCAGTGCTCAGACACTGATTGGAAAGTAAGGCTAAGACAGCTCAGATCCTGCCGGAAAAATTTGCCTGCAAATGTGCTACAATGAGGTTAGGGAATCACCCGTCGATGGTAGAGAATTGCCCAGAGTGCTCATTTTAATATTAATGACCTCATTGTACTACATTTGCATGGCAGAGTCAGAGACAGCTAGGAAGCTCATAAAAGACCACGGTGAGCCATTCTGATAATCGGCCATTAAAATACTGCCCCACTAAACTGGCTGGAGCAGGTTTCGTGACTACGTTAAAGGCACGATAAGTTTTGAGAATCTTCCCCTTAGATACCTAAATTTGAGGGTATACTATAGCTAATATAGCTTCTTGGCAAATTCGTATTACAGTACATTACACTTTGAATTTATATTCTGCAAAAACCTACTCAGTTCTATGTGGATTATGATAAAGTCCAGAACACAATATCTGGGAATTACAATATAAGAACAACACATCCACTGATAAAATTAACCCACTTATTTTTGATTTGCTTATGAAATATTAAATAATCTTGTAAAGATCGAATTGATGGAGGGAGAGAGTTTCAGGTCGAAGCTGCTTATATTTAATGAAGAAGATAATAGTCTAAAAGCTCTAATCAGGTCTTAGTTTCTAAATTTATGCTCTTAGCTTGACTAGGCTCCTTAATTTAGCATATTAAAGTCAGGAAAGGAGGACGTTAGGAGCTTAGTCTTAATTTTCTGCATGGGGGAATTCTATAAGGAGCTGCCTAGTTTTAGGCATTAGAAATGCACATAAATAGGGGCACAAGTATATGCATTGTCTTTATGGTGTGTATTTCCCAGTGGACATGCACATGGATGGATTTTAGGCAGAGTAGGGATGGAGTGCACAGTTTTGCATGCAAATTATAGAACACTATAGGGAGCAATAGCAGGGATAGGAATCGGGGCGAAAGGATGATAGAAAGAGAAGATAGAAAAAGGGAGAAACCAACACTTTTACATTCTTAAATCTCAACTTAGACAAGAAGTGAAGTGTGAAAACAAAGGAACCGTGTCGTGAACTTGAAGGAACGGGAACGTTTTAAGTGTAACTTTAAAGCCAGATAAGCAAAGATCAATGGGAATGGAGTTCCACAGGGTTGGACTCCGAATGCTGAAAAGCTTATGCCGAATAGATGAGAGGTGAATGGTGTGATGAGATGGCACCTGAAAAAGATTTTGATGCGAGGAGCGCAAGGATACTGAGGGAAAATAGGACATCAAGTACTGAGACAAATAGGAGGGGTGGCCAGAATGTAAAATTTTATGCGCCAAAAAAAGTGCGGAGAGTGTGGCGCAGTGGTTAAAGCTATAGCCTTAGCTCCCTGAGGTTGTGGGTTCAAACCCATGCTGTTCCTTTTCACCCTGGGCATGTCACTTAATCCCCCCCCATTGCCCCAGGTACTTTAGATGGATTGTAAGCCCGCTGGAACAGACAGGAAAAAATGCTTGAGTACCTAAATAAATTCATGTAAACTGTTCTGAGCTTCCTTGGGAGAACGGTATAGAAAATTGATTAAATAACTATGTAATTTGAGAGGAGAATGGCAACCAGTGCTCTGAGTGTAGCTGGGGTGAGACATGGACAAACTGTATAGCACTGGTGAGTAGGTGAACTGAAGCATTCTGTACCAACTGAAGCCGGCAGGACTCACATTTACACACCTATAGAATACCAAGAGTTATATGCATATTTCCAGCATAAAAGTATGAGCATTAATTCCAGCCCTGTGGTTGATGTAAGAGCTAGCACCTACAGTATATGAATGTATAAACCATGTTATGCAGGGGTAGGCAATTCCAGTCCTCGAGAGCCGGGGCCAGGTCAGGTTTTCAGGATATCCACAATACATATGCATGAGATAGATTTGCATCTCAAGGAGGCAGTGCATGCAAATCCATCTCGTACATATTCATTGTGGCTATTCTGAAAACCTGACCTGGCTCCAGCTCTCGAGGACTGGAATTGCCTACCCCTGCGCTAGGTGAACTGGGTTTGATTCCCACTGCAGTTACTTATGACCCTGTGCAAGTCACTTAGCCTAGAGAATGACAGGGGGACAAATTTGGCTCAGCATGAAAATATAGGCAATCTTTTATAGAATTATCCCCACCCCCAATGCCTAAATTAGACTCTTGTGTTTAGGTAAATAAATGCAAAACTTGCATTTCAAGAGCACGTGTTTTAGGCACCTAAATTTAGGTAAATTTTAAGCTGAAAGAAAAAAAAAAAATACCAGGCCAAACATCTTCAAGAGTTTCTTACAATTGCATACTAATTTCATATAAAAATTTAATAGGCTCATAATATGAATAGAATAAAAATCCTTGATCTGCTCATTTCTACTTTTGAATACAATTACATGAAAGGGAAAGAAGTGAACTTCTGTTAAACATATGATCCTATTTGCTAAAGTGTACTAGGCTGTTAACAGATATACAGTACATTAGGTAGATATACTGTATGTACAGGTAGCACACATTAGGGCTCTCTTATACTAAGGGGCGCTAACCAATTAGTGCACAATAATCGAATTAACGCGCGCTAAATGCTAACTTGTTCATAGACTAACATGCACGCGTTAGCGTTTAGTGCGCGCTACTCAGTTTGCGCACCTTAGTAAAAGAGGGGCTAAGTCATGCATTAATGCTATTTTCCTGGAAGGGGAAAAGTGGGTGGGGCATGGGTAGAGAATAGGAGTGGAGAGTGTGTAGCACTGAATTTGCTGCCCTTTTTGTGCTCTAATGCGCGGTTAGCATAGGAGATGCTAAAGTCTTCCACAATAACTGCAAGCTGAGCACTGTATGAACTTCTGAGCTTCTGGGAGAACGGGATAGAAATCAAAATAAATAAATAATAAATAATGGGCATTTTAACATGATCACATACTATACATGCTCCTCATTAAGGACTGCATTAGTTTTGTATTTGTCTTGTATTGATCTCCTGCATTAACTGTAAAACCTAAAGACCCGATTCTCTAAATGGTGCCGATATTGGCGGTCGCCTATAAAAGCCGTTTAGAGAGTCACGCCTCTGGGAAAGATAGGTGTTGGAAATGTAGGTCAGGGTTTTCAAGGCCTACATTTCTGGCGCTTGTCATTGCTGTAAATTGCACCCATGTAGGAGCTTTACGGTACCTGATGCCACATCTGGCATTAAACTATTCAATAATGGCAATGTGGCAAGTGTCAATAAACTCCAAACCAAACTCCCTATCTTGCCACTGTAACTCTAAATGCAAGAACTATATAGTGGTATGAGTTACCCCCAGTGTTTTCATACCACTATATAGTTCATGCATTTAGAGTTACAGTGGCAAGATAGGGAGTTTGGTTTGGACCTCTGGCATTAGCCATGCCTATAGTGGTGTTAGGCGCTGGTAGGCACCTCCGGAGGAGCGATCCAATCATCTTTTGTTTAGGTGCTGGTAGGCACTGTAAATTTAATGTTGAATGTGGTTTCAAATGGTGTTTCCCAATTAGGCGTGTAGGGATAGTTCCGTATTCACACCTGTGGGTTAGGCCTCTATGATGTCACCAAGCCTGAACCATTGTCTCAAGAAATATCTCTGCAAGCAACTTTCCAGCATGAATTTTGCAAGAAGAAAGAAGTACACAGCTTTGCTGTTTCTGCCTGATGCATTATGGGTATGTACCAGAATGTTATACTATTCAAGGACAGTCATCTGTGCTTTAATAATGGGACAGTGTGAATCTTGAAGAAATTATCCTGTTCTTATCTATCTAACGGCCCTGGGTCTTCCAGCCTATATGATACTTTTCTACAGAAAGGCTATTCATCCAAGTCTGTTTCTGGATTGGTCCGAGAGGTCATCTGATGAGATACAAGAAAGACGGCTAATTAATTAATTAGTTAGTCTGTGATAAGGTCCGGGGAAGCTCAGATCTGCTCACAGATGTTCTAATTGTAAACTTTTTCTTTTAATAATTAGACCTGTAAGATACCTCGTGTGACTCTCTGCCTAAGAGAGAAATTCAGACATTTAAAACGGCTCTGAACTCGGCATGGAACGGGACTTGTTTGCGGATGATTTATAGCCTCATCAAGGATTGTCAACACGTGTGCCTTTAACAACAGGATTCCTGACGTACTCCAAGGCTATCAAGAACTTTTTCCTTCCACCTAATTTCGTCTGAGAGGCTGATCTTAAGGTGAGATTACGGAATTTACACTCTTAATAGCGGGGTTAGATAAGGATCACTTGTGATAAAGGATAAGGGTTGTAAAGCTCCATTGGTGATAATATAATCATTGGCTAATCAGGGGTTATTATTATAAGGAATTATTTAGTGTGTATTTAACAAGTAGAATCACTCAATTGTCTAACCATTAGATTGTGATAATTATGTACTGAGTCTCATTTGTGTAATCAGATATTTTGTGAACAATACTTAGATTCTGCAGCTGGTTTGTGAATTATATTTTTCTATTTTCATAATAAAGATATTTCTCATTAGCCTGGGTTTTGTGTCGTATAATTAGACCATGATATTTGGACTTGAATAAGAGGTTATGGTTTTCCCTAGACAACTTAACAGAGACGTAACGTGTTTAAAATACTGCTAAGTGAACCATAAATCCTTCTACAGGCGCAAGTAAGATGCCTACCAACGCCTACGTTTAGGCATCGTTTATAGAATTTCACTCAATATGCTTTAGTAAATGGGTCCCATAGTTTATTGTCCCATAGAGTCCCATTGTTTTATTACAGAAGTGCTATTGTAGCTTCCATTTTTTCCCATTGCTTAGGGCAGTGTCCCGCAAACTCTTTGGTGCCACGGCACACTAAATCCAGTGCTGCATCTGGAAGTGCGTGAATGTCGACACGATGACCTCATGTCGGCGTTTGCACATGCATGGAGGCACTCCAGCCGTGGCCCTGAACCTGTCACTTCGCCGGAGGGGATCCTGGAAGAGGGGAGGCACAGGGAGAGGAGGAGAGATGCCGGCGAAGAGGAGGGGCCATGAGAGGCCCATCCTGTAAGCAGTCATCCAGCGCCTCTCCTCTTTGCCGGCGTCTCTGGTGCCATGGCACACAGTTTGCGATACGCTGACTTAGGGAACTCAGACTTGGTCTAGCTTTTAATGGACAATTTAAGTCTGCTTGAATTTACCCATCCCCTTGCAACCCCAAAATAGGAACTTTTGAACACAGAGCAGATCTACAGTATCACACAAAAAAGGGACTGCTGGATATAAAATCAATATGTGGTGGAACACATGGTGAGAATATCTTGTTTAATTTATTCCATAACAATATCTAAAGCAATTCTGTGGTCTTCCGTAGGACATCATAAGGTTTCTATGTTCTCAAAGGATCTCTCCTTAATGACTTGCTTAAATAAATCCCCAAGAAATTAGATTCCTTTATGATATTAAGAACAATGAACAGAAGAAAAATATAATATGACATACTTAAACAGAAGGCTATAATTTCCAAACTGCATAAATTACATGTTTTCCCCATTATGATCCAGACAGGCAAACTGAACATTTTTGAAAGAAAATGACCAACGCATGATTAATTGCAAGCTCACAGATTTTGCGGCTTCAAGAGTAAATCAGCTGCTAAGAAGTGCTAACTTGCTAAAATATAAACTAATTTTAGTCTCTGGATATTAAAATATAATCCATCTTCTTCCTCCTCTGGGAGAGCTAATTAGAAATTGTGACTGGCATAAGGAGAAGAACCCAGAGAAGTCTGGGATTAAGTTCACTTGCATAAAACCTGAGCACAAGGAAGCTGGCCAGATTTCTGTACATATTGCACTTCAGATGGTACAGTGTCCTGGAAAATAGGATTTCTTTAATATCCTAATGTCAGCTCCGAAAATATTCACATAACAGAAAAAGGATCCTGTCAGGAAAGAACTATAAGCTTGCTATGAATTTATTTTAATTGAAGTAATGTTTGTTCTGACTATATACATAGGCATATTGGATAAATTAGAACTATGAAAAAAACCTACACTGCTAGTGAAGCAATGAGAAGCAGATATTTCAAATGTGGACTTCATGACTCTAGTGACAGATGATCAATATCAGTATTTAAATGGTAGTACTCTTTAACGAATCTGTGCTTTCCTATACTGTACTGGATTCAAATAAATCTCATAATTGGTTTACCTTCAGAAGCTATAAGAAGCATTTGAACATCTTTATATTTATACAATGCGAATAATTTGTAACATTTATAGGACGACTAAGGGGACCTTTTACTAAACCTTGTTCAGCATGTAGCATTCAGTTTGTGCTGCATTAACTGCTAACACAGAGTCATGTTAAGGGGCTTTGAAGTACTTTTATAGTTAGCAGGTGCTTTTTGTTTTGAGACGTCTCATGGACAGCGAGTAGGCGTTTGCAGTTAACGCAATGAATTAACTGCACAGTAACCCCTATTATAGAACAAGGTCAGTGACCATGTAACATAATTAGCTAAGTAGTGCTAAATTTGCATTTAATTGCAGATAAGTACCAATAATTAACATTAATAAGCGCTAAGGCTTGAATTCTCTATAGTGTGTCAAACACACGACAGTACCCTATAGAGAATTGCGCCTCCATGAAAGATAGGCGCCAGAGATGTAGGCCACGGCTTTCTGGGCCTACACTTCCAGCATATATCTATGCCGTGAATCGCACCTACATAGGTGCTTAAGGCTGCCTAACGCCACTTCTGGTGTTAGCCATATCCATATTGGTGTTGAACGGCCTAAAGCGTCTACATAGGCGTGATTCCAGCCAGGGCAGTATTAACCAATAGGCCAAGTAGGCATGTGCCTAGGGCCCGAAATAGTCATGGGGGGCCCGATGAAGGGTTTTTTCCAACATTGTTTTTTCCAAACAGCGATGGGCCCTTCCAGCATCGATCGGCAACGTGGGCCCCCCCACCCCATCAATGGAAAGTAAGACAAGCAAGCAACGCGGGTAAGAAAGGCAATGGGAACTGTAATTGTGCAAGCGGTGCTGCTTGCCCAAAGCTTCCCTCTGACACAGCTTCCTGTTTCCGCCTGGGCGCATGGTGGGGTGGGGTGGGGCAGGGGGGCCCAGTGTACTTGTGTGCCTAGGGGTCCTTGACGAATTAATCCTGCCCTGATTCCAACATGTATTATTTAGGTGCCAGTAGGCGCTGTAATGGTGGGATTTTTTGCCATTTTAAACAGTGTTTTCTTACTTAGGCGTAGCTAGGGTACCTCCAAGTGCCTAAATATAGGCACCGTTTTTAGAATTTCTCCCTAAGTGGCACTAATTAGCAGTTACATGTGTAACTGATTTTTGCCCCGTTCTGTTGCATGAGTCTCATTTTAGATAGAATATAGAGGTCAGACATCCAGATTGGGATGCGTTGAGTTTTGGTGGTATTTTAGCTGAAGCAGGAGTTCAGGTGTATTTGTTGGTATAGGCAGGACTATCTATACCAGTGTATTATTCATTGTTTATTTATTTATATACTATTTATATCCTAAGTGGTTTACATTCAGGTACTTAAAGGTCTCTCGTACGAGGCAAGACTAAACAATTTGCAGCTCTACACTCTCGAGGAACGCAGGGAGAGGGGAGACATGATTGAGACGTTTAAATACGTCACCGGACATATAGAAGTGGAAGATAACATTTTCCTTCTCAGAGGCCCCTCAACCACAAGGGGGCACCCGCTCAAACTCAAGGGCGGAAAATTTCACGGCGACACCAGAAAGTATTTCTTCACGGAGCGAGTGATTGATCAATGGAACAAGCTTCCAGTACAGGTGATCGAGGCCAGCAGCGTGCCAGATTTTAAGAATAAATGGGACGCCCATGTGGGATCCCTAAGTGGGTCAGGGTAAAACATTGTATAGTATTAAGGGGAGGGTCTATAGAGTGGGCAGACTTGATGGGCCTTGGCCCTTTTCTGCCGTCATCTTTCTATGTTTCTATATATGATTGTTAATAATTGAGATTAACAATGGCAGTATCTGTGGAACCGGCATAACAAAGGGGAATACCTTGATAAAGCCTTTTGGGCAAAACATAGCCTACGTTGGTGAAGAACCCCTGCTATGCTTTAATAAAGAGATGAGTATCTGATTTTCTTAAATTTCTTAAAAAATTTTTTGAAAAATAAAATAAGTAAAACCATTTATAAAAAATAAGACCGATGAAGACTTTAGTGCAATTCATGCTGTGAATGAAACCTTCTCACAGTTTGCACCGCTGAGGTCCTAAACGGGATAAATACTAACTCTAGCTAAGAAATTATCACAAACTGTGTGCCACTACACACTAGTGTGCCACCTGAGATTCCAGGTGTGCCGTGAGATGCCAGGGAGGAGAAGCACTGGCGTTGACTGACTGCCTACCGGACGTGCCTCTCACAGTCTCCGTGTCTCTTCTCTTCCAGCACCCCCTACTGGCAGCTCAGGGCCCCATCTGGAGGGCCTTCGTGCATGCGCATACGTCGACAAGATGATGTCACGCATGCATGTGACATAATCGCATCGACGGCTGCGCACTTCCGGAAGCCTCAAGCCACGGCCACCACGTTTAGTGTGCCACCGCTTCACAAAGTTTGTGAGACACTGGTCTATACCATTTACAAATATATGAGGGTTCTTCATAAAGTTTCTGCACTTTCATATTTTCGTGGGAAATGTTTGGGGCGGAAGAAGTGGTAAGAGGGTGTGTTAGTAGGACGCTGAGAAAAATGTATTGCAAAACATGGTGATTATGTGGAAAAGTGCTGTAATTTACTTTTGAGATGTTTAATAAATAGTGTTTAGAAAATTAAAAGTGCGGAAACGTTTTGCAGTTCCCTCGTTTATGGCACAAACCCTACAGCTTCCACATTGAAGCAGGGATTTTGTACTTTTACATGTAAATGCCAATGCTTCCACACATAGCTACACCAGTTTTAAAAAGCTACATGTGTAAGTACCACCAATTACATAAAAATAGCCAAAATGGGTCAGGCTGATGATCCGTCTTGCCCAGTATCCTGTTTCCAACAATGGACAATCCAGGTCACAAGTACATGCAGGGCCGGATTTAGATGAAAAGAGGCCCTAAGCTATTCCACTTATGAGGCCCTTTCACCTCCCATTTTTAAGTTTGTAAATTACATGAGAGATAATAAAATACATCATTACTGTGATATATATCAATATGTTAAATGAAACATGTTGTTATTGGTGCTAACCTTTATAAAAAATGTGACACGGATTTTGAGGCCCTAGGCTGAAGCCTAGTTAGCCTATAGGAAAATCCGGCCCTGAGTACATGGCAGAAACCCAAACAATAGCAACATTCTATGCTACCAACTCCAGAGCAAGCAGTGGCTTCCCCCATGTCTGTCTCAAACTATGTTGAAATATACTGGGAACTATGATTTATAATATTAGGCATTCAAATCTAATACTGCACCTAATGTTTTTTTTTTTTTTTTTAATTCTTTATTCATTTTTTAATCTTACAAGTGTACAAATAATAAAACATTTAAAATTAAATACATCACTTGAATTTCTTCCTAGTATAACATCAGATAAATAAATTTATTCCCTTCCCACCCACCCTTTCCTTTAGCATTCAATCAAAAATATACAAATATAAATATTCTTTACTATTGATTAAACCTATAGTAAAACTTTAATTGACCTAATGTTAAATGCACCTAATGTTAATGCTACTTTCTTTTTATTAATTTCTAGTTTTACTCTTCATAATTTATCACATTTACCCTGTGCCTATGTGATAAATTCACTAATATAAAATAAATATACTAATAACTGTACAGTGCTCAGTGCCTCCACCAGGTCATTGCTAATGCTGTTCGGACCATGATTTTATTTATTCAATTTTCTATACTGTTCTCCCAGGAGAGCTCAGAATGGTTTACACGAGTTTATTCAGGTACTGAAGCATTTTTCCCTGTCTGCCCCGGCGAGATCACAATCTATCTAATGTACCTGGGGTAATGGGAGGATTAAGTGACTTGCCCAGGGTCACAAGGAGCAGCATGGATTTGATCCCACAACCCCAGGGTGCTGAGGCTGTAGCTTTTAACCACTATGCCACTGTGCTTTACTGTTCCTTTCCTTCCATTAATCATATAATGATACAAACATTATGCAAGCCAGCTAATGCTGGCATTACCCTTGCAATTCTTTGTGCAAAAGTAAAAACATTCAAAGCAATACTAATCTTGTTGTTAAAATCCTGTCCATGTGAGTTCAACTTTTTGCTATCGTGTCTCCTTAACTGCATCAATATCCCATTCGTGATAAAGTGCCTATCCAGTGATTGATTAAAATAACGTTGTCATAGTTATAATGAATTCTCTGAAGCAAATTCTAGTTTTAAACATCCACTTGATCCACTTGATCTTGCATTGACAGATTTGAATCTAAAAATACTCCCAAACTTCAAAATCTTGATTTCACTTCAAACTCACCTCCCTGTTAATTCAGCACTGATGTATGATCCAAGCACCTCCTTACAAATGTAATCTTGGTCTTTTTCAGATTCAATTCTAATTTATGTTTGGATTTCCATTCTGTAATTTTATCAACGTAGTTTGTAAATTTCACCATCAAATCAGCTTTATTCCCAACTGGAAAGAAGAATTACGCATTATGGGCATATATCTGATATAAAACACTTAAAACCTGAAAAACAGCACATAATGAAATCCAAAACAAATTGAAAAAGATAGCAGTAGTGAGGACAGAGCTCGATGGAATGCCTCTACATACAGAATCAGTTGGACTGCTGGATGACTAAGGGATAAAAGGGGCACTCAGAGAAAACAAGACCAAAGCAGAGAGATTAAACAAATTCTTTGCTTTGGTTTTCACAAGGAAGATGTGGAGGATATACCAGTGCCAGAAATGGTACACAATGTTGATGAGTCAGAGAAACTGAAATATTTGTAGAGAAACCTGTTTCTCGATTAAATAGATCTAAGTTTGAGTTTTCGGATCTAGAGGATTTTTGGCAACAGAGACTGGTGATAGCATAGGATATGAAGTTGGATGAAATGATTATTATGTGGAATGAGTCTTTGAATTGGATCATTAGATTTTATTGTGCCTAAATATGTAATTTTGTATGTAAATCTGTTGAAAGTTGTCCGTGGCATACAGTACCATTAAAAAAAATTTAGAAGAGATTTGAGGATATCTGAGTGATATAGAGGGACATTTTCATTTGGATGTATGGCAATAGACATCAAAGTCAGCAGTAAGAAAATGCCTATTTTTGAAAGGAAAACCACCATACATCTAGAAATAAATTTTTTACAAAATTTCTATCTGGATATCCAGGCCATTGGGATGCCCAGACCACCGGGATGTCTATCTTTATACCACATTTCAACCAAAATTTTGTCCAAGTCCCAAATGCCCAGAACAAGACCATTTGGACGTGGGAGGGGCCAGTCCTGCAATGGACTGGCCACCCAGATATGGCAACAGAGCAGTGGGGCACCTTAAAGGCACTGCTGTGAACTTCGCATAAAGGGTGCCAGATAAACATCTCACAAGAACTCACGTATAGATTATGGTGAGTCCCCCAAAACCCACTATACCTACCTGTCTACAATCCTAATAGCCCTTATGGCTGCATATGGCACCTATTTGGCAGTAGAGTAGGGTTTTTTTGAGGGGGGTTGGTGGGCTCACATTTTTCCACCATGAATGTAGTGGTTAGAGTGGCTTATGGCACTTGCTACTCCTCTCTATGATTCACTAGCCCACCCACCAGGCTACTTGAAATCACTCAGCAGGTTGAAATCATCCAGCAACATCTCTTCTTTCTTCCCCAGTGTATGGATATCTGCAACAAGATATTTATCTAATTGTTGCACTTGAATCGGAGGTCTGTAGACAATACCCATGTAGATAGAAGTTCCATCTTCTCTTTTCAAAGCTATCCTTATCACTTCTTCCTTTCCCAAGGTTCCCTGCATTTCAGTCATAGAAAGCTACTTCTCCATCTTGTTGACCATCTCTGTCATAAGAACATAAGAACATAAGAACATAAGAAGTTGCCTCCGCTGAGGCAGACCATAGGTCCATCCTGCTCAGCGGTCCGCTCCCGCGGCGGCCCATCAGGCCCATTGCCTGAGCAATGGTCTATACCTATCTATACCCCCCAATCCCTTTTTCTTCTAGGAATCTATCCAAACCTTCTTTGAAACCATTTAATGTTTTCTTGTCTACAACAGCCTCTGGAAGCGCGTTCCATGTGTCCACTACCCTCTGAGTGAAGAAGAACTTCCTAGCGTTTGTTCTAAACCTGTCCCCTTTCAATTTCTCCAAGTGCCCCCTTGTACTTGTGGTGCCCCTTAATTTGAAAAATCTGTCCCTGTCTACTTTTTCTATGCCCTTCAGGATCTTGAAGGTTTCTATCATGTCTCCTCTAAGTCTTCGCTTTTCCAGGGAGAAAAGTCCCAACTGCTTCAATCTGTCAGAATATGGGAGATTTTCCATTCCCTTTATCAGTTTGGTTGCTCTTCTTTGTACTCCCTCAAGTACCGCCATGTCTTTCTTGAGGTACGGTGACCAGTACTGGACACAGTACTCCAGATGCGGCCGTACCATTGCACGATACAGCGGCATGATGACTTCCTTCGTCCTGGTCGTAATACCCTTCTTAATGATACCCAGCATTCTGTTTGCTTTCCTAGAGGCTGTGGCGCATTGCGCCGATGCCTTCAGTGTTGCGTCTACCATCACTCCCAGGTCTCTCTCCAGGTTACTAACCCCTAGTGATGTTCCCCCCATTTTGTATGTGAACATCGGGTTCTTTTTCCCCACGTGCATGACCTTGCATTTCCCCACGTTGAAGCTCATCTGCCACTTTTCGGCCCACTTTTCCAGCTGCGTTAGATCCTTTTGGAGATCCTCGCAGTCTTCCTTGGTTTGAGCCCTGCTGTATAGTTTGGTGTCATCTGCAAATTTAATGACTTCACACTTAGTTCCCGCCTCTAGGTCATTTATGTAGATATTGAACAAGAGTGGTCCCAGCACCGACCCCTGCGGAACTCCGCTCGTGACCCCTTTCCAGTCTGAGTAGTGGCCCTTTACGCCAACCCTCTGCTTCCTGTTTGCCAGCCAGTTTTTGATCCATCGGTGGACCTCCCCTTGTACCCCGTGGTTCCATATCTTTTTAAGCAGTCTCTCATGTGGCACCTTGTCGAAGGCTTTTTGGAAATCAAGGTAAATGATGTCTATAGATTCCCCTTTATCCACCTGGCTGTTCACTCCCTCAAAGAAGTACAATAAGTTTGTGAGGCATGACCTACCCTTACAGAAGCCATGTTGACTCGGATTTAGCTGCCCATTTTTTTCGATGTGCTCATAGATGCTGTCTTTAATCAGTGCCTCCATCATCTTTCCCGGGACTGAGGTCAGGCTCACCGGCCTGTAGTTTCCCGGGTCCCCCCTTGCGCCCTTCTTGAAGATGGGCGTGACATTTGCTATTTTCCAATCCTCCGGGATCTCTCCGGTTTTTAAGGATAGGTTGCATATCTGTCGAAGTGGCTCCGCTATTACGTCTTTTAGTTCCTTGAGTATCCTTGGGTGAATGCCATCCGGACCCGGCGATTTGTCGCTCTTTAGTCTGTCGATCTGCTTGAGTACATCCTCTTGGCTTACCTCTAAATCGACCAGCTTATCGTCTTGGTCTCCTATTACGATCTCCTCGGGTTCCGGAATGGTGGTTATATTCTCCATCGTGAAGACTGACGTGAAGAACTCATTTAACCTGTCAGCTATCTCTTTCTCTTCTTTTACAACTCCCTTTCTGTCTCCATCGTCCAATGGTCCCACTTCTTCTCTCGCCGGTTGCTTCCCCTTGACGTATCTGAAGAACGACTTGAAGTTTGTTGCTTCCTTTGCCAGTCTCTCTTCGTATTCTCTTTTTGCTTTTCTAACCACTCGGTGACACTCTTTCTGGTGTTCTTTGTGCCCTTTTTGGTTCTCCTCTGTTTGGTCTTTTTTCCATTTTCTGAACGATGCTTTCTTGTCGCTTATCGCCTTCTTTACTGCACTTGTTATCCACACTGGGTTTTTTGTTCTATTTTTTTTGCACCCTTTTCTGAACTTGGGGATGCATATGCTTTGTGCTTCGTGCACAGTCTCCTTGAATAAGGTCCAGGCCTTTTCTACGGATTCCGTCTTCCCTATGTTGCTTTTGAGCTTCTTTCCCACCATTTTTCTCATGGCATCATAATTTCCTTTTTTGAAGTTGAGTGCCGTCGTTGTGGTTCTTTTCCCCTTTGATGATCCAATTTCAAGTCTGCACTGGATCATGTTGTGATCGCTGTTACCTAGTGGGGGTAATACCGCCACCTCCTTTGCTGTCCCCCCTAGTCCGTTGAAGATTAGGTCAAGAGTGGCATCGCCCCTTGTTGGTTCCGTGACCAGCTGCTCCATGAAACAGTCCCTCGTGACTTCTATGAATTTTGTTTCTCTTGCGCAGTTTGAGTGCCCAATACTCCAGTCTATCCCAGGATGGTTGAAGTCCCCCATCACCACCACATTTCCGCTTCTGCATACCTGCTTCAGTTCAGCCTCCATCTCCTGGTCGATTTCTTCCGGTTGTCCAGGTGGGCGGTAGTACAGACCCAGTTTAATGTCTGCTCCTGCTCCTCCCTGTAGCTTAACCCATAGTGATTCCAGGCCATCCGCCCGTACTGTTGTTTCCGTTCTGGCTGATGGTATGGAGTCTTTTATGTACAGCGCTATTCCTCCACCCTTTTTATGTGTCCTGTCTCTCCTGTATAGTTTGTACCCTGGTATGGCCACATCCCATTGATTGTCCTCAGTCCACCACGTTTCTGTGACTCCAATTATGTCTAGGTCCTTATTGCTGGCTGTGATTTCCAGTTCTCCCATTTTGGCCCTCAGGCTCCTAGCATTTGTGTATAGGCAGTTTAAGACCCAGTTTTTTGTTCTCTCTCTTTGTTTCCCTTGTGCTTTGGTATTCCTGCAGTTTCCCTCATGGTTTGCCAGCCCCTGAGCTTCGTCCTCCTCCTGTTGTGTGTTTGTGACGTCCTCTGCCTGTTTCCCCTGCACCTCCTGCTCTCCTAATTCCCACTCAGTCCTGGGCTCTTTTTCACAATGACTTTGCCCCTCTGTTTCCTGTTGTTCTGTGTTGGTGCCGCTTACCTGGTCCATTTGTGCCCTCGATCCCTGCAATGCGTCTTTAGGTCCTTTTTCAACCCATACACCCTCAGACCCGAGTCCTCTTTTGCACTGTCCCAGTTCAGTACCTTTGTCAAGTACTGATGTCCGATGTGTCGAGGTCAGGTCGACTATCGGCTTTCCCCTTCTTCTCAGTTTAAAGCCAAGTCTATGACGTTCTGGACGTTGCGTGCCAGCATCCTCGTCCCAGCTGTGCTAAGGTGCAGTCCATCTCTTCTGTATAGCTTGTTCTTCCTAAAAAGATTATAGCCTGGAATGTTTACGTCCCATCTATGAGAATCATTCACTGAACCATGTCTCTGTGATCGCTACAATATCCAAGTCTGCCTCTAATATCAGGGCTTGTAGACCATGATTTTTGTTGCCTAGACTGTGAGCATTTGTGATCATTGCTTTCCAGCTACCATTCGTGGCAATCTCATTTTAAATAAGAATGACATTTCAAACAATATTTGTTATTCCTATTTACAACTTGCTCAACAGTTGATATGCATAATTTGCCATCTTTAAAATCTATCTGCTCTATATTTAAGGACACCTGGTCTATTATGGTCTCTACTGCAACCTCGTTATAAGAATGCTCTATCTTCCCTGTTTGGTGATATCTTTTAAAGATACGTTATTCCAAACCATGCTCTTTTGAGCGACTGTTGACTTTCCCCCAGTTTCTAGTTTAAAAGCTGCTCTATCTCCTTTTCTAAATGTTGATGCCAGCAGTCTGGTTCCACCCTGGTTAAGTTGAAGCCCATCTTTGCGGAATAAGCTCCTCCTTCCCCAGAATGTTGCCTAGTTCTTAACAAATCTAAAACCCTTCTCCCTGCACCATCGCCTCATCCATGCATTTAGACTCTGATGCTCTGCCTTTTTCTTGGGTCCTGCACGTGGAATAAAAAGCATATCTGGAAATGCTACCCTGGAGGTTCTGGATTTTAGCTTCATAGCTAAGAGCATAAATTTGGCTTCTAAAACCTCCTTACCACATTTTCCTATGTTGTTGGTACCCACATGTACCAAGACAGCAGACTCCTCCCTAGCACTGTCTAAAATCTTATCTAGGTGATTTGTGAGGTCTGCCACCTTCGCACCAGACAAACAAGTGACCAAGTGATCCTCACAACCACCAGCCACCCAGATGTCTACATGTCTAGTAATCGAATCTCTGACAACAATGGCTATCCAAACCCTTTACTCTTGGGCAGAAGCCCCTGGAGACACATCCTCTGTGCGAGAGGATATTGCATCCTCTAGAGGGCAGGACCTGGCTACAGGATCACTTTCTGCCTCTCCACGGTGATGGTTTCCCTTCAGGAGATCTTTCTCCTCCATGGCAGCACAAAACTAGAGGTGAAACTTCTTTACTATGTCCCAGTAGACCTCTCTTCTTGTCTCAGCTCCTCCAAGTCTGTTATTCTGGCCTCCAGAGACCGGACCCATTCCCTAAGTGCTAGGAGATCTTTGCACCGAGTATACACATACAACCTTTCACCAACTGGGAGATAATTAAACATAAGACACTCTGTGCAAAAGACTGGATAGCCCCCATCTTGCTGTTGGACTGCTGTCTGCATCTTAATATTGGTAATTTCTCTAAGTTGCTAAGGGAGTGGGAATATATACCCTAAGATCCCCTAAGATTGCTAGATATATGTTAGGCTATTCTAATAGATTTCATTATTATTATTTTGTAATAGAAGACTATATTTCTAAGAGCTAATTACTACTTTTGTGGCCTTCTAATTGGTTCAAAGACCTATAAATTAGAGATCAGGCCGGCGTACCCCCTCTTTTACTAAAGTGCGCTAACCGAGTAGCGCACGCTAAATGATACATCCATAGACTAACACGCATGCGTCAGCGTTTAGCGTGCACTAAATCGATTAGCGCATGCTAATCGGTTAGCGCACCTTAGTAAAAGAGGGCCTAAGACTTCTTGTGCCTATTAGCTGTGATTTATACTGATACTAAAGCAATTTTAAAATAGTTCCCTTAAATGTTAGCCTATAAAGTGAGATTTTCTATACTAAGATTAAAAAAACCCTCTCTTTTGAACTTCCTTGCTAAGTGAGCAGAATATTGCTCACTAAGTGAGCAGAATACTGCTCACTAAGGGCTCCTTTTACTAAACCGCGTTAGGGCTTTAACGCGCGGAAGAGCGCTCACTAAATTGCTGCCAGCGCTAGACCTTAACGCCAGCATTGAGCTGGCATTAGTTCTAGCCGTGTAGCGTGCGCTAAAATGCTGCATGCGCTAAAAACGCTAACGCAGCTTAGTAAAAGGAGCCCTAAGTGAGCTATGTGAGCAAAGCCCCTACGCTTACCTATTTAACTTTAAGGGGTCCTTTTATCAAGCCGCACTAGCGGGGTCAACGTGTCGAACATTTCATCACGCGCTAACCCCCGCGGCCGGCTAAAAAACTAACGCCTGCTCAGCGCGGTATTACACGCGTTAAACCCCTACCGCAGCTTGATAAAAGGACCCCTAAGTCTGCTTTTCCATAAGTTTACAAGCAACTTCCTAGCAAATTCTTACCATTGAAGATCTGTCTGCCTCTGGAAGTCCTCTGACAGAGTAGAAAACTCTGAATCATGAACAACAGTAATTTCCAAAACAAACAGCCCTCAGCAGGCTGTGCCATATGTTTGCATGCAATAATTATATTGATGACTGAGCTTTTTAACATATTGTCTGAGGCTCCTCCCTTCATCATGGTCCTCTATTATTCTCAATAAATTTATTCATAGATATTTAGGCTGCTATTTCAGTAACATTATTTGAATAGTTTTGATCTTATTCTTATGTCTGGCATTACTCATGGCTAAGGATCCATTTTTGATTGACCTTTACAAAATAAGCATAAAATAGACACACTATTTGACTGCTGTTAATAGCATTAGAGTTTCACTCAGGAGGTGGAGAGGCTTCAATTCAAACAGAAAGATTTGAGAGCAGAGATCATATGTAAGGCTACCAGAATCAGACAGCAGGTCAGCAACACCCAAGTTCCTGAAACAATTGATACCTCTGGAGCAGATGATTGCTGAATGCATCTTTTTAGGAAAGGCTAAGGACCATTTAATCTTTAGTATGAGACTAATTTGAGTAGCATACAGCTTCAGTGCCATATTTCAACACAATGAGGGTAATTTTCTAGGCTACAAGGGGGTACTGAAAGTACTCAGCCCAAGCAACCAACTTTCTAAATTTCACGCATCTACCACCCTTTCTGTAGATAAAGTATTTCCTTAGAGTACTCCTGAGTCTATCACCTCTTAACTTCATCCTATGCCATCTCATTCCAGAGCTTCCTTTCAAATGAGAGAGATTTGCCTCATGCACGTTTGCTAATTTGCAGAATCATAATGCTATGTTTTGACCTTGTTTCAGATCAGTGATTGAACCATGTCAATGAAAAGTGTAAAATATTTAAGTGTGGAAATCTGAGCCATCATGAAGTTCCTATTCCTGTAGAAGAAAACTCTAAAGGAAATCCTTGAATGTATGATGCAAACATTGAGTGACAAATACCCATCATAATCCACAGTGAAGAAGTGGTGTGCAAACTTTCAGCGTGGAGATTTCAAGACCGAAGATGCAGCAAGGCCTGTGAAGCCGCATATGGTGTCGGCTCCTGAAATTGTTGACCATATCCATGACCTGATCTTGGAAGATTATCAAATATTGTTGAGTATATAATCCATGAGCAGCTGGATAATCAGAAGCTGTCAGCCAAGTGGGTGCCCGAATGTTTGAATGCTGATGACAAATGATGTCAGGTGGACACTTCCAAATTGATTTTACAGCATTTTCATCATGCTGGTGTCAACCTTTTGGAATGACTTGTTACTGTTGATGAAACATGGTTACATCACTATGATCCTGAGACAAAACAAGTTTCCATGCAATGGTGGCACTTAGGTTCTCCAAGGCCAAGGAAATTCAAGACCCAAAAGTCAGCATGAAAGGTCATGGCCACAGTGTTTTGGGATCAGAAAAGTGTTGTTATGACTATCTTCCAAGGGACCAAACACTTAGGGCTCCTTTTACGAAGCCGCATTAGCGGTTTTAGCGCACGCAGCGTCTAGCACGGCTGACAGTTTACCGCACGCTATTACGCCTGTTAAACCACTAACGCGGCTTCGGAAAAGGAGCCCTTAATGCAGAATAATACTGTAACTTCTGTCAATTAAAGGAGACATTAAAAGAAAAAAAGGAGAGGGAATCTGCAGATAGGAGTTCGCTTTTTGCAAAACAATATGAGTACACCTGCTCACAAGGATGGCAGAACGATGGATGTTTTGATGCAGTTGGAGGTTTCAGTACATAGATCATCTACCCTAATTACCAGTTCTTGCTCCATCTGACTATTTTCTGTTTCTAAACCTTAAAAAGAGTTTGAAAGGCTGACAATTTTCAAGTTATTCAGAGGTGATTGCAGCAGTGGAGCAGTATTTCAGTGACCAGACATCGGAGTATTTTTTGGAAGAGTTAGAGAAACTTCAGGCACGATGTGCCAAGTGTGTTGAACTTGGGGTGAATATGTGGAATAACTTTTAAGTTTCATGGCTCCATATCATTCCCTTCTTGGTTGTGCTAAGAACTTTTCAGCATCCCCTTGTATCTCCTCATCTATGCACATCATGCATTCAGGATACCACTGAAGTTACAAAGGCTAAACCATTCAGTTCTCAGCATTTGTTGGACATGTCAGGCAGAGCTAGATTCTTCAGGGCATTTAATCTATGGTTGTGTTTCTATGGGGCTCATTTTCAAAAGAGAAAAATGTCCATAAAGGGAAATAAAGTTTCAAGTTTCAAGTTTATTAAGTATTTGATTAATCGCTTACTCAAATATCTAAGCGATGAACAAATCTTTCAATTTACATATAATACAGGGGTTATAAAAAAACAGATGAACAATGAACAAAACATATTAAATTATCGACTAACAAAATAAACAAAAAGGGAAAGGCAGGGTAATGAAATACAATAATAATGATAGAAAGAAAGACGATTATGGTAAAAAACAATAGGAGGGAAATAAAAGAAGTAGCCTTATGAAAATAAGCGAAAATAGGCTGGGACTCCTAAATATCATAAGCATCTTTGAAAAGAAAGCTCTTAAGTTTACTTTTAAATTTATCTAAGTTCTTTACTTTTGAAACCTATGTTCTAGACAAATATCTATGTTGTTGATTAGTAGTTCATCTAAATTTTAAGGGGGTTTGTTAGAGGCATGTTCTGGATGGACCACGGCAGGCTTATGACATGGACATTTTCCTCTCTCACCAAGATATATATATCAAGCTCAATATATACCTCAAACTCCTTACCTCTAATGTATAATCCCTAGCTCCTCAGAAGTACCACCTGGGCTCAAAAGCTTTCACAGCCCTAGGCTTTATGTACTACTTCCTCACTGGAGCTGTTATCAATTTTTACTCACAAAAGCAGTTTGAATCAACATTCAGTGGTCATATATGTCGGTGTAAAACTTGCTAAGGGATGACACCTGATGGGCCGCTGTGTGGGAGGACTGCTGGGCGTGATGGACCTCTGGTCTGACCCAGCAGAGGCACTGCTTATGTTCTTATGATAAACCTTGAAAAAACCTTCTGTGGGTGAAACATGTTGGCTTCTATTTCCCTCAAAAGAAGACCACAATTAAAAGCTAAGTATGCTTGAAATATGCTAGAAAGGTTGTTAAATAAAAATTTAAAAATAAAGTTTGTGAGTAAAAATTGATAACGGCTCCAGTGAGGAGGTAGTACATAAAGCCTAGGGCTGTGAAAGCTTTTGAGCCCAGGTAGTACTTCTGAGGAGCTAGGGATTATACATTAAAGGTGAGGAGTTTGAGATATAGTATATATGGAGCTTGATATATATCTTGGTGAGAGTTAGATTGGTGATCCTCACAGGAACATTTATATATAAAAATTGAGTGCCGTTTGGATAACTGGACATTTTTCGGTTCATAGACAAAATCGCGTGAGATGACGGCGCGCCGACAACTGAGCGCAGACAACTGAGCGCAAGGTTGACGGCGCACCGAAGAAAAGCACTATTTTAAAGGGTTCCGACGGGGGGTGTTGGTGGGGAACCCCCCTATTTTACTTAACAGACATCGCGCTGGCGTTGTGGGGGGTTTGGGGGTTGTAACCCCCCTCATTATACTTGAAACCAAACTTTTTGCCAGTTTTTTAGGGAAAAAGTTCAGTTTTAAGTATAATGGGGGGTTACAACCCCTCAAACTCCCCACAACGCCAGCGCAATGTCTGTTAAGTAAAGTGGGGGGGTTCCCCCCCACATCCCCCGTCGGAACCTTTTAAAATAGTGCTTTTCTTTGGCGCGCCGTCAACCTTGCGCTCAGTTGTCTGAGCTCAGTTGTCGGCGCGCCGTTGTCTCGCACGATTTAGTCCCGTCACCCATTTTTCTGCCATAATCAAACATTTAAGAAGGGTACAATTTGAACATTTGGGGATAGACCTGTTTTAATAATGAATAATTGCCCAAACTGACCAGATTACCACAGGAGGGATGTAAAAATGGCCCTTCCCATGCTCCCCCTAGTGGTCACTGACTCCCCTCTCAACCCCCAAAGATATGAATAAAACAATACATACCTGACTACATGAGATCTTCAGATGTTATAAACCATTCCTAGAAAAGCAGCAAGTAAGTTCCAGGAGTAGCCCAGAGGGTGAAGCAGTCAACCATAGGGATGGGAGACTCAGGCTCATATCCAATTCTAACTATTACACTAATGGTGGATTATGTGAGCCTTCCAAAACCCAAACAAATCCCACTGTACCTACATATAGGTGACACCAGCAGGCATAAGAGCTATTGCTGTGGTGTACAGATGGGTCTAGTAGGCTTTGAGTAGGTTTTGGGGGTCTCACCTTGCACTATAAGGGGGTTATGGTGAGATGTGTAGATGCACATCTGCAAAATGTCCATTTCTGAAAAAACAAGATAGACATTTTGCAGTTTTGAAAATGGGCATGTTAGGTACTGGATTTTTGTGTGACTTCCACAAAATGTTGAAACTTGGCTTTATAAAATGCTAGTAGAAGTAAAAGCCTGCCTAAACTTAGGGAGGAGAATGTTTGCAAACCAAAAATATCCTTACTACGTATATTGGGAGGTGGCACACAAAGATATACCCCCTGTTTTACTAAGGTGTGCTATGCATTGTAGCGCGCATTTAGCTTGCACTAAATATATGCACGTGCTAACCGCTAAAGTTTCTATAGACTAGCATGCACACATTAGCGTGTAGCGCACGCTAAAATGCATAGCGCACAGTAGTAAAAGGAGTCTATAGTGAATGAAAATGTAAGTAAGTTTTAAGTGAGTAAATATGAATACATGAATGTAGGGGAAGCGGAGTCAGTCACAGGTCATCATATTTGGAGTTTCAAATGCACCATTATACAATCCATTTTTCAAAGTGAGTCTGTTAGTGCACTTCAGGTGGTTATGTTAAAGTTCTTAAATTTCCAGCAGCAGCTTAGCATACAAGAATGTTTTTTATTAGGTGCCATGGACTCGTGTTTGGGTCCTAGCAACTTGATGATCTAAAAAGAGATCTGTTTTGTGTTAGTCCGGTAAGGTCATCCCCATGGTTGCTTTCAACATGTTCAGTCATCTGATTGTAGGTCATCCTCTTCACTTGGTTCCTTTGATCTTCCCAAAAATAATGTCCTTCTCCAATGATTTTTCTCTTCTGACAGTGTGTCCAAAATATGGCAGTCCTAACTTCCTCATTTGGGCTTTGAGTTATATAGCTAGTTTGATCTTTCCCAGAATCGATTTGTTAGTTCTTCTGGTGGTCCATGGCATGCGTAAAATCCTTCTCCAGCATCAAAGCTCAAATTGACCATTGAGAAAATTAATCTTTGTTTGGAGTGTTATTTCCTTGCCTTTGAATACTTTGTCAAGAGCTTTCATTGACGAGCAACCTAGTGCTATTTTGCAGAGTATTTCTTCCCTGTTAGTTGCTTCTTTACGAAAGAGCCTAGGAGACTGAAATCCTTTACAACTTCTATTCTATCGCATTCAAGCTCAAAATCTTCATCATTTTCCATGTTCACGATCTTTGTCTTGTTTATGTTCAGTTCTAATCCCATGTTATGACTTTTGGCTTTGACTTTTTGCAGTAGATAGAGCATGTCTTCTTTGCTGTTGGTGATGAGTGCTCTATCATCTACATAGCGCAGGTTGTTTATATTATGGCCACCAACTTTAAAATCAGTGCTTTCTTCTTTATAATTTGCTTTTATGAATATGGCTTCATCATAAAGGTTGAAACAAGGGGCATCCTTGCCTGATGCCATATTTTACTGGAAACCAATCAGTGTTGCCATATTCTGTTCTCACTGCAGTTTCTTGATTTTCATAGAGACTCTTTATCAACTGAGTTATGTATTTGGGTTTTCCATTTGTGCTAGAGTTCTCCATAGTTTAATGTGATCCACACAGTCAAAAGCTTTGCTGTAGTCAATGAAGCAAAAATATTTGGGCTTTTGGTATTCTTTGCTCTTCTCCCACATCCATCTAACACTGGCAATAATGTCTCGTGTTCCTCGACCTTTTATGAAACCAGCCTGAACTTCAGGTAGTTCTTGATCAACGCACAATTGTAGCCTTCATTGTATTATTTTCAGCAATATTTTGCTGGTGTGTGGAATTAATGTAATTATTCTGTAGTTGTTACAGTCCTTGGTGTCACCTTTCTTCAGTATAGGTATGAACAACGATCTTCTCCAATCAGTTGGCCAAGTTTCTTCCTTCCAAATCTGTTGATAGTCAAGTGAAGACCATGATAGCACCTTCTGAGCCTTTGATTAATTTAATTGTAATACTATTGATACTAGGTGACTTGTTTTACGATAAAGCTTTAATTGCTGCTATGACTTCTTCTTTTAAAATATCTGGTTCTTCTTCAATGTAAATTTCCTGTTCAATTTCTCTAATGTTATCCTCATTGCCGTTTTTTGTATAGATTTTCCATATATTCTTTCCATCTCTTTATAATGCTTTCTAGATCATTCAGTTTCATTTTGTTGGCATCTTTAAGCATTCCCAATCAAGGCTGGAATTTCTGCCTCAATCTCTCAACCCCCTAACCTCCTGATACACTAATCTGTTTTTCCTGTTTGCATATTCCGATTCAATTACCTGACAAATATACTTTAGATATTGTTCTTTGTCTTGACGAATTTGATTTTGAAACACTTGGTTCATTTGTGATACATTTTCTTTATCACCAGAATGTTTTGCATGTCTTCTTTGTTCTGCTACTTTTCTGGTTTCTTCTGAGATCCAAGGCAATTTCTTGGCTTTCTTTCTCTTCTGGAGTGTTTGGGGTTTTTTTTTCTTCTAAGATTATTTTAGATGCTGGAAAGATTTAGCACAAGCTTCACATTAAAAGTAATGGAATATAGTATATGCAACTTATTTTTCTGAAGCTTGTAAAAATAAAAAAAAACCCTAATAATCTGGACAAATTTAAGGAAAGGTGGTCTTCTTTCACTGAGCATTTATGCTGCATAGATGATGGTATAAGGAACCTGACTGTAAGCTAATATTTAATTTTGATTAAATTTACATCATAAGGTTTTCTGTATGCTCTTTGAATTATAATGATGTAATATTGATTGAATATGTGTGCTGCTTTCTTATTTTTCATGGAGCTCCTTTTAATTTTATACGGCTCCTTTTACTAAGCTGTGATAGCGGTTTTAGCGTGCTCTTAGCGCACGCAGAATTGCCATGCGCGTTAGACACTAACGCCAGCATTGAGCTGGCATTAGTTCTAGCCACGTAGCATGGGTTTAGCGCATGCTAAAATTCTGCATGCGATAAAAACGCTATCGCAGCTTAGTAAAAGGAGCCCTAAAAGTAGGAGGAGACATAATATTCAATAGTCAACAATAAACAATAGAGGAAGTGAGTGGATCTACAATTGTTGAAAGAACGGAAGGGGGAAGGAGAGGAGGGGAGGGGGGGACACAAGAAGTTGGCATTCATGCATTCCATACCTCCACACAATCATAAGAAAAAGGAGTTTAGGAATAAGCATCTAAAAAAAAAAGTTTTAAGAGTGGTCTTAAATTGAGCTAGATATTATTGCTGTTGCATATGGTGAGGTAGGGAATTCCAAAGTTCTGGGCCTTGAACCTAAAAAATAGCATGCCAAGGATGAGTGTTTTTGAATTTTTGAATTATTTGGTTGTTTTGAAGGTGCTACAAATATTTTTATCAGGGTTCTTCTTTGGTCATATTCCCTGAAATTCTACATATTTTCCCCTTGGTTTGTGGGTGACTGCTCTCCAAGTAGCAGCAACAGGAAAATTACAGCAAAGAAGAATCTTATCTTATTCACATGTTAAAATCTTATTGGGAGAGGGGAAATGTACAGAGGACAATTTAGATTGAATTGTGATTTTCATTAGGGGCCCTAAGGTCTTTCCTGTGATCTTTCTACTAGTTGAAAGGCAAAAACTGTGGAATGCAATGTTCTTGAGGGGATATTGGTTAAAAGCAAGTGATCTTTATTCAAATCAAGTACATCTGCATATCTACTTGTAACGAGCAGTGTGTTTTGGCTCACTCGAGCCTTCCTCAGGGGTCCAGGTCAGAGATAGCTCAACACAAATGTGGATGCTTATTCATAGCAAACATGAGATACCTTGCTCGTGATGAGCTGGGAGTGAGAAGGATATGCAGATAAAAACATAAAAACAGAAACATAGAAAATTGACGGCAGAAAAGGGCCACAGCCCATCAAGTCTGCCCACTCCAGTGACCCTTCACCCTGATTATGCCAACCCACCCCCTCCTTTACATCATTAGAGATCCCACATGAATATCCCATTTATTTTTAAAATCTGCCACTGCCTCAATCACCTGCAGTGGGAGTTCGTTCCAATGATCGACCACCCTTTTGCTGAAGAAATACTTTCTGGAGTCACCATGAAATTTCCCTCCCCTGATTTTCAGCGTACTTGATTTGAATAAAGATCACTTGCTTTTAACTAAGATCCTCTCAAGAACATTGTATTCCACATTTTTTGTCTTACGTTTGGACCTGCCATTCATCTTTCTACCAGTGCAAGAGAAAAAAAGGTTCTTGTCAAATTCTATGGAGGCTTTTACCCATTGAGCCACAGCAGATTCCACTAATGTCTTTCTTCCTCACATATGATATGATAGCTTAGGGATCTCCTAAGCTATGATCTTCTCAGTTATTTTCACCTTCACATGGCTAGGATCACTAAGCTCTTATGGTAGGAACCCCCATAGCTGAAAGGAAGCAGCTGTGGCTCACCAGATAAAAGTCATATTCCCATCTTCAAGAGGTCATGGGTTCAAATCCCAGCACATATTTTAATTGTGGCATTCTACCTTGCGGGTGTACCTTGATGATCTCACAATGAGGTCAGCATTGTGCAGCTGCACACATCCATTTGCAATGAAGTAGAAACCATGCTAAGGTCTGTATCTGCTTTTCAGTTTTTAAGCTTTTGCAAATGAAGTTATGTGTGCAATCTATAAATATTTTTTCATGTGCTTTCCTTGCTTTCAGTAATGAGCTGATTGGAGCACTGTTTAGTCAGAAAAAAAGGGTAGCTTTTTAGCAAAAAACATAAAGCTGTGTCTTTCATGTGCTGTGCTTCAGTTAATGGATCTTTTCCTCTAATGAGCAAATAATATTGCTGTTTGTCCACAAACATAGGTTTTGCATGCAATATATCTGTTTTGATGTGCCCTGTTTATGTGGTGCCTTATTAAATGTATTTTGAACTTAATAAAGCAAAAATAAAAACCCAAAGAGCTATTTAGCAGATCACATTAAGAACGTCCAAACTGTTCCTAAGTTTCATCCATAGAACTTAGGTTGCCATTCTAATAACATCATAATAATAAAATATTATTTTTTTAATTAATTTTTAACATTATAACATTAAAGACATTGTTTGGATTTCTAATTCTCGTCTAAAACCCGATTCTCTAAAGGACGTATCAAAAATTGGACATCTAAACAGTGCTGAGTGTCGCTGAGCACCATTCTACAAAGGACACCTATCTTGGACGCCCAAACTGCGCCTGACTTTAGGCGTGCTTTGCAGAATCAGGGCCCAAGTGCTCACTGGTGCCAAACAGTAGATTGAACAGGTCTAGTTCCCTTTTTGTGAGCTATCTTTATCTTGAAAAAACCCTGAGTATAGAATGTTGCTACTGCAACCTTTAGGCCCTCTTTTTACAAAGATGCGCTAAGCTTTTTATCATGCGCTAAATCAACGCGTGTGCTAACTGCTAATGCATCCATAGGATAACATGCACGCTTAATGCACCTTTGTAAAAGAGGGGGTTAGTTTAAATTTAGCCTTTTTAGTTTACCTTATACTTTATATTTTTATTTTTAATTTATATATCACAAATTCAAACTTTGCTTATGTGATATAGGAAATGAGTACTTAGCTTGACCAACAGTTCAACAGATCTTCCCTGTTTCTCGTCTCTATGAGCTTCTTCAGGAACCAATCTTCATTCGTGCCTCGCGCTAGCTACTCTATTTCAAAAGCACTGCAGTTCGCGTTGGTTGAAGCAATCTTTTACAAAGAGGTTTTTACATATCTCCATGCTCAGCATGAAATGGGGAAGCTCTATTGAACTGTTGGTATTCATCTTAAGCTAAGTACTCATTTCCTGTATCACATAGGCAAAGTTGGGAAATGTGATATACTGTATATAAATAAAAAGTACAGTATAAGATAAACTAAAAAGGCTAAATTAAAAATAACAATTGCAGTAGCAGCGTTCTACATTTGGGTTTGGTTTTTTTTAGGACTAATGATAGCTCACAAAAAGGTGACTAAACCAGGTCAATCTACCATTTGGCAAACTCATAAAAGTAGTACACTGACAACCTTGAAATTCTGCGTGGTATCAAAGCTTATTGCATTCTGTTTCTTCTAGATAAAAAAAAAAGAAGTTATAGTATGAGCTGATACAATGCAATCGCTTAGCAAATTTTTATAATGAAGCTAAGAGAATATTGCAGCCGGATAGAGTGATGGATTAGATAATTATGCTCTGTTTACTCTGTATCAGAGCCCACAAGCACTGTAACACCACTTGATTCCCCCTTCCTAATTGTTAAGATAATGCTTTTCAATTGTAGGAACAGAGCTCACTATCAACATATATAAATGTAGTCCAAACATCAATGCAGATTTAGACCTTTAATACTGATAATTTTTATTCAAGAGGATTAGTAATCAACCTCTTTTTTTTTTCCTGTATACCAGATTTGCATAAAGAGACCTGCTCATAGTTCCATTGCAAAGCTTAAACATGGCAACTTTCCATGCTTTTTATAACATTTTCTATAGACAGATTTACTTGTAGTTGTGAGGCCTATATAGTAAAGCTTTTCTCCTGTTTAATGTCTAAGAGATAAATAATTAGTAGACAGGACTCTTTATCTTCTGTTTTGTTATCTTACTTTTATGATACTTTCAGATTACGGGATGTATACAAAATTGAGATTTTAGCAATAATGGTGCATGAGCAGAAAAAAATATTTTATATTGAAAGAGTTATATTGTTTAGTGGAAATAATGCATTAGAGGAAACCATTTGTGCAGATATAACAAAAACAGAAAAATAAATTCACAGGCCCGAGGCTCTGACGTCCTAAATTTTGCTTAAGATTGAAAGTTTAGCATCAGAGTATTCCCCATGAGTTTCTTTTAACAATGAATGTTATTATTCACAGATATAAGCCTCTGTGCACTGAGAAAGTAAGGAGCTAGGTAGCCAGAAAGATGAACATCTTAACTGGTTTTATTAGCTGCTTACCACTGTCTGAAAAGATGGTCAACAAAAAAGTGATTTTATTCTTACGTGCAAGGAAAAAAATGACAGCCCTATCTAATTTGATGCTATTAATGAAGTTCGTTCTGATCTGAAGGTCAGTAGCTCAGTTAGTTATCCAGTACTCCTGCTTTCTAAGATGAAAGAATACATGCTCAGTTACTATTTATATGATATCACCTGTCAGGGACTTTGTGATTCTTGCTTTGCATTAAAGATAAAGCAGTCTTTTCAGTGAACCTGCTTGGAAGACCTCCTGATACAGGAACACAATTAACTCTTTGTAGCCCACACTAATTTCTGCATTTTAAGAATAACTTGGTAATGACAAAAGTGGAGCACTCAATCCACAGGGTGGCCATTAACTGCACTCAGGTGCTGTACAGGTTCAATTCAGACTACAATTACTGTCAAAGAATTGCGCAGGAAGGTACTCCTTGTACACAAACAGAAATGCTATTCATTAAATAGCACTTTCAATAAAATACAATGTATATTATTTAATGAATATTTGAGAAAGAAAATCCAATCTCCGGTTCAGAAACCTGCGATATTATTATTATTCTTTTAATATCATAGGCATTTTCATGTACATATATTGCCAGATATAGTAGTAGAAATAACTGAAATGCTGTAGATAGGGTAAGAGCTTTAACTCTGAAGAAATGAAAAAGCAGAGCTGAAAGTAAACTGAGTCAGTGTTAAATAAGGTTTCTTATAACCACCTACACTAGACACAGCTTTTTATATGGTCTTTATTAATGCTTCCAGTATGCTATTCTTAACCCTTATTTTGCTGAGTTATATGACATTTTTTAACTTAAAGACTCTCAAAATTATTTTGATCATTGATTGAAACTAACCTGCATTGCATTTATAAAAAAGTAGCATACGGAAGAAGTGGAAAATCAACCGAAAAGAAATCTTTAATTCTATCTATGAGTTGTACAGCTTCAAGACAAAAAAAAAAAATGGACTTGAAAACATTAAGGTATATATATAATTTAGACGAGGGAAACTTAGGGGTCCTTCTACTAAGGCGCACTAACCAAATTTAGCGCACGTACACTGATTTAGCGTGCGCTAAATGCTAACGAGTCCATAGAATGTAATGTATGCCCGCTAAATCTGTTAGAACGTCTTAGTAAAAGAGGGGGCTAGTGCTTGTTCCGTGGCAGCCAGGACTCCATTTCTGTGCTGACATATAAGATTGGGAATCACTCCTCCAATGTTTATTTTCAGTGTTTTGGCCTATCGAGGCACAGAGAAACAAACGTGGTGGGGGTTTCAGAAATGAGTCAATCTAGTATTGATGATTCCTGATCAAAAAGTGTGATTTATCATCAGCCCCGGATCTTAAGTCACATGCAGGTTCATGAACAATGCAGAAATTGTTTAGACAAATTGCAGAACACAAATCATTTTTTTTTTTTTTCATTTTCATTTCCTTTCTCTCACTCTCTCCTTCCCCTTTTCCACCTTTCAATATAATGTAATTAAAAAACATAAACTGTTATAGAGATCAATGTCTTGTTAATTAGAGAAGAGAAAATTATTTAAAAGATTAAGAAAACAAAAAGTAAGGGCCTCCCCTTCCTGTAATAGGAATTTCTTAACTGAAAGCTATAATCTTGCATGCTCATTATGCTTAGGGGCTCACTTTAGGTATTAAAGATTTTTTTTCTCTTCTCTATCTTCCCTCCCTTCTACCCATTTGTGACACAGATCAAAAGAGCACTACAGCAATGCTTCTCAAACCTGCCATGGGGACCCCACAATCAGTCAAAGTTTCATAATATCCAGAATGAATATGCATGAGATAAATTTGCATATGTCAGGTTTCCAAGGCATGCAAAATTATCTCATGCATATTTCTTGTGGATATCCTGTAAACCCAACTGGATGTGAGGTCCCATGGACAGATTTTGTCAACTGTGAACTAGAGCAGGCTTACTGCACTTTGCCTCTGATTTTCCATTGTTATTCAGGGCACTTTTAGTAAGATCTGGAATAAAATGGTCTTATTGTGCCCCTGTGCAAGTTTTCCTGTATATTTTGGCCATTTTTACTGCAGCTCCCTTTTTTTTTTTTTTTTTTTTGCATTAATGACCATGCACTAATGTTGCCATTAGCAAACAGTCATTAAAAAAAATTAGCACATGAACACTTACCACCACTCAATTTATGGACAATAAGGCCAAGATTCTCTAAACCGTGCTGTTTTCAGCGGCCGCCTTAAAAGTGGATGCCAATCATGTGTCACTCATGTGACGGCACCATTTAGAGAATCGTGCCTTCAGGAAAGGTAGGTACCAGAAATGTAGGCCAGTGTTTTCAAGGCCTACATTTCCGGTGCCTACCTTTGTTGTGAATCGCACCTGCGGAGGTGCGATATGGTGCCCAATGCCATTTCCGGCATTAGCCATGCCTACAATGATGTTAGGCCTCTGAAGATATGATTCTGGCACTGTTTTTTTAAGGCTGCAACAAAAGCAAAAAAAATGGGAACAGTGGAATAGCTGAATGACTGAATTATATTTATGTTGTGAAGTGTTTTTCATTCCAGTGATGGGTACTTTGCAGCCCAGGAACCACTGTAATGAGGTTTGCTTTTCTCCACAATTTATTTATTATTTTTTATGATTTAACTTTTGTTTGAATGATTGTGGTTGTACACTCCAATACTTTCTAGCAGTGTGTGTTTTTTTTTTTTTTAACATTTTAGTGACTTTTTTTAGGCACCAGTAGGTGCCTTAAAATCTATTTTAAAAAAAAGCACTTTTAAATGGCGTTTTCCTCTTAATTTAAGTGCCAGTAGGGTGCCTACTGGCACCTAAATTAAGGCACTGTTTATAGAATATAGGCATAAGGATCTAATTCTGGAAATAGCATCATAAGTTAGGCACCGTACCATCATCTAGTAGTAGGCGCCATACCGTCATCTAGCTTAATTGCTTTAATTGGTTTTAATGGGAACGGTAATTTACCACGCCATTAAAAACCAATTAAAAAGTCATTTAAAAAAGTAGGTACCAAAATCACATGGCACCTAATGGCAATTTAGGTCAAAGTAGGCATGGTTATGGCCGGAAATTACCTTAAACACCTCTAGGCGAGATTCTCCATCAAACTAAGGCACCATTAATGTAGGCCTTTAAAACCCTGGCCTACATTAATGGCACTTAAGTTTGATGGGAGCTGTAATTCTGTTAACAGTGCCTATGCATGATTGACATGTGGCCAGCACCTCTTTTATTAGGGCGGCCGTGAGCTGTGTTAACTGATTAGCAGGAATGCCCACTTTCCACTCCCAGACATTTCCCCCTGAAAAAATATTTTTAGCGTGTGCACATTTGGCAGCTGCTACAGGGGGCCTGAGTAGTTTTTTTTTTTAAAGTTTTTATTAGGATTTTATATATTGCTTATCAAGGTTATCTAAGCAGTTTTTACAATCAGATACTCAAGCATTTTCCCTCTCTGTCCCGGTGGGCTCACAATCTATCTAATGTACCTGGGGCTATAGAGGATTAAGTGACTTGGAGCAGCGCGGGGTTTGAACCTACAACCCCAGGGTGCTGAGGCTGTAGATCCAACCACTGCGCCATGCACCCCATGGTGCACCATTTTAAGCTGCATTGGATGCATGCTAGCACCTATTGCAGCTTAGTAAAAGAGCCCTTTACATGGGAACAAACCAGGCTATCTGAAGAGATGGTCAGTCTATGTGACTGACAGCTCAGATGTATCCTTGATAGTACAGAATAAATAAATAGACAGTCTGAGCCAACTGATCTTTTTCTGCCATTATCTAATATACAGGATGCCCACAAAAAAACACTCCTTGATTTTAAATGGTTTCAAAATCAAAACTTATTGGAATATGTTTATAAATAAGATGACAGCAAATACAAGCCCCAAAAAGCACAGTTAGCAAGATCTTACACAATCGCTTGCACGTTCACCCTTATAAGCTGCAATTGGTGCAGAAGTTACAACCTTCAGACAATGCAACGCGCCAAAATGACCAGGTGTTCCTCAAGTGGCCCCCGAGATCACCAGACATTACTGTCTGTGCCTTTTTCCTTTGGGGTTACGTGCAAGACAGAGTGTACGTACCTCCACTACCCACAACTATGGAGGATCTGCAGGAATGTATCACTGAAGCTATAAATGCGATCAAGCTGGATATGCTTTGGAGAGCCTGGTCCGAGCTCGATTATCGCATTGATGTTTGCTGAGTAACAGGTGGGGGCACACATCGAGTGTGTGTAATCAACAGATACTATATGAGTTGATGAAACTGTAGCCTCAAAGGTGAAAGAATATTCCAATAAATGTGGGTTTTGTAACCATTTAAAATCAAGGAGTGTTTTTGTGGGCACCCTGTATTACTATAATATTTTAAAGAAATATTATATAAATAAGAAAGGAGATCTATCAACATTGTTGACACACATATTATTATTTATCATTTTATCAGCATTCTTTAGTTTTTATATTGTAAAATAAGAAGGGAAATATTTAATTTTAATTGCATATCTAATACTGAATTGCATGAGCTACAGTCAACCAAGAAACAAGAGAGTTCTCTTGTAGTCACTCCATAACAATGAGCTACAAAAAGTCATATTAGAATGTGAGTAGCTAGATAATTCACAAATTTAATGCTCATTGCTTGGAGTAGTTGTAAATATTTAATGAATTTAAGTTGTTTTGATATTTGCCTGCTATAATGCAAGTAAAATGAAAAATCTAAATATTTGTCATAATGTACTTTTGGTAACAAATGCCAGTTATGCACAGAGTAGGATTTGTAAACCTGTTATCAGATTGGAAGATGCTCTGGTTAATAGGTAGAACAGATAAGTTCTATAATAGTTGTGAAGTCCCTGCCTAACTGCAAAATAAGTAGACATGTGAAATATTGAACATGGTGCAGAAGTGAGAGAGAAGCTGTTATTTACTAAGTTACAGTGCAGCTTTCGAAGCCGTGTGCTTGTTGGAATTCTGAACGTCAACATTGCCCTCTTTTGGCAAACCAGTGCATATCTGTTTCTAGAGAGTGAAGCCCTTTCTCTCTAGAACTGAATATCTTGATAACAAAGAAAGGAGAAACAAGTCATCATTAGCGAAGGATATAAAAATAGTTGCATTCTACAAAATAGCATTGGTGCTAGAAATCTTTCATGTAAGCTACCCAGGAAAACAATAATAAAAATGAAATGTAATCTTAAGACGAAAGGTGATGAATTGGAACAAATGTGAAACTTGTGAGGAGCAGTGCAGCCATCAAGACTTCACTCATCCGTAGTGTTCATTCAGTGACAGAAGATGATGTGTTCAAATGTATGATTTTTTTTTTTTTTTTTCCATCAGCTTCAACTCTTATTTGTCTTTACTGCGTGAAACCTTGTGTACAATTTGGGCTCTTGGCATTAACTTTAAGCGGTCCTTTTACCATCCCATGGGGAAAGCTGGCCTTAGCGTGCCCTTATGCGGGGTTTTCTTGCATGTTAAGGCCATTTTTCCCACACCCAGAAAATGGCTGATTTTCTATTTTTCAAACAATAGCTTTGTGCTGTTTCCTTTAGTTAATGCTGCATCAACATTGAAAAGCAGTAGAGTCAATAAAAAAGAAATATGCTTCAGATGTTAATGTTCAGCACTAGTCAATATCCACTGGCCATGTAGCACACATAAGTCGCCTGATTTCTGCACATTGGGGGTCTTTTACTAAGGTGCGCTATCCGATTTAACGCATGCTAAATATTAGCGCACGCTAAGGCCCTCATTCTGCAAAGTGTGTCCCAATTGTAGGCTGCTGTAGGCATCCTACAGCTGTCTAATCAGCCAATTGGGAGGCACGTTTTCTAAAAAAAATGCTCCCCAGGCAGGCCGCCTACATTTAAGGCACCTCCGGGAGCCTAGGGAGGCCCACAAGCCCGCCTAAGCTCGCCGGTAGCCTTAGGCAAACCTAGGCAGCCCTACACGTCTTCCTAGCAGAGCAGGGGATGCTTACAATGTAGGCTAGCAAAATGCTGGCCTACATGGTAAGTAGACGCTGCCGCTATACTTTATCGCGGCAAGGGATCTCCCTGCCGCGATTAGTATAGCAGCCACGGCTATGGCTGCCAGTCTCCCCAACCCCCCCCCCCCCGACGTTCATGGCAGGAGGGTGCCCAACCCCTCCTGCCAGACCCCCCAAACAAAATGCCCTAACTGCTATAGGAGGGGCCTTAGGCGCTTAGGCCAATCAGGCCATAGGATCCTGTGGGTTGGGCAGGGGAGGGGCGGGCCTGCCTCATTTGGACAGAGGTGAACCTGCTGGCCGGACGGTGCAAAGACTCGTCCGGCCAACTTGACGGTAAGCTTTAGGGGGTTTCCGGGATGGGGGTATTGCTGGGGGGGTCCAGTAGGAGGGGTTGGGCACCCTCCTGCCGGTGATCTTCGGGGAGGCCGTTGGGGGGGTCCGGGAAGGGTGGTTAGGGCATTTTGTTTGGGGGGGTTGTTGGGGGTGGGTTCGGCAGGAGGGGTTGGGTACTCTCCTGTCAGTGATCTATGGGGCCGTTATACTAATCACAATAGGGAAATCCCTTGCTGCGATAAAGTATAGCGGCCGCGTCTAAACTCTACACAAAAACCTGATTCTGTACCCGGCGTCTGCAACATGGATGTCAGTTATAGAATTGGATTTACTTTGGGCGGGTTTTATTCCGATTCTGTATAGGACGCCCGGGATGGGCGTCCTATACAGAATCCGGGCCTAAATGCTTACATGCCCATTATATTCTATGGATGCATTAATATTTAACATGCACTAAATCGGTTAGCGTGCCTTAGTTTACTAGGATGGATTCATGCACAGTCTTCTCTTTCCTTTACATAGTTCTTGTGATCTGTTAATTAAGCCCCTTTTATCAAGCTGCGCTAGAGGCTTTTAGTGCAGGCTGGCGAGGTTAAGTGCTCTGTCGCTCATAGGAATTCTATGAGCGTCAGGGCATTTGCTGTGCTGGCTTGTGCTAAAAACTTCTATACAACTTGATAAAAGGAGCCCTAAGTTAATATTAAAAAATAACAGTACTGAATTGATTTGAAATCAGATTGAAAAACCTTTTTTTTTCCCCAACTCTATTCAGTGACTTACTGAGATTTACACTGAAGAAATTAAAGGGGGCTGTTATTAAGTTGGATTAAAGCCATAATATGTGTTTTTTTTTGCCCCTTAACTTTTTTTTAAGTTCAATTTTTATTGATTTTGAAAAACATACATACAGGAAGTGCAATCAAATACAATAAACTAATTTCATAGAAGCACTTATATATAACAAATATTGATTAGAATAAACCTTCTATCTTATAAACCCTCCCATCCACCCTCCCTCCCTTTACTGGAAGTATAACTTGTAATATCAGATCTGATAAAATAGATTAATTTATGACAACTTCAGTTACCTTGAATGTGTGTTACAAAATCATCTAATGGACCCCAGATTTCTTTAAATTTCCAGGTATCGCCCTTATGTTCTGCTAGAATATTTTCAAATCTATATTATGTACGTGAGCGTTTCACACCAAAATGGAAAATTTAACCTATCACATTGCTTCCAATTTCTAATTATCATTTGTAGAGCCACACCCATCATTATCAAAATGAGTTTGTCCTTATGTTTTTTTAAGGGGTTCTTATTCATTATAGAAGCTCCAAACATAATTATTCCGTATGTTAATGGAATGGGAACTTCAAGAATAAGATTTATCTTGCTCCATATGGATTTCCAAAAAATTAATATTAGAGGTCATTGAAATAAAAGGTGATCTAGAGTTCCCACCTCTAGATTACAGTTCCAGGATTTATTTGAATTTGCATTATTTACTTTGTATAATCTCACCAGCGTCCAATAAACTCTGTACAATAAAAAGTATAAAGTTTGTTTTATCAATGCAGCTTATAAACAGTGCACTCAGGAGTTCCAAAACTGGGGCCATTGTTTTAATGAGATATCATCTCCAAGCTCCAAATATCTCGCAGACCTGTCTTATGTTTATTAGTTGAATATTCACCTAGTAACTTGTACCAATTAGAGGCTTGGTGACCTTGGAAGTTCACTTGAAAACACAAGAATTGGAAGCTATGTTGTCCTATTAATGATCTCCATTCAGGAAAACCTTTTATAATTGCTTGTTTTAATTGTAGCCATTTAAAGCATTGATTTCTTGGTAAATGAAATGTCTGTTGTAGTTGGGTAAAAGATAGCAGATTATTTTGGGGATAAACATCATCTAGTGTTCTAATATCGGCGTTTATCTAGTCTTTCCATAAGATTTTTGAATTTGCTATCATAATTTTAGAATTCAGCCATAGAGATTGAAATTTTGTTTTCTTAACCGGGAGTGGCAACATAGCATCCAAAGATCTTAGAGTCTTCCAAAAAGCTTGAAAAATTCTATTATCTTTATAGATCCTTGGAAGTCCAATACTTAATAAGTGATTAAGTCGGAGTGGAGCCATCAGATTTCAAGAGCAAGCCAAACCGGGAAACTTTCTAAAAGTTCTGGAAGATCCCAGTACATACCTTGACGAAGAATATATGCTTGATGATACTTATAAACATTTGGAAAATTGAATCCACCATTAATTTGATTTTTTTGTAACGAAGAAAACATAGGCATTCGCATGCCCTGCAATTCACATATAATACTTATTTTACAGGAAAACTTGCACACAATTTGTGAAATAAATCAGTCATAGATTTATTAAAAATTGACAAAATTTCGCAATCATTTATTTTAACACTGAAGTTGTAACAGAAAGAATTTTTACAATAATAACCATTCCCTGATCAAACGGTAATGAACCGACCGAAACAATTTATCACTGACCCAAATGCATGGTCTGTGGTACTACTGAACCATACTATTCTTCCCAAGTCTATGGCAGTACCACACATGAACCATTCCAAAACTCCTTCACATAGCCCTTCCCCATACTTCTGTATTTCAAACTTGAGGAAGGGAATTTCCTTCTAAACACTGTTGTGACAAGAAAATCAGAGCCCTATCCATAGTCCAAACTATATCCCCAAGCCATACTCCATATCCAGATACCAACCTCAAGGAAATGAGTGGGCAGGATGTGGAACCCCATTCCTCTGTAATGTCGCCTAGAGCTTGTATAGGTATGTGCGACACACAAATGGAAGAAATAAAATAAAATGGCAAAAAACATTAAAGTGCCTACTGGCGCCTAAATCAAAGGTGCTGGAATTGCACCTATGTAGGTGCTTGATATCACTTAATACCACTATGGGTGTGGCTAATGTCTGAAGTGGCATTAAGTGGCTTGAAGCACCTATGTAGGCATAATTCATAACAAAGAGAGGCACCGGAAATGTAGGCCTGGAAAACCCTGGCGCCTATATTTCCCTGAGGCGCAGTTCTCTAAATGGCACTGTCGCGTGATTGACACGCGATCGGCAGCTACTTTTTAGGAGCTGCCAATATCAGCTCTGGGCCAAAATGAATCTGGGCCAAAATGAAAATCTTCAGGCTGCCCATTCGGAAAAGGAAGCACAGCTTTCAAGTAAGTTGAGAATGCTTGTATGAGGGTTCTTCAAAAAGTTTCTGTACTTTATGTAACATAAGAACATAAGAATAGCCTTACTGGTCCAGCCCAATGGTTCATCAAGCCCTGTAGCCCTTTCTCACGGTAGCCAATCCAGGTCCCTAATACCTGGCCAAAACCCAATGAGTAGCAACATTCCATGCTACTGATCTAGGGCAAGCAGTGACTTCCCCCATATCTTTCTCAATAACAGACTATGGACTTTTCTTCCAGGAAATTGTCCAAACCTTTCTTAAAACCAGCTACGCTATCAGCTCTTACCACAACCTCTGGTAATGTGTTCCAGAGAATAATTATTCTTTGAGTAAAAAAATATTTCCTCCTAATGGTTTGGTTTTTTTAATTGATATTTTATTGACATTTGTTACATAAATAACAAAAATCAGGAAAAAGTCAAAAGTAAATTCAAACAAGAAAACTTACTATTCAAAATAAAACTTTATTCAAGTCCACATCAATGAAGACACACAATGCTGAAAATAATAAAAAAATTTTGTATAGGTAACAATTTGTAGTCTTCCTTTACAGTCAAAGGCCTATTTCAATATGTCACTAATCCTCTTTAACAACTAAATTAGTATCTAAATCTTTCAAAACAACTTTATCAATCACAAAATTCTTCAATTGTGATGGATCCACAAAAACAAATTTATCAGCTTTATAATTTACAAGGCACTTACATGGGAATTTTAGGAAGAAACTAGCTCTCACTGCCAGCACTTTAGGCTTAAGCAGTAGGAACTGTTTCCTCCTATATTAGTTGTTGTCCACAGAATAAAGCTTGTTTATTCACAAAATACAACTTATCATTTATAACTTTATTGATTTTATTTAAAAAAAAAACTGCTTATATAAAGTGCAACATTTTACATGAAACAGTAATGCCATCAAAAAGTACTTATATACTATTCATGAAAACTTGAAACAACCCTCCCCTTCAACCCTCCCCTCCCTCTCTTCCGTTAGTCCGGGATGTGCATGAAGAGTAAATTAAATATCTCAAATCTGGTAGGGTTCCAGAAGATATTATGGGCCTCTTCTATTAAACTGCGCTAGCAGTTTCCAGCGCGGGGAGCCGCGCTGAATGGCCCATGCTGCTCCCCATGCTCATAGAGTTCCTATGAGTGTCGGGAGCAGTGCGGGCCATTCAGCGTGGCTCTCTGCGCTAAAAACTGCTAGCGCAGTTTAATAGAAGGCATTTGACATAAGAATCTAATGGACCCCAAATCTCTTTGAACTTTAGGGATTCACCCAATTTTTCTGCCTACATTCTCTCAAACCAATAGCTCATAAGTTGGTTTTCAATTTCTGATTTAAATGTACCGTATTTTTACTCATATACCACGCACCCGTGTAAAACGCGCACACGGGTATAGCGCGCGGGAAACTAATTCATGTAAATAAATTTTTATATACCGCGTACACCCGTATACCGCGCATGCCGCCCCGACTCTCCCGTCGCCGCCTGACTCTCCTTTCGCCCGCCCCGACTCTCCTCTGGCCACCCCGACTCTCCTTTCGCCCGCCCCGACTGTCCTCTGGCCGCCCCGACTCTCCTTTTGCCCGCCCCGACTCTCCTCTGGTCGCCCCGATTCTCCTTTCGCCCGCCCCGACTCTCCTCTCCCCCTTGAAGTCCTGTCCCCACCCTGAAAGCCTGATGCCCCCCCGACGTCCGATTCACCCCCCGCAGGACCGCTCGCACGCACTCGCACCCGCACCCCCACCCCGAAGGACCGCTCGCACCCCCACAGCCTCCCGACCCCCCCCCATCATGGAGAAGCTCCTACCGTTGTCCTGCTGCTTCCTCTGCCGGCGGTCCCGGCCCTTCTGTGAGCCCTGCGTCTGCGCTGCTTCCTCTTCCGGCGGTGGGACGCAGGGCTCACAGAAGGGCCGGGACCGCCGGCAGAGGAAGCAGCAGGACAACGGTAGGAGCTTCTCCATGATGGGGGGGGGGTCGGGAGGCTGTGGGGGTGCGAGCGGTCCTTCGGGGTGGGAGTGCGAGTGGTCCTGCGGGGTGAATCGGACGTCGGGGGGGGGGAACTATGTAAAAAAAAAGTTGTAAAACGCGCTCACGCGTATAACGCGCATGGTTATGCATGGTTTGTAAAATCATGTATAACGCGCGTGTTATATGCGTGAAAATACGGTAACCAACAAGGTAGCTCGTTTTGTACATCAGATCTTTAGAAGATTCTTAGAAACTGGGAGATATTTAGGGGTCCTTTTATCAAGGCGCGGTAGAGGTTTAACGCGCGGAATACCACGCTAGTCGCTAACGCCTCCATTGATGAGGAGTTAGTATTTTGGCTTGCCGCAGGGGTTAGCGCGTGATGAAATATCTGACGCGCTAACCCCCATAGCGCACCTTGATAAAAGGAGCCCTTAAACTATCAAGAAAAACAATCTTATCCAATTTTCCTTCTTCTCCAGTTTCTTTAGTACTTCTGGGGCTATAATATAGGTTATCAGATGTAAATAAATCCACCTGATTATATTGTAAAACATCCCTCATATACATCTTCAGGAGTGCCAAAAAGTATGATATGGGAAAATTCAAAAACCTAAGATTTCTTGCTCTTACTAAATTCTCCATTTTCTCCATTTGAGTATGCAACAGCAAGTTATCTTTAGTATTAGATAGAGCAGTTTTTTGTAAAACATCTACAGAATTATCAACTCTATCAAGACTAGCAGCTAGTGATAACATCTGAGTCTGTTGTTCATTTACTTTAATTGTTATATCAGATGAAAACTGGTAGTTTTATAACAGTACTTTGTAATGAGGACTCTATTCTGTTAACGACCAACCAGGGAAATTACTTTGTCCTTAGGTAAAGAGTCTTGACTTGACTCCATTACCATTCGAACAGGAATCAAACTTTTCATTCCCTCAGACGTTTTATTTGTTTCTTGTGTATCCATACTCACAGTTGGTATTGATAATTGTACAGAAGGTGAAACTGTCTCCTCTTCAGGAGCAGGATCAAAATTCCCTATTACATTCAAAGGCGGCTGAAGAGGTTGAGATGGCTCGCCATAGGACAGGGAGGAAGTAAGAGAAGATGGAATTACCTTATTTCCTAACACTGATGATGTTAGGGGCTGGAGATGGCGGTCTATTGGCCCCGATGAAGGCAGAGATGGCACTATCTTAGCCATTTTATTTCCCATAATGGTGAGAAAATAATCTCCTGCCCTCTTCTCCTCTTGGCTCTGAAGGGGTACCACGGCACAAGTTCTTTTTAAAGAGGCCTGCTAGGACCTCTGCTCAGCTATTGCTGGAGGTGGAGGATGTCGGTGCTGTCTGGCAGTAGCGGCTCCTTCTTCTAATGGTTTTAAAAGTATTTCCCTGTAACTTCATTGAGTGTCCCCTAGTCTTTGTAATTTTTGATGGAGTGAAAAATCGATCCACTTGTACCCATTCTACTCCACACAGGATTTTGTAAACTTCAATCATATCTCCCCTCAACATTCTCTTTTCCAAGTTGAAGAGCCCTAACCTTTTTAGTTTTTCCTTATACGAGAGGAGTTCCATCCCCTTTTTCATCTTGGTTGCTCTTCTTTGAACATTTTATAGTGCCGTTATATCTTTCTTGAGATAAGGAGACCAGAATTGAATGCAATACTCCAGGTGAGGTCACACCATGGAGCGATACAGGGGCATTATAACTTTCTTAGTCTTGTTAACCATCCCCTTTTTAATAATTCCTAGCATCCTGTTTGCTTTATCACTTTTCCATAGGTACGCTGGCTTGACTGACTGACTAGTCACATGACATTCTATGGCACACCCTCTTACCACTTCTCCCACCCCAACCATTTCCTATGAATATATACAAGTGTGGAAACATTTTGAAGAACCCTTGTATCTAATAATTTGCTTCTCCTCTTGGGAACCCCTCAGAAGAAGGAAGCATATGCATGTTGCCAATTTTGAAACAAACTGCTACAGTATCCTTTAAGATTTTTGCAAATCCTCTTCAAAACTTTGTGTGATCTACTAATGAAATACCACATGTAAGACACAACCACAATTTTTAAAATATAATTTTTGTTCATTCCTACAGTAGGGCAAACTGAAGAGAATAATATCCTCAATGTACCTATAAAACTTTCACAGGCTGCAGCTCCAGGTTTTAAACATCTCCAGCACATTCTGTAGATATTCCATAAAAAGTATGCACACATGCAGACCCACTGTTAGTATCATAGAAGGCTTTCAATTCAGTATTTCTGCTGTAGTATTTGAACCACTGTGCGATTATTTTGTGAAAGGCTTAGGTTTCCTTTAACTATTAAAAAAAAAACATTGCTCTGGTAATTACTAGCAATTTGGAGTTTTGTATTGCAGTGTACAAAACTGATAAATCTGTCTCATACAGCTCAAAAAAATAAGAAAAAGAATAACAAAAATTCCCTTGGAGATGTTTCACATAGCTAATAATATTTTCACCACCACTGTAATTGTTTCTGAAAAACAAACCACATAGGGAGAAATTAATCTGGATATTTCAAAAACATTGATGACATTTTATAAAAATTAAACACTTCGAGGATCACATAGATAAGCAAATATAATTATGATTAAAATTAGTCATTTTGTTTTTGAAATCAATAAGTCTTTGAAGTACAAATAAATTTGCAAAATCAGTTAGCATGTATCATAGGAGATATATTTAAAGAAAAGTCATGGCATTTGATAAATTTGGGGAGGAGGTTCTGGCTTTGGAAACTACATGTGTTATACTATTACCACTACAGTCTTAACTTATACTGTAAATAAAGATTTATTTTTATTTTTTTTAATGAGTGGCAAGAATAAACTATACAGGCATATCCAATAGACAGTCCTAACATAGGCATTCATATTAGAAACAGAGAAACATGAAGGCAGATAAAGGCCAAATTTCCCATCCGCAGCATCCACTATCTCCTTCTCTCCTTAAGAGATCCCATGTGCCTGTCCCACACTTTTTTAAATTCAGACACAGTCTTTATCTCCACTACCTCTACCGGGAGAGTATTCCATGCATCTACCAACCTTTCTGTAAAAAAAAAAAAAAAAGTGTTTCCTTAGATTACTCCTGAGCCTATCATCTCTTAAGTTCATCCTAAATCCTCTCATTCCAGAGCATCCTTTCAATTGAAAGAGACTCGCCTCAAACACATTTATGCCACATAGAAACATAGAAACATAAACATAGAAGATGACGGCAGAAAAGTGCTTCAGCCCATCAAGTCTGCCCACTCTGCTTACCCACCCCCTATCTATGCCCTAATGACCCAATTTCCTTATCTTGACCCTCGTAGGGATCCCACATGGGTATTACATTTATTCTTAAAGTCTGGCATGCTGTCTGCCTCGATCACCTGCACTGGAAGCTTGTTCCAATGATCAACCACTCTCTCTGTGAAGAAATACTTTCTGGTGTCGCCATGAAATTTTCCGCCCCTGAGTTTGAGCGGGTGCCCTCTTGTGGCCGAGGGTCCCTTGAGAAAGAAAATATCATCTTCCACTTCGACACGTCCCGTGAGGTACTTAAATGTTTCGATCATGTCTCCCCTCTCCCTAAGTACTTAAACATCTCTATCATATCTCCCCTCGCTCCCCTGTCTTCCAAAGTATACATATTAAGATCTTTAAGTCTATCCCCATATGCCTTATGATGAAGACCACCAACAATTTTAGTAGCCTTCCTCTTAACTGACACCATCCTGCTTATATCTTTTAAAAGGTGTGGTCTCCAGAATTGTACACAATTTTCTAAATGAGGTCTCACCGGAGACTTATACAGCGGCATTAATACATCCTTTTTCCTACTGACCATACCTCTCCCTATGTACCGTTGCATCCTTCCAGCTTTTGCTGATGTCTTTTCAACCTGTTTGGCCACCTTAAATTCATCATATACTATCACATCAAAGTCCTACTACTCTTTCATACATAAAAGTTCTTCACCCCCTTAACTGTATCATTCCCCCAGGTTTTTATAGCCCAAATGCTTGACCTTTCATTTCTTAGCATTAAATCTTAGCTGCCAAATTTCAAGCTTCGCTAGGTCCTTGTTCATGTTATTCACACCACCAGGAGTATCTACTTTATTACAGATGTTGGTATTGTCTGCAAATAGACAAATCTTACTCAACAGTCCTTCAGCAATATTGCTTGCAAAAATGTTATAACGAGCAGGCCCAAGAACTGAACCTTGAGGCACGCCACTGGTAACATCCCTTTTCTCAGAGCAATCTCCATTGCTTCTATTGCCTTCCACTCAACCAGTTCATGATCCAGTCCATCACTCTGGGGTCCATACTGTTATTCCTATGTGGAACACTGTTAGAAGAAAAATTGATGCCTTCGAGTTGTGGTGCTGGAGAAGACTTCTACAAATTCCATTGACAGCTAGATCACCAACAAAGATGTTCTTCAACTTATAAACCCAGAGTTGTCCCTGAAGGCACAATTACCAGACAGAAACTGACCTATTTTGGACATGTGATAAGGGCAAATTCACTAGAAAAGGAGATTCTACTCTGAATGATCAGTGGTAAAAGGAAGCAAGGGAGGCTAAAAGCCCATTGGCTGGATACCATCAAGAAAGACACATGAATGAACGTCAAGCAATTAAAAGAAGCCGTGGAAAGCAGGGAAGCATGGTGAAGACTGGCCTATTGAGTATCCAAGGGTCAGACATGACAGTAGTAGTAGTAGTTACTAACATATGCTACTATTACAATTAGCATGTGAAATTTTACTATTAACTAGTGCTATTTTAGTTCAGGCTCCATTTTAATCAATGAGACCTAGTAGTTATGCAAGAATTATCAATATAGTGACTTCTTGCTGAGTATGAAAGTAAAACACTAACTACTGCCTAGGTGAGGCCCAAGAAAAAAGTGATCCCATCCCAGTATTTGCCTTTTGACTATAACAGCTAGATATTCTGCTTGGCTGAGCATAATTGTTAGAACACTGTAACCCCTGAAGAAGCCAACTTGTTTAAGTGAAACGATGGCCCCATTGGGTGCGAAAGATAAGTGCTCTTCATTTTTGAATATTTGGACAGTTGTGATTAAACTTAATCAGTAAAAATTGAACTTAAGATTGTGGATCACAGGTTAATTAAACATATACACAAAAATTGATTTTAAAAAATGTAAAATCTTGGGAAATATATATGAAAAGAGAACCAATGAAAGATACCGGAACCATTCTGTAATATGATCAGAAATACAAGTCACACATTCGGTTGCTGAGGTCTCTTATATATTTTTCCTTTTGCAACTCAGAAAAGTGAAGTTTAGTACCTCATTTCCCTGGTATCTAGTAGCTATGCCGCTAAATGGCACAAGCAAAATGTGGTTTCAACCAACCCAGATCCTTGCTGGAATGTATGTTGCATGGCCTTTCCTCCAATTCCTTCCTCTCCCCCTTCACTGAAGGAAAGGAAGAAACCATTAGAGGTATCTACACCACTTGACCCATAAAGCAGGAATGGTACCATTGATTTATTATCAAGAGCAAACAGGAAGACAGAAGAATGCCTCACCTTGGAGAAAAAAAGTAAAATAAAGGCAAGGAGGTGTCTTTTCAACCAATGATAAGCCATCAAACAGAAAAGGCAAGAGAAGTATCTTTTCATCCAATGATAAACCGTCAAACAGAAAAGGCAAGGGATGTACTCTGAATGCTGCTGCTCAACTGCACACGTGATTTTTGTTCTGTGTCTTTCCAGCAAAAGTGTCCCCTGAGGAAGGCGTTTCCTATACGATGAAACAGGGATCCTTGTTGGGACCTCCGTTTTTAAATAAAGACTTTATTATTGGTTGAAAAGACACCTCCCTTGCCTTTTCTGTTTGATGGTCTATACTCCAAGGCGAGGTATTCTTCTGTCTGTCTGTGTGCCATTGATTTATTGTCACCTGGCGCCAGATTTTCAGGACAGCCCAATCCAGTCTGATTACACCTCTCTGCCTGCAGAGACTTGTAGTTTTGCTTTTCTTAAAGAAATCAATAGGAGATCCTGCTGGCAGCAGATTCAAACCAGAAGTGAATCCACCTGTCCTTAAAATTTGGGTCTATTAGCAGCCCTATACTGGTTGATGATTACCAGTTGGGAATTCAGGAGATAGGCAAGTTTTGCTGGGCAGAAGAAAAGAGGAAACTTGATATACCCCTTTCTTTGCCATTCACACTGCTCCAACCAATCCTCTTGTTCACTCACTTATTTATGTTTATTGTATAGTAATAATTAATTTAACCTTATTTTCCAGGTTGGCATGGGAAACAGGAGACATGCCATTACTTGTTTAGGGCAGTGTGGTTTCATATTATTCAGCTTTCAGTGGACCACACTGTAAGATACTAGTGATCAGTGGTGTATAATTTGTTTGGCAACGCCGGTGGCTGTCATCCTCAAAATGACAGCATTGGCATGATTAAAGATAATTGCATCTGATGAGAGCAGCCCGGTTGGAATAAAACAGGGATCCAGATAATGGTGATGCTTCTCAGATTGAAACTTGAAGGTCAAGCTGGTCAAAAGTTGACATCTCAGATGAGCTACCCAGGCAATGCCAGGTGCTTGAGGGATGGTAGCATTCTATGAGACAATGCTTAAAGACTGGTATAGCCTGAAGGTTGCCCATGTTGTTTGTGCTGAATGTATTGCCTAGGACTAAGGAGGATGGGGCTGGGGGTAGGAATGGGTGGGAGGTAGAGAGGGTGGACAAAAAAAAGCCTAGGTAACTCAGGCTGTCCATTTTTTTTATCTTAATTCCTGTTGTTGCATTTTCAGGTGACTTCAATTTGGTTGTAGCTGCTTTTGGATATCACTACCAATTCTAAACATTGTTTTGTATATATTTGGGTTCTCCAAAGATGGTCCTCAGGACCTGCAACAAAATCTAATGCAATTGTAGTTTGTGGATACCTGAAAACCAAACGTAGCTGAAGATCTTGATGACTGAGTTTGATATCCACAGCAACTGAGTTTTAGGTAACAATTTCCTACTGGAACCATACAGTTCCATCTACTGTATATAGCTATACAATAAAACAAGCAAGAGAATAAATTTGCCTATATAATGAGTTATTTTTCTTGTGTAGTGCACATAGTCTCAGAATAATTGCAGGTTTTGTGGTTGAATATGTCGAAGGACAAAATAATTAAGGCTGAATCTGTCATCAAGTAGCCATTTGCACAGCTGGTTGAACACTAACCAATGGCAGCAGGGCAGCATTTACAATAGCTCATGACATCAAAAAACATCAAAAAGCTATTATACTCAGGCAGTTACTAGCAATCATTAAACTAAAATAACTGCTATGGCTGAATTTTGACAGTAATAGATAACATGTTTTTTTCATTAAAAAAATGAAAATGTGTAAGAGAAAATAGAAGGTTATATGCATAAATCAGATATCTCACTTGCCTGAAAATGTGAGACTTAATATTACACGTGAGTTGACCTCTAGGATACCTCTCACACCTATCACAAGAGCCTTGCCTAGCTTATAAAACCTAATATTTACAGTCAGGCTGGGTGAGAGCCTACTTGCGTTGTGCAAATATTGGTTCTGATTTACCAATGCTTTTTCCTACTGGTATTTAAAGGCATGAAACCTTTGATAAATTAGTCTTATTGACTATCACGTCAGAAGATATTTTTCTGCAAGAAGGAACACAGTGGCCAATAGGATTAAGGGGGGAAGTTGTTAAGCTTCAATGAAATATTGCATTTTTCTGCAGCTTAATTTGCCATAGAAGTCACTCAGTACTGCAGGTTAGTAACTGTTATGAAAAATGAATAATGGAACTTGAGATAAACCTCACAAATTGTGCTATTTTTTTCTCCCAGGGACCACTGGACTGCTAACACATGATCTGATTCTTCTGGAGCTTATCTTGAAGGAGCAGGAGATATACTAAGGGCTCCTTTTACTAAGGTGCGCTAGCGTTTTTAGCGCATGCTACAATGCCGCACGAGCTAAACGCCAACACCTCCATAGAGCTTGCATTAGTATTTTTCGTTTAGTGCGTGGTTTGCGCACCTTAGTAAAAGAGCCCTAAGTGCACACAGCCCCCCTCACCCAAATACCTCTCCACTCCTTAATAACACTTCCCAGACTCTACAAAAGGTTCTTAGCCCCTCCCCCCCTACACACACACACCCAGATCAGCTCCTTGAATCAACTGGCCTTATCCTTGTTATTATTCAGTGATGCAAAGAAAAATTATAAAAATCTAATAACGAAAAGAATAATAAAAGAAAAAAAAGTAAAATAAAGGAGTAGCGTGGCTCCCTGCGCTAATAACCGCTATCGCGGTTTAGTATAAGGGGCGGGAGGGGGGTAATCTTATCAAGTAATTTAAAACAATATTCCAAGAAGGAAGGGCCAAGAAAGAAAACCAGAAATCATGGCATAAGATGAAAAAGAAAAGGAAATTATTGAAGAGAAGAAGTACCCAATCATCATGGATCAGCGACCATACCTATCTAGAAACTTATAGATTTGCAATTCTTAATAAAAGATAATATATCTGCAAAGACACTGCTGCAAAAAAAAAAAAAGCATCGATGTCTATGAAGCAAAAAAAGAAATTCCTTTTTTCTGTCCTAAGAGACTTTGCATAGGTCCAGACATATTCATATATTTTGACTAAGCAAATCTACATGTTTTCTGAGAAAAAAAAAAAAGTCTCAAGACTACCAATAAAGAATATGAAAAAAACAGGGAAAGTTGTTTTATTAATCATTTAGGGACAGGGGAGATATGATTCGGACGTTCAAATACTTAAAAGGTATTAAAGTAGAACAAAATCTTTTCCAGAGAAAGGAAAATGGTAAAACCAGAGGATATAATTTGAGGTTGAGGGGTGGTAGACCCAAGAGCAATGTAAAGAAACTTTTCTTTTCGGAAAGGGTGGTGGATGCCTGGAATGCGCTCCCGAGGGAGGTGGTGGAGAGGAAAACGGTAACAGAGTTTAAAAAAGTATGGGATGTACACAGATCTCGAATCAGAAAATAATAGTAAATATTAAAGAACTAAGACCATTACTGGGCAGACTTGCATGGTCTGTGTCCGTATATAGCCATTTGGATGGGCTGGGGAGGGCTTTGATGACTGGGATGGTTTAGATGGGCTGGAGTGAGCTTTGACGGAGACTTCAGTAGATGGAACCTAAGCACAGTACCAGACAGAGCTTTGGGTTCAGGCCCAGAAATAGCTAAGAAGAAGGAAAATTTAAATTAAATCAGTAATTTAGAGTGGGTAAGGTTGGGCAGACTGGATGGACCATTCAGGTCTCTCTCTTCCGTCATCTACTATGTTACTATGTAGTTCCTGGAGCCCTCCAACAATCTGGAAACTCCAGGCTGGCTGCGGACACATTGCCAGTTGGAATGGCTTCCCCAGCTCCAGTCCCCCTTTTCTAGCTGACAGATAAAAGGCCTTTCTTACAGGTGGTATCCTTTCTTAATTAAACCAACACCTAGAAAGGTATTTCTTAACTATTTCAACTGGTTGCGAAAGGGTGGAAATTTATAGCATGCAGATTTAATGCTCTCAGATTGTTAGGAATTATTGTTACCTTTTTGGGAGAAATTCACACAAGGAGGTATCCAACAAGAATAAGCTGAACATTGGCAATAGATAATTAAAGCAGAAGAAAAGACTCAAATAATAGTTTCATGTTGTGGCATAGAATGCTACTTACAGAGTCATCACAGCACTCATTAAAACATCTTAATAAAGAGCATAGAGAATGTAAACGGAGGTGTAAAATAGAGACAGATAAGACAGAATAATAGAAGTTAGACTGAAAATAAGGGTGATTAACTTAAAGGAAAAATTCTCCTGTGGAGTCAGAAAAGCTGCATGATCTCAGGAGTGGATAAGCAGGTCTCACTCCAGTAAGTGGAGGTGGAGTTAGTCCTTGTGAATGTGACTAGCTAGTTAGTTGCTTCTTCCATAAAAGGCTTGGAAGAAGAGTCAGGCTTTTACTTGCTTCCTGAAGCAGAGATTGTCTTAGATGTAAACATGGGAATTATCCTAGAACCAGGAAAATCCAGTGTTTCTGCAATAGTCACCCTCCTGGGGGGGAAGCTGTGGACTGGAGACATTCCCTCTGATTCAGTAGTATTTCCTCTGTGCTCTCCCTGCTGTTAGGGTTAACAGACGTCCGGATTTCCCCGGACAAGTCCTCCTTTCTCCGGGTTTTGAAAAGCCTCCTCAAATCGCGTCAGGCAGGGAGGAAGTCCGCGCATGCGCGGCTTCCACACGATGATGTCATGTGCGTGCGACGTCCTCACGGACTTCCTCTCTGCCCAAGTGCAGGCAATGGGGGCGGGGTTAGAGCAGGACTGGAGACGGGATTAGGGTCGAACTGGGTGGGGATGGCCGGTACTGGGAGGGTCTAGGGGGGTCTGGATTTTCTGATTGGAAAATCTGGCAACCCTACCTGCTGTGCTGCCTCAGCTCCTACATCTTCTGGGCAGCCATTCATGCTAGGTTGTGGGAATCGGTTCCTCTTATCTGGGCTCAGCATGACATTGAACTATGTCCTGGGGATCCTCACAACTCCTGAAGCAGGAAACAGCTTTGTATAGAAGCATCAGCTGAGGTGCTGACTGGTTGCTCGAGTTTGGTTGAGTCCCTTCAGATAGGGTTACCATATTTTTTGATAGGGAAAATAAGACATGAGGCCCCACCCTGTTCTGCCTCTAGCTCCGCCTCTGTACATACCTCACCTCCACTTCTTCCCAGAGCTCTGGCCATGTCTGGAAGGCCTTTGAGTATGTGTGGATGTGATGAGATGACATCACACACATCATGCTTGCCTGTGTGTGAAATCATCGCATCACATCCACGCACGCTTGAAGGCCCTCCAGAAGTGGCCCTGAGCTCTGGCAGAGCTGGGACTGTGCAAAATCCGGACAAAGTGCTGGGTTTGCCAAATCCATCTGGACACCCAGAAGGTACTCTTAAAAAGAGGACATGTCCAGGTAAATCCAAACAAATGGTAACCCTACCTTCAGAGAGCTAGGGAGGGACTTCTCTAAGTTTATGCTTCCTCTTCAGCATGATTAAATTGAAGGGCATAAACAGCAAGAAATATGAATTCAAGTTGAGAATCCTCTACACACTAGCAGCTTCAACCACATCCTCCTTTCAAGGGGAGATATGAGAGAGACATTTAAATATAAATACAAATGCAATCAGCAAAAATTGTTATTAGCCTAGTGGTGGAAATACCCCATGAAAGTGCATTTACAATAGGTGGAGAAAAAGCCTCAACTTATCAACAATATACGGATGGCAACCCAATGAGTTCTTAAGCCAGTCCTGCTCTGTATCATAGGCAAAAAAACTCTACACTTTTCAAAATGTAACTTTTCAAAACGGGACCAAAGCCACCACTGTGCACAGGGAGCCAGAAAAAGAACAAAAACAATTCACCCATTTGTTTTCCTCGTTCCACCATGTTTCCATGATCCCTATGATGTCTAGTCTCTCATTATTGGCCATGACTTCTAGTTCCCCAATTTTGTTCTTTAGGCTCCTTGCATTAGTATACATGCAGTTCAACTCCTGGCATTTTCCCTTCTATTTTCCCTTGCATTCCATTCTTCATTCTGTCCCCTTCCTGCCCTGCCAACTCCTGAGTATTGTCTCTTTTGTCCTTTCTTTGTGGTAGATTCCTATTGCCTTCCCCTTGTGGCGTGTTCCTATTGTCCTCCTCCTGTTCCTTCTCATCATCCAGTCCCATTTTGACTTCCCCTTTCAGCATGCTCATCCTTTCCCCCTCTCGCTTCATCTGACTCCCTTGTTTGTTCATAGTCTGTTGCTTGCCACTTGTGTCTTCCCCGTAATCTTTCCCCTCAGTACCCTCACTGGATACTGTTTCCCGAACCGTCGATACCAGGTCGACTGTCGGCTTTCCCCTTCTCCTTAGTTTAAAGCTTGCTCTATCGCTCTTCTGACGTTATTTGCTAGTTGTCTAGTTCCCGCCTTGCTCAAGTGTAGACCATCCTTCTTGAAAAGCTTGTTCTTTCCCCAGAACGTTGTCCAGTTCCTCACGAAGAGAAATCCCTCTTCCTCACACCATCTTCTCATCCATGCGTTAATTGATTGTAGACAGGCCGGTGAGCCTGACTTCAATTATAGGGAAGATGGTGGAAGCTATGATCAAGGACGGCATTTGCGAGCACATCGAGAGGAATGGCCTACTGAGAACAAGCCAGCACGGATTCTGTAAGGGAAGGTCGTGCCTAACGAACCTTCTGTACTTCTTTGAGGGAATAAGCAGTCGGGTGGACAATGGGGAACCCATAGACATCATTTACCTCGATTTTCAAAAGGCTTTCGACAAGGTGCCACATGAAAGGCTGCTTAGGAAGCTGTGGAACCACGGGGTGGGAGGGGATGTGCACAGATGGATCAAGCACTGGTTGTCGGGTAGACTGCAGAGGGTCGGAGTGAAGGGCCAATATTCTGACTGGCGGGGAGTCACGAGCGGTGTGCCACAGGGATCGGTGCTGGGGCCGTTACTCTTCAACATATTTATCAATGACCTGGAAAAGAAGGCAAAGTGCGAGGTTATAAAATTTGCAGACGATACCAAACTGTGCGGTAGAGTTAGGTCCAGGGAGGAGTGTGAGGACCTGCAAAGGGACCTGGACAAGCTGGAAGACTGGGCAAACAAATGGCAAATGCGCTTTAACGTGGAAAAATGCAAGGTCATGCATATAGGGAAAAAGAACCCGTTGTTCAACTACAAATTGGGGGGGGGGCATTGTTGGGAGACAGCAGACTTGAGAGAGACTTGGGTGTGCTGGTGGATGCATCACTGAAGCCATCTGCACAGTGCGCAGCAGCCTCGAAAAAAGCCAACAGGCATCATAAAGAGGCATCATAAAGAGGGGCATAACAACCAGGACGCGGGAAGTCATCATGCCATTGTATCGAGCGATGGTGCGTCCACATCTGGAATACTGCGTTCAGTATTGGTCGCCACACCTCAAGAAGGACATGGCGGTACTTGAGAGAGTCCCAAGGAGAGCAACGAAACTGGTAAAAGGGCTGGAACACTGCCCATACGCCGAGAGGTTGGATAGGCTGGGGCTCTTCTCTCTGGAAAAAAGGAGGCTCAGGGGAGATATGATAGAGACCTTCAAGATCATGAGGGGCATAGAGAGAGTGGATAGGGACAGATTCTTCAGACTGAAGGGGACAACAAGTACGAGGGGGCATTCAGAGAAACTGAAGGGAGATAGGTTCAAAACAAATGCAAGGAAGTTTTTTTTCACCCAAAGGGTCGTGGACACTTGGAATGCGCTACCGGAGGAAGTGATCAGGCAGAGTACGGTACAAGGATTCAAACAGGGATTGGACGGATTCCTGAGGGATAAAGAGATCGTGGGATACTGAGAGAGGTGCTGGGATGTAACACAGGTATAGAAAGCTAACCAGGTAATAAGTATAGAAACCCAACAGGTCGTGCATGTGCAAGACCGGAGGGTTAGGACTACGATGGGAAGATAGGACTTCAATGAGAAACCAAGGTGGCAAGGGAGCCCCTTCTGGTGATTCAGACAGGTCGTGACCTGTTTGGGCCGCCGCGGGAGCGGACTGCCTGCAGGATGGACCTATGGTCTGACCCGGCGGAGGCACTGCTTATGTTCTTATGTTCTTATGTAGCTCCGTCTGCCTCTTCGTTTCTGCCCTCGGTACTGGCAGGATCTCTGAGAAGGCTATCCTCTGGGTCCTCATCTTCAGTTTCCTTCCTAAGATCTTGAATTGTTCAGTCAGTGCATTCTTGCTGTAGTCCCTCCTGGTGACATCGTTCGTCCCGACGTGGACTATCACTGCTGTCTCTTCCGTCTCTGCTCCTTCCAGGATTCTCTCAATCTTGTCAACGATGTCCTTTGTTCTCGCTCCTGGGAGACAGGTCACTAGCCGATCCTCTCTCCCTCCTGCTATGTGACTGTCAACGTGCATCAGGATTGAGTCTCCCACCAGGATTGCAGATTTCCCTTCTTTCAGCCTCCATGTCGGTCGCAGGTCTGTGTCCTTGGTGTTCTTCGTTTCTTCCAGCAAGGTTCCTCCGTGGGTATCCTCTACCTTGGTGTCAGATGTTTCTTGTCCTCTGCTCTGTGTGTCTTCCTCATTTCCGTGCTCCTGTTCTTCCACTCTCCGTGTCAGTCGCAGGTCTGTGTCCTTGGTGTTCTTAGTTTCTTCCAGCAAGGTTCCTCCGTGGGTATCCTCTACCTTGGTGTCAGATGTTTCTTGTCCTCTGCTCTGTGTGTCTTCCTCATTTCCATGCTCCTGTTCTTCCACTCTCCTGTAGGCATCCTCGATGAACCTCTCGAGCTCCCTGACCTGTTCCTCGATGTACCTCTCTCGCATAGGGTCTTCGGCTGTCTGAAAGGGGGCTTCGGAGATGTAGAGTCCCTCCAGCTCCTGGATCCTGAGCTTCAGTCGACTGACTTCTCTCTTCAAGCTCTCCATTTCCTGACATCGTCCGCACACATATGACTGCTGCCCGGAGGGGAGGTAGTCATACATGTGGCAGTCCGTGCAGTACACTGGGAAGCTCATCCTTCGGGTTCCTTCCGCTTCCATATTTGTCCGCTCTCTAGGCGTCCTGTTGCTCTTTGCTAGTGTGTTCACTCCTGTGCCTGGCTCTTCCTTACCTTCTTCGTCTTTCGCTTCCTTTTACTTATGCGCTTGTGCTATTTGCCCCTTGTTTACCCTCTGTGGCTGCCTTCTCCTTTAGCTTGTGTTCTCTCTTGAGTTCGCCTTTTCTTGTCCTGCTGAGCTTGTTACTGCTGTCTCTGTGTATGTGTGTGCGCTACCTTCTTGGCCTGCTTCTACCCTGTCTTCTGCCCTTGCTATTGTTCCTTTGATGTGTGGTCCTTCCTGGGCCTACTCCTTCCTTCTTTTCTGGGTTTGCTTCCCTTTTGCTTGTGTGTGCGTGTATGTGTATACTTCCTTACCTTGCTGTCTTCCTTTCTTGGAGTCCTTGAATATAGTGACCCAGCCTGCCCTTCTTAAGGCCCTTGGCAAAGGCGCTCTCGCTAAGGCGAGCGCCTTTTCCGCTCGCCTTCGCCGCACGCCGAACGGCTGTGCGCCATTGGCTCCCCTCCTTCAAGGGGGAGTCTGGGCGATGACGCTGCGCTGATGCGGTGGGGGTGGGCAGAGCCTCCTCTCGCCGCTACCCGCTCCTCGCCGCTTCTGAAGCTGGTCTCCGGCCCCTGTCTCCTCTCTCCGGCTCCCCTGGCTTGTCTCCTCTCACTCCTCCTCTCTTCGCTGCTGCTATCACGCCAAGATTCGCCGCTGCTATCACATTCAAGATAATGAAGGGAATAGACTTAGTAGAAAAGGAGCCCTAAGTCTTTATTTAAAAAATGCAACCAAATACAGTAGACTCTCAATTAACCAGCACCCATGGGGATTGATAGATGCCAGATAAATGTAGTTTCTGGTTCCTTGCGAGTTACTATTAAAAATTGGCCTAACTAATACCTTCAAAAAACAGCAAGGGAATATATTTATCCAAGGTGATACTTATAATCACTGTTGTGCTAATCACCTTTGTTTTACTTTCAAGCACTAATTTCAACACAAAGCTGATGTGGTTAAGTGAACACTCAGACCCGCAGCTGAGGTCCGGTGAAACAAGTTCACGGAGCAGCTGTTAAGGAGACCATCATAGTTGTTCACAGTCTCCTCCACCAAACAAAGACTAAATAACAACAAATAAACTTGAATAAAAAATAAAATACTGCACACACACGCACTGCTGTCAGCAGTGCGTGTGTGTGCAGTATGGAGTGTTTGTGCCGTACCCCTCCTGAAGAAGCCAGCGGATGAAACCTAGGTTGGGAGGTCGGTATTGTGAATAAACGGAGGAGCCCGGAGCAGTCATGTGTATCATCTACACTATTCAAAGTTAAGTTGTTGTTAAATTTATTATTTTATTTTTTATTCAAGTTTATTTGTTGTTATTTAGTCTTTGTTTGGTGGAGGAGACTGTGAACAACTATGATGGTCTCCTTAACAGCTGCTCCGTGAACTTGTTTCACCGGACCTCAGCTGCGGGTCTGAGTGTTCACTTAACCACATCAGCTTTGTGTTGAAATTAGTGCTTGAAAGTAAAACAAAGGTGATTAGTACTGTCACACCCTCGCTCTCTGAGAACACCTTGAGCTGTCGGGTAGTGACATGAAGCTTGCTACTGGCGTGGTCCCTTTAGAATTAGGGTCACCTTTCAAGTTGGAAGTCGCTGGCAAATGCCCCACTAAGCTTATTCTCCAAGGATTTTGAAAAAAATCACACTGTCAGAATGGCCTTGGTGAAAACATAAGCTTTTATTCGGCCACCGGCCGTGGAATTACTGTGCCGCTCTGGGTTTTCCTGGGAGCATGCACCTCATACAAAAACAACAGAAAAAGTTCATTTCACTCTTAGTCACCCAGTAAGCAGCTCTGGACTTGATTAGTAAAACACATACAGTCCTTAATATGCCCTGAGGCTAGGCAGTGAAACAGTTAACACAAATAACTTTCTCCTGTAGCTTTGACAGAAGAGGCATTCCTGTTCCTGACTGAGGAATATGTTGTGCTGTCCTGCAGTGCATTCACTCTCTCTAGCTGGGTTGAACTTTCTCCCTAGTCCCGAGCAGGCTTTTCCCTGAGAGGGTTAATTTCCTTCTTCCTACGAGGCAGGCAGACTAATTGAATTAGTTAGTTGCTAAGGCACTATCTTAACAGCTGGGCACTTCCACGGAGTGTGAAAGTCAGGAAATTCTGGGCTTTAAACTAGCCAGCATGGCGTTTGGTTCAGCTGAGACCATAACCTGAAGAGGAGGTTACTGTATCCTTTATCAATTTCAGCAAACCAACAGGTGAAATTGCAGTACAGGATTATTTCCCTAGTAACTCCCACAGTCATTAGTTCAAAGAGCCAACAGAGAAATACAGCCAAAACAAAGCTCTGTTCACAGACCTTTTCAGGATATTCAGCTCTCCATTTCCTCTGGCCAGCTTTCCTGTATAGCCCCACTTTCCTCCAACACCATGGGTTCTGGGGGAAGGAATTCAGTGGCCAAATTACCAGCCTGTTCCTCAGTCATTTCCCAGTCAGTGCTGAGGAACTGCTCAGCCCTGTCCTGCCTCTGCTCTACTGCCAAGCCTCGTTCTGCTCCTCCTCCTTCCTCCCTCTGCTCTCTAACGAGCCTGGCTTTAAGCTGAGGGGAAGAACCACTCCCCCTTGGCTTTGGATGGGGGAAGGGAATTCCTTCCTCAGCCCATGCCGTTTCTCTGCCTATGAGCTTTCTGCCTTACAGGCAATGGACAATAGTAAGGCAGCTTCTTCCTGCCTGGCTCTGGAACTGCTTCAGATAAGTCTAAGCCTTCCTGTTCTATTTCCATTTCATTGTCACTCACCAGGTAGTCAGCTAATTTACTGTCCTGGGCACTGACCTGGTCAGCCCTTCTGCACTGGGGTTTATATACTTTCCTTAATTTCCCTGTGGCAAACCTTGGGGAAGACGTCCGTTTGTCACAGTACAACACTAACTAATACCTTGCCATACCATAAACTGTTGCAGACAAACTACCGGGTATACTCAGGTATGGCGTGCCAAGTATACACTTAAATTTCCACCATAAATTGATTGTATTTTCATTTTAATTTAAAGTATTACATTATTTCTTTGATTTTTTTTTTTTTTTTTTTTTTTTGCTGGTTGCTTGAGTTCTGGTTAACAGAGAATCTACTGTATTATTGCTTCAAATGCTTGGGTTTGATTCTTAACATGAAGAGGATTAAGAAGAATGATGTACATTTTCTTTATCATCATGGATCTTGTCAGTATGAATCATTATGCTGTTTCCTACTCGCAGCGACAGATGTGAAGAGCAATTTAAAGGAAAATTAAGACTGAAAATGTGATGCTTAGTACGGAAATCAAATGTGTAGAAATGCTTACCAGGGAAGTTTCTAAAGGAAAGATACCTATTAACTGCTCTGTTGGAAAAAAAAAATTGGCTACTCTAGCAACACATGCAAATCTTTGAAAAGTTGAATGACCTGCCCTCAGATCCTTCTGTTTCTTAACATTATTAGCCAGAATTCTGCAAATCAAGCTGAATAAAAAATCTGAGACATTGCAATTACAGATTTTAATTTCAGAAAAAAATAAAGCTAGGGACATAGGAATTAAAGTATACCAATATATTCTAAGCTCAGCTTTCCTTCTCTCCCCCATCCTAGTGAGATAAACATGGATTACCACATTCAGAGATTATTGTATAGTACAGGAATAATCAGAACATATTGTTAACACCTATTTTCAATCATTTGGGTTTTTTAACTGGCAACAAAAGTAGATCTTAGTATTCTGCTTTCCATGGGGAGAAAGAATTATCTTTTAAGAAAGACCACTGTGGTCAAAATAAAAAAAGGAGTGTAGTTTATGATAATTCGCATCCTGTCTGGGAAATCCTGGCTTCGGTGCTCGCTTTAAATAAAGTAATTTTCTAGATTTGTTATTATTGGTACACATTGCATGATGCCTGTATTAAATCAATACTCCTTTGTGTAGTTTTTTAAAGGCACCAGATTTAAAAGGCATTTTGAAATTATCCAGATCTCGCACAAAGACTAATCGCTCATCCAGATGACATGTCATGCCAACAAATGGTTTTCTGTGCAGTCTGTCATCAGTGTGTCACACAAGCTTCAAGCATCTTCACAGACCTGAAAGCTCACCAAACACTTAATCCTTCAACTTGTATATGCTTGTAAAGACACTCAGATGAGACACAATACTGTAAATAATTCATAGTATTTTTATTGCTGTATTCGTCACTTATCAAAATTATTTAAAATGGATTTGTCTTCTCTGGCTTGGCCATGCTCATATATAAAAACATACCTTTTCTATATTTTTATTTGAAAATCTAAAAGATCTATAATATTGCAAATATTAATAATGCCTTAAGTTTACATTTAGGTATGTAGAAAAAGGAGACAAATTAAAAAGCAGAGGAGGTTGAGAGGGTTCCATCGACTCATGCTAGAATCCTAGCAGGTGTACCAGGCAGGAGTGAGCTTTCCACGCTCCTGCCCGGCGCTGAGCCACTCACTGAATGGCTGCCACGAGTTCTTGCAGGACTTGTGAGAACTCTCGGCAGCCATTCAGGGAGCGGTTCCTCACCGGGCAGGAGTGTGGAAAGCTTGCTCATGCCTTGTACACTGTTGGGCTGTGAGAACTTACAGCAGCCATTCAGAGAGGAGTTCAGCGTGGGGCAGGAGGGCAGAAAGCTTGCTCTTGCTCAGTACAGCACTGGACTACCAGCGATTCAAAAGGTACATGAAGGAAGGCAGGAGGGATGTTAAAAAAAAAAAAAAAATTGTCAGAGTTGGCCAAGATAGGAGATGGGAGGGATCGGTAAGTCTGGGAGGGGGCGGGTGGGTATTGACCCTAATATAAGCCAAGACTCCCATTTTTGGGCCCAAAAATCTCATCTTATATTCGAGTATATACAGTTTTCACAGCAACCTGTGAACTACTGACTACCTCTGCCAATCCACCCACTCGTAGGTTCAAATTACTCTTATACTACTCTTAAATTAACCTCCATATTTCCCCAGCTGATCTTAACAAGGATAATCTCCACAAATCAGAAACACCTAACCGTCAAACCCTCTAACCAGGTCTGGAAACTCACCCTTTTCCCACACCTGAAGAGATACCGAGGGAGGATCTGCTCTGCTAAGGAGCAGATACATCCATTGAAATATCTTGCCTTCTGGCATTTCAAACTTGGGAAAGATAAACTTCAGTTTCAGAACCAGATGCACTAAACAGGATCGGTAAGACCTGCTCCAATTCTAAAAGAGCTATTGATGCACTAAAAATTTTGCATGCAAATGATTCACACAGAGGTTTGTCATAATCCCAGTCTCTCCTGTCCGATTGATCTCTGTGAAAGTGACTCTTACACATGCGCAGAGCCAGCAGGGAAGTCAAAACAACTGACACACATGTGCAGAGCCAGCAGGGAAGTCCAAACAACTGAGAGGCAGGGGAAGCAGCAGCCTTCTGCCACTCAGCTGTTCAGGGCAGGAAACCTTTTTTTTTTTTTAAATGGGCATAGATGCTGTGTGTGTGCTACACACGCACAATATCTGCCCCATAAAAAAAAAAAAAAAAAAAAAAAGAAAAACCCCCCCTCAACTGATGATAGCCCTCCTTGACTTCCCCCCAAATGTTGCTACTATTGGGGGTCACTGTGGAAAGAGAATACTGGGCCACTGTAGAAAGAGGTTACTGGTCGCCGTACATGGAAAAGGACATGGTACTAAGATGCTTAAGGGGCTGTATGAATTGCCGTACAGCGAAAGATTAGAGAAACTGGGCCTCTTCTCCCTCAAACAGAGGCGATTGAGAGGGGACATGATCGAAACATTCAAGGTACTGAAGGGAATAGACTTAGGAGATAAGGACAGGTTGTTCACCCTCTCCAAGGTAGGGAGAACGAGAGGGTACTCTCTAAAATTGAAAGGGGATAGATTCCGTACGAACATAAGGAAGTTCTTCTTCACCCAGAGAGTGGTAGAAAATTGGAACTCTCTTCCGGAGTCTGTCATAGGGGAAAACACCCTCCAGGGATTCAAGACAAAGTTAGACAAGTTCCTGTTGAACCAGAACGTAAGCAAGTAGGGCTAGTCTCAGTTAGGGCGCTGGTCTTTGTCCAAAGGGCCGCCACGTGAGCGGACTGCTGGACACGATGGACCACTGGTCTGACCCAGCAGCTGCAGTTTTTATGTTCTTATGTTCATTTTTATGTTCTTACTGGGGGTTGTGTGGATTGTTGTATTTGGGTGTTTGGTCAGTTAGTTATGTTTTTCTTCAAGTTTGCTTGTTTGAAAGTCATCTTGAGTATATCATGGACAGGTGTCACATAAATCATAATATATATATATATACACGGGTGGATCAAAAAGTAGACAAAATACATTCAACAGCTTTAATAGAACATATCACTTTTCCACATAGTTTCCATGCAAGATGATGCATCTGTTATATCATTCAACTAGCTTCTGCAATCCTGCAGAAAGGTTTTTCGGCTGGTCTCACAGCCAGGTGAGCACTGCTTTCTTTACTTCATTATGCGGTAGACTTCAGAGGGTGGTGGTTAACAGTACCCTCTCCGAAATGTCGGAGGTGATCAGTGGAGTGCATCAGGGCTCGGTCTTGGGCCTGATCCTATTTAACATTTTCGTAAGAGACCTGGCTCAGGAGTTTCAAGGTAAAATAACATTATTCGCCGATGACGCCAAACTATGCAACATAGTAGGCAAAAGCACATTGCCCGACAGTATGACACGGGACCTACTCTTACTGGAATATTGGTCCTCGACTTGGCAACTAAGCTTCACTGCCAAAAAGTGTAAGGTCATGCACCTTGGTAGCAGAAATCAGTGCAGAACTTACACCCTAAATGGTGAGACCTTAGCTGAGACTGCAGCAGAACGAGACTTAGGAGTGATTATTAGCGAAGACATGAAAACTGCCAATCAAGTGGAGAAAGCTTCATCCAAGGCTAGACAAATGATGGGTTGTATCCGTAGAAGTTTCGTCAGCCGGAAGCCCGAAGTCATAATGCCAATGTACAGATCCATGGTGAGACCTCATCTGGAATATTGTGTACAATTCTGGAGGCCACATTACCAAAAAGATGTGCTGAGAGCTGAATCGGTTCAGCGAATGGCCACTAGGATGGTCTCAGGACTCAAGGATCTCCCGTATGAGGAAAGGCTGAGTAAATTGCAGCTATACTCACTCGAGGAACATAGAGAGAGGGGAGACATGATTGAGACGTTCAAATATATCACGGGCCGTATCAAAGTGGAAGATGATATCTTTTTTCTTAAAGGACCCACGGCCACAAGAGGGCATCTGCTGAAAATCAGAGGCGGGAAATTTCATGGCGATACCAGGAAGTATTTCTTCACCGAAAGGGTGGTTGATCATTGGAATGATCTTCCACTGCAAGTAATTGAGGCCAGCAGCGTGCCAGATTTTAAGAAAAAATGGGATAGGCATGTGGAATCTCTTAGGGGAAGAAGTTAGGGGGGTGGGTCATTAGAGTGGGCAGACTTGATGGGCCGTGTCCCTTTTCTGCCATCATTTTCTATGTTTCTATGCTATGACCTTTGCTCTCCAGGTCACAGTGAAGCATCCATGTCTCATTGCGAATGACAATTCTCTCCAGAATACTCTGAATCTTCTTCATACCATCTCAGGGTTGCAACCTCCACACGCTGTTGCCTGTGCAGATCAGTAAGCTGTTTGGGAGTCCACCGTGCGCAGACTTTCCTGTATCCCAAGTCATCCTGCATTATGACAAATGCAGATCGATAGCTGATATCCAAATATGCAGCCAATTGAGACACTGTTATCCGTCAGTCTTCTCTAATCAGGGCATCTACCTGTCAATGTGCTCTTGTGTGCACAATGTTGATGGGTGACCAGAATGACCTTCTTTGGTTACACCTGTCCTTCCTGATTTAAACCTTTTTACCCACTCATAAATCTTTCAATTGATTCATGCTGCTGTCTTTACTGAGTCAATACCCACCAGTGAATTTCCACAGGTTTCATTCCCTCTGCCCAAAGAAAGTGCACTACTTTTATCATCGGAACAAAAAAAGTAGAAAATCATTGGACTAACCCCCTCTTCTACAAAACTGCGATAGCAGTTTTTAGCGCGGTGAGCCGCGCTGAATGGCCCACGCTGTTCCCGACGCTCATAGAGGTCCTATGGGCGTCGGGAGCAGCGCAGGCCACTCAGCGCAGCTCTCTGCGCTACAAACTGCTAGCGCAGTTTAATAGAAGAGGGGGTAAGTGTATAGCCTTCAACAGAGTCTGTCCCAAATTTGTTGGTTGGGCTGAGAACTTTTCGGCGACCCCCTCATAGTGGGAAAAGTGAAAGTAAAGTACAAGGGTAAATGTATTTAAGGCTCTTTTATTAAAGATTTATGCCCAAATGAACATTCGGTAGCACTAAGTGCCATGTGGCCCAAAGGTACAAAATAGGATGTGTAGCATTTAGCTTGCGCTAAACTTGAGTAGAAGGGTTCCTTACTTTGTTTTTGATTCTTGGCCTTTTACCCTGATTTTTCTTCTATTTGTTTCACATCTTTGAGATCATAAAAATGTCTTAATGTGCATACTGACTTACTGGGCCTTTTACTAAGGCACGCTAGCCGTTTTAGCACGTGCTAAATGCTAACGTGTCCATCATAATCTGTGGATAGCAATATAGTAACATAGTAGATGACGGCAGATAACGACCCGAATGGTCCATCCAGTCTGCCCAACCTGATTCAATTTAAATTTTTAAATTTTTTCTTCTTAGCTATTTGTGGGCAAGAATCCAAAGCTCTACCCGGTACTGTGCTTGGGTTCCTACTGCCAAAATCTCATTTAAAACCTACTCCAGCCCACCTACACCCTCTCAGCCATTGGATGTATTAGTGTGCACGCCTTTGTAAAAGGACTCTTTAATTTGACTTGTTTTTTTTCATAGATCAATGTGTTTTAATTCAAATTTATGAATGTATTCTAGCAAATGCACATTCCTAAGGAAGGGCTATGGTTTGCTTTCTGCAGATGGAAGAGTGATATAGCATTAGCAGAAAATAGCGTATCTTTTTCAAGACATGCAAAATGCAATATTTATAAAACTTTAGAAGAAACTAGAGATAATAATGATGGCAATACTTTCATCAAAAAGCAGAATAAGCATTTTCAGTTAAAGACTATTAGTGTTAAAATGCAGGCACGATTCAATGAGTAGAGAGACAATATGACAACACCGAAAAGTCCTTTGAAGATCTGCAGGTGTGATGATTTTACAGAGGAAACAAGGGATCAGGTCATTGCAAATTAAAGGTCATAGAGCTCTGGAAAACTGTACTATGCGAGAAAGACCTGCCCCTTGCTGGTTTGCACAAATTAAAGGAACAATGGAACCTTCTGAAAAACAGGCCTCCTATATGGAAGAAAATAAGAAAAGAGTTAGTGAATGCAATAAAAAAAAGTCTTGTAATGAAAAATGTACAGTAAACTATTTAGAAAGGTAACAAATGATGGAAGGTAACATGACCATCTCCAATAAAAGCAGAATGATGCTACAAATATATGGGAAACGATCCCATATGTTGAATTACACTGTAATCCCAGAGAGGATATTGTTTGGCCATATATTTGAAATCTAGATTTTTGAAAAATAAGACTATAAATTCTACAATTTAGAAATAAACATAGAACATACCCAAAACAAATTGGTAAATATTTATAGAAACATGGAGACAGAGAAAGTAAAGGCAAATAAAAACCTTGCAGCCTATCCAGTCTGCCCATCCATATCAACTACTGTAATAAGTTCTACAACTTTTACTCTCACTTGATCATCTGTGCTTGACCCATGCTTTCTTGAACTCAGATTCAGTCTTCATCTCCGTCACCTCTAGAAATTTGTTACCCTTTCTGTAAAGAAATATTTCCTTATATTACTCCTGCATCTATCTCCTTTAATATTCATTCTATGCCCCTTCATTACAGTACTTTCATTCAATTGTATGAGGCCTGCCTCCTGTGCATTAATGCCATAGAGGCATTTAAATATCTCTATTGTATCTCTTCTCCTTCAAGGTATACCTATTGAAATCATATTTGGCCCAATCTTCTGTATGGCAAGGACCACTGCCAATTTTAGTAGCCATTCTCTGTTTTGACTCCATCATATTTATATCTTTTTAAAGTGCATACTCCAGAATTGTACACAGTATTCTATATGAGATCTCACCAGTGATTTATATAGCACTATCATCTCCTTTTACTGCTGGCCAATCGGTTCCTTATACTGTGCATCCAAACATCTGTCTTTTCTCATCACCTTTTCTATCTGATCTACCTTAAGATCACTCCCAAGTCCCACTTTTCTTCATGCACAGAAGTGCTTTACCTGCTATACTACAATGACCCTTTGGGTTTTTGCAGCTAAAATACATGAAATTGCATTTTTTAGCATTAAAACATAGATGCCAAATTGTAGAATTTGAGGGATCCAAGTTGTCTGCCTAAGAAGAGACACACAAGGACACAGCTCTAATCCTTCCTATTCTTCAGAATGGGCAGGAAATGAAAAGGGAAGAAAATAGACTTTCCCTATGAGTCTCAAGCTAATCTTCCCTACTGTCAAATTATTTATTTATTTATTTTATTTATTTTATTTATTTATTTGGATTTCTATCCCGTCCTCCCAGAATACTCTAATTTATGCCCCTTCCTGCCACCAAAAACTAGGTGGCTCCTTATTGAATTGCACCCATAGTGGCCACCGATATACAAATATGTCCTTCTGAATATTGACCTATTTGTTTCATAAGGCATGCTAATAAATGAAATGCACACGAACAAGACTGAGAAGAGCAAGAAGCCAGCCTTCACTTCTGCCCAATAACCTCATATTGTGAAAACAGCAACAGTTTCAATCTGGTAGTACGGTCACCGATCTGGGAATAGAGTCACAGAGGACAGGATGCCATAGTGAAAACAGTACCAGCAGAGTTGCCTAACCACCTGGCAGGCCATATGGCTGAGCTGCTGGTTAAGGCTGAACTTGACCCTTAGCCATGAATGCAGATGCACTCTTCATATGTTACTACATTTGTAAAGGGAATTCCGAACTGCCAGCCTCTGCAGAGCTGAAAGAGTGCAAGCTATGGTCAAGCACAGGACTAGATGTAGGCCAAGCTGCCTGTGGCATAAGGCAATGATTAGACAGCCTATAGAATGCAACTATAGGTCATTGCCCCATCCTGTGTAGCCAATGAACATGCATCATATAGCACCAACCAAAGGAAAAGGCACCTAAAAAAACCTGTACACCTTTGTGGAATAGTATCTCAGAACTATCCTTAACACTGCACAAATTCTCCCATACAAATTTATACCTGCTCCAAAAGACGTATAGGTGTCTCCTTACCCTTTTATCCCATATGGCTTGTTATAAAATTACCCTCCTTGTTACTAATTTTGCAGCTGCTCCAGTTTTGAATTTGTAATTGCTAGATTGGATCCTTCTCTTTTGGATGATAAAATTTCAGATATTTACCTAGGTTCACAAAGGCTTGAGTTGGCTTTCCTTCTGTCTATTTGTATTGTTGTTTTTTTTTTAAATGCATTGTCTGACTCGCATTTATTTGAAAGAAATTCAAGACCCTTTGCTATTTCAGGTCCTTCCTTGAAGGCATTTTTGTTTTGCCAGGCATACTGACTGCAAGGAGCACATGAGAGGTAATATGAAGCTCTGGTCTGAGGGCACTACTCACTCCTAATAGTAACATAGTAGCATAGTAGATGACGGCAGATAAAGATCCGAATGGTCCATCAAGTCTGCCCAACCTGATTCAATTTAAATTTAATTTTTTTTTTTTTTTTTTCTTCTTAGCTATTTCTGGGCAAGAATCCAAAGCTTTACCCAGTACTGTGCTTGGGTTCCAACTGCCGAAATCTCTGTTAAGACTTACTCCAGCCCATCTACAACCTCCCAGCCATTGAAGCCCTCCCCTGCCCATCCTTCACCAAACGGCCATACACCGACACAGACCGTGCAAGTCTGCCCAGTAACTGGCCTAATTCAATATTTAATATTATTTTCTGATTCTAAATCTTCTGTGTTCATCCCACGCTTCTTTGAACTCAGTCACAGTTTTACTCTCCACCATCTCTCTCGGGAGCGCATTCCAGGCATCCACCACCCTCTCCGTAAAGAAGAATTTCCTAACATTGCCCCTGAATCTACAACCCCTCAACCTCAAATTATGTCCTCTGGTTTTACAATTTTCCTTTCTCTGGAAAAGATTTTGTTCTACGTTAATACCCTTCAAGTATTTGAAAGTCTGAATCATATCTCCCCTGTCTCTCCTTTCCTCTAGGGTATACATATTCAGGGCTTCCAGTCTCTCCTCATACGTCTTCTGGCGCAAGCCTCCTATCATTTTCCTCACCCTCTTCTGGACCACCTCAAGTCTTCTTACATCTTTCGCCAGATACGGTCTCCAAAACTGAACACAATACTCCAAGTGGGGCCTCACCAATGACCTTCTACTGACACCTTCTTCCTTCTACTGACTAAGCCTCTCTTTATACAGCCCAGCATCCTTCTGGCAGCAGTCACTGCCTTGTCACTGTTTTTTCGCCTTTAGATCTTCGGACACTATAACCCCAAGGTCCCTCTCCCCGTCCGTGCATATCAGCTTCTCTCCTCCCAGCATATACGGTTCCTTCCTATTATTAATCCCCAAATGCATTACTCTGCATTTCTTTGCATTGAATTTTAGTTGCCAGGCATTAGACCATTCCTCTGACTTTTGCAGATCCTTTTTCATATTTTCCACTCTCTCTTCAGTGTCTACTCTGTTACAAATCTTGGTATCAACTGCAAAAAGGCACACTTTTCCTTCTAACCCTTCAGCAATGTCACTCACAAACATATTGAACAGGATTGGCCCCAGCACCGAACCCTGAGGCACTCCACTAGTCACCTTTCCTTCTTCGAGCGACTTCCATTAACCACCACCCTCTGGCGTCTGTCCGACAGCCAGTTTCTGACCCAGTTCACCACTTTGGGTCCTAACTTCAGCCCTTCAAGTTTGTTCAACAGCCTCCTATGAGGAACTGTATCAAAGGCTTTGCTGAAATCCAAGTAAATTACATCTAGCATATGTCCTCAATCCAGCTCTCTGGTCACCCAATCAAAAAATTCAATCAGGTTCGTTTGGCACGATTTACCTTTTGTAAAGCCATGTTGTCTCGGATCCTGTAACCCATTAGATTCAAAGAAGTACACTATCTTTTCTTTCAGCAACACTTCCATTATTTTTCCAACAACTGAAGTGAGGCTCACCGGCCTGTAGTTTCCTGCTTCATCCCTGTGACCACTTTTATGAATAGGGACCACATCCGCTCTCCTCCAATCCCCAGGAATCACTCCCGTCTCCAGAGATTTGTTGAACAAGTCTTTAATAGGACTCGCCAGAACCTCTCTGAGCTCCCTTAGTATCCTGGGATGGATCCCGTCTGGTCCCATCGCTTTGTCCACCTTCAGTTTTTCAAGTTGCTCATAAACACCCTCCTCCGTGAACGGCGCAGAATCTACTCCATTTTCTCGTGTAACTTTGCCAGACAATCTCGGTCCTTCTCCAGGATTTTCTTCTGTGAACACAGAACAGAAGTATTTGTTTAGCACATTTGCTTTCTCCTCATCACTCTCCACATATTGGTTCCAAGCATCTTTTAGCCTAGCAATTCCATTTTTTATCTTCCTCCTTTCACTAATATATCAGAAAAAATTTTTATCTCCCTTTTTTACATTTTTAGCCATTTGTTCTTCCGCCTGTGCCTTCGCCAAACGTATCTCTCTCTTGGCTTCTTTCAGTTTCACCCTGTAGTCCTTTCTGCTCTCCTCTTCTTGGGTAGATATTGTGGCTTGGTGGACAATATAACATTAGCTGAGTTTATGTGGACACTAGTAATTAGGTCTGTCATTTAGCTTTTAATCACTCTTACTTTTTTTTTTTTTACCATGTGTATTTTTTGTTCTTCTCCCAGAACTGTGGATAGACTGGGCTATAAATATTTAAAATAAATTTTAAAAAAATAGCAATCAAAAAATATATAAACATTGAAATATTGTGCCACTTGAAAATTAAGTTTCTTTTTCTACAGAAAACGCTACTCTTTTTACTTTGCTGAAGAGTACAAAATATTCCAATGTTTCTATCGTATCTTTTTGTTATGCTTTTTTCGCATCGCACTGCTGGCTCGAGAACCCAATCTACACAGGCGTTTGTTTTATACCTTTTATTGCGGTTTATTTAAACCCTTATCAACCATGGACCCCTGAAGAAGGCATGTTTTCCGAAACAAGGACCGTGTCGGGTCACTTGGTTTGTAATAAGGTGATATCAATAACTGCATTAAATATTTGGTATAATAAACACTGCCTGAATCTTGTACATATTAGTCTGGAGTTTGTTTTGTTGCTTTTTTACTTATTGCTTGTTATACTGCAGACCTTGTTGGACTCCTTTTTTGTTGTCTATCGTATCTACACCACAGGTCCTTCTTCAAATGAGACTAGCGTGTTCCCTTATTAATTCTCTCTACTTCCTTTAGAAACAGAGAAACAGAAAATATGAAGGCAGATAAAGACCATATGGCCCACCATATACATGTGATTAGTGCATTCCAATCATGTAATAGGCAAGAACCCACTTTTAAGAGAAAAGTTCAAATATGAATTGTACAGTATACTGGAAAGCTAATTCAAAAATTGTATTTAAATTAAAAAAAAAAAAAAAATAGCTTCATATTAGCATTCATCCATATTCTGCATTAGAAGTGTGCTCCCTGGGATTTTGGGGGGACTTTGTACCATATTGCTTCCCATATGTTACAAATTAAAAGTTTGTTTGATTGATGTTTTCTATTCCTAATTTGCTTATAGTTTAACAGAGCTTGAAAGGAGAATTCTTCCACAATATGTTTCAATGAAAGTGAGTATTGCTCAAAAGAAAATGTGCCTCACACATCAAGGAGGGAAATGTCTCCCGTTATTGGCTTTGGATTTATCTTTTTCATTACTGTGAGTAGTCGAATATTTAAATTTCATCTCAAAATTGTCCTTCATTCCTCTTCTTGACTTTCAGGCAAGTTATCTGACCACAAGTACCATTGTAAAATCAGAACAAATACAAGACACACTCCAGCTATCTGCTGATTTTCTAACATTGCACATAAAGTATTCCAAGGACAGTTTTCATAGGGTTTTAAAAAACATCTTTTTTCCCTCAGTTTATATTAAGTTTACTGGACAAGGATAAGTTAAGTATTCAGTAGTTACAAAGATACTGCAGAAGTCTGAAGCAAAGGCCATACAGAAGGCAAAAAGCTATCAGAAAATAGCCCTTCTTTGCCCCGAAATGTGTATATGTATTGTACACAGATGCTTGTTACCCCCCAATTTCTGAAGGATTTGTGCAAGTATTTTATACACAAATGTGCTTATGGTGCATGTTTTCAAAAGTGTGATAAATGCAGAATTTGGAGGGGTAATGTTGAAGCAAATAAGCCCCAATGATATAATGTGGTGGCCTTACAATCCGCCAGGCCCTGGGTTCAATACCCTCGTAGAAGATTCTCATTAGGAAGCGAAATTACTGACAAAGACAGCTAAGAGTGATTGCATAAAGAATATATTGTGCAGAAATAGGCTTCAGAAAATACATCAAGAATATTCTGGGTTACAAATGTACAGAAAGAAATCGAAATAAGCTTTACAAATATAGAGTGGATTCAGAGACTGCTTCTGTGCTCTTGTGAATGAGAGAGAAAAGATAGCTTCCTGAATAGGTGCTATGAGGACAAAGAGAGAGAGAGGTAGAGAGAAGGGGGGGGGGGGGTGATGTCCAGGCTTCAAGTTCTAGAGAGAGAGGGTGTTGCAGAGAGGAGGCTTTTATAGGTTGGAGTCTTATTCTAAAAATAGAAACTATTGTATGTCCCAGTATCTTTCTGTTTATAATTTGTAAATTGTTTGAAACAATGGTGAATAAGGTGAGTGGGGTGTGAGACTGGAAAAGAAAAGAGGGAAAAACTGTCTCTCACAGACTGGAGTTGAATGTAATTTCCAGTATCACTCTGACAATGGTTTCTGATTACCCTAACTGTATGTGCTAGAACATGCAACTGGGGCTACTGTCTATTTTAAGCTGTCCATCTTAAGCACCAGACATTAACACATCTTAGCACCTCTTAGCTGTACCAAGGTCCTTTGGGCTGGATTCACTAAAGTCCCGAAATCTATCCAATTCGTGTCCTATCCGTTTCCGAGTCATTGTAGCTGATCGATTTAGTAAAGCTTGTCCATGCAAATGATCCAATCATAAACACGCCACTATTAGCGCTGAAACATCGATCGACGCGCGTGTGCACTGTATCCTTGTTGGTTTTGAAGCACATAATGCTTGCGCTAGCTCTTTAGGACTTCACTGCGTAGAAATGGGGCATGGTTTAATCACGGATGTCATTAGCGGGCTCCGAATGCGCCTACCGCAAAGCATTGTTGTCGTAAAAAAGAAGCAGATAGTGTAGCCGACAAGCGCCATCCATTTCTCTCTGGAAAAGTACTGTTAAATTGCTAGAAGGCACAACAGTTAACATCTGTTGAATGCGCTGGGATCACACGTTGTTATATACAGCCTACGAATCCCAGGAGGCTGTGCGGCTCTATCAGCCGTGAAGCATGAAGCAACCACTAGCGACACCATGACGTCACATGCACGCAACAATCGAGCTTGACGGAAGGGGGGAGGGCTGGCTGGCCCTTAAAAGTTATATTTGATTTTGGATTTATTTTGTTAATTGGCATTGATATATGAAATGTACAATGCGCAAGGAGAGCAGGGGTTAATCCGTGAGTTTCTCACCATGCGCATTACAAATCCGAGATTCATTCCCGCGCTCACTATGTGCATTCCAAAAAAATAAAAAATATTTCTAACGCTTATCTACATGAAAGTTTACATATTTTTAAAAGTTTAGATATATTTTGGATTTTTGGAGGGGTAGATATATATTTTTAATGGGGTTATTAACATGCACGTGTCAGGTGCTATGCAGAAATAGTTGGTGACGATGTAAACGACTGGTCCTCATGAGTGTCAGGAGCAGTGCAGAGCATTCAGCGCGATGGCCTGTGCTAAGAAAACATTTTTGCGATTTTGCAAAAGGGGAGGGTAATGCACAAAACAGACTCTTATTACATGGGCACCACATTACCTGCTCTGCCAGCAGAGAACCTACACTATCTATAAAAGCATGCAACATAGTTCCAGTCCAAGAAATAAATATAAAATGAAGGCCACACAGCACAATCTGGACCCCCTACCCCTGATCAACATCTCCCCCCAAACCACCCACCAATCAAGGCCTCCTTATCTGATCTGATCCCTCCAGCATATATCCACACCGCAGTCCAAAGACTCTTGGATTAAAACTGCTACAAACTTCAGAGAAGTTGGTACAGGAATAAGCAAGGCAATATTGGCCACATATGAATAAAAACTAACACCCTAGCTGATTTAAGGCTCTTTTTATAAAACTGCAGTAGCAATTCTCCCACAGCAAATGCACCAAAGCCCATAGAAATGAAATGGGCCATGGTGCCTTTGCCACAGGGGAATCGCTACCATGGCTATATAAAAGGATCCCTTAGTTTTGGACTACGAGAGGGTGCTGAAAAGTTCTCAGCCCAGCCAACCAACTTCCTAAATTCTGAGCATTATTTTGCTAGCTGAAAAGAGTGTTATCTTATTTCGTTAAGTGCCAATTTGTAGAAACGAAATTCTATGTTTTTACATTGTGTCAGATTTCTGATTGAACCATATCCATGTCATTCTCTTCTTGGTTGGGCTGAGAACTTTTCAGCACCCCTTCATATGTATAAACATCAAAATATTAATAAGAATAGGGGAAATTGGTGAACCTTGTATGAACAGTATTGGATATATCAGTTGTAGTTTAATTTTTAAAAAACACAAAATCAATCCACAAAGGATATAAACAGTCACAAGTGACCCACAATAAAAACCAAATAATATATAAAATTATAAGTGGCCTGTCACGGGTCGTCTTCGGCAAAAATAAAAATACCTTCCTCAGGGGTCTTAATGGGTCCTGGCTGATATATAGATATAAAAATATATAGAGATATGGTTATATATCTTCTAAAATAAAACCCTAAGCGCGCATGCGCACTTAGGATGGCGTGATATCTGCCACCGCGGTCTCTGGGTCCGTGCCGAAATCAATTTTCAAACACAGATGCAGGGAACACACCAGCGACCCCCCCCCCCCTCATGTCCTCACTCACCAACCGCTGCCACCGCCACTGCTCCTCTTCAAAGCAGCCTGCTGAGGTTCGCGACCGGCTGTAGCGAACCTCGCAGGCCGCTCTGCACCTCAGAGAGAACATGCTACCGACGTGCAGAGTGGCCTGCGAGGTTCACTACAGCTGGCTGCGATCCTCAGCAGGTTGCTTTGAAGAGGAGGGCAGACGCAGACCAGGAAGCCGGATGCTGGACAGGGGGAGCAGGTAAGGGGTGCTGCTGGACAGGGGGAGCAAGGAAGAGGTGCGGATGGACAGGGGAAGAGGTAATAGGAAGGGAGGCCTACTGCTGGACAGGGGGAGCAAGGAAGAGGTGCTGCTAGACAGGGGACGGTAAAAGGAAAGGAGGCCTACTGCTGGACAGGGGGAGCAGGCAAGGGGTGGTGGTGGACAGCCGAAGAAAGAGAAAGACAGAAAGAAAGACAAACACACACATCTATTCTAGCACCCATTAATGTAACAGGCTTAAAGACCAATATATGTATATATATTATAGATATATACCAATATAAAAGTCACAAAAAATCCAAAACACACACACACAAACTTCTACTGCAGCAATAGGACAAAATATGCTAAATTGAAAGCTACAGATAAATTAAATCAATAAGACCTCATGATCCTTTGTTCGAAGCATTCTGATTTCAGCTGTTAAGGAGCCCATAAGGATTTGGAAATCATTGGAGGCTATTTGAAACAAACACTATTAGTATTTCCCCAAAAAAAAACCAAAACCAAAAGTGAAAACTTAGCTCTTCAAGTGGACTATTGTTTGGTGAAAAAAGCACAGAAATTACAAGAATAAAGACCACATTAATGGAGAACAACAATAATCTTCCAATAAACAAATCAAGAAATCTGAAAGTGAGTAAATGACTGCAGTGAAATCCACTAACACAAAGGCTTGGCATCACATTTATAACGTCCCCCAATTAATCCCTCAATGGTAATTCACAGTAACAGTAAATGGTCCATCCAGTCTGCCCAACCATACATGCTCCATAAAAATCAATCATTTAATTAAAATTGTCCTTTTTCTTAGATATTTCTGGGCCAGAGACCCAGAGCCCTGCCCAGTAGTGCGCTTAGGTTCAATCTACTGGAGTTTCCATCAAAGCTCACCCCAGCCCATCTTAACCATTTCAGCTATCAAAGCCTGTCCTCAACTGAATGTCCACATACGGGATGCATACCATACTAGACTGTCCAGTACCAACCCTAGTTCCTTCAATATATACCCATTATTTTCTGATTAGACATCCTATGTGTTCATCCCACGCTTGTTTGAACTCTGTCACCATTTTCTTCTCCACTACCTCTCTTGGGAGCTCATTCCATGGATCAACCACCCTCTCTGTAAAGAAGAATTTCCTAACATTACTCTTGAATCTACTACCCTTCAACTTCAAATTATGCTCTCTGGTTTTACCATTTTCCTTTCTCTGGAATAGATTTTGTTCTACATTAATACCTTTCAAGTATCTGAATGTCTGAATCGTATCTCCCCTATCCCTCCTTTCCTCTAGGGTATACATATTCAGGGCTTCCAGTCTATCCTCATACGTTTTCTGGCGCAACCCTCCTACCATTTTCATCACCTTCCTCTGGACCGCTTCAAGTCTTTTTATGTCCTTCGCCAGATACGGTCTCCAAAATTGAACACAATACTCCAAGTGGTGCCTCATCATCGACCTGTAAATGGGCATCAATATCTTCTTTCTTCTACTGGTCACGCCTCTCTCTATACAGCCTAGCATCCTTCTGGCAACAGCCACCGCCTTGTCACACTGTTTCATCGCCTTTAGATCTTCAAACACTATCACCCCAAGGTCCCTCTCCCCATCTGTGCACATCAGCCTCTCACCTCGCAGCACATACAGCTCCTTCCGATTTCTAAACCCCAAATGTATTACTCTGCACTTCTTTGTGTTGAATTTTAGTTGCCAGATATTGGACCATTCCTCTAACTTTTGCAGATCCTTTTTCATGTTTTCCACTCCCTTCTCGGTGTCTATTCTGAAATTGTTCAAGCTGGCTGGGGTCATAGAAAACATTATCATTAATTCTTAGTAAACACTTGCAAGGAAACTGTAGGAAGAAAGAACCTCTTAATGTAGTTATCCTATATTTAAATTTCCAGAATTATTTTCTGAGGTGCTGACTTATCTGTGCCACTTCAGGAAAAAATCCTGATGGGCTTTAAGACAGGGATGGTCAATTTTGCTCCTCAAAGGCTGCAAAGGCAACCTAGTCAGGTTTTCAAGATTTCCCCAATAAATATGGATGAGATCTGTTTGCATACATTGGAGGCAGCGCAGGCAAATAGATCTCATGCATATTCATTGGGGAAGACCTGACTGATTTCTGGCCTCCAAGGACCTGTTTTAAGAAGCTTATGGGTTCTTTTACTAAGGCGTACTAATGGATTTAGCCCACACTAACAAATTAGTGTGAGTTAAATACCATGCAGCCCATAGGTATACAATGAACTGCACAACATTTAGGGCCTGATTCTCTTGGATGCTGATATTGGCAGCCACCTAAGAAGCAGCCGCTGATCATGTGTCAATCACGTGTTGGCACCAAAAGGAGATCATGTCTGCAGTCCCAGTCAGACACTCAAAATGTAAGCCATCTGTCTCATGTCTACGTAGACACATAGCGAAGCTTATGTCCACCCAAGGTCACTTCTGGGTGAAGCCACACCCTTTCTTGGGCATGCTTAAGCTTCAATATGTGTCTACATTGACACGCTGTGCATCTCCATAGATGTACTCCGGAGGCCTACAATGTGAGTGTCCTGCCTCAGAAAGGCTTTTATTTAATGTGTATCCCAATTGGCTGCCAGACAGCAGTAGGACATCTACTACCCTCTGCCATCAGGACACGCATTTTCAAGAATCAGGCCCTTAGTGCATATTAATCATAGAAACATGATGGCAGATAAAGGCCAAATGGCCCATCTAATCTGCCCATCTGCAGAAACCATTATCTCTTTCTCTCTCTGAGAGATCCCACATGCCTATCCAAGGCCCTCTTGAATTCAGACACAGTCTTTGTCTCTCTCTACCACCTCTTCTGGGAGACTGTTCCATGCTTCTACCACCCTTTCTATAAAAAAAGTATTTCCTTAGATTACTCCAGAGCGTATCTAAGAAAATATTTTTTTACAGCATGTGCTAAATCCATTAATGTGCCTTAGTAAAAGGGCCTTATTTTTTTCCCCTTCAGATGGTAGAGCCACTAAGAGGGTTGCCCTTGTAGTTATGATATCCTGTGACATCTCCCAAAAGTCTGACAAATCCAAAGATTTTGGTTCTTAGAAACAACCCCTTGAGTCTCTGTACCGAGTTCAGTCTGAACCTTTTTGTTTAAATTATTCTTTATTTATACATTTTAACTTTTTGACAAACAAATAATCAGAAAGAAAGAACTAATACAATGCCAATTTAACAATCATTCTCAAAAGGCAAATCCTTATTTCCCAAGAAGTAACAGCCGTGCCGGCTTGTATAACTTAGGGCTCCTTTTATCAAGGTGCGGTAGGGGTTTAACGTGCAGAATACCACGCGTTAAACCACCTGCCGCGCTAGCCGCTAACGCCTCCATTGATGAGGCATTAATATTTTGGCTTGCCGCGGGGGGTTAGCACGTGATGAAATGTCCAACACGCTAACCCCCATAGCGCACCTTGATAAAAGGAGCCCTTAGTCTACATTACAACATAGGAGGATAGAACTGCCAATTTAAGTGAAATGTTCCAGTGGTAATTATTCAAAAGAAAATAAAGATGTGATTAGTTGGGCTCTGAACTTATTTCATTGAGCTAATACACGAGTAGCATATTTCACGTATTATCTACAATTTGCCCTTTGGCGGAAATAAATCTTGACAGCTGCTGAGGTTCAAAAAAATAGATATCTACTCCCTTGATAGTACATAACACATTTACAGGGGTATCTCAAAAAAACCTTGCTTGCACCCAGCTGCATAACCTGGGACCTCAAAATAAGAAACTGCTTTCTTCTCCTCTGAGTTGAACGTGACACGTCTATATACATTCTCACTACTTTTGACATAAATGGAACATCTTTATATTTAAAAAAAAGCGTAAGCATCCATTCCCTGTCTGAATCAATGGCAAATTGTACAAGCAATGTAGCAGTAATGGTAACCGGTGCCTTGCTATCCAATTTCTCAAGGAAATTTGTTAAATCCAAGCTATCGGCAGATAGATTCTGCTGGTTTGGATTTAGAGCCTTATCCCTATTAGGTAAATAATACATTTTTGAGAGAGGTGGATAGGAAGATTCAGGTACTTTCAAAATTTCAGTTAAGTATTTCTTAAATGTATCAAACGATGACTTAAGTGGTAATTTTGGAAAATTTATCCCGAAGATTACATCTCCTTGACACATTCTCAAGCATTTCTACTTTGAAATAAAGATTCCCACGATCCTTAACCCAGGTTAAGGCTTGAGATTCAATAACTTTTAGTTTACAGTAGTCTCATGTCCGTCCTTCTTATTTTCCAAGCTTGATACTCTATTTTTTTTAAGTCCAAATTTTCTGAAACAACTGTTGTGTAATGTGCTGTAAGATTCTGCATTTGAGTCCCCAGGGAGAGCTGTAAATTAGATATTGCTTCCCATAAAGTTTCCATCTTGAAGACCCTGAGTCTTTGCATGGGTGCAAAATCTATTCCAAGACCCACTGGTTGAATCAATGTACCTGAAACCTCAGCAGGAGTCGCTTTCAACTTGAGGAAATCCTCAGATATATGCTGCTTCTTACTCTCCGAGTGCTCAGATCTCGATGGCTTAAGAGACCCCCCTCCAGAGACGACAGTCTGAACCTTTAACAAATAATTGCAAACTAATAATAATCAAATCATCCTCATTTTCATTATCAATATTTCCTTCAAATATCTATGCAGTAATTTATCTGGGGATGATAGTCGGTGGGTAGAAAAATTCAATAAAATTCAATAAGCAGGCAAGAGAGGCTCATGCTAACTTATCTTGCTCATGACTTCCCAACCACCGATATTCAGTGGCACTTAACTGGGCAATGCTGCTGAATATCAGTTCTGATAGGCCATTTAAAAAGTGGGCAGGTCAGGGGCAGTACAGGGAGTGGGGTTAGAGAGGAGCCAGCTGTTCTGCAGAAGCTGGGCAACATTCCGTGCTGATTCCTGAGCAGCTAATTGGGTGAATTTAAGACTGCTTTTGAGCAGTCTTTCATTTGACCACTTAGCTATGTGGATGCTGGCACTGAATACTAGCCTGTACCTACATAACTTTTAAAATGTTGCCCAACCTCTCTGTTCCTTCGTTTACTCCCCCCCCCCTCCACTCCTAGAACATATGCCATTCCAATACCCTTCCCCCTGAACTGGCCATCCTTCCTATCCCACCTCCCTCGACCAAACAAAACCTTGCATCCCAGCCCTCCTTCCAGTGTTATGATAGGCCTCCTCATACCTATCTAACATCCCCGATGGTCCAATATACATAGTAACATAGTAAATGACAGCAGATAAAGACCTGAATGGTGCATCCAGTCTGCCCATAAGTTATACCCATGAAAAAATACATGATTAAATGAACTTGTCTCTTCTTTGATATTTTTGAGCCGTAGACTGTAAGTTTCAAGTTTATTTTTGATTTGTTGGATCGCTTATTTAATTTACTAAGCGATTTACAAATAATAATGCAAATAACAGGTTAGTTAAAATTTAATACATTGTTAAAAATAAAATCATACAGACTAACGGACACATAAGGAAAGAAAGGGTAAAACTACAATTGTATAAAAAAAAAAAAATTAAAGGTAAAAAAACATGAGGTAAGGGAAAGAGAAGAGAAAAAAATAAGTTGGAGAAGAATTAGGAAAATTAGTTTCATACATTAAATGCGTCTTTAAAAAGGAAACTTTTTAAGCTACTTTTAAACTGTTTCAAATCTTTTTCTACTCTAAGATACTGGGGCAAGCTATTCCATAATTGTGGGGCTATAACAGAAAAAATGTCAGTGCGACGAGTTCCAATAATTTTTAGTGATGGAACTGTTAGAAGATTTTGGTTGGTTGATCTTAAAGTGCAAGGAGTACAATATGGAATAAGTAATCTGTTGATGAATTGAGGTTCGTTTGAGATCAATGTTTTAAAAACTAAAAGTAATATTTTAAAGGTAATACGATGAGAGATGACTGTAAAGTCATTATTGACATTCTGTAAAATGGTAAAGACCCTCCTCTTCAACTAAAGGTCACCCTCAGTCTACATCCCCCCCTTAAACCCCACCTCTCTCTTCTCTCCCCTGTCTAACTTCTCCCTAAATTTCAGTATAGTCCTCTCTTAGTCTGTACTCTGATAAATTGTATCTAAACTCAAATAACTTGTACTAAACTAAACTACTCATATTAAACTAAACGACTTATACTAAACTAAACTACTTATACTTAAACTCTACTCTTAATTTGCTGTATACTCCCTGTATTTAACTACTGCACAGTCCTGTATGTCCAAACATTTAAACCTATTGTACATCTTATTTGTCTAATTACTCTCCATTGTGTATGTTTACTTGTAGACCGTTCTGAGCTACTGGGAGGACGGGATAAAAATCTAAATAAATAAATAAATAAAGTCTGATATTTTCCTAGGTTCCAAATGCTGAGGTTGCCGTCCAAGCTCACTCCAGCCTATCCAACCATTCCATTGTTTGCAGGATATCTACCATAAAGTCCGGCCAGTAACATTCTCATGTTCCATATTAATAATAATAATAATAATAATTTTATTTCTTATATACCGCTGTACCGTGAAGTTCTAAGCGGTTTACAGTAGAAACAGAAGAAATGCAATAAGTAAGATTAATTAAGATGAAGAGAAAGTACTTAGAGTTCCCTGACTGTCCCAAAGGCTCACATTCTTGCTAAAGTACTTGAGAAAAATAAATTAGTTAGGTTATAAACATAGAGTAGAAGAAGGTAGGAAAACAGTTCATAGGAAAATTAATTTTGAATACATTATACATTAGTGCCCATGTTCCATATTGATGCCCACCCCAGCTCATCCTATACCGAATCATCAGACTGTGCAGGTCTGTTCAGTATTGGGAGCAGGATCCAACTCTGCTTGCTTCTGCCCCTAGCAGTTGCCTCATCAAAATGGCTGCTGCAACCTCTAGTAGCAGCCTTGTATTACTATTGAATACTCAAGATGTGTTTGCACTGTGGAGTAACACAGAGGCATTATGATATTCTTTGTCTTATTCTCTATTCCTTTCCTAATAATTCCTAATATTCCGCTTGCATTAGGCTGCTGCCACACAATGGAGCAGAAGATTTCAACATGTAGCCAATTATGACACCAAGATTCTTTTCCTGGGTGATGACTCCTGATATGTAATCTAGCATCATGTAGCTATAATTAGGGTTATTCTTCCCTATGTTGATCACTTCACATTGGTCCACATTAAATTTCATCTGCCATTTGGATGCTCGGTCTCCCAAAGTCTTCTGCAATTTTTCACAGTCCTCATGTGATTTAACAGCTTTTGAATAATTTTCTGTCATCTGCAAATTTGATCACTTCATGTGTCGTTCTCATTTTCAGATCATTTATAAATATATTAAAAAGCACCGGTCCCAGTACAGCTTCCTGTGGTATTCATTTTCCTCCTTTGAGAGAACTGGCCACTTATCCCTACTCTCTCTTTTCTTTTAAGCAGTTCCCATTCCACAGCATGACATTGCCTCAATGCCTCCTGTCCTATGGCTTTTTAATTTCCTCAGGAGTCTCTCATGAGGGACTTTTTCAAAAGCTTCCTGACGTATGAACAGTGCTGCATGCAGTCCTAAGTCTGAGACTGTTAATACTTGTGAAGAGCTAAATTTGCAGTGAAAATCTTCCAAATATTTTAATGAAGGGATCAGAGAAACAGCACCAGCATCATGGGGGTATAGAATTATTGATACTACCTCTTCCTTTGATCTCCCTCTGATTTGAAGAGTGTGCCTGCCTTTTGTTCTTATGCAAGGGGAGTATTAATACAAAGTTTCGGAAGAATGAGGGATATGCAGATCTATTGCAAAAGGTTAATTGCCTGAGATAAGGTTGGGATTCAGTTTGTTTGCTCTAGAATTTATGTAATGTTATATCAATATTAGGATACACTGTTTGTATGATTTCATTTTCCCACTGTTTAACTTCTACTCTCTATTTTCTGGTAGTATTTTACATATATGATGACTAACACAGCTATAATGAAATATATCCCAGGAGAGCATAGTGATATAATTCTCATGTGTCTGATATCATCTTGTATATAATTTTTATACATTTTTTAATAAAATGCACATTATTTATAAAATATTATCCAATAGGCACAAGGGGCCGGATTCTATAAATGGCATCAATTACCACGCCACTTAAACTAATTGAAGTAATTTAGGTTAGGCCCAGATTTTACCCCTCCCCCTTTTTCAAAGCCGTATTAGGCTTTTTTATTGCCCACTGCAGCGGTATTAGCTCCGACACTCAGAGAATTCCCATGAGTGTCGGAGCTAATACATACATTACATTAGTGATTTCTATTCCGCCATTACCTTGCGGTTCAAGGTGGATTACACAAGAGTTGTCAGAAGGTTACAAGAATTGTAAAATTACATAAAAATTGTCGTAAACAATACATAAGAATTGTCAAGAACTTAAGAATTACATAAGAATTGTCGAGAACTTAAGGAGCAACATGTTGGGTAATAAGAAACATTTTAGATTAGATATGGGTGGAGTGTGTGGTAGGTGGAGTTAGGGAAGGAACTGGTCATGTTAAACAAGTTTTATGTGTTTTTTGAAGAGTAGGGTTTTAGTTTCTTTTTTGAAGGTTTTGTAGTCTGTGGTCGTAGATAGCAGATTGGTGATTTGTCTGTCTAGTTTAGCTGCTTTGGTGGCCATTAGGTTGTCATATAGTTTTCCTCTTTTATGACATTTTTGGTTGGTAGGTGTGTGAATAGTGAGTGGGTTCTGTGCCTGGTTGAAGTGGATTGGGTTAGTCAGTTGTTCCAGTAAGTTGGGCTTTCTCCATTAATAGCTTTGTATAGCTTTGAAGTGTACTCTTGCTTGTATTGGGAGCCAGTGTGAGTCGTGGTATGCTTCTGTGATGTGATCATATTTTTTCAATGAGTAGATGAGTCTTAGGGTTGTATTTTGTATTGTTTGTAATTGCTTTATCATGGTTGCTGGGCAGGGGAGGTATAGTATGTTGCAGTAGTCTATTAGTCCAAGAATAAGAGATTGTACCAAAAGTTGGAATTATTTCCTGTGAAAGAATTTTCAGATTTTTCTTAGGTTTCTCAGTCACGAATGATGTTTTTATTACTTTGTTGATTTATGGTTGCATGGTACGGCCTCTGTCGATCAGTACTCCAAGAAGTTTTAGTGTGGGTTGAATGGGATATGATATCGATTTTATTACTAGGTTTGTTAAGGTTGGAGTTTTGCTGTTTTCTAGGAGGATGAATTTTGTTTTGTCAGAGTTAAGTTTTAGTTTGTGATTTGTCATCCATGTTGCTACTGTTTCGAGAGTTCTGTGTATTGTGCCTGTCATGATTAATTCTGGGTGGTCGAAGGGGAGGAGAATGGTGATGTCATTTGCATAGCTGTATGAGGTTATGCCATGATTGTCTAGGTAGGAGCTGAGGGAGGCTATGTATATATTGAATAGTGTGGGAGAAAGAGGCGATCCCGAGGAACTCCACAGGGGTTGGACCATGGTTCTGATTTTTTTTTATTTGTTTTAACCCTGTAGGTTCTGGATTGTAGGAAGCCTTTAAACCATGCGAGTACCTTGCCTGAGATTCCTATGGAGTCTAATGTTTGTAGGAGGACGTCATGGTCTACCAGGTCGAAGGCTGCAGAGAGGTCTAGTTGTACAAGCAGGATTTTCTTACCTGTACATAGATGTTGTCTAGCTGTGTCCATTAGTGTTCCTAGTAGGGTCTCAGTGCTGTAGTTGGTTCTGAAGCCTGACTGTGTGGGGTAGATTAAGTTGTAGCTTTCTAGTAATGACGTTAAGGTTTTGGCTATGAGGCCTTCCATCAGTTTGACGTACAGTGGGATTGAGGCTATGGGTCTGTAGTTGGATGGTTGGTCCGTTGTTCCTTTAGGGTCTTTTAGTATCGAAGTTATGATGATTTCGCTGAGGTCTTGTGGGAAATGTCCATCTAAGAATAAAGATTGTATCCATTGTAGGAGCAGGGAGCAGAATAGTGTACTTGAGGCTTTCGGGGCAGTGGCTAAGGTCACAGGCTGCGTGGCTGTATTTATTATATAGTTTGATGAAGTCTGACCATTGTATGGGTGCGAAGTGGGACCAGGTTCTGTCTGCTGCAACTGATTCTTTTTCTGTGGGGGGAAATGAAGTCTCTTCTATGTGAGTGGGAATTCCAATGAACGTGGCTCTGATGTTTGCGATCTTGCTTTTGAAGTACGTGGCTAAGAGGCACTAAATTTTCTTCCCACCATGTCCCATGCCTGCTACCCAAATACAAAATATAAAGTGGCTGACTTCCCAAAGCCTTGCCAGCTGAAGATCTCTTCCTCTAGGAAGGAAGGGGGGATTTGTTCAGAGTTGTTTGGAGGTTGCATAGAAGAAAAACTGTACACTGCACTGGTATGGTAATCTTTGTTGTTTGTTTAGAATTAAAAAATAAAAGAAATAAAGTAGAAATAAAGATGTAAATGGGGGCAGGGCAGGGGGCCCAGTGAGCATGTGTGCCTAGGGGCCCTCGACGAATTAATCCTGTCCTGCATCCAATGTTAATCTGGTCAGTTTGTGACTGTTTATTCCGATCTCCAATTCTTAGTCATTGAAATGATATGGAGAGTGAGAATAAGGCAGTAGAAGTGCCCACATCTTGTCAAATCTGCGTATAGTAACATAGTAACATAGTAGATGACGGTAGATAAAGACCCGAATGGTCCATCCAGTCTGCCCAACCTGATTCAATTTAAATTTTATTTTTTTTTACTTTTTTTATTTTTTTTTTTAAATTTTTCTTCTTAGCTATTTCTGGGCAAGAATCCAAAGCTTTACCCGGTACTGTGCTTGGGTTCCAACTGCCAAAATCTCTGTTAAGACTTACTCCAGCCCATCTACACCCTCCCAGCCATTGAAGCCCTCTCCTGCCCATCCTCCACCAAAAGGCCATACACAGACACAGACCGTGCAAGTCTGTCCAGTAACTGGCCTAGTTCAATATTTAATATTATTTTCTGATTCTAAATCTTCTGTGTTCATCCCACGCTTCTTTGAACTCAGTCACAGTTTTACTCTCCACCACCTCTCTCGGGAGCGCATTCCAGGCATCCACTACCCTCTCCGTAAAGTAGAATTTCCTAACATTGCCCCTGAATCTACCACCCCTCAACCTCAAATTATGTCCTCTGGTTTTACCATTTTCCTTTCTCTGGAAAAGATTTTGTTGTACGTTAATACCCTTTAAGTATTTGAACGTCTGAATCATATCTCCCCTGTCTCTCCTTTCCTCTAGGGTATACATATTCAGGGCTTCCAGTCTCTCCTCATACGTCTTCTGGCGCAAGCCTCCTATCATTTTCGTCGCCCTCCTCTGGACCGCCTCAAGTCTTCTTACGTCTTTCGCGAGATACGGTCTCCAAAACTGAACACAATACTCCAAGTGGGGCCTCACCAATGACCTGTACAGGGGCATCAACACCTTCTTCCTTCTACTGACTACGCCTCTCTTTATACAGCCCAGCATCCTTCTGGCAGCAGCCACTGCCTTGTCACACTGTTTTTTCGCCTTTAGATCTTCGGACACTATCACCCCAAGGTCCCTCTCCCCGTCCGTGCATATCAGCTTCTCTCCTCCCAGCATATACGGTTCCTTCCTATTATTAATCCCCAAATGCATTACTCTGCATTTCTTTGCATTTAATTTTAGTTGCCAGGCATTAGACCATTTCTAACTTTTGCAGATCCTTTTTCATATTTTCCACTCCCTCTTCGGTGTCTACTCTGTTACAAGTCTTGGTATCATCTGCAAAAAGGCACACTTTTTCTTCTAACCCTTCAGCAATGTCACTCACATACATATTGAACAGGATTGGCCCCAGCACCGAACCCTGAGGGACTCCACTAGTCACCTTTCCTTCCTTCGAGCGACTTCCATTAACCACCACCCTCTGGCGTCTGTCCGACAGCCAGTTTCTGACCCAGTTCACCACTTTGGGTCCTAACTTCAGCCCTTCAAGTTTGTTCAACAGCCTCCTATGAGGAACTGTATCAAAGGCTTTGCTGAAATCCAAGTAAATTACATCTAGCATATGTCCTCGATCCAGCTCTCTGGTCACCCAATCAAAAAATTCAATCAGGTTCATTTGGCACGATTTACCTTTTGTAAAGCCATATTGCCTCAGATCCTGTAACCCATTAGATTCAAGGAAATACACTATCCTTTCTTTCAGCAACACTTCCATTATTTTTCCAACAACTGAAGTGAGGCTCACCGGCCTGTAGTTTCCTGTTTCATCCCTGTGACCACTTTTATGAATAGGGACCACATCCGCTCTCCTCCAATCCCCAGGAATCACTCCCGTCTCCAGAGATTTGTTGAACAAGTCTTTAATAGGACTCGCCAGAACCTCTCTGAGCTCCCTTAGTATCCTGGGATGGATCCCGTCTGGTCCCATCGCTTTGTCCACCTTCAGTTTTTCAAGTTGCTCATAAACACCCTCCTCCGTGAACGGCGCAGAATCTACTCCATTTTCTCGTGTAACTTTGCCAGACAATCTCGGTCCTTCTCCAGGATTTTCTTCTGTGAACACAGAACAGAAGTATTTGTTTAGCACATTTGCTTTCTCCTCATCACTCTCCACATATTTGTTCCCAGCATCTTTTAGCCTAGCAATTCCATTTTTTATCTTCCTCCTTTCACTAATATATCTGAAAAAATTTTTATCTCCCTTTTTTACATTTTTAGCCATTTGTTCTTCCGCCTGTGCCTTTGCCAAACGTATCTCTCTCTTGGCTTCTTTCAGTTTCACCCTGTAGTCCTTTCTGCTCTCCTCTTCTTGGGTTTTTTTATATTTCATGAACGACAACTCTTTCGCCTTTACTTTCCGCAGCAATAGAAACATAGAAAATGACGGCAGAAAGGGGCCATAGCCCATCAAGTCTGCCCACTCTAATGACCCACCCCCTCGACTTTACCCCCATAGAGATCCCACATACATATCCCATTTACTTTTAAAATCTGGCACTCTGCTGGCCACAATCACCTGCAGTGAAAGTTCGTTCTAATGATCAACCACCCTTTCGGTGAAGAAATACGTTCATATTTGGCTACAAGGCAGACTGTATTCCACCAAGTAGTATATTCGGCTGCAGCCAAGTTCTTCCAGTTTGAAAGGATTATTTTTATAGCCACAATTATCAGCAGATGTAGTAAATCATTTTCATCTTGGGATAGGGGCAACTGTCCTTGTTCATTCGCTAATATAAGAATGTTGAGAGTGGTTGTGTGATATGAAATATTGAATGAACTTCATCCCAAATCCGTCGCCAATAATCATATAGAAAAGGACCATCATAAATCATATGTCACAAGGAACCAACATTACTGCCACATGACCAGCATTTATCACTAGTTTTGATATTGAGCTTAGATAGGCATTGAGGGGTCCAATAAGCTCTTTATAGCAAAAAGAATGAGGTCTGACAATATGTAGCGGAACGGCATATTTTAGAAGATCTGGACCACAGATTTCGCTATACATCTGTCGTGATTTCCATGTTCATTTCTTGATTCCATTTATTTTCAAGGTCAACTAATCTCTGTGTCTTTTTTGTCCTAATCAGCTTATACCATTGAGCCGCTTCTTTATGGTTAGTTGTCAAGGCTGAACAGATATTTATGGTGTGAGGAACAACATTGGCTAATTGTGATGCTTTCAGCATTGATTGTATTGTGTGGGTTAGTTGAAGCCAAGGGTAGTAACAACTGGAAGTTAGATTATAACGTGTTGCAAGAATATTGTATGGCAACCAATCATCACCATCTTTCAGATGTCTAATCTGCCAAATACCTGCATGCTGATAGTTTTTCCAGTTTATCATAGCATTTTGGATCCTAATGCATTCATTTCTCCATAATGGAGTATGTGTCGTAGTCGCCCAGGTAATTTTTAATAGCAATTCCACCTCTTGAAAGACTTGTTTCATCGATGAAAGAATGGGATCCACTGTCTTCTCCGTTTTAGTGAGTGTTATGAATGGTAAGGAAGAGAGAGAAAATACCCCATATCTCTCCTCCTCAAATCTACGCCAGTTTCCATTGGGCTCTAGTCCTTCTTCGTTTAGGATCCAGCGAGCGCCTTGTTTCATCAAGAAAGCACAGTGATAGTCATAAAAACATGGGAAGTTTACACCTCCATCTATTTTAGATGCCTTCAATTTCTTCAAAGCAATCCTTGGTACCCCTTTATTCCACAGATATTGGAATAATGCAGTGTCAATTTTTTTATAAAATGTAGGTGGTAAGAAGAACGGCAATGCGTATCATAGTTCTGTTTGACTATACACACATATCTGCTGATCTTGACATCCAGGTGAACCTTTTTCTTCTTCTTTCCTATATCTCTTTGGGTATATTTAACTACAATTCCTGATAATGATTTTATACATATTACCCAATGTTTCACCTTCTTCCTTATTTCTTTCCTCTACATCTTATCAGAGTCACTTGATGCTTCTGTGTTATTGTATTTACACAATTCTATTCAACTATACTATTTGTTATCAGATATTGTCATTGATGCATTATGTATGGCATCTTGTGGTTATGACATATCATACGATTTTTTTTGTACGGTTCTGTTTTTTGTTAAAAAAACATCAATAAAAAATTTATTGAACTAAAAAAAACAAAAACAAAAAAAACTAATCAGTTTGGGTACCTTTGTGGTACTTAGACGCTTCTAAAACAGATCTAGCTCCGGTCATCTAACTTCTGTCTAGGATGTCCTAGGGAAGGTTTGATTATCACCGTAAGACATCCAAGTTTAAGCATGCCTTGAGCCTGCCTATAACACGCCTCCCAACACACTCCCTTCAACTCTGAATGAATGCACAGTGGGCGGAACATCTTGCTAGATGTCTAGGAAAATGGTTTTGATTAGTGGCTCTTGGACAACCCGGGAATTAGGATGTCCAAGTGCCAACTTAGGCAGTTTTTTGGACGTTTTAGTTTTTTTATTATGGGCTTCCTAGTGTCTAAAGAAAAAATTAATTCAACGGAGTGATGAAAATACCATAATTCAAAACTTCTCCAAAAACTTTATTGGCTGAACACATTAGAATTAGTCTGTTAGACACATTAAGATCAGCAATCCTTGATCATCATTAACTTCAATGTTGAAAATTTATAAAGAATTCTTATCTACACTGCTGAATACTTGCTGACCAACAGAGCATCACAATTTGGAACCTCTTCCTTATGAATAGACAAATTTTGCAGTGATAAAAGTTTTTGAGTCTCACAGATGTTCAATGTCTTTCTGTGCCCACAAACATGAGCCTTCCTAGTTCCTACAGAAACATACTGTATAGTACTCAGTGTGGCATGTTCTGTGGAGTAAATGAGATGAATCACAAACACAAATCAAAGAAAAGAAGAAAATAAATCTCATAATTTTGAGCCAGAAGAGAAGAAAGAGCCAGAGATTTTACAATAGGTCGTAGAAGAGGTAGAAAGCAGTGAAGAGAATGATAAATAATTATATATACTTGAGTATACATCCATCTGAATATAAATCGAAATACCAATTTACCTTCCTTCTTAGGGGAAAAATGGTAACTCAATTATAAACTGAGGGTTTATATTCTACCATTTCTCCCCTTACATTCCTACCACCCTCCCTTTCAGTGGTGTCCCTCTTCCTCCTCCTCCACCCCACAGCACCAGCAGAGTTTCCTGGCTGTCAGCACACCCCTTCTCCAATGAACCAGCAGTTTTCCCACCATCACCCAATGAACTGTTCACGTCTCCCTTCCTCTTCTCCTTACCCCAAATAGGCACCACCCATTACCCTCCCGGAACCATCAGCAGGACTCCCAGACGTACCATGCTTCCTGGTGGTCTAGCGGTGCGTTGGGACAGGAGTCATTCTCATTTGCTTCTGCCCATGCCTTCTTAGTGGTGAAAATGGCTGCATCCAACATTATAAGATCATATTTACATTTGCATGTCAAACTACATGGGTAAAAGCTGATATTTAATTGGGGACATTCTAGGAGTGATAAGAGCATTAAGCTCTTATCACTCCTAGAATGATTTCAATATACTGTATAGCTGTAACTTTTCTAATTTGTAAGCAAAAAAAAATCAGCAGACCCCCACTATCTTCTAGAATCTATCAGAAAAAGGCCAAGAACTAAATAATAACTTGTGTATCACTCTAAAAATTTCTTGCTCATTAGTAGCAATCATTAAAACAAAATCCAGCTTTGTAAGATAAATATAACCAACAGAATCTCATTCTTATTGTCTATGATAGGCTGTGTCTTATAATTCATGAATTTTTTCTATAGTGATCAAATAGTAATTTCATTTTATCATGTAGAACATAAAAATGCTAACTGAAAGTTACAGTATAAGCTGTCACAGACAAGGATTTATATGACCCTAACCTGAGTAAAATAGGGTTTCTTCCACTGAAACACTTTTCCATAGTCATGAGGCTATGGTTCAAACATGGTCAAGAAATTGCTTTTGAAACTTAACTGCCTTTATAATGGCTAAATACTTACTGACTTCTTTAAAGAAACCTCCCTTCCTATTGTTTATCCCTTATTATCCCTTATTTGTTCTCTTTTCTTAAAATATTGTATTTCTTCCCCTTTTTCCTCTTGTTCCTGTTCATTTTTAGTCAGAGTCTTTTCGTTTTTCTAACCTCCCTTGTTAAGTTCTAACATGGTTTTCTCATTGTAAGCTATATTTTTATTGTATACCGCTCAGAAGCCCGATTCAGCGGTAAAAGAAATTTTAAATAAACTTGAAACTATCTACAGTATTTTGAAATATTTATCTCTTTCTCCTTTTACAAAAGCATGGAAGAGGATTTTTGCACCATTTGGCACGTTGAATTCTATGTGCTGTTCTGACGCTCATAGGAACTCTATGACTGTCAAAGCAGCGCAGAGCATTCTACATGCCAGCCGATGCTAAAAACCTCTTCCAAGCTTTTGTAAAAGGGGGGTGTCTATTTGGGTTTTTTTTCCTTTTTCTTTTCTGACAGATCAGCTATCAATTTTGGTGAATCTATATGAACCTCTTGAATTTTGAAACAGAATCAGAGGAATAAATAATATTGCTGTTGTTGTATTGCTTGTATTTATACATCCAAAAATTTAATAAAAATGATAAAAAAAAAAATAATAATAATAATATTGTTAGAGCGTATGCATTTTAAAAAACTTCCCTCAGAAAAAAACCCTGTATGTATTTATTTATTTAAAAAATGTATATACCGCCTGGAATCTCAGCGGTTTCCATATAACAAACATACATAATAAACTTCAGTGTTATAGATAATACAATATTGCAGAGAAAACCAAAACAGCTTCTAAGAAAGTAGTTCACAAATAAGCATCTACACACAGCTTAGTTTTTATTAATTTCTTAAAGCTGTAATGATCAGTGCAAAGTCTCAGTTGACCATTCAGCTTAATCCGAAGAGACATACCCATAGGCGAAAACATTTTCAGTTTTGTAGCCACCCATCTGCCCTGAAAGATGTGAATTCTACAGAATGTTCCCAATCTTATGCTACGATCAGGATTACAACAGCTGTACAATACGATCCTGCTTCCACTAGACATTAAGCTTGTCCTACAGTTTCTCTACCTGCTAACACTTAGGCCCGGATTCTATAAACGACTTCACTATTGTAGGCAACGATAGGCGTCCTACCGCTGTCTAACCAGCCAATTGGGACGCACGTTTAAAAAAAAAAAAAAAAAGCTCTCGAGGCAGGCGTTTACATTGGAGGTACCTCCGGGAGCCTAGGGAGATGTGCAAGCCTGCCTAAGCTCATCTAAGGCCTAAGCTCATCTAAGGCAAAATGCTGGCCTACATTGTATGTAGATGCGGCCACTTACATGGGTACACTGGATGTTAAGAATGGGGAAATATTGGAAAACATTCAGACCCAGGGAATACATTATCCCTCCACAGGCTGGTCTGGACAGTGAGAGTCCTAGGACTCCTCTGGGAATGGAGGACTTATCTTTGGTTTCGAGAATGTAGAGAGAGGAACTAATTTAGGAAAATGTTAAAGACTCAACTATTTGTAGATGCATTTCTTTGAGCAATTGACTTTATGTAAAGATTGAATCTGCTTGTTTTCATTCTTATTTTGTATTGACTTTTTAATATTTTATGTATGTAACTCTCTGAAAACCATTTTGGAAAAAAACGGTATAGAAATTTTAAACATAAATAAATACAGCGGTGCAAGTTGCAGTCTCTTTCCAGGTCCCCTGAACATTGGTGGTTTATCTGTCTGAAAAAGATGTAGGCCAGTTTCAAAAAGTCATTACTAACCTTTGAGGTATCATTGACTGATATTTGATCAAAATAATGTAAAAGTTCTATTTTATAAATATATGACTTTTCTCAAAAACCTATGCGCAGAGCTGAAGCTCAGGAAGACAGATTTGTGCAAGTGTAGCATGATGTGATTACTTTTCCTGGAACTAGAAATTATAAAATAATAATAATAAACTTTATTCTTGTATACCGCCCTATCATAAATTCTGAGCAGTTCACATTAAAAAGGACTGTACATTCAGTGAAGCATACAACCTGTTAAGAAATAATACATAAAGTTTCACAATTTATCAAACAATTTAGCCTAACAGAATAGTAGGACTGCGCTTGGGGAATGAGAGAACTCAACCAGGTATTTATTTTTCCTGCCTGAAAGGCAAACGTCCTTTCTAGGAATTTCTTAAATCGAACTGATTTTAAAGATGGATACATAAACATACTGTTATTTCGACTATTCCTACTAGAGTTATACAGTTTAAATTGCTTGTTGGAACTCATCATATGAACTCTGCTCTGAGAGAATCTGGCCCCCTCCTTCTCCTTCAGACCATTGAAAGCCTGGAACAAAATAACTGTTAAGTGACCAACCAGTGGCTAACACAAAAAAAGCTGAGTTGGTACTAGAAGTCTGCACGGGAACGGGGATCGCGGGAATCCCGCAGGAATCCCCCCTAACCCACGGGACTCCCACAGGGACCCCCCTCTAGCCAACAGGACTCCCACGGGGATGGAAGGCTTTGGAAGCAGGGTTCCTCCATATAATATAATGGACACGTCAGCCTTAGTAAAAGAGGGGGTTTATAAGTTAATTACCTGAACAGAAAACAAAAAAAGGGTTCCACCAAAGAGATTCCACAAGGAAAACAGCAGCGCAAACACAAAAGAAACTGTGGAATTGATGATCCTGTCAGAAGTAATTGCTGCTTTTTTATGAGGACGGGCGGGGATGGAGGTAATTCCTTGCGGGGATGGGTGGGGACAGAGAGAATCCTGACGGGGACGGGTGGGGACGGAGAAGATCCTGGCGGGGACGGGTGGGGATGGAGTGGATCCTGGCGGGGACGGGCGGGGATTGTTGGGATTTCTGTCCCCACGCAACTCTCTAGTTGGTACTTCAGAGTCAATTACCTCTGTTCTCCAAGAGCTGGATCTGTATATTGACAGCAATCAAAGAGGCTAGGGCATAACAAAAGAAAAACCTTCCAGACAAGAACCCTCTTAATCATGATGGGATGTATATTCAGTATCTGGCCAGCCAGGAAACATGTGACCATCCAAATCAGCTCAAATCAACTTTTCCATACCCCCATCTCCAAATCAGAAAGAACCAGTTTTAACCATCCCTGAATTGTGATTGGGTTGATATGCACTATGTGACCCCAGAACCTAGAATCCATCACAAATTATAAAAGTGGACTTCTCACTGAGTCTCACTCTGGACTTGTTCGATAAACTCCAGCATAATTATTTATATATCATTTGTAATCTAAGTGGTTTATATTCAGGTACTCAAGCACTTTTCCCCGTCTATCCTGCCAGGCTCACAATCTGTCTAATGTACCTGGGGCATTAAGTGGCTTGCCCAGGATCATAGGATAGGATCATAGCAGCATAGGATTTGAACCCACAGCCTCAGGGTGCTGAGGCTGTAGCTCTAACCTTCTCCGATCTCATGCCCGGGTAATTTTATAAAAAGCCCTTTTTTTGCAGGTTAAATAGCATTTGCCCACTGGAGAAAAAAAAATAACTCTATAATAAAAGTGCTGAAAATTATGTGTGCAGATTTGGGTGTGTACCCAATTTGCACGTGGAATATCAAGCTACTTAGCACCGATAATTTATATTTTCACAAACTCATACCAAGCTACTGAAATCAACTGCCCTCACAGATCAGATCCCTTGCCGGTGAAATCAGTTAACTTAGCGGGGGTTTAAAATAAGTTTGGATAATTTCCTAAAAGAGAAGGCCATAGGCCATTTTTGAGGTGGCTTGGGGAAATCCACTGCTTATTCCTAGGATAAGCAACATAAAATCTGTTTTACTACTTGGGATCTAGCTAGGTACTTGGGACCTGGATTGGCTACTGTTGGAAACAGGATACTGGGCTCGATGGATGTTTAGTCTGTCCCAGTATGGCAATTCTTTTGTTCTTATGACTCCTGAAGTTTAGGAAAGCAATAAAAACATATTTCTTCTCCTAGCTCCCCTACCTACAGGCAGTGAATTACAAAGAAATGTATATTGGTAATAGATCCTCAGTATGTGTTGCATTCAAATAAAAACGTGTACTAAAAAATCTTGCACTTTAACTATGGCAAACTGTAACTTGTAAAATATATATTATGTATATTGTTATTACCCTGTTTCCCCGATGATAAGGCAGGGCCATCAAATAAGACAGCCCCCCCTTTTTAGAAAAAAATGTAAAATAAGGCACCCCCCCCCCCCCCCGCAAATAAGCCACCCACCGATACCTGCGCTTACCCGAATCGGGTGGTACGGTGGGTGACTCCGTGTGGTCCCTCCGTCTACCGTATTTGCCTCCATGGCTGCGTGCCGCGCCTCATCATGAAGTGAAGAGGAGGAAGTGACAGGACTGCAGCGCGCGCATGTGACTCCGCGCAAGGAAACACAGGCAGCTTCCCTCATCCCTCCCTAACGGAGACTGCAGGAGTTTGTTCACGGCCAGAACATCCAAAAGTGAGACACGCAGACAGGTTTCTTTTGCTGTGAGCAATACCACTTACTGTATATAAAGCCTGTTTAAAATGCATACGGTATATAAACAATGGTTTCACATTGTCAAGTCCCCTCTGATGCTGCACTACAGAATAATCTCTTTACTGTGTTTCCCTGATGGAGAACATTGGGGACATTAAATGGTACAATATATGGTATGATGGATAAAGCTGGCCATACACGGTACGATTTTTCAGCCGACCGATTCTTCAGCCGTCAAATAAGACAGCCCCCCTTTTTAGAAAAAAATGTAAATAAGGCATCCCCCCGAAAATAAGCCCTAGAGCATATTTTGGCCTTCCAAAAAAAATAAGACAGTGTCTTAACATCGGGGAAACAGGGTAGATCCCTAGTATGTGTCGAGTTAGGATAAAAAAAACTTGTATTGAAAAAACTTGTACGGTAGCTATGGCAAATTGTAACCCATTAACTATTTATTATGTATATTAACCTTTAACCTGTTCTGAGCTTGTTGTGGAGAACAGGATAGAAAACTAACCAAATAAATAATTATTGGTGCTAATTAGAATCAATTACAGGTTATGTGCCTATTTTTAAGCATGGAATCTGCACCTAACTTTAACAAAGGAGTCAAAAAAGGCAAAGGCAATGGGTGGGTCAACGACAGATCGGGGACGTTCTTTTAAGTTACGCGCAAAGTTATAAAATATGGACATCTGCGAATGAATTTAGATTTGGGCATTTGTGCCACTATTTCGGTGATAAAAAATGGCCATGTCATGATTTTTCGTCAATGACGCAGTGGTTGGAGAAAGTTGTTACCGAACGGGAGAGGGAGCCTTGATAAAGCCCTGTGAGACAGACGGGCGAAACATGTTGGACATTTATGTTTCTACCCTCCCGACTAGCGTCAACTAAAAGCTAAGTACTTTAAGAATACCTATACTTTAGTCATAACACTAAAATGTTACACTTAACTAAAAAATCAGGTCCAGTGACGAAAGGGTGCATAAAGCCCGCACTATGAAATACATTTGAGTGCGTGGTGGCCCTCTGAGGATCTATAAAAAATTTGTGAATAAAGAAGTTTAAAATGGAGTGAGGCACATTTGTAAGATAATTTCTTGCATTTAACGGACTGAATTATGCAATAGTCTCCATTTAAGTTAACCAAGTGCTGAGATTTTCATTGCATGTCTAAAGTTAGGCAGGGTTGCCAGGTGTCGGCGCTCTCTTATAAACCTCACCAAACTTTCACCCCCTTCTACAAAACTGCGATAGTGGTTTTTAGTGCAGGCCGGCATGCTGAATGCTCTGCGCTGCTCCCGATGCTCTTAGGAACTATGAGTTTCAGGAGCAGCGCAGAGCATTCAGCGCACCAGCCTGCGCTAAAAACCACTATCGCGGTTTTGTAAAAGGTAGGGTTTAAGTGCAGTTTATAGAATAGCGGGTTTTCAGCATTGATGTTTTAGGTGCAATGTATAGAATTCAGTCCTTGATGTTCACAGCTCATCACATAATTTTTATTAATTAAACACAGGAAAAGGATAAAGTTTAAAGAGTGAAGTGTAGATCACAGAGTCTGCTGTTGTTCAGTGACAGAGGCTAATTTAACAATTCCAGGGTCAGAATCCGTAAAAGTACCAACAGAGCTTACATGCATTAGTATCCAGCTTTTAACAATGTGCACACTGGGATAATGAACTTAAAACAATAGTAATTAACAGGCTAAGACAAAGGATTAAAATTAAAAATGAATGGTATAGAGCTTTCAGCCTGCTTGTAAAACAGCATTAAGCCAACTTAATCCATTTTAATTCAAAGTGAAACCCACAGTGCAAAAGAAATGGATTGGAGGTCGAGTTCAGCTCCTGAGAAAGTGCGATACATTCACCTGTGACAATTCTTTCCGGAATGATAAAGTAAGGGAAGTCTCTCAAGGACTCTGAGTGACTCCATGAGGTCCCCAGAGATCAGGTGTCAAACTTGTCTATCAGATGCCTGAAAAGAAAAAAGAGAAGCATTACTCAGTGCTATTGTGAGACAGTTGTCATTGACTGATCAGGCCTTTTAAGCAAGCTTTCACAGTCAATGAAACCACCTGAATAGATGAAAGCGAGACAGCTTTTGACAAACAAGAGACTATGGAATATTCATTGTGCATCTGTGAGGGAAAGATTAATGTATTAGAAATTAAAATGGGACCAGAACGTATGATCTTGCTCTAACACTTGGCCAGACCTGTGTCACCCACTGCTAGTGCCTGAAGTCGACAGACAATTCTGCCAAGGTAAGTGAGAATCATTAAGCATCCTGCTATTGTGCATGGTGAATAATAAAACTTTCCTCCTATTCTCTGCCTGCAGCTGACAATGAATAATTCTGGAGCTATTTGCAATGTTAACAGCACCTATCTTGCCCATCCATTCCTTTATGATAAGGATGGAAATATGCATTTCAACAGTCTGTACAGATACTGATTCACAGGCATTTCAAAGGACACCTGTCACTCAAGTGAAGGACCTGTCAGTCTCCAATGTATGGCAGTGCCAGGAAAATGGCCAAAGAGATTATCTGTACTTTATTTCTTTTTATTTTTCAGATTATAACACTGTTACATTCGCCAAAGACTGACAAGTGATTTACACTCACAACTGTACGGTGTTTAAAACTAGAAAGGAGCTATTCTCCTAGGCAGCTTTATTCTTCCAAGGTTTACAACTGTATCAAATAGACTATCGCAAATGGGATCTAGACTGTACAGAATATCATTATGCTGGATATTAAAGGCATTTAATCTGTTTGCTGACATAAAGGTGACATTGATAAAGCTGTATCTTTGACGTCAGGACCAGAGGAGATGAACCTGTTTTTAAGAAATGCTACTCTAAAGCAGTCCTTCAGGATCACCAAGTATATATTTGACAACTTCATTATACCTGTTACAATAAAACTTTTTCTTTGTATGCAAATATGCTCCACTGTTCAGATTTGGACTATAATAGTGAATTTATTTAGCCGAATATTGGCTGCATGCTAATAATGAACTGTAAAAGCAGAAATACAAAGTGCGATTCTGTACGTGAACTAAACTAGAACTTAGGGCTCCTTTTACTAAGGTGCGCTAGGGCTTTAGCGCGCAGAGTAGCGCGTGCTACATTGCCGTGTGCACTAGACCTTAACGCCAGCATTGAGCTGGCGTTGGTTCTAGAAGCGTAGCGCGCGGTAATTTCCTGCGTGCGCTAAAAACGCTAGCGCAACTTAATAAAAGGAGCCCTTAGATTTATAGACCGGGTCATCTTCATATAATAAAAGCTTGACTCAGTTTACATCAATTAAAAAAATATAGAATAGAACACGAATTTACAATTTAGAGAATAACCATGTTTTTTAATTTTTATGAAAAAGTTGAAATGAACCTAATTCTCTTAACCTTAGATGAATATCATTCCATACTTCTGTTAGTTTGAAAAGATAGGATTTCCCTAATTTACCAGTAAAAACAATTCCTTTAAGACAGTGTTTCTCAACTCGGTCCTGGAGTACTCCCTTGCCAGTCAGGTTTTCATGATATCCACAATGAATATGCATGAAAGAAATTTGCATATACTGCCTCCATTATATGCAAGTTTCTTTCATGCATATTCATTGTGGATATCCTGAAAGCCTGACTGGCAAGGGAGTACTCCAGGACTGAATTAAGAAACACTGCTTTAAGAGAAGGAACAGACAGTTTGAGTTTTTGCGTGGTCTTAACCAGACCCAGTCTTTGAAAGTTCCAGGAAAAAGGTACAAGTGAGGACCATATGCCAAATAGAATCTTGAAAGTTAAACGGGAACATTTGAAGAGTATCCTGGAGAATATCGGAAGCCAATGAAGTTTGGCCAGTAGTGGAAATACATGTTCAAATTTACCCTTGTGAAAATCAACCTAGCCATGGTATTCTGAATCAGCTGGAGCCTCTGCCTATGTTGTATGAATTCCAGAAGGAAGATCTTGGTGCAATGCAAGTACTATAGCAAGCATTAGCAGTAAATTTGAGAGGTTGAGATCATGCTCCAATACCCTGGCTTAGAAGTGAGGTTTGTTACTGTCATGGGTGTGTGCAAAACTAACTCATTTAGATACATTTCCCCAGAAAATAAAATATTTTGGTGAAAGAGAAAATATTACTTTTTCATATGGTAAGGGATTTCCTTTTCCTGACTCTCAGAGAGAAAAGAGTAAAGCTGAAGATATTAAAACCATGATATAGGCTTGCCCCACATATTTTTAACCTGCGTTTCATTATAAATGTCCCTTTTGCAAAAAAATATTGACAGTGGAAGGGCTTCTCACTCCCTATTGTCCATTCTGTCTTTATGGTCCATATATTTTCTAGTGTTTAACGCAGATAGTGGAGTATAAGGTGAGAGGAGCATTGCTAGCAATTTGTGCATCAGCCAACATTTCACAAGTAATGAAGTTATAAATGGATACTCTCCCCTTTTGCAAAGTTTGGAAGCACACACACATACATACACACACCATGAATAATAAGCACAGTAAGGAGTAGGGAGTAGTCTACTGTGCTTCCATTTTCACCCAGTCAGCTGCATGGCTGATGGTGCTCAATATCAAATTTCCTGCAATTGTGAACATCAATAATATCAACGTTTTTGAGCATGCAAATGTGTGATACAATGATGGCTTTCTTGCCCTGCCATACGTAATGAGAAATGAACTAGCAAATTTGAGCAAAAAATTGTCTAAGGATAGCAATAGGTAATTGGGTGAAGAAGAACCCAAGGAAGTATAATTGTTTTAATCATATTCACATGTCCTAGCCAAGAGTATCATATATGTAATTCAGTTTTAAATATATGTCAGAAGCTTGTCATAATTCAAGTTAAAATGTAAGGATGAATCTCTAGAAATTATAACCTCCAAATATTTAAATTTGTATAACACCCGAAAGCCCATGTCTCTCTGTACCCAATCCAACTTAAGCAGAGCAACCTTACATGGTAGTAAAGTTGTATTTTGATGCTTAACCATGTATCCTAACAGATCGCTGAAAGATTTAATAATATCATAAGAACATAAGCAGTGCCTCTGCCGGGTCAGACCACAGGTCCATCCTGCCCAGCAGTCCGCTCCCGCGGTGGCCCAAAAACAGGTCAAGACTTGTCTGAATCATCAGAAGGGGCTCCCTTGCCACTTGGTTTCTCATTTAAGTCCTGCCTTCCTATCGAAGTCCTAGCCCTCCGGTCTTGCACATGCACGACCAGGTTGGTTTATACTCATTACCTGGTTAACTTCCTATACTTGTGTTACATCCCAGCTCCTCCCTCAGTATCCCACGATCCCTTTATCCCTCAGGAATCCATCCAATCCCTGTTTGAATCCTTGTACCGTACTCTGCCTGATCACTTCCTCCGGTAGCGCATTCCAAGTGTCCACGACCCTTTGGGTGAAAAAAAACTTCCTTGCATTTGTTTTGAACCTGTCTCCCTTCAGTTTCTCAGAATGCCCCCTCGTATTTGCTGTCCCCTTCAGTCTGAAGAATCTGTCCCTATCCACCCTCTCTATGCCCCTCATGATCTTGAAGGTCTCTATCATATTTCCCCTGAGCCTCCTTTTCTCCAGAGAGAAGAGCCCCAGCCTATCCAGCCTCTCGGCGTATGAGCAGTGTTCCAGCCCTCTTACCATTTTCGTTGCTCTCCTTTGGACTCTCTCAAGTACCGCCATGTCCTTCTTGAGGTGCGGCGACCAATACTGAACGCAGTATTCCAGATGTGGACGCACCATCGCTCGATACAATGGCATGATGACTTCCCGTGTTCTGGTTGCTATGCCCTTCTTTATGATGCCCAGCATCCTGTTGGCTTTTTTCGAGGCTGCTGCGCACTGTGCAGATGGCTTCAGTGATGCATCCACCAGCACACCCAAGTCTCTCTCGAGTCTGTTGTCTCCCAGCAATACCCCCCCTAATTTGTAGCTGAACAACGGGTTCTTTTTCCCTATATGCATGACCTTGCATTTGTCCATGTTGAAGCGCATTTGCCATTTGTTTGCCCAGTCTTCCAGCTTGTCCAGGTCCCTTTGTAGGTCCTCACACTCCTCCCTGGTCCTAACTCTGCCGCACAGTTTGGTATCATCTGCGAATTTTATAACCTCACACTTTGCCTCCTTTTCCAGGTCATTGATGAATATATTAAAGAGTAAAGGCCCCAGCACCGATCCCTGTGGCACACCGCTCGTGACTCCCCGCCAGTCAGAATATTGACCCTTTACTCCAACCCTCTGCAGTCTACCCGACAGCCAGTGCTTGATCCATCTGTGCACATCCCCTCCCACCCCGTGGTTCCACAGCTTCTTAAGTAGCCTTTCATGTGGCACCTTGTCGAAAGCCTTTTGAAAGTCGAGGTAAATGATGTCTATGGGCTCCCCAAGGTCCACCCGACTGCTTTTTCCCTCAAAGAAGTACAGAAGGTTCGTTAGGCACGACCTTCCCTTACAGAATCCGTGCTGGCTTGTTCTCAGTAGGCCATTCCTCTCGATGTGCTCGCAAATGCCGTCCTTGATCATAGCTTCCACCATCTTCCCTATAATTGAAGTCAGGCTCACCGGCCTGTAGTTCCCGGGGTCACCCCTCGATCCCTTCTTGAAGATGGGTGTGACATTTGCCAATTTCCAGTCCTCTGGCACCTCACCAGTTTTCAAGGATAGGTTGCAAACATGTTGGATTGTGCCCGCTATTTCCTGTCTTAGTTCCTTCAGAACCCTTGGGTGGATCCCGTCCGGGCCTGGTGATTTGCCGCATTTTAACCTGTCTATCTGTTGGAGGACATCCTCCCTACTTACCTCTATGTGCTCTAATTTTTCAGCCTGTTCCCCACTCATGAGCTCCTCTGAGTCTGGTATATTAGATGTGTCTTCGCTCGTGAAAACCGACGAGAAGAACTTGTTCAACCTCTCAGCTACCTCTTTATCCTCCTTAATCACTCCCTTCCTGTCCCCATCGTCCAACGGCCCTACCTCCTCTCTCGCTGGTCGCTTCCCCTTAATGTAACTGAAGAATGCCTTGAAGTTTTTCGCCTCCTTGGCCAGCCCCTCTTCGTATTTCCCTTTTGCTTTTCTAACCTCCCGGTGGCATTCCTTTTGGCATTTCCTGTGCGCCTGGTGATTTTCCTCTGTTGGGTCCTTTTTCCATCTCCGGAAAGATACTTTTTTGTCCTTTATCGCCCTCTTTACTTCTATTGACATCCAAACCGGGTCCTTTGATCGCTTGTTCTTGCAGCCTTTCCTGAAATTGGGGACGTACATTCTCTGTGCTTCCTGCAGGGTGTTCCTGAATCTTAATCTTAGGTAGAGATATCAGTGGGTCTTAAACATAAATCAGAACATCATCAGCATATAGAGAGATGGCATGGAGTTCTTCCTCCTCCATTACTCCAAAAATCTCTGCTTGAGAGAGAATAGTAATGGCTAAGGGCTCAATTTCTAAAGCAAATAGCAGAGGTGACAGCGATCAGCCCTCTCTGGTGCCCTACCTAATAAAAATGGAGAGGATATACAGCCATTAATTTGTATTGCTGCAAAGGGGTCAGCATAGATAGCTGCAATCCACTTACAAAAGTTGTCCCCAAACCCAAAGTGTCTACGTACCAGGAGTTAGAAGGTCATTCAATTTTATCAAAAACTTTTTCAGTGTGTAAAGCGAGGACCGCATGGTGTAGGGAACCATACACACAATATGCAAATCATTAATGAGATGATGCACAACATCTGCTCCAAACCTGCCTCTGATGACACCTGTCTGGTCTGGATGAATAAACTGCAGAATAGTGTTCAATGCTGGCATTCAGTAGCTTGCTAATATATCTTGCTGTATAATTTGTACCGAGGAGCAAAATGAGTCTATAATTGCTGCACTGCACCTTCCTTAGCTATAATCAATATACTGTAGCAGCATTATAAAAAAGATATAGGCTGTGATTGCTGTGTCACAATTCCATTAGAAATTTAAGAACATAAGAACAACTATACTGTGTCAGACCAATGGTCCATCTAGACCAGTGGTTCCCAAACCTGTTCCCAAACCTGGCTGGGGGACCCCCAGCCAGTCAGGTTTTCAAGATATCCCTAATGAATATGCATGAGAGAGATTTGCATACCTTTCACTTCCATTATATGCAAATCTCTCTCATGCATATTCATTAGGGATATCTTGAAAACCTGACTGGCTGGGGGTCCCTCAGGACAGGTTTGGGAACCACTGATCTAGACCAATAGTGATCTAGTCTTTTGAAACTTTGCACAACAAAGAAAAATGGGAAGACCCAATGATCCACAGTGAAAACAATCCACCGATGAAAACAAAAACTGTGGATACAGATGTTCTGGAGATAATTTATTAAACACTGACATATAAAACCATAAAAATTCAATTAAAAAAGTACAATGATAAAAAAGACACTGTGATAAAAATCCAACCGGACCCAACACGGTCTGTGTTTCGGCGAACACGCCTTCCTCAGGGGTCCAATGGTTTGCAAACTCACATATATTTACTGAAAAGAACACCGCAGACAAGAAGTAGCAAAAAAAAAAAAATGATACTTCAGCTTGTCTGCGGTGTTCTTTTCTCACATGTTTTCTGTCCAATTCTTTATATGTGAGTTTGTAAACCATTGGACCCCTGAGGAAGGCGGGTTCGCCAAAACACAGACCGTGTTGGGTCCAGTTGGATTTTTATCACAGTATTTTTTATCATTGTACTTTTTTAATTGAATTTTTATGGTTTTATATGTCAGTGTGTATCCACAGTTTTTGTTTTCAACTTTTGAAGCTTTGTACAGCTCTGAATGGAGGTGATCAAGGCCAGAAGCTTTAGAAATTTGAGTTAGGCAATTGCTTGAAATACCTCAGCAATTTCAAAGGGACAATCCGTTTTATCCAGGGCTGGTCTATCCGCTAGGCCAGTGCTTCTCAATGCAGTCCTTGGGGCACATCTAGCCAGTTGGGTTTTCAGGATATCAACAATGAATACAAATGAGAAAGATTTGCATACCAAGGAGCCAGTGTGTGCAAATCTTTCTCATAACTAGCTGGGTGTGCTCTGAGAACTGGGTGGTCACCACAAAGTCAAGCAACAGGGAGGCAAATCTAGTGAGTATAGGGGTTATTTCGAATATCCCGATCAGATGACTACACATTGGCATCCTCGTCACTCTTTAATATTTATGATAAATATATATATACGACAACACCATAGCAAATGGGAGTTATCTCTGGTACATAAGCTGATTTCATATGCGTAGCGCAACGGGATATCAGATATGACCTACGAATATTAGCACTCTTCGGTTTGTATTTATGTCATTTCCTCATTCATCCCTGCGTAATGCATTTTTGTATATGTTTTATATATAATGCTTTTTTTTGTGATTTTCTTATTCTTTTATACTTAATTAAATAATTTAAATAGTTTAAATGAACTTAGCTTCATAGCGAACATGCTTCAACTTTAGAATGAAGCTCCCCAGTGCCAATGCGTTTCGCACATCTTTATCAAGGCTGGGGATCTCAAAGATTTACAAACACTACTTGTCAAGCCAGCGGCATTCAGGGCATTCTTTCCCTGAATGCCGCTGGCTTGACAAGTAGTGTTTGTAAATCTTTGAGATCCCCAGCCTTGATAAAGATGTGCGAAACGCGTTGGCACTGGAGAGCTTCATTCTAAAGTTGAAGCATGTTCGCTATGAAGCTAAGTTCATTTAAACTATTTAAATTATTTAATTAAGTATAAAAGAATAAGAAAATCACAAAAAAAGCATTATATATAAAACATATACAAAAATGCATTACGCAGGGATGAATGAGGAAATGACATAAATACAAACCGAAGAGTGCTAATATTCGTAGGTCATATCTGATATCCCGTTGCGCTACGCATATGAAATCAGCTTATGTACCAGAGATAACTCCCATTTGCTATGGTGTACACATTGGCATGGCAGCGTGTTTCCTTCCATAGAAGTGGACACTGAAAGGGGAGCAACAATACCTTAAAACATCTGGAATACATATTTTTCCGAATTCTGTAAACTTGGGCACCCACCTTTTGACTTAAATTGGTCTTAATTGGCACCAATTGGCAGTTGTGCTCATGGCTGACTTTAGTCACTATTCTAGAAGCTGCAGGTGCAATTTCTGTTGCGTGCAACTTCTAGAGGGTGTGGCCATGGGAGGAGCATGGGCAGACCAGGGGCATGCCTGTAAGTTATGGATGCATGCTCTAGGCACCTATACGTGTAACTGCAAACGTGCACTAGTATTCAATAATGGCGGTTCCAGTGAAACCATGTATCCCACCATACAAAGGAAAAAAACACAACCCCACGTGTGAAATTATAAACCAAAAAAGAAGTGGGGAAGGGACACAATCAATCAACTTCAGGGACAAGATTTATTTGAACATTGTAAATCAGGGGTGTATGAATGAAGCCAATTTTGAAGAGCGCTGCAAACTGCAAGATGTCGCTGCTAAATAAAGATTTTTATTTTAGTTACCAGCGACATCTTGCAGTTCACCTGAAGAAGGCTACCTTAGCCAAAACACGGACCGTGTTGGGGTCCAGTATGAAAAAGGATTGAAAGATTCCTTGTTATGCCTGATTTGTTTTATATATATGTATATATGTTTGAATGTACACTGGTAGAAAATACTCAATACCTTAACCCCTCATGAGAGCTTAACTGCAAACTCACTTCAAGCCATTATAATAAATAGAGGAAAACACCTCAGATGCGCCTCAGTGTACATTCAAACTGGAAATATTGTTTTGTTTTTTTGTCTTTTCCAGTTCTTCCATTTTTTTATTGTTATGTTATATATGTACCATTGATTTACAATGTTCAAATAAATTTTGTCCCTGAAGTTGATTGATTATGTCCCTCCCCCACTTCTTTTTTGGTTTATAGTTCCAGTGAAACTGCCATTATAAAATTCATGCTGAGTGTACATCATTCTGGCACCTAAATTTTAGCACCATTGGTAGAATTTATCTCATTTTGGGGAAGGGATATCATGAGCCATGAATCTTGGATAGCACTTCATCAATCTAATCTGGCTATTCAGAGGGACACTATATAGGTCCTTTGTATGTCGAGCTGAGTACTTGGGGTTGGCACTGCACCCTACTGATTGGCACTGCACCCTACTGGTGCCAATGTTGCTGTGAGGTACAGTAAGGCTAACAATCTGATGGATGTCCCTAACCCACAAGAGCACTGGCAACTAGCATCACTCCTGCCTGCTCTCCCCCCCTCCTGCAGACCACCAGGGAGCTGCTAAGTATGCCTGGATGGGTGGAGAGATTTGATCCTGGTCTTGGCTATCTTTAATGGGTGATAGGGGGAATCAGAAGGGGCTTATGCTGTTCCAGGGTTGTGAAGGGGGGATCAGGAGTGAGACCTGGACCAGGACTGGGACTGGGACAAAAGTAAAAGACTGGGGGGGGGGGGAAAGGATTGGGGCGCGCATAACTGTCTTATGTGAATTCTGGCTGAAAAAGCAAAAGCTTAGGAAGCCGTTGGTGCCTGGATATGGCTTCGCATTGAATATCTGGTGTATTTTAAAAAAACACTGACTTTTGCAGGCTATCGACCAAATAGTATACAAGTGTCATTGATAAAAAATAAAGATATTCTCTCTATTGAATTACTGGGTCTCAAAGAGTAAACATGTACTTACAATTTGGTGTTTTATTGTGTCTCACTCTATTTAAGTATATATTTAGGAGATAATTCTATACCTGGGTGCTTCCACTTAGGTACTGCTATGACCCTAAGGTGGGTCATAGCAATGTATTCCAGTATAGAATGCTTTTGTAACCCAGTGTTAATGAGCCTAACCATTAGGCACCTCACTTACACCAGTCAAAGAGTTGGTATAAGTGCAAGCACCTAAATTTATTTATTTATTTAATGCGTTTTCTATCCCGTTCTCCCCAATGAGCTCAGAATGGGTCACAGGTCAACATACATGGAGGGGTATTTTCAAAAGAATATCTAAGTCTTAGTTTGGACATTTTGGGAGAGACATCTAGAAATCCAGTAGAGAAAATGTCCATTCTCAAAACAGCAAGGCATCTATCTTTTCTTTTCTTTTTTTATAAGTGACCTATGTAGACATTTTGGTCCTTAGTTTGTCTATCTTTTTGGGCCATTCTTGAATATAAATAAGTCCACAGGAAAAACGCACAAAAGAAGTGCGCGCCAAGTTAGTATTTTACAAAGGACATACATGATGCTCTGCAGGTGATAAACTGATAAAGGGGTCATTTAGGAAAGGGGATGCCTACAAGGCTCCTGATCCAAAGGAACCAGAGCACCAGGGAACAGAATGTATGTATAATTGTATTAGGTACTACTGAACTATATTCCCCAGATCTAAGTATCTAACTTTGCACAGCCCTATCCTAATATGCAATTGTCCAAGCTATGTAGTATAAATAATAGAAGCTTTTATTTACAGTAATCTAACATAAACACATGAGCGAATCAGAATTATATACAAGTTATGCAACTTGGAAGAATGAAAGGCACCTATTCTTATCTGCCAAATAGCTAGAGGAGACACATTAGGAGTGTGTGGCGCAGTGGTTGGATCTACAGCCTCAGCACCCTGGGGTTGTGGGTTCAAACCCTGCGCTGCTCCTTGTGACCCTGGGCAAGTCACTCAGTCCTCCATAGCCCCAGGTACGTTAGATAGATTGTGAGCCCACCGGGACAGATAGGGAAAATGCTTGAGTACCTGATTGTAAAAACCGCTTAGATAACCTTGATAGGCGGTATATAAACTCCTAATAAACTTGAAACTTGAAACTTGAAACTTGACATACATCATCTCTCACTAAGCCTGAAGACAGGCTGCAAATATTACCCTTTAGTAATAACAGAGATGGTTTACCATTCAGCGGCAAGGTCTCTTGGAGGCAGACAGCGGGAGGCAGATGAACACTGTAGATGACATCGTCCAAGTTTGATGTCACATCAACCACCTGAAGTTCTGATGTGCTGTCTTGCATACATAGTTTGGGGAAAGCTTTGATCGTCCTATGATTTCACAGTGTAATGTTCTGGAAGGTTCAGGAAAGTCTCTGACCTTAGCCCCAGAAAGGTGAGATCATCATTGCAGGGCATTGCATAACCATGACTCTGCAGTTCTACAACAGTGCCAGAAACATGATGGTTTTGCAAGATCTCAGGCGCATTACATCAGCCCAGTATTTCAGTCCCAGCTCCTTGACAATGCTAACTGAGCAAGATGCAAGCAGAAATCCACACTGTCCCACAGCATTGTCTGTGATGAGTCATAGAAACTTGGTACCTACACTCTATTATTTACTATCCAGCACACATAATCTCACAGTGCCCTTTACAGATACTATCCTAATGCAGATCATAACAATGCCAAACTTTGGGATAGATGCACTAAATGCTCCGATTGTGTACCAATGGTCGCTAAAACATTTCACTGGTTTAGCAACTGACCAAATTTGCTGACCCGATGTTGAAAATGGTTCACCGCGTGGTTTTTCATGTGTTCTTACATTCTCTGACTCTGGCATGCAAATTACCTCATTACTATTTTTTATATATATATCTTTATTAATTTTTCAGTCTAAACACAGTGCATAAAGGAATACATACAAGTAATTTGAAAAACAGCACTTACATCCATCAATAAATACATGAGAAGCCACTTTCTCCCACTTCCCACCCACCCTAATTCAAATTTATTCAATAAAGCCATACAACAGTGCATACATGTGATTAATAAACAAATCCTAATATAATATCCTCTCCCTCCCACCCACCCCCTTCCCTGGATGTGCAAATCAAACTGGAAATAAGGGAATAAAATTGGTCAACTTATTACCCATTAGTTCAGAATTCGTTTTCTCATTTTTATAACACAAGCATAATGAATTCCACTAAAAAGTGAAATTTAATCTGTCAAAATTCTTCCAATTTTAATGACCATTTTCATGGCTACCCCAGTCATTATACCAAGTAATCTGCTTTTATATCTATCTATTGGAGGTGTAGGAGATAACAATGTCCCACAGATTATCGCTTCATACGACAGAGGAACCGCAGACTCCAGAATCAAATTAATATGTCCCCTTATACATTTCTAAAAGTTGAGTATCAAAGGACAATAGAACAACAAATAATCCAGTGTCCCTATTTCAAGATGACAGTACCAGCATCTATTAGATTTAGAACTATCTAACTTTTGCAAATGAACAGGGGTCCAGAAAGTTTTGTGTAACAAAAAAAAAACCAGGTTTGTCTCATAGATGCTGACGCTGTACATCTCATCCTCCAAGTCCAAATCTGTGGTCATTGAGTAGCAGAAATTTATTGCTTTATCTCAATGCTCCAAATATCTCTTAGACTAGTTTTAGGTTTTTTATTCAGATATTAATTTATACCACTTGGCTGCCTGATGCCCTAGCAAAACTGTCTGGAAGCATAGGCCCGCTATACTGATTTTTTAAATTTGCCCCAATCATGGAACCCCTTCTGAATGGCCTGCTTCAACTGCAACCATTTATATGCTTGAGACTTTGTGATACCGAATGATTGTTATAGTTGTGAAAAGTCAAGCATTTTCCCATTTGATAACACATCAAATAAAGTACGTATACCTGCCTGCAGCCATTGCTTCCAGAGGATCTTAGACTATTACTATTAAAAAGAGTTCATTAATATTAAAATGAGCCATCCGATCGATGGCCTAACATTGCATGCCATAGTTGGATCTCTAATACCGACCCAAAAAAATGATAGATATCTGCCCCATAAAAAAAGTTGAGCACCCCCATGAGCCGCCCCCCAATGATGGCCCCCTGACAACCCCCTCCCCCCGATGACCCCGGAACAAAAATAGACACAGGAGGGATGCCCACTCTCTCCTGCCTCCAGAAACCCCCCACTGAACCAACCAACCCTCTCCTCTCGCACACACTGAGAGGGTCTTTGGGTGTTGTTTTGGAATCTCTTCCAGTGGTTTATCAGTATCTCCTTCTGGTCCAAGGAAGGAAACTTTGTTATCCTTAGCATTGACCTACAGAATATGTTTGTAACAGCACTGCTTGTGTGGCATTAGGCTATGTAGTGATCGAAAGAAAAAAACAGACCTTTGCACATTTTTGCACTATATGGTGGGTGTATGAGGAGATTCACATTTCCTGCACAGCTAAGTCCATGTGAAGTTACCTTGTGCTGTATTTGACATCTAGCAAGGTCTCTGTTTGAAAGGAAAGATCTAAACTTAAAAATGAAGTGGCCAGAAGTTATGGTAAAAGCAGATAGTGTAGCTGGTTTTAAGAAAGATTTAGACAAATTCCTGGAGGAAAAGTCCATAATCTGTTATTAAGACATGGGGGAAGTGTCTGCTTGCCCTGAATCGGTAGCATGGAATGTTGCTACTCTTTGGGTTTTGACCAGGTATTAGTGTCCTGGATTGGCTACCATGAGAATGGGCTACTGGGCATGATGGACCATTGGTCTGACCCAGTTAGGCTATTCTTGTTATGTTCTCATCTGTAGGGGCCTTTGTTTTCACTTTTTATTTTAATGTATTTTTTTTTCTGGGAACTTATCAATGTTTTTTTTATAATGGAAGAGAATTAATGTGTGTGGGATGAGGGGGTAACTAATTTCTTCAGCTAAATAATTCAATCCACCTCAAACAGACATAGGAGAACTCATGCACCATTCACACACCCTCCAACCAAAAACGTCAAAAGAAAAAAACTGTTCGACAACCTCCTAGCCATTCGAGCTGCAACACTCGACCCCCAGCTCTACAACCAATTGACATCGACCACAGACTGCAAAACCTTCAAAAAGAAATAAAAACCCTTCTATTCAAAAAACACATAAAACCGAACTAACACAATCAGAACTGTCCCAAGCATCACCTGCAACTACTCCATATGTACTTCTGATGTCATGACAATTCAGACATAATTTATGTTATGTTATGTTTGGAATATAAGAAAATTTTCACTGCCTGTTTCTATTCTGACCATTTATTCCGTTTCATGGTCATTACAAAAAATATTTTTTTACATGGGGGGGTGTCAAAAAATGATGGGCCCCGGGTGCCACATACCCTAGGTACGCCACTGCATGCTAGTGATTCCCATGCAGCAGATACAAAACAAAGCTCATTCAATTCCTATGGGCTTCTTTACATTTGTCACGTGGAAATCTCTAGTGCGGCTTTGAAAATGGAGCCCTAGGTCTTTTCCATTAGTTTTAATCAGTTTTTATTTATTGTTTTATTTTGTTCAACCTTGATCGGGGCTCTGATGTCAATTGCAGCCCCAAATTGAAAAATTCAGCATTTCAACACTGAGAATCATTGTCTTCATCCTGAGGCTGACTTATGAATGAAGAGTCTTTATATACACTCTACCAGTGGCGTACCTAGCATATGTGACACCCGGGGCCCATCATTTTTTGACACCCCCCCCCCCATCTGTACGAAAAACATGATTTTTAGTAACAAGCCACATGTCACCCATGAGTACCTAGGAAAAGGCAGCATCTTACATACTGCAGTGAGCAGTACAACATCAATACACCCATTGTAAAACTAAACAAGCCAGACTAGTACAGATCAATCCTGCAGTCAAGCCTAACAAAAAACCATGTCTTTCGAATACACAGAACACAGAAAACACCTTTGCCTAGTATGGAATATGTAATCACAAACTAACCCCTCCCTCTTTTACAAAACTGTAGTGTGGATTTTAGCCACGGTAGTAACAGCTCTGACGCTCATAGAATTCTGAGCATCAGAGCTGCTACCACCACGGCTGGCGCTAAAAAACGCTCCACAGTTTTGTAAAAGGGGGGATAAAGTAGAAATACATAGACAAAGGTTAAATTGAACCAGTAAGAAGCTGGACTCTGCATACAGTGCACCACAGAAACAGTGACACATGTCTCCTAAAGCAATAAATAAATAGAAAAATTTTTTCTACCTTTGTCTTCTGTGATTTCTGCTTTCCTCATCTTCTTGTAACTCTCTTCCTTCCATCCACTGTCTGCCATCTCTCTTTCCCTATATGGCATCTTCTCTCCTTCTATGCCCCTTCCAGAAACTGTATGCCTCCCCCTTCCATCACTCCTTTCACCCCCATTGGTCTGGCATCTCTCTCCTCTCCTTCCCTCTCCCACACCTTTCCTCTGCAATCCCTTTCCCTTTTTCCCCTCATTTTCCTTTTCAATTTATTTTCTGCATCTGTCTAGATTACGTTCTTACTACCCTCTCTTCAATGTCCTTTTTTACTGTCTACCTAAAGCTTGCCACCTCTTTCCCTCACCCCTCCAGTGTTTCCCTAACTCAATCCTTTTCTCCCCATCACGTGCCCTCCTTTTATTTATCCCCTCCTTCCATCATGTACCCTCTTTCTCCAACCCTTCCATCTAGTACCTTCTCCTCTCTCTCTCCACTTCCATCCAGCGTCTGCTCCCCTCTTTCTCTCCTCCCATTTCCTTCCTGCATTTGCTCCCTTATTTCTCCCATCTGCACTTCCAACCAGCATAGGCTCCCCACTACCATCCAATGTCTGCCCTTTCTCTCGCCATCCACCCCTCTTCAATCAGCATCTGCCCCCTTTCTTTCCCTCCAATATCCTTCCCCCTTATGTCTCTCCCCTTTCTCTGTACATCAGTTCTATCAGCACCACCCTTCCATACCACCCTGCCCCCTTTCTTTCCCTCCACCACTCTTCCATTCCAGCAATCCTGCTCCTTTCTCTCCCTTCATGCAGCAAGGTCCCATGATGACTGTAGCTGCCGGATGCCAGTCCACCCTACTCCGACGAACTTGCTCTGGAGCGGACTCAGTAGCCGCATGCTGGAAGGTCCCGCGATGACTCGTCTGCTGGCTCTGCTCCAGGAGTTGTGGCAAAGTCTCGCAATGACTGAGTCTGCCGGGTTCACCCCCTCCGACGTAACTTACTTCTTCCAGAGCAGAGCCGGCAGACGAGTCATCGCGGGACCTTCCTGCACCTCAGCTCGGCTGCTGACTCTGCTGCAGAGAAAGTAAGTCAGAGGTAACGTGACCATTTATTTTTTTCATCAAAAGGGGACATCTATTAATTGACTTTGTATCCTTTCTTTCATTTCTTTCTTTCTGCACTCAGGCCCAACAATTGTCCCTTTCTATTCCCTCCCTCCTTCTTTCCCATGTCCTTAGTGCACCCAGTGCCTCCTTCCCGTGTCCTTAGTGCCCCCAGTGCCTCCTTCCCTTGTCCATGGTGCCCCCAGTGCCTCCTTCCCATGTCCATGGTGCCCCCTGTGCCTCCTTCCCGTGTCCTTGATGCCCCCAGTGCCTCCTTCCTGTGTACATAGTGCCCCAGTGCCTCTTTCCCATGTCCATGGTGCCCCCAGTGCCTCCTTCCTGTGTTCATAGTGCCCCCAGTACCTCTTTCCCGTGTCCAAGGTGCCACCAGTGCCTCCTTCCCGTGTCCTTAGTGTCCCCAATGCCTCCTTATGTCCCCCCCACTGCCTTCCAGATTTTGTCCACCCCCAAAGACAGCCTGCCTGTCTGCCTACCTATCTCCCTCCCTGCTGTGATAAAGCCAGCCAGCTTGCCTGCCTACATCCTGCCCTCCCTGCAATGGAAAAAAGAAAAAAAAAGCGCCTCTCCCCTTCCTTTCCTCCGGTCCGCACCTGCAATCTTACCTCCTCCCGCCGACAAGAAGTCTTTCCGACGTCAATTCTGATGTCGGAGAGGACGTTCCAGGCCAGCCAATCACTGCCTGGCTGGCCTGGAACGTCCTCTCCGACGTCAGAATTGACATCGGAAAGACTTCTTGTCGGCGGGGGAGGTAAGATTGCAGTGGCGTGAGCCGGGGGATAGGAAGGGCAGGAGGACCTGGACCTGGCCAGCTGTGCACCCCCAAGCCATGCACCCGGGGCAGACCTCCCCCCCCTTGGTATGCCACGACACTCTACCACTTTATATACATGTCTACCACATTATAGGTGAGTTACATAGAAGGTCGTGTTTGATAGGACATCTAAGGCCGATTTTGGATGTTTCCCGCAAAATGTCCAAAGTTGGAGACAGACAAATGGCCATTTTTTAAACCAGCAAAACCGTAAGATGTCAAAAAATCTTTTGGGGAAAATCACCTACTTAGACATCTTGGCTGCCAGGTTGTTCAACCCTTAGGATGTCCAACTTAATTCCCCATTATCAACCACAAAATTCTCCAAGTTCAAAACATCGAAATTCAGATCATTTGGACGTTGGAAGAGCCAGCATTGTAATGGATAGGCCACATAGACATCCCAATAGAGCAGTGGGGCACCTTAGAGGACACTGCTGTGAACTTCACATAACAGGTGCCAGAAGTACATCTCACCTAACCCCCTTCTAAAGTATGATAAGCCTTCCAAAAACTCCTCCAAACCCTACTATACCCACCTGACTACCACCACACTAGTCCTTATAGCTCCAGGTAGCACCTATATAGCAGTATAGCAGGATTCTGGTAGGTTTTTGTGGCCTTGCACTTATGGTTAGCGTGGCTTATGGGCCTGAGTCTTCCTCACTAGTCCACTCCACCAGGCTACTTAAGACATCTGTATGATGCTGTACAGGATTTCCAGGTGCTACTGTTCTAGACACAGGTACAGTATGTATTGTTTCATTCAGATTTGGGGAGGATGGGAGGGGGGGGTCAGTGACCATTGGGGGAGGGGATCATAACTTAATCCTTCCAGTGGTCCTCTGATCAGTATGGGTACATTATGGGAACTTAGATGCTTTTAAAACAGGTCAAGCTCAGAATGTCTAAGTTCTTCCCAGGACATCTTAGGAAAGGTTTGATTATTACCACAAGACATCCAAGTCTAAGCCCACCCAAAGCTTTCATATAACATGCCTCCAACATGTCCCCCTTTAGTTTTGGATGCACAGTGGCTAGGACACCTTGCAAGATGTCCAGAAAGTCAGTTTTGAAAATCGGCACATCCAAGTGCCAATTTATGCAGTTTTTCTGGGAGATTGTAATGTTTTGAAAATGTCCCTAAAAGGTTTTATATTATTTTTAAGCTGGTTTGTGAGATTTTAGGTCAGTTTTGGTTCCATTTAGTTATTGATTCAGTTGACTTGGTTTAAAAATAGTCCCCTTTTTGCTTTTACTTTTATTCTCTGTTTATTTTGAGACTGGTACCACATAGCCCTAGTGAGTTTCAGAATGATATTTCTGTTGCCTTTATTTTGAAAGAAATATTGACATTTTTTGACCACTGCACCACACTCTCCCTGTGGTTCCTGGCTGCAATTAATGAGAAACTGCTCTGACATTAACTGTGCATAAGCCAGTTAAGTGCATGGTAAGTATAATACTAGTTGGCTAATGTTTCTACACCCACTCTCCACCCATGTCATGCCCTCAACACAAAAAGCACTTAACACACAGTTTATCACTTGCTAACTGCCAAATTATCTCACAGCTCCTTAACACAACTCTGCAATTCTATATATGGCACCTAAAAATTTGATGCCAACTACTGTGGCGCTGTGTGATTTTATACAAGTTAGGCACACTGTATAGAGCCACACATAGCTTTGTCTAAGCAGCGTTAGGCATCGCCATGCATCCTAATTTTTAAGTGCACCCTAATTATGCCATTGTTTTCTGGGTCTACATGCATGCCCCTAAGTTGTGTGAACAACGATACATATGTAAAAAAATAGGCACTTAACCTGAAAACATGCTCACAATCCGCCTCTAACCAGACCCACTTTTAGGTAGGTGCTTTGGACTAGGTCCACTTATGCTTTGTGCTTTCCAAGCTGTGCTCCTTTCAAATAAGTCTAATAAACATCACTTACGAATTAAATGTCAATTAACATCACCAAAAAGCCTATCAATTAAGTTAGATGCCTAAATCGGCTAGGTGCATCAATGTAGGTGCCTAACTTTAGACAGACTTTGTAGAATTTGGGGGGTAAGTGCTTAATGTGGTTTAGCAAAAAGACACCTAAGTTAGGTTCCTAAGAGGTTCTTTTACTAGGGTTACAGGCATCCAGGAAAACCCGGACAGGTCCTATTTTTAAAGGACTGTCCAGGTACCCAGATGGACTTTCCCAAAACCTGGCAGTTTGTCCTGGTTTTAGAAAGCCCCAATGAGCTCCGCCACATCCGGAGGGCCTCTAAGCACGCGTAGATGACATCACACACATCTGCGCATGCTCCAGGCCCTCCAGACAAGGCCGAAGCTTGTCGGGAAAGAAGAGAGGAAGTTTGTGGGGGCAGGGTTGGAGGTGGAACTGGGAGGGGCTGGGGGTGGAGCTGAAAGTGGAAATGTGCAGGGCCCGGGTAGAGTGAGACAGGGCCGGAGGCAGAACATGGCAGAACCATGTGCCCAGGGTTTTGCGGCCTGAAATATGGTAACCCTACCTTTTACTAAGGTGTTCAATGATGTACATATTTATGTGTACCCTCTCCCACTTTGCATTGAGATCCCCCAAAAATTACAGTACTGTCCCTTATTATGGCTGGTGGGGATTCCCAAGCCCTGACAGTGGGAGAGACCCTTCTCCAACAGCCAGAAACTCTCCAACACTGGCAATGCCTCCTCCTGCTTTGGGCTCAGCCCCTCCCCCAATCAACATCTGTCTAAGTGACTGGTACATGCCAATATTCTGGTCAATTACATTTATACATGGTGCCTAATGTTGGCAACTGCTTTACAGAATTATCATAATCATGGTCACGATTTTAGAAACATATCCACATGTAAATATAGACATATACACCTTTATTTAACATACATGTTATAAATACCAGTTTCAGAAAGCCTTTACATATTTGCACATGCAGAACTTCACAATGCAGAGATTTCATGAGGGTATGGTTTGGATGGAATAACATCTATTCATGTATTCCCCATTTTACAAAAGGAATATACTGTATGAGGGAAAACTTATTTATCAAAGCTTTATATCAGCTGTAATCTAATCTAATCTTACACTTTTAACCTGCTTTATTCTTATGCAGGTCCAGAACAGCTTACAATTTAAAATTAAGTAATACATATTATTAACATAGAATTTAAGTAGCATATCTTTCCAGCTTAAACATTCATCATCATGGACAAATTCATACTGCTCCTTGTGAACCTGGGCAAGTCAATTAACTCCACCCCCACCCCCATTTGCCCCAGGTATATTAGATAGATTGTGAGCCCACCAGGGCAGACAGGGAAAAATGCTTGAGTACCTGAATAAATTCATATAAACCGTTCCAAGCTCCCCTGGTAAGGTATTCCAAATCTGAACAGATTGCATAGATGGGATTTTACAAAGCTTTGCACAAAGGAGACATTTTCTTTAGTCTTTCATTCTTTATTTGCTCCTCCAAAATGAAACAGCTGTTGGTACATGCACAAGAAGGTTTGTAAAATGGGGCAGCTACTCATGGAAGTTGCAGAAACACAACTTCCATGGGGAATTTGAGCCAATCAGAGCCCTTCGGCTCCTCCCACTGCATCCCAAGATGCATTGGGAGGGGGAAGCCCCATCATTTGCAGCATGTGGCTTCTTAGGCAGGAGGGAGTGGGCTTCCCTTCTGCCATTTTCTCATCTGGAAGTATGGGGGGTCTAGGGATATGAGAGGCGGACCCAGGAATATTGGGGGGATGTGTGTGTGGGGGGGGTGGAGATGTCAGGGGAGGTCAGGGGTGTCAGGAAGGGGTGTAGGGATGATCCTGGCAGGGGGAATTCCCATCAGCTGAGCCACCAGGAATCCCCAAAACTGGCTCAGCTGATGGGGATTCCTCTGCCGCGATCAGACAAGATAGTTGGTGGGTATGTCCGCAAAATGTGCTTTTGTGCGTTTTTCATGTGGACGTTTTTATTTTTGAAAATAGGCAAAAAAAGGTAAACATCCTAAGGACCAAAACTTATATCTAGCTCATTTTCAAAAATAGAATATAGATGTTTGGCAGCTTTGAAAATGGACATTTTTCCTACAGGGCTTGTGGACAGCTTGCACAAAATGTCCAACCTCACACTTAGGCAAACTATCGATTATGCCCCTTTATATAGAGAATTTGGGCATTACTGTATTAAGGCAGAACAAATCCTGCCTATGTATTTTGGTAATACAAAATGCTTCTTTAATATGTGTCATATATTCAACATTTTTCATAGCATTGCATTTGCATTTTTCAAGTTTAAAGGAAGAACTGCCATGTACCCTAAATTATCAGACAGGGCTGATTATTCTTTTATAATAATGAACAAGAAAAGTTAGATGTTTTCTGTAGATGGGTCTTCTAATAATAAATAACTCTACCATTTGAATAGTTTTTGTATGAAATATTTTATTGTTTGAGAAATAGTTTTTGACACTTTGGAAGGAGGAGAACAATGGACCATTTACAGATCTACATTGTAGATTAATGAATCTAATTGAGTCTGTAGGGAAATGTTTCAGCTTAACTACTGGAACTAATTTATACAATCACTACATTGTAATAAGTCAATTTAAGTTTCTAGAAATAAAACTAGATATCCTGGGTATAGAGTTGAACTATAAATTTCTGCAAGAAAAGAGTCTGTGTGTTCATTATACATTGTAAAATTACCATATGGACCTGTCAACACTTCTTAGCACAGCTTTATAATAATGTCAGTTAGTTGAACATTCTAATGTGCCAGATGAATTAATGTGTGTGACACGAGTGCCTCTCAACCCCTGGTTCTGGAAAGCTATGCAACTTTTACAAATTTTTGTAAATCAGAGAATTTGCCCACACCCATCCCAGTGCACTTCACCTATCTCCACCCTATATATTCCTATCACTAATATATTGCTTTTGATTGGACATGTTTTGATGTCCATCAATCTGCAAGAATTCAATCAGAAATGTGTAATGTTTTATTGGGAGAGAATAAATTTTGCTGTTTCCTGCTTGAAGGTTGTAGGTTATAATGGATCATAAGAACATAAGCAGTGCCTCTGCTGGGTCAGACCAAAGGTCCATCATGCCCAGCAGTCCGCTCAGGCGGCGGCCCATCAGGTCCAGAACCTGTATAGTAATCCTCTATCTATACCCTTCTATCCCCTTTTCCTTCAGGAAATCATCTAATCCCTTCTTGAACCCTAATACCGTACTCTGTCCTATCACACCCTCTGGAAGCGCATTCCAGGTGTCCACCACCCTTTGGGTGAAGAAGAACTTTCTAGCATTGGTTCTGAATCTGTTCCCTCTCAATTTTTCCGAATGCCCTCTCGTTCTTGTAGTTTTTGAGAGTTTGAAGAATCTGTCCCTCTCTACTTTTTCTATGCCCTTCATGATCTTGTAAGTCTTTATCATGTTCCCTCTAAGTCTCCGCTTCTCCAGGGAAAAGAGCCCTAGTTTCTCCAATCTTTCAGCATATGAAAGGTTTTCCATACCTTTTATCAATCGTGGTGCTCTTTTCTGGACCCTCTCGAGTATCGCCATATCCTTCTTAAGGTACAGCGACCAATATTGGACGCAGTACTCCAGATGCGGGCGCACCATCGCTCGATACAACGGCAGGATAACTTCTTTCGTTCTGGTTGTAATACCTTTCTTGATAATACCTAGCATTCTATTCGCCTTCTTAGAGGCCACTGCACACTGTGCTGACAGCTTCATTGTCTTGTCCACTATTACCCCCAAGTCCTCAGGTTTGCTTAATTCTGTAACCATGTCCATTATTCAAAAGTTAATTACTTGTACTATATATGATTTGCCATTGAAGTTGCTAGTGAGTCAAAGCCTAGGCCTTTTCCATCGGCTGTTGTAATCACTTAGGGGATCATTTACTAACATGGGGCAATTCTATAAGATGGCGCCTAGAGGAACGTGCCACTTACGTACACCAAAGGCACCATTAATTGGTAGTTAGGTTCCTATATGCCATATTGCCTTAACCAGTCAGGAATAGCTCCTGGCTGGTTAAATGGCACTAAGCCCTCTAAATGTTACTATACAGAGTGAATTAGCACTGAATATTACTGTTTAGCAACTAGCGGATAGTTAGCTATGTTGTGTGACTTAAGGGTCCTTTTACTAAGGCGCACTAGTGCATCTTAGCGCGTGCTAAATGCTAACACATGCTAATGCATCCATTATATTTTATGGACGCATTAGCACACGTTAGCATTTAGGGCTCCTTTTACAAAGGTGCACTAGCGGTTTTAGCTTGCGCACGCTAGCTGCTACCGCCTCCTTTTAAGCAGGCGGTAATTTTTCGGCTAGCACACACTAAAGCATGCGCTAATCTTGTGAATGCACTAAAAATGCTAGAACACCTTAGTAAAAGGAGCCCTTAGTTAACTATCTGCTGAATTTAAACTGCTAACCAGCTAATTTTAGCAGCCATATCAGGCCACTTAAATAGCTGGTATATCTTTGGCGACTATATGAGGGGGCGTTCGATAATTTATCTACCTCAGTAGGACAAAAAAAGAGCTTTCAAAAAATGTTTTATTTTTCAATGTAATCCCCTGATAGCTCCGTACACTTCATCAACTTTCCCTGCAATGACTTTAACCCCTTTGAAAATAATTCTTCTGTTTGACTTTCAAAACCAGGATATCACACTTTTCTTGACATTTTTCCTTTCGTTTCATATCATTGAAATGAAAAGTGTCAAGAATAAGTTGTAAATGTAGAATAACTTGTAAGTTTCATGGCTCCATATCATTCTCTTCTTGGGCTGAGAACTTTTCAGTGGCACCTCGTAGGCCCTCTTTTGCTAAGGTGAGCTAACCGATTAATGCGTGCTAAACACTAATGCGTGCATATTAGTCTATGGATGCGTTATCGTTTAGCGAAAGCTAATTTGATTAGCGCGCGCTAATCGGTTAACATAAGAACATAAGAACATAAGCAGTGCCTCTGCCGGGTCAGACCAGAGGTCCATCCCGCCCAGCAGTCCGCACCCGCGGCGGCCCAACAGGTCATGACCTGCCTTAATCACCAGAACGGGCCCCCTTGCCCCCTAGGTTTCTCATCGAAGTCCTATCTTCCCATCAATGTCCTAACCCTCCGGCCTTGCACCTGCATGACCTGGTGAGCTGTCTATACTTATGCAACACCCCAGCACCTCCCTCAGTACCCCACAATCCCCTTTTCCCTCAGGAATCTGTCCAATCCCTGTTTGAATCCCTGTACTGTACTCTGCCGGATCACTTCCTCCGGGAGCGCATTCCATTTGTCCACGACCCTTTGGGTGAAGAAAAACTTCCTTGCATTTGATTTGAACCTATCTCCCTTCAGTTTCTCTGAGTGCCCCCTTGTACCTGTCGTCCCTTTTAGTCTGAAGAACCTGTCCCTGTCCACCCTCTCTATGCCCCTAAGTATTTTGAAGGTCTCTATCATATCCCCCCTGAACCTCCTCTTTTCCAGAGAGAAGAGCCCCAGTTTATCCAGCCTCTCAGCACCTTAGTAAAAGAGGGGGTTAGTGTTCATTCTAGAAACATTCAAACACATTACTCAGGTCTGGATAAGAGTTAGCAATGATATGTGACTGAGACGAGACATTTTTGACGCCTTGAGATTTTACTTTGCATGAGCAACTAAAAATTGCCCTTTGCAACTATCTATAGCTAAAAGTTAATTAGTATTGAAGGAAAAAGGTCTTAGTTGAACCAAAGGGGATTAATTGGTAGCACAGTCCATTAAAACACAAAAAATGTTGATTATAAATAAATGTAAAACAGAAATAAATTGCAAATATTACAACTAGAACATTTTGTGAAATTTAGAAGCGGTTATTGATTTTTGTTAGAATAAACATCAACATTTATTGATCTTAGAGTTAAAGATTTTCTGAGGTAAAACTAAGGTCACTATTTTCTTGAGGGGAAAAAATTTACTGAAACATATGTCAGTATACATTATAAAATGTTTTCCAGTGAAACAAATTCCTTATGAAATAAACTTTGTAAATGAGTGAACTTACTCTAAAAATAAGTAATACAGATAGAAAATTATTTGGGATGCTAATGAGACCTGCAAAAATATAATGAGACCTGCAATAATGTAATTACTCTACCACCAGTCTGTATAATTTCATACAAACTCCTATCATTGATACACCAGATCCATTCCATTGGCTTCCCATTGGTTCTATCATGATATTCGACCCTTTATGTACCTGGTAGAAGCTTGCATTCCTCAAATCAGCATCTTTTTAATGTTCCTTCTTTTTGACAAATATTCTACGAACATATTCTCTATTCACCATTGTGGGCCCATCTCTTTGGAATAACCTCCTGTTTTACCTACATGCTGAAACATCTCTGAAAAAAATGATATCTTAAGACCTATTTCTATGAAAATATCTACAATCTTGAGGGAAAATGAAAAACCTGGAGTCTCTGAAATTATACTGTAAAGTACAATATATTTTATCCTATTGGAAGCATGTAACATCCTTTCTAGCTTATGATAGATAGCATATCAAATAAATGAGCCTTGAACCTTGAAATACTCTTGGCTCTAACGAAGGAGCCTGTGGTGTGGTAACTTGGACGAGGATGGCCTGTGTCATTAATAAATACAACCACACAAGGTTAAGTGTGAAAGACAATCATTTATATTCATGCAGACGAATAGCTGACCTGTTCCTTTCACAGATCAGGAGAAAATAAACCTGTAAAGTCATTCCTTAAACTTATAATTCTCTCCCTTGGCCTGCTCCTGTAGATGGTTTATGGTTTATTTATTTCTATCCCCCCTTTAACAAGGTGAGTTAAAATACCACATTCACAATAAGCATTACAAACAGCCATAAGACACACATGTATAAGTGTCATCAACATATACAATTTACCCAGTGAAAATGCTCAGCACCCATGCTTCATTTTGCAAAAAAGATGTTTCTTCAAAAGCCTCTTAAAAGTAATCACATCTTTTTGCTTTCTAATATGCAATGGAATAGCATTCCACGCTTCTGGACCAGCACAAGAAAAAGCTTTCATTCTTGTGACTTTCAACCTTGCCTGCTGTACAGTAGGAACATGTAACTCTCTAGCTTGAGCAGAGCATAAACTACCGTGTTTCCCAAAAATAAGACACTGTCATATTAATTTTGGGCCCAAAAAAACACACTAGGTCTTATTTTCGGGGAAACACGGTATTTCAGCAGTCATTGCAAAGGTACCGTAATTTTAGATGAACCAGGACCTATTTGTGACTCTCCACTACCTTTCACGCCCATACACCCCTTCAGCCTTCAATCCAGTGTATCTTTTTCTCTCATATATACCCCATGCTTTCACCCAGTCTCTCCCTCGCATCCCCCTCCAGTCACCCTGTTTCGCTCTATTATAATCTCCTTCCAGTGTTCTCTATTTGCATGCATCTCTCTCACTCACACTTTTCCGCTCCAATCAGCCTGTCAGACTCTTATATTGCTCTCCAGTCTTCACTGTCTCTCACACTCATATCTCCCCTTCCCTCCAGTCACCCTGTCTTATTCTCATCTCCTCTTCCAGTTTTTACTGCGGTGCTTAATCTCCTCACCTTGCAAATAGCACATTTGCTACCTTCCTGGTGCTGCCATTCCGCTCCCTATTAGCTTGAGTAGCTCAGTGTGAGAAGTTCAGGCAGGTTTTGCAAGATTCTAAACCACGAGACCTGCCCAAACTTCTCGCACTGTACTACTCAAGCTAACAGGGAGCGGAATGGCAGCAACAGGAAGGTAATAAACGCACTATTTGTGAGACTTGCCGAACTTCCTGCACTGAGCGGCTTAAGCGGTCTGACAGGATGGGAGGGAGAGATAGAAGGGCCGGGGTTGGCGGCGGTGGGGGGTGGGAGAAGCATTTCAAATAGGGCTTATTCTGGGTGGCGGGGGCAGGGGTTTTAACTAGGGCTTATTTTGGGGGTAGGGCTTATATTAAGACCTACCCCGAAAATCATGCTAGGGCTTATTTTCAGGGTAGGTCTTATTTTGGGGGAAACACAGTATTCCCCTCTTTTACAAAGGAGCGCTAAGTTTTTTTGCACACGCTAAATACACGCTAAATGCTAATGCGTGCATGTTATCCTATGGACGTGTTAGCGGTTAGCACACACATTGATTTAGCATGCGCTAAATCCATGCTAAAACGATTAGGGCGCCTTTGTAAAAGAGGGCCTATCTGATGGTCTATACTTAGATATAAAGTTGATCAAATATCTCGGAGCCATTCTATGAAGACAAAGGTAAGTTAGCAACAGCAGTTTATATCGTATTCTAAAATCAATCTTCAACCAGTAAAGATTCACACATAAAATTCAGACACATGGTCAAATTTCCCAATACCAAACAGTATGTGAATAATCAAGATTTGTGTAACTTGTAGCACATGAATCACACTTTTGGAAACACCTAACAGCACCAAATTGCAATAGTCCAAACTGGACAACACTACAGATTGTAGAGCACACTTAAAATTGGCACCAGACAAATAAGATTTAAGATTGCTCAGCAATCGTAATTTTAAATAAATCTTCTTAATCATAGCATGCACTTGTTTGCTCCTCCAAAGACAACCCAACCACCTTGTCTCTGTCCTGGAGTCCCTAAAGTTCAAGTCCTGTCTTCCAATACTCAGCACATTTGGGTCCAGCTTGGACCTGACTTCCAAGGTCACAATGTCAACCAGGTTGCAATAGAAATTTGGCCTTCCTCAAATAAGCTTCTGCTTCAGGCAATTACAGGGTAGCAAGGTTTGTTGTGGAGCCACTCCTCTTTCCCAGGCTCCCTTCAGATGCTCCAGCCTACAAAAAACACCCTAGGAGGATTCCTTCACTCAGGCCCTCTCCTTCCCTACACTAACTCAAGGCATGTACCTCTGATGAGGTCTGAGCCCCCCATCTTTGACTCAGCCCCTGATGTGGCATGTCAGTGCCACCTGCTATAAGATGGCTCACCATCAGAGAGCGAGTCCTCTTTAGGGCCCTCTATCACTATGCCACTCCCTCCCTCACAGAACCCTTTTACTGAAATCCATAGGAAATGGGCTTCAATTTCAATATAGCAGTTCCGAATGTAGAATGTTCAACTAACCCTCAAATAGGTTTTCTAAGGAAGTCTCAGCCCCACCACTCCACCGCTTATTATTTTTTGACAGCGGGAAGAATTACATGGTCTTCATCACCGGCCTCCTCTCTATTCTATATTTATATATTTTTTATTATTGTTTTATTATTGTTTTTCTCAAATTCTGCTAAAATCTATAATTTAACAAGATGTTATGTTTTGCTCTACTTATCTTATCTTTTATTAACATGACTTGGGAGAGACGACCCAACATGTTTCGCACTCCCGTGCTTTATCAAGGGTCTCCCGAGGGTGCTGCTGTCATCCGACTCTACATAATGCTTGGGCTTAGCATGTCTTAATATTGCACTTTCCCATATACTAAGCCTTTTTTAATGTGGCCCAAAAATAAGGATTGTTTTTTTCTTTTTACAGGTCCCTCACTCATTTTTCTATTAGTGAATGAGACCTGCAAAAATATTAACATGGGTGCTAAATTCTTCTGTGACATTATCCGGTTAGTGCATGCTACCATGAATGTGCTAGCTGGATAATGCTTCCCCGCCCATTCCCTGCTCATGAGATGTCCCCTCCTGAAAAAAATAACATACACAACCCCCTACCCCACCCCTAAAACATATGATTAGTGCATGCTGACAAGCAAATACTGCAAAACACTAACATATTTTTGATAAGTCTTTTTTTTTCCATATTAAAGCACATGTTAATGTTTAATGCAGTTTAGTGAAAGAGCCCCAAAATTTCCAAACATGGCATAGCATCCCTCTCGGTATTCATTAAATTCTTGAGCTCTCACAGCCAATATAACTTTACAGTTTGTTTCTACAAAACCATTGGTTAAAAGGGATAGGACTTGTGATTACAATCAAATTATCTACAAGTACTTATTTGTACCTGGGGCAATGTAAGTTTAAGTAATTTGCCCAGAATCACAAGAAGCTGCAGTGTGAATTAAATCCAATTCCCTAGGTTCTCAGGGCACTGTACTAACCACTAGGCTACTCCACCACTTAAAATGAATCAGAACATCATCGTCCTTGTCATCTTTAATGGGATAATATGGAAGTACATCCTTTATAATAAAACACTAGCCGTGCATGCGCACTCTTGCCAGCGTGTTCCATGATCCGTAGGTCCGTGGCCGGCAAGACTGCACATGCAAGCTTACAACGGCCCGCACTCACGGTCTGGCTGGCTCCCTAAAGTTTTTCGCGGTGGCGGCTCACCTGCCCCGCCTTCCTCTACCTGCCAGTCTCAGCCGGGCTCACTCCTCCCCTCTTCCCTCCCCCCCTGGCAGCCCTGAACCTGTTCTCCGTTCCCCGCCAGTCTCCTCCTCCAGCGGCTAATCCACCGTCGCCTCCATCACTGCTCGGATCGCTGGTGGAGAGCTACGGGCCGGTGAGTGGCGCGGTGGGGGCAATGCAGGTGGAGACTGTTGGCTGCGGCAGCTCTTGGCGGCTGCAGGCCACGGCGGCTGTCCGGAGGCCAAAAGGTAAGAGAGAAATCCAAATTACTAAAAAATTGACTCATCTGTTAAATATCATCAGACAAAGATCATTTTCTTACAATAGCATTGCAATTAACCCAAAATAGCCATGTTTTAGCACCATACCTGAACTGGGTACATCGTTGTAATTGACAGTGACCAAGGACAGACTAAAAAGAGAAATTGCTGTACTTGGTTAGAAGTTTTCATTGTATATGAATGGTTAATGCTTCTTTTATATTTGACCGATTCTCAAAACAGTAACACAGGGGGACAGGAAAGAGGTGCTGATGGACAGGGGAAGAGACAGGGGGGGGGAAAGGAAGGGAGGCCTACTGCTGGACAGGGGGACAGGAAAGAGGTGCTGATGGATAGGGAGGATATAAAAAAAAGGGAGAAGGGCTGCTGCTGGATAAGGGAAGCAGTGAAGGAGTGGTGGTGGACACAGGGAAGGTAAAAGGAAGGGAGAATGGGTGGACAGCCGAGGAAAAATAAAGACAGAAAGAAAGACAGAAAGCGGCTAAGGACAGAGAGAGAGAAATAAACACAGACACACACACATTTATTCTAGCACCCGTTAATGTAACGGGTTATAAGACTAGTAAGAACATAAGAATTGCCGCTGCTGGGTCAGACTGGTGGTCCATCATGCCCAGCAGTCCGCTCATGCGGCGGCCCTCCGGTCAAAGACCAGTGCCCTAACTGAGACCAGCCCTACCTGCGCACGTTCTTGTTCAGCAGGAATTTGTCTAACTTTGTCTTGAATTCCTGGAGGGTGTTTTCCCCTATGACAGACTCTGGAAGAGCGTTCCAGTTTTCTACCACTCTCTGGGTGAAGAAGAACTTCCTAACGTTTGTACAGAATCTATCCCCTTTCAACTTTAGAGAGTGCCCTCTCGTTCTCTCTACCTTGGAGAGGGTGAACAACCTCTCCTTATCTACTAAGTCTATCCCCTTCAGTACCTTGATGTTTCGATCATGTCCCCTCTCAATCTCCTCTGTTCGAGGGAGAAAAGGCTCAGTTTCTCTGTACGGCAGCTCCTCCAACCCCTTAACCATTTTAGTCGCTCTTCTCTGGACCCTTTCGAGTAGTACCATGTCCTTCTTCATGTACGGCGACCAGTGCTGTACGCAGTACTCCAAGTGAGGGCGCACCATGGCCCGGTACAGCGGCATGATAACCTTCTCCAATCTGTTATTGATCCCTTCTTTATCATTCCTAGCATTCTGTTTGCTCTTTTCGCCTCCGCCGCACATTGCGTGGACGGCTTCATCAACTTGTCGATCAGAACTCCCAAGTCTCTTTCCTGGGAGGTATTTCTATATTATACAGACATTTGGAAGTTACTCCTTGTCAACTGCTAAAGAGTCAATAAAGAAAGGCTAAGTAGCAAAACTTTCTGTTAGAGTTTGATTTCCACTTACCCACCCACCCTGATTCCTACCTACCTCACATTAAATCTTTGGTTGTAGATTTTTAATCCAATGAAGAAGATAGGAGGAAAATTTTCACCAAAAGGTTTAATGAGAGATTTTCATCAACAAGTGATTAACTGTTACAATTAGATTAATTCTAGGTCCTTGTAATTCATATTGAAGTAAATATACAGGGCCTAATTCTACATATGTTGCCTAAATTATTGGTGGTGACTAGTGCCGCACTAAGCATGATTCTATAAAAATTAGGTGCTCGTTCTATAATCATGCTTAGCATTGCCTAATCATGCTAAACATTTAGGCACACCCGATTTATGCCAGGGTTTTCTTGGCCTAAATTTCTGCACCTAAGTTAGGTGTCCATTGGCTCCTAACTCAAAAACATGCCAACAATCCGTCCCCAGCGCTCCTGAATATTGTATTCCTGATGCTGCAATACTGAGTGAAGCTGCCATCCCTGTTTGCCATCTTGTAATTTGACATTTGAAATTTCTCGTGGATCATAGACTGGATTTGAAACGACAATTAAGGGTCATTGTGAAATCTCTCTTTTACAAAGTTGAAATCCTTTTTAGGATTCAATCGATTTCCATACGGTATTACAGACACTGATTTTGCTGATCTTGGACTACTTCAGGTCACTGTACTTTGGCCTTTCTTCTACGTCAATAAGAACTTTGCAGTATTTCAAAATATTGTCACTTGCCTTTGCAAATGCTTTGCATATATTGTACTCGGAGACCAAGCATAGAAAAGACATGGAAACATCCATGCACAATTCCCCTTGCATTTTACAACAGCTCTGCACCTCACCTACAACATAACCCAAAATTATCATGAGCAGTCATAGATGCCATATTGAACTCGGGCCATGTAGGAACAAGAGTTACTGGACGTCGTTCCTGATCCCACTAGACACCGTGGATCATTGGGAGCCCAGTAAAAGCTGGGGTACAGCAATCAGAATGTGGGGATGAATGTGCGCAGGATCATTTGCTCGTTATCTAGTGAGGATCTAGATGCTAGGAAAATCAGATGACTGGGGGGCTAGCAAAGATTTTCAGCTGCTATCTGTATTATTAAGCAGATTAAATAAGACAAAGCAAAAATGCTGGCTAATCACCGCCATTATAAATTAGGTGGAATGTCTTTGAATCACCCTAGCACTATATGAAAAGTGCCAGAGTGGTCAATGAAACGTCTCAGTACCATTGCCTCTTCAAAGTGAAGAACTTTAAATCTTTTTTTTTAACTTTATTTAGTTTTTAATGCCAACAAAAAGTGCAATACAATTTACATACAAATAATAATAATCAAGCACTTATAAACAATCAGAATCTATACAAAAGATTAAAATTCCCTCCCCATCCATCATTACCAACAGGAATAATACCAAAGCAAAAGATATACCCCACCCCCACCCCCCTATGTGTGGTGCAATACAATGGAAAATAAAGATAAAAGACAAAAGACGTCAATGGACCCCAAACCAATTTGAATATCTTATTATGCCCCAGCAAGTCAACATTCATTTTCTCATAATTATAAGTTAAGCATAAGCTCACCCACCAGAAAGGAAAACTAAGGCGATCCCAATTCTTCCAATTGCGAGTAATCAAAGTGCAGAACTAAATATATGCATATATTTTTGTTAAAGCTGTAGCTACCTTTAAAAAAAAAAAATCTGCTTGCCACAGTTAACTGAGTATTGCGTTGATAGACTATCAGTTACAGAACCATGGTTTAAAAACTTTCTCCTATCTTACTTGTCATCTGCCAAATAAAGATTGGCAGGAGGACTGATATAGCAATATCTTTCTGCCCATCTGCCTTTCAGTGGTTTGCAAAAGTCACAGCTTGTCTTTAAACATTTTAATTCAGTGGCAAAAAGCTTATGCAATATTTAGACTTGTATTATACCAAATTGATGCTAGCATGAAAAATCTTTAGATTACATCGCAGTCTTTTGTCATTGATTGATTGACCAATTCATTAATATTTTAGAAATGTAAAGACCCTGCAGTGTTTATTTTCTTGATCCATAATAGATTCCTACTTTTCTATTACAAATGAATTTAGATAGTTCCTTGCTTTCTTCTCCTTTGATGTGATTATACTGTAGATTGGCATCATTTTTAAAATAAATCAAAACACCTTAGAATGTGGGGAGTTTGAATTAAAACAGATCCAAAAAAGAACTTCATATCAACAAGAGTATAGAATCTGAACCATTAAAAATACACTGATGGCTCTGACATCTATGAAGGGGGAATCTCTTCCTCCATTTCAAAGAAAAGAACATTCCTCTTTGTACCTGGCTGATAAATATCTCTCTTCGAGCCCGTTTCTTCTTTTTGCTGCTTTTCTAAATATCTTTTCCCTAGAACTAATTCATTACTCCCTCTTTTGCTATTCTTTCCCATCTCTTCTCATTTACCTGTTCAATAACTCTCTCCATTTTTGCACAGGCAAAACATGTTTGATTTGTTTTCTTACTTTGTCCTGATCCTTGGGCTTTTTTGCTTAATGTGCATTGGTACTTTTTAATACATACAGATTGATTGCAGGTTTCCAACTCTCCAATCTACTGACTTCGACCACAGACTATAAAACCTTCAAAAAAGAAACAAAAACCCTACTATTCAAAAAATACATAAAACCAAACTAACACACCTAGATCTAACTCAAACATCACCTGCAATATGCTCCATCCCTTCGCAAATTAGAAAATATCCAGACCACTCCTTATATACTTCTAAATGGCCTGACAATTCATCTTGAACCACAAGGTAATGGCGGAAGAGAAATCACTAATGTAATCAGGGCCAGATTAATCAATAGGTCTAGTAGGCACGTGCCTAGGGCCCGAAACTGTGAAGGAGGACCACTCACCTTGCCATTTTTTTTTAAACAGCAAAGGTCCCCCTCCCGGCGATGTTTCATCACGCGTTAACCTCTGCACTGGCCAAAAAATTACCGCCGGCGTTAGCGCCTAGCGCGGCCGGCGGTTTAACGCATGCTATTATGCACGTTAAACCGCTAGCGCGGCTTGATAAAAGGAGCCCCATGTATAAATAGGTCTTAAAAAGTCAGTAACAAAATAATTAGGATGAATATTGTATTTTAACAACTAGCTATCAAATAATGAAACTGTGAGAAACCAACCACTACCACATAACTTTAAACAGATAACTTACCCAAATTTTCAATGGTGCTATCCATCCAAGTGCTGCCACTGAAAAATCCTTTTATAATTATAAATGGATAACTTAAAAAGTTATACCTGCTAATTCTGCAAAGCCAGATGGCTAGATAAGTTATCAGTTTGGTGGCTGAATATTTTTTACTCTTTCAAAAATGACAAAGACTAGGGCACACTCAATGAAAATACACAGTAATATTTTTAAAATGAATAAGAAAAAAATATTTTTTTTTTCATTTAGGGCTGATTCTGTAAGCGGTGCCTGCCGTGTGACAATCACTGGCAGGAGCCGCTTCCCGAATAGCAGCTTGATGGGACCCTAGGTGCCTGAAACGTAGGCCAGGGTTTTACAGGTCTACATTTTCGGCACCTAGAGTCCCACCAGAATCACGGCCAATGATGCATAGTGACACCAAAGTCCAGTGCTGCTCCTAACCAAGCCCACTTCCTACTTTCAGCACCACTATGCACCGTTAGCTGCCAGGGAGGCTGCGTAGCACCGCTTTCTTTTTGATAATTACTTTTAAAATGATTTTAAACGATGTGGTCAATTAACGTGTCGTTTAGCACCCATTAAAACAATTAAGTGTGGTCAATTACCATGTCGTTTAGCACCCATTAAAACAATTAAGTTAGGTGGTGGTAGGATGCCCTACCACCTCCTAACTTTCAGCATCCCGATGAGAATCCAGGCCTTAATGAATAGTTAAGTTCTGGAACTCAATGCTGGAGGATGCGGTAACAGCATTTAGCTTATCTGAGTTTAAAAAAGGTTTGGACGTGTTCCTTGAGATCAAAGTTCATAATCTGCTATTGAGATAGATATGGAATAAGCCCAGAGGCTTTTTAAAACTCAACTTTAGCTGTGTAGTGAATTAGGCATCCATAGTTAGAAGCATTGTTTGGATTTTGAAATGAAAAGCTTATCCACTTGTATAAGTGCCTTTGAATAGTGACCAGTCTATGTTTATTGCTCATAAGAACATAAGAATTTGCCTCCGCCGGGTCAGACCAGAGGTCCATCCCACCCAGCGGTCCGCTCCTGCGGCGGCACTCCAGGTCTATCACCTGTGCTGTGGTCCCTGACTATTCCTATAACCTACCTCAACTCCTAGTTGTACCCCTCAATCTCCTTATCGTCTAGGAACCTATCCAAACCTTCTTTGAAGCCCTGTAACGTGCTCTGTCCTATCACGGCCTCCGGAAGTGCGTTCCACGTGTCCACCACCCTCTGGGTAAAAAGAACTTCCTAGCGTTTGTTCTAAACCTGCCCCCTTTTAATTTCTCCAAGTGCCCCCTTGTACTTGTGGTTCCCCACAGTGTGAAGAATCTGTCCCTGTCTACCTTTTCTATGCCCTTCAGGATTTTGAAGGTTTCTATCATGTCTCCTCTAAGTCTCCGCTTTTCCAGGGAGAATAGCCTCAGATATTGTCCGTAATAATGTCTAAACACCTCCATAAAACTTCACTATATCTCAGTGGTGATGTCATCTTCCCCAGCTTCAGCATTGCTGCATGAAAGGTAGCATTGTTTTTTGATGGCTAATCAGAGTCTGTTATCCTCAACAACATGACAGCAGTTTCTCAAGATCTAGCAAAGGGTTGGTTGAGTTTTCTGTTCTGAAATTGCATTCAGTGTAGGTTTGCTGGTTGTTTTTTAAAGGTACTTTAAGTCATAGGCAGCGGAACACCATTTTGTTTGGGGGAGTCCAAGTGCTCCACCCTAGCCAGCAGAATCCTGCAGCACAGCCTCTCAACAGCTCCCGACCCTCCCCACCTCCTTCCAGAGCTGTAATTTTACATCTTTGGGCAGCTGTTGTGCAGCGTCAACGAGCATGCCTGCCCCTGGAAGTAGAATGAAGGGTTCCGGGGCAGGGCTGCTCATTGACGCTGCCTGAAGATTTAAAAGGTACAGTGCCAGGAGAGGGGTGGGCAGGCGGGAACTGACCGGCGACCACCAATCTTTGGGGAGGCCATGGTCCTTGTGGCCTCCCCCATTCTGACACCCCTGCTTTAAGTTTCTATAAAGAAGATACAATAAATTGAAATGACACTATTAGGCACGTTTTCAAAACACAAAGATGTCCAAAAAAACAAAATGGCCAAAGCATACAATCAAAGCAAAGTTTAAAAAGTGTTGCACAATGCTAGTTGCTAAAATCATGACATCCGCAAAGTGGACATTCTATAGGCGTGACAGAGGCTTGACATGGATAGCATATGGGGATGTTCTGCTGCCATAATAGATAGCAAAATGATTTGTTTGGGTATCCCAAAACACGCCCAGGCTTAGACCTGCCTTTACTCGATCATCCTTCTTGAACTGTCTGCTGCCTTTGATACTGTTAATCACAGCTTAATCCTTGATACATTGTCCTCACATGGATTCCGTGAATCTGTCCTCTCTTGATTTACCTCCTACCTCTCCCAATGCACCTTTAGTGTATGTGTTGCTGGGTCTCTTCTGCTGCTACCCTGCTAATGGTTGGTGTACTCCAAGGTTCTGTCTTAGAACCTCTTCTCTCGCTACACCTCGTCCCTTGGTGCTCTGATCTCCTATATGCTGAAGACTCCCAGATATACCTCTCTACACCCGAAATTTCACCTAAAATCCAAGAAAAAGTCTTCCTATTTAGCTGACATTGCTGCCTGGATGTCCTGTTATCATTTGAAAGTAAACATGTCCCAAGACTGAGCTGCTCCTCTTTCCTCCTAAACTCTCTGCTCCCTCTCCTCCTTACTCCATCTCAGTAAATAATACTGTCATCATTCCAGTCTCCTCTGCTCGCAACCTTGGAGTCGTCTTTGATTCTGACCTCTCATTACCCCTTTCTCTCTGAGCACACTACCCGGACCCTTGTCCACACTCTTGTAACCTCATGCTTAGATCATGTGATGGTGCCCTATAGAGAATTGCACCTCCACAAGATAGGTACCAGATATGTAGGTGAAGGTTTTTCAGGCCTCCATTTCCAGCACCTATCTGTCATTTTGAATGCTTACAGAGGCACATTAAGCCACCTACGGCTTGACAGCTCAGACCTGCCGGGAAATTTTGCCCCGGCCCCCCCCCCACCCCCACGATAACCCCTGACACCCCAGGCAGAAGGGATACCCACTCACTTCTACCGCTGCCATTAAGAAAGCAAAGCGGCAAAGAAAGCAAATTGAATGTTAGGCATGATCGGAGAAAGTTATAATGCCGCTTTATAGAGCAATGGTCAGACCACACTTGGAATACTGTGTCCAATATCGGTCTCCCAACCTAAGGAAGGAGCTGAAGAGGGTACAGAAATAAGCAATGAAGCTAATAAAAGGTATGGAGAACTTGGAATACGAGGAACGACTTAAGAGACTGGGATTGTTCTCCCTTGAGAAAAGGAGACTGCGAGGGGATATGATCGAGACTTTCAAAATACTGAAAGGAATCGACAAAATAGAGCAGGAAAAAAAATTATTTACAATGTGACACGGACAAGAGGACATGGACTGAAGCTAAGGGGAGACAAGTCCAGGACAAATATCAAGAAGTTCTGCTTCACGCAATGAGTGGTGGACACCTGGAATGCTCTCCCAGAGGAGGTTATTGCGGAATCCACCGTTCTAGGATTTAAAAGCAAACTACATGCACATCTCCTTACGAGAGGCATAGAGGGATATGGGTGACTAAAATTCCGCAAAGTGTACACCTGGCTGGGCCTCCGCGTGTGCGGATTGCCAGACTTGATGGACCGAAGGTCTGATCCGGAGATGGCAGTTCTTATGTTTTTATGTTCCCATCCCCCGACCCCCAGCAGCAGGAGGGATTCCCACTCCCTTCCACCACTGCTGTTAAGCAAACTCCCCCAAATACCTCCGGAAGAAGGAGGGATTCCCACTCCCTCCTGCTGCCGATGTCATGCCCCTGAAAACACCCCCACCCCACTCCCTTATCATGTTTATGAAGGCATTGGAGGGATGCCTACTCCCTCCAGCCAGCAGACCTGCCTCTTCAAAATGGCAGGCCTTCCCTTCCCTGGTGCATCCTGGGATGCGCCAGGGAGAGGTCTAAGGCTCTGATTAGCTATCTTCACGAACAGTACATGCAACTTTAGTGACTCTCCATGAACCTCATTTGCATGCGCAGTTTTTTAAGAATGACTCACCATTTTGAAATTGTTACAGTAGTGGCCATGATAGTGGCCTGTTGGATTTTATCATGAACATTTAAGAATCTTCTTCTTAGTACTTACAAATGGGGAAAGTGTTTCTGATGTTACAGATGATCATTTGGCATCCAGTGAACACTGCATGGTGTAGTTTAATATTAAGACAGGTGTAGAGAGAGCTCATTCAAAAATAAAAGTTCTAGAATTTAAAAAACTAACTTTGTTCAGATGGGGGATTACATCAAGGAATTGTTGCCTGGATGGGAACATCTGGGAGAAGTACGAAAGCAGTGGGCAAAACTGAAATGAGTTATTTTGTAAGGGCAACAAACCATTTTGTAAGTAAAAGTATGAGAAAAAGAAGGTCGCTTTGGTTTTCAAAAATAGTAGCTGAAAAGATAAGGAAAAAGAGATGAGCTTTCATAAACCACAACAGATCGCAGAAAGAGAAAGACAGGCTAAAATATCTAGAAAAGTTAAGAGAGGCTGGTTGAGTAGTCAGGAAAGCAAAGCAACGTCTATCTTCGGATTTAGACGTCTTATCAAAAATGCCCCTCTATAGGATTCTTCAATCTCAAGTGCTTTTATAAATGACTGTACTTACAATTATCAGATTATAGACTTGTGATTGTTTTGTAAAATTATCCTTCTTTGCCCTATATTCTTTTAACTAGAAGCTGGTCCTCTGCTTTGTTCACTAAAACAGTAGTCATTGTCAAATACCTTGTATCTCCATGGAAACAGTTGCCTTAGTCATAGACAAAGGTCTGCTTATAATGCAATGCCCTATGAGTTTCTCAGGTTGTAGACCCCCTTGTTTAAATCACTGTGCAAGAGTATACTGGTGATCTTTTTTTCATGCTTGTGTGCTTATAACTGGTATGGCTTCATTTCAAAAATAATTTTTTTTTTCATATGAAACAGCAAAAGCAGGCTTACATATCTTTATGCCTCCAAGCATATAATAAAATAAAAAATGCCTGTGCTGCCACTACCTGATTCAATCAAGTGGAGTACATTGGAAACCCCCAGGCAATAAGTGCCAGGAAAAGCTGACTTGTGTTTTAATTAATAGTGTGGCATACTATCTAAACAGCTAAGCCTTTGGCAATCTGATTTGCTTTGTTCGTTATTTTCTGTAAACAATTTTCAAACAGCATGTAGGCACCTCTGTTTCTGAATATCTCCTGCTAAATCAAAAAAGAAAACAACATATTAAACTTAAATCACAGGTCATGTATAGAAGATATTGCATTTAACCATAATAAGAACTAGATAAAGGATAGGATAGTACAGACATTGCATAATATCTTGCATGGCTGCCTTGATCAACAGAGTGGGCAGATCATGTCAAATTTAGGACAAATAAAATGCCAAGTTAATTCCCATATCCATGCTACACTTTATACACATATTGCTTTCCTGGAGGTCTTTTTCAAATCAGTGACATATGAATGATGATGCAGAGAACCAGGAGCTTACACATACAATTAGCATTGATATAGATATAGACACACTAGGGTATACTATGTCCTTTAGGGCTCCTTAGCTGTACTAAGTACTACTGTGTGCTTACCACAGCTTAAAATGGCTTACCGTGGGACTTCCTGAGGCACTGGACCACAAGGTATGCAGGCAGGCTTGGTGGAGCCTACCTACACATTAGGAGGGGGGGGGCAGGGGTGATTGATGCAGGCAGGGCCCATCATGGAAGTTATGTGGGCACTGGCAATATGCAGTGTTGGTGCCCACATACATATCCTGGCAAGTATGAGTGCATAAATAGCAGTCTTATCTTTGCCTATTTAAGTATGCAGGTATGGTACTGAATATCAGCTGCACCCAGTAAATGTTGCTCAAAATTAAGCACCGGGAAAAATCTGCATCAGACGCTATTCTATAAAGGACTCTCTGGGCTCAGCACCCTTTATTGAATAATGCTAAGCCCTGATTCCAATGCCCAACTTTGGGCACGAGGACTTACACCTGCTGAAATATGGTATAAATCCTGATGCGCAAGCTGGGTTTATAACCCCAGTAATCTATTACACTGTGCCTTAATTTTTAGAGTGCCCCCTAGTGCACTTTTTTGAGTTGTGCATGTGACACTTTGGATGTGCTGCATTATAGTCTAGCATGCAGGCAGATGTGTGCGTAAGTCCAAATTAGTAGCAATTAACACCAATGATTGATTGTTAATAGCTTGTTAACTGCTTAGTTTGCATGCAGATCTAGGATCAATGTCCAAATTTGGATGCTCAACTATAAGTGTCATAAATAGAATCTGGGGGATAATTTCTTGTTATTGTCCCAGACCCAGATATTCAATGCTGATGCCCAGACATTGTGACTATCAGCCAGTAGTGGAATAGATCCAGATATTCAATGCTGGTACCCAGAGATTGTTTGGCATTTAATATCTGGGTCTATTCCAGCTAGAGCATCCAGAAAAACTCACCACTGCTGGCTGAATATTGATTGGGGGAGTTATTTTTGCTGAAGTCTAGGACTCTGTAGAGTAAACTATCTGCTTCCATGTCCTAATACTGAATTATACAATTTGTTGATCACTAGATGCAAGATGATCACCCATTTCAACATTGGAGACACTCTCCTCATTTATAAACACCAGGTCCAGTACTGTCCTCTCCCATGTGGGTTCCATTATCAGATAATTCAACCTAGAGAAAATACAATATCTCCTTACTTCTAGGCCAGACCTTCTCAACTCAGTTCTTGGGGCAAATCAAGTCCCGTCAGGTTTTCTGGATATCTGCAATGAATATGCATGGGATAGATTTGCATACCAAGGAAGATGTGCATGCCAATCTATCTCATGCAGATTCATTGCAGATATCCTGAAAACCCAATGGGACTTGGTGTGCCCCCAGGACTGGGTAGAGAAGCCCTGTTCTAAACTACACTGCAGCCAGAATGTTCCAATCCTCCTTTGCATATTGAAATCATCTATAAATAGCACTTCTCCCTTTAGAAAAGACTGTCTTCAATTCCATATGTAACAGTGAGGTAACAGTGAAGTAGACTACTGCCCACTTCTCTAGGATAAAGAAACACAGTGAAATGCCAACATAAATTAGGAAAGCTAACAGAATCAGCAATGCAATAATAATGGGAGATTTCAATTATTCTAGTATTGATTGGGTAAATGCCTCATTAGAGCACTTTAGGGATGTAAATGTTCTATATGCCATAAATGACTGCTTAATGGAGGGAGAACTACTCATTGCAATGCAAGGCCTAGTGCAAGGATTAGCAGTGATGGGTTTTCTTGGTAATAGTGATCATAGCACAATCATATTTGACATAATCACCGTAGAGATAATGTTAAATAAACTACAGCAGTAGCATTTAATTTTAAAAAGACAGACTATGATAAACTGACAGAATTAGAAAGAAATTAAAAAAGATCGATTGCAATCATTACAAGCTTGCATGTGATGTGGAAACCCAAACTACTTCAAAATGATGCACCAATAGACTCGAGCTTTGACAATATATTTCAGGAAAACTCAAAAATAAATCAAGATTCAATAAAAGCATCATATAACAACATCAAATTTAGGAGGTTATTTTGCATGTGAGCATAATGTCATATAGATGCCATACACATGTACTTAAATGGTGACATCGGAGCTTCGCTGCTTATATATGTTGTTCAGCCAGGATGCATATATTTCAAAGAGCATCTTTGGGGCGTGGTCTGGGCAAGTCTATAAACCAACTAAACTAAGGGCTCCTTTTACGAAGCCGCGTTAGCGGCTTTATCGCACGTGACTTTTTATCACGCGCTAACCCCCGCGCTAGCCGAAAAACTACCACCTGCTCAAGAGGAGGCGGTAGCAGCTAGCGCGGCCGGCAGTTTAGTGCGCGGTATTACGCGCGTTAAACCGCTAATGCGGCTTCGTAAAAGGAACCCTAAATCTTGAACTTGTATACTGAGTCATCCCCGGTTAACAATGGTTGTAGTTAACAGAAAGAATTGACCTCATGGAAACTTATGTGCTAGAAAACGCTGAAGCAGAGTAGTTTTCAGAATTTTTCGAAATACCTGAAGGGATAGACAGGATCCTATTTAGATGCCAATCATGTACACTATTTTATAGAAGTAAATGTGTTACTGCATGTGCTAATTTATTGTTTTGGTTTTCTAGGACCACTCTACTGACACTAGGATAAATCTCTTAGCAGTATAAATCCCTGATCTATGTTTGGAAAAAACAGTTGACAAAATCCAACTTCTGTGGTGCTTATGGATATTATTAAATTGATATATCTGGCCGTGTGTAGTAACAATGAAGTTTATTCACAAGGATCAGGTATCTAAAGTATAACCCAGGTGATAACGTTATCCACCCTTACTTCCTTGTGCAAAAAAGAGAGCTTTTCAAACAGATTTTTCTTTGCCCTCAGAGATGCCACCAGAAGATCACCATATCATATCTTCTGGCTTTATACACCAAATCGTCATAGGGTCAAAATATATAGTGTGTGTCTAATTTATTTATTTATTTTTTAATTTTTTAATTATTTTAGCCTTAAAACCATAAATATTTTAAAGAAGTTTTTCAATATTAGAATACTTAGCTGGCTGGTGGTTGATGACTAATAAGGGATTAAAGAGCCTTTGGAACATGTTTCACCCTTAGAGGGGGTTTCCTCAGGGCTACTATCCCTAAAATAAGAAAATAAGAAAATCTTATTTCAGTGGGAGAAACGCTAAGTATAAACATAATAAATAACAAGCACACTATAAATAATACCCATACTTGCCTACCTTTTTCTGCCAATTGTTCACGACGTGACCACCCAGTAAAGTTCTTTGGAAATGGCCGCGGCGTGGTGAACATCGTTTTTAAATCCTCCCAAACCCGGAAATGAGGTGTAAAGGGGAGGGGCTCATCGCCCGATCCCTTACATCACCTCTAATCCCTGAGGGGCGTTTATATCAAGTGTCAATCATACATTTACTACCTCCTATCGAGTTATCGGGGGGGATATCAAAAAACTCCCAAGGAGAGGTCACAGAAGAGATGGCCATTCCAATTCCAGGTTTAACCCGTATGGCATCACCGTGTTCAGGCGGTAAATCCACCTCTGTTCCAGGTAATTCAGTTTAGCCTCTAAATCCCCCTCCATCCCTTGGATATTCAATGTTTCGATCACCCTCCACCTAATATGGGACACCTCATGTTTTCTCAACTGCCAATGGTGGACTAAGGGAGCTGTCAAATTTCCCGTAACTATTCTAGATTTATGTTCGTTTAGTCTCACATGTATGGCGCGCTTGGTGCGGCCCACGTACACTAAAGCACATGGGCACACAATGATGTAAATAACCCAAGCCGTTTTGCAGGAGGTGTGTGTCTTAGCCTGAATCGTTCTACCCGTACGTGGGTCACACCACTCGCTACCCACAATGGCCTTGTCACACCATTGGCACTGGTGACAGGGGGTGTGGGAGCCCACAGAATTCTGTATCGGGTTGTTTCGTTTCAATAGCTGACCAATGGTAGTGCCTTTAGTATATGTGAACAGGGGGAGATCATCCAAACCCCTAAGGTCCTTTAGTATAGGCCAATGTTGTTTGATAATTTTAACCATGGTCATAACGACATCCGAGTATGGCAAAACACAAACTAAACTTGGCTCCCCCCTAATATGTTGGGGTCCCCTCTCCACATCATCCAAAAGTGTATCCCGATGGGAATAGCGAGCCCTCACATATGCCTGATGTATGCATTTCTCCGGGTAGCCCCGAATCCTGAATCTCTGGCTAACATCCTTAGCCACCTGCTGAAATTCAGTGAGTTCGGAGCACACCCTCCTGGCTCTCAGGAACTGGCTAATAGGAAGGCTGGTCTTAAGTCTATAAGGATGGAAGCTGGCAAAGTGCAATAGATTGTTTCTCGCCACTGGTTTCCTATATAAGGTTGTCTCGAAAGTGTCTTCCACCCTATATACGGTGATGTCCAAAAATTCAATGTATGACAAATTATACGTAACTGTGAATTGTAGGTTATGATCGATCGTATTAATCCACTGGATGAAACTCTGCAAGTCCTCCTCAGATCCAGTCCACAAGATGAAAATATCGTCTAGGAACCTAAGCCATAGTCTTATATTGGCAATAAAGTGTGTGGATGGGTATATAAAATGTTCTTCAAATCGTCCTATGTATAGAGTTGCCACCGAAGGGGCAAACGTGGACCCCATCGCCACACCCTGGGTCTGTTTGTAATAGATTTTATCATATACAAAATAATTATCTTCAATGACCCATCTGGCTAGGGACATTAGAAAGTCCGTGGTAATTCTCGGTGTTCCTTGTCTCGCTCCCAGCACTTCTTTGATAATGTCCATAGCCCCACTCTGGGGGATTCTCGTATATAGGGACACTATATCCAATGTAACCATATAGCAATTGGAGGGAAGATTATTCACCTCTCCAAGCTTTCTGAGAAAATGGGAGGAGTCCTTAAGGTATGAACGTACCTGTGTAGCTGCCGGCTTTAGAAAAATGTCCAAAAATTTTGAAAGGGGCTCTAATATACTCTCTCTCGTATTCACTATAGGCCTCCCCGGTGGGTTGTGAAGATTTTTATGTATTTTCGGTACAAACCGTATTGTAGGTGTCCTAGGAAATCTGTTCAACAAGAATTTATATTCTTTTTTGGTGATGATTTGTTTCTCATAAGCATTGGTGACAAAATCAAAAATCTCCTTAGCTAAATTATCCCCCGGATTTGCGATCAAGGGGGTATATGATGAAATATCCCCTAATTGTCTCATTGCTTCTAATTCGTAGCAACACCGATCTTGAATAACAATAGCCCCTCCCTTATCTGCTACCTGTATTACAATGTCTTTGCATTCGGCCAGTTCCTTTATGGCTGCATATTGGGGATATGTTAAGTTGTATCTAAGGGATTTGAAATTATATCCCGCCTCATGTTTAGTAATGTCATTCAGTATCAAATCCCTTTAATCCCTTATTAGTCATCAACCACCAGCCAGCTAAGTATTCTAATATTGAAAAACTTCTTTAAAATATTTATGGTTTTAAGGCTAAAATAATTAAAAAATTAAAAAATAAATAAATAAATTAGACACACACTATATATTTTGACCCTATGACGATTTGGTGTATAAAGCCAGAAGATATGATATGGTGATCTTCTGGTGGCATCTCTGAGGGCAAAGAAAAATCTGTTTGAAAAGCTCTCTTTTTTGCACAAGGAAGTAAGGGTGGATAACGTTATCACCTGGGTTATACTATGGATATTATTAAGCATCAATTCATTCAATACACTCTTTTCTTCTGTGTGGGCTGTTAGAAAATGTGGGAACCTTGTTATTATCAAGCATGCATATGTACCTGAATGACATTACAAATGGGCATTTACATGTGTATGCGGTAGGTGCTAGTCTATAAAATTGGCATACTAGTCACATGCCCTCTAATTCAATTAGAAGCGTTCAAAATTGCACACGCAATTTGGGTCATGCACCATAATTGCGTGCGCAATTTAATTGAATAAGAAGCTAATTAGTATCAATAATTGGCATTTTAATAAGAAATTGTTGGTGCTAATTAGAATCAATTACAAATTTAAGCATGTAAATTTTAAGCCTGAGTCAAAAAAAGGGGCATGAAAATGGGTAGATCATGGGTGGGCCTTAAGTTTCCAAGTTATGTTTCCAAGTTTATTAATTTCTTGATATACCGTCCATCAAAATATATCTGGATGGTTTACAACCGATAAAATAGTTTTAAACGCAAATGTTAAAAAAAGGAAAAAAGAAAAAAAAAAAAATCACAAAATTTAGGGCTCCTTTTACAAAGCCGCGCTAGCGGGGTTAACTCGCACGACTTTTCCTCACGCACTAACCCCCGCACTAGCCAAAAACTATCGCTTGCTCAAAAGGAGGCAGTAGCGGCTAGCATGTCAGGCAGTTTAGCGCGCATTACACCGCTAGCGCGCCTTTGTAAAAGGAGCACTTAGTGAGGGGTGGGGGGTTACATGACTTAAAACTGACAACACAGGAGGGGAAAGAACAAGGAGGAAAAAAATACATTGAGATAAAATAAATATAAATGAAGGAAAGGGATGGAAAACACATTAAAGTTATACATGTAAGCGCAACCTTTCTCTGTACTTACATGCACATGGGGCATGTACCCATGAGGGTCTATAATAGTATAAAAGTGATGCCTCTTAATTAAATCTGTTGCCAATAAAGTGAAATCTATATAAACAAAGCAAACTGTAAATTTCCAACACTCTTAATATCTATAAATGTTTTTTATAAAAAAAATTTTTTGTTGTTATAAGTCTTCAGTATTTGCCTACCACCAGCCTAATAATTTATGGCTGAGGTATTTGTTGGCAAGTTCATCCTCATCAGACTTATTTTTCTTTCTTTAGTTGTGACATATTTGTTAAAAATTCTTCATTTCATTTCTTCCAATTTAGTAAAGTTCATATAGTGCAATCTAAAAATGGTACTTAGCTTTTGGAGCTTTTGTGATTATATAATAAACGTCGGGCAGGACCTGTCTATTCCGACATGTTTCGCCAATAGGTTTTATCAAGAAGCAGTTCCCCCCTTCAGTATTGATCCACTTCATCCCGACTATACCAGGGAGTTTGGAACTTCAGGAGAGTTCTTAACTGCCAATTTAGTCAGTTGGGTGGGTTTCTTGAGGTGTGAAGGACCTGCGCTGTGTGGCAGAAGCTGTACGAATTTTATAAATTTGATTGGTTTGGGTTTTTGTCAGTGGTGTGGGTGTATGCTGCACTGACTGTGTTAGTTAATTTGTGAAGACCATGGCAATTTTGACTTCCAGGTGTACGAATGAAGAGAGCGTGTGTGAAGTTGTTGAAGTTTTATTCATACAAGGTCTGAGTTTTATGAAGGAGTAGCCTGACCTTCATAGTAAGTTGTCTTTAGGAACAGTTTGAGAACTTACTGTCTGTTTAGGTTCTGAAAAAATATATAGCTTCTTAGACGTTGGTCAATAAAAGTAAACCAGTTGTATTCTGGGAAGCAAAGTAAATTCTGCTATAATAAGTCCTTTGATTGTGGCTGGAAACTTTCAAAGTGTCTAACAGGTTTTTTAAAAATTCACTTTGAACATTAATATTTTTTGTAGTTGCAGACAAATGATAACACTGCGAAGGAGACAAAACCAATGGAGTAAAGTGGAAGCAATTTATTCAGTGTCACAAACTGACAACACGAGTTGTTTTTTGGTCAAAGACCTGCATCAGGAGTCGAAAGCATGCAGATGTTCAAAGGTGTGACGAACTGATTTGACGGTCCTAGTTATAAACTGATAACTGAATATCTCCAAGGGTATAAAGTGTGAATAACTAATATAAAGCGCAGTATTAACATGCTAAATGGCATGTTAATATTGCCAATCAGAGCCGTAGGCCCCTCCTACTGCATCACAAGATGCATTAGGAAGGGGAAGGCCCGTCATTTTGAGCACACAGCCCTATAGGCAGGAGGGAGTGAGCTTCCCTCTTACCGATTTGTCATCTGAACATACGGGGGTGTCCTGGGAATTTGGGAGGTCCAGGAATGTTGTGTGGGAGGATATGGGGGGGGGGGGGTTCTGGTGATGTTTGTGGGGCTCTGGGGATGTCAGGGGGGATCCAGGAATGGTGGGGGATGTGGGTGGGATTTCAGAAGGTCTAGGGATGTCAGAGACGGGTGTCCAGAAATGCTGGGGTCCAGGGATATTGGGGGGATGTTGGGGGAAGGGTGTAGGGCTTGGTAGCTTTTCTTTTATTTGGTTAGTTTGGCGGTGTAGTGGAAGGGATCGGTGTCTGTGAGGGAGAAAGGAATCTCCCTATCAGTTCAGCTGATCCTGACAGGGGGAATCCCCATCAGCTGAGCTGTCAGAAATCCCCAAAACCAACTCAGCTGATAGGGATTCCCCTGCCATGATCAACTGATAGCAAGTCCTCAATGTACTGTTTTCCCCCTCTATCTTTGGGTGGTGGGAGAGGGTTAGAAACCACTGGGGGAGTAAGGGGGATCATGCCTTCATCCCTCCAGTGGTCATCTAGTCAGTTTGGGCAACTTTGGGGCACTTGGATGTAACTAAAACTGGTCTAACTGCCGGCATTTAAGTTCTGTCTAGGATGTCCTGGGAAAGCTTTGATTATCACTGCAGGATGTCCAGGTCTAAGTCTACTTGATGCCCACCCGTAATGCACCTCCCAACACGCCCCTTTGAGCTCTGGACACACAGTTGAATAGAAATGCTGCTGATCGTCCACTAAGTTGGTTTTGATTATCGGCACCTGGACATTCCTACTATTAGTGTTGACTTGGACTGATTTTTGGATGTTTTGATTATGAGCCTGATGGTCTCCTAATTTGGGCAGGAAATAGGAGACAAATTTAGGTACCTAATTTTAGTGCCTAAATTAGGAACTCAGACTGTTCTTCAGTATTGGTCTGTTTCTACCCCCAACTGCAGCTTTATCATTAGCAAACACATCGAAGACTCATCTTTTTATTAACGTTTTATCATCCTATTAAAGATCAGGCCCTGTTTTAAAGTAAATGATTTTGATATGTTTTGAAAGCTGGTATGTTTGTTCATGTAGAGATTATGTGTGTTTCATTGTTAGCCATTTTGGTTTAAAGAGGCATATAAATATTGTAAATAAATAATCACTGCATTGATAACCACAGAGGCATCACTGCCAGTGTCAATAGAAAAAAGAAGTTCAGTGACTGCTTTCGCTACACTTTGTCCCATGGCTTCCCCCAAATGATAAGAATTTTCAGCACTTGCATCTACTGGGCCTGAAGGACCCTGTAGCTTCCTTTTCAGGAGTTTCTGACAACTGTGCTATTCATTTTGGCTGTGCTTGAAAGTATATTACTTGTGGTGGGCCATAAATTAAATATGACTGCTAGGATACCAAAGCCTGGCTGTCTTTGATCCTTCTCCAGCTGCAAATAAATCTTCTTCAACCCAATAAATCTCAGAGGAAAAGAAATTAAACATATGGCTCTATGCGAGTTTGTACATTATCCCTGTGGGCAAACTGCTGGTACCACATCTCTGCTTGTACGCTCTTGGATTGTTATAGGTATTTTATTGATCCTGTATGTACAAACCATCTGATGATGGTAAAATGTATGGACTATGGTCAATTTTGATAGTATGTATCAGTGGCAGACTGATTGTACTGAACCAACTGTTTTAAGTGTAATACCATTCTATTAGGATCCAAATTTAAAAATGATAATCATCGTGGATTTAGGGTAGATACAGCACGCTACCTAGTTATTTGATGCAGATTTCAAAATGTTATTTTCTTCTTTCCTTCCAGGATTTGAGTCCAATGGCCTTGAGTTAGTCACTGAATGCTCCATTCCCTCATAAGAATTTAAGAAAATAAGAGTTGCCGTACTGGGACAGACTGAAGATCCATCAAGCCCAGTATCCTGTTATCAACAGTGGTCAACCCAGGTCACACGTACCTGGCAAGATTCCAAGGACTAAAATAGGTTTTATGTTGCTTATCCTAGGAATAAGCAGTGGATTTCCTCGAACTGTCTCAATAATGGCTTATGGACTTTTGTTCCATCCCTTTTTCATCGTCCTTCTCTGTGTACCTTTTCTAATTCCGCTGTATTTTTTTTTTTAGATATGGCGACCAGAACTGCACACAGTATTCAAGGTGCAGCCTACCATAGAGTGATACAAGGGCATTATAACATTTTCATCTTTGTTTTCCATTCCTTTCCTGATAATTCCTAACATTCTATTTGCTGTTTTAGTCACCACCGCACACACTGAACTAAGGGTTTTAACATATCTTCAACGATGACACCTAGATCCTTTTCCTAGGCGGTGACTCCTAACGCGGAACCATCAGGTACAAACAATGAGGGTAGTTCTATAAAGTGGCATCTAAATGTAGGAGCGATAAAAAAAAAGTGCACTTAGAGCCTATTCTATAACAGTGTTAACTCGCACCTAACCCATTCTAGAATAGTAGTGCAAAACTGCTTTGACACGATGAAACTTAGGGCTAGATTCACTAAAGATAGCAAACCAATTTTGTTGGCCAATTCTCTGACCGATTCTCCAAAATCAATTGATTCACTATCAAGTTTGTATGCAAAGGCGACTGATTCAATCACTCAGTGAGTGATTGAAACATGCACACAGCCCTAACAGCAGTGGCAGGGAAAGCAGCCTCCTGTCACTGCTGTTAGGATATAAGCTCCACCCTCACCCCCCCCCCCCCCCCGAACAAAAAAAATATTACAGGAGAGATGCCCACTCCCTCCTGCCACCAGATGCTGATGCTGACACTCACGTTTCCCCCCCCCCCACACCTGCACGTGAGCCAAGAAAAAATGGCAGGAAGGATACTCCCTCCTGTCACCAGATGCTCCACCTCCCCCCCGCTGAACTTAAATATGGCAGGAGGGATGCCCACTCCCCCTTGCCACCAGAAACTTCTCCCTCCGCCAAACCTAAATATGGAAGGAGGGATGCCTACTCCCTCCTGCCAGTGGAGGCCACCCTCCATTGGCCCCCCTCCACCCTCAGCCCCCCGGCTCCCTGGTACTTTTAGTCGGGAGCAGGAAGAGTGCTCAGTCAGTCCCTCCTGCTCCTCCACCAGCCGCCGTCTACAATGCGAGTCTTAGCTCCTCCCCGGTGCAATATCTGATGCACAGGGAGGGGCCTAAGGCCCTGTTTGGCTCATATGCCTCAAGCCCCGCCCCTTGGGTGGGGTCTTAGGTGTCTGAAATAATCAGGGATTCCCATAGGCTCCCTCTGAATCTCGGATACAAGGGGGAGGAGCCTCCTGCCATATTTAAGTTCAGCGGGGAGGGAGCATCTGGTGGCAGGAGGGAGTGGGCATTCCTCCTGCCATATTTAAGTTTGGGGGAAGCATCCAGTGGCAGGAGGGACTGGGCATCTCTCCTGCCATTTTTTGGGTTTGGGGGAGGGGGGTGCATTGTCAGAGGCAGGGAGCACTTTATGGGGGGGCACTTTGTCTGGAGGAGACTATCAGGAGACTTTTTTCTTTTTTTTTTTATTGGGCTGATATTTTGCGTGTATAATATATGCAAAATATCTGTGCCATTGCAAAAAAACAAAACAAAAAACAACCAGGCAGATTTATTAGCAAAACAGTTACCAACAAGTCTTCAGCAATCAGGTTTTAGGATCGGTAAAACCCAATGCTAAATAGCAAGCAATGTAAGTGAATCAATCGCTTGGATTTTTTACATGGGGTTTTACTAATTTGCATGGCCGGATCAGAAAATGGACGATCGAGGGGAAAATCATGTGGTGGGCATTTTGTGAATCGGGTCGGTTAGCAGCGATCGTTGCTAAACCTGTGAAAATAGGTTTAGCGACGATCGCTGACTTTAGTGAATCTAATCCTTAGACATGACAAGTGATGAATAAGACACAATTTGGACTTGACAGAGCAAAGGCAGGCACAAGCTGCACCTTGCAATGCACACTTCTGATACTTTTGTATAAGGTGCATGGATTGCTATATGCAATGTTCATGACAAGCCCATGCTCCACCCACTGGTACAACCCATTTGCTATTATGCTCCATGCTACTGGAGATATTGCCTAGATCAATGCATGTAAATGCCACTTTGTGGCATCATTCATGCACTTAAGAGTGCCTGTTCTATAAACGAGTGCACACAATTGACCCCATTGGGCACCCATTATAGAGCTGCCCTTCATGATTGTAAAATCTATGGGAACAGGAAAATATCCTTCAGTACCTGAATGTAGCTCACCTTGAACCGTATTTTCACGTAGATAACGCGCACCCGTGTAAAACGCACACATGGGTATAGCACGCGAAAAACACAAATTTATGTACAGAAATTTTTATATACCGCGCACACACGTATACCGCGCATGCTGCCCGACTCTCCTTTCGCCCGCCCCGACCCTCCTCTGGCCACCCCGACTCTCCTTTCGCCCGCCCCGACTCTCCTCTTCCCCTTGAAGTCCTGTCCCCACCCTGAAAGCCTGATGCCCTCCCTGACGTCCGATTCACCCCCCCCGCAGGACCGCTCGCACCCCCCCCCCAAAGGACCGCTCGCACGCACCCGCACCCCCACCCCGAAGGACCGCTCGCACGCACTCTCACCCGCACCCACACCCCCACCCTGAAGACCGCTCGCACCCCCACAGCCTCCCGACCCCCCCCCCATCATGTAGAAGCTCCTACCGGTGTCCTGCTGCTTCCTCTTGGCGGTCCCGACTCCCCGACACGATCAGGGCAAGAGGGAGCTCAAGCCCTCTTGCCCCAGCCAACCGTGGCACCCCCGACACGATCGGGGCAAGAGGGAGCTCAAGCCCTCTTGCCCCAGCCAACCGCGGCACCCCCGACACGATCGGGGCAAGAGGGAGCTCAAGCCCTCTTGCCCCCCCCCCCCGACTCCATGACATGATCGGGGCAAAAGGGAGCCCAAGCCCTCTTGCCCCGCCGACTCCCCAACTCCCCGACAATATCGGGCCAGGAGGGAGCCCAAACCCTCCTGGCCACGGCGACCCCTACCCCCACCCCGCACTACATTATGGGCAGGAGGGATCCCAGGCCCTCCTGCCCTCGACGCAAACCCCCCTCCCCCCAACGACCGCCCCCTCCAAGAACCTCTGACCGCCCCCCCCAGCCGACCCACGAACCCCCGGCCGACCCCCACGACACCCCCACCCCCCTTCCCCGTACCTTTGTGTAGTTGGCCGGACAGACGGGAGCCAAACCCGCCTGTCCGGCAGGCAGCCAACGACAGAATGAGGCCGGATTGGCCCATCCGTCCCAAAGCTCCGCCTACTGGTGGGGCCTAAGGCGCCTGGGCCAATCAGAATAGGCCGGGGAGCCTTAGGTCCCTCCTGGGGGGCGGGGCCTTGGGCACATGGTCGGGTTGGGCCCATGTGCCTCAGGCCCCGCCCCCAGGTGGGACCTAAAGCTCCCGGGCCTATTCTGATTGGCCCAGGCGCCTTAGGCCCCACCAGTAGGCGGAGCTTTGGGACGGATGGGCCAATCCGGCCTCATTCCGTCGTTGGCTACCTGCCGGACAGGCGAGTTTGACTCCTGTCTGTCCGGCCAACTACACAAAGGTACGGGAAAGGGGGGTGGGGGTGTCATGGGGGTCGGCTGGGGGGGTCGCGGGTCGGCGGGGGGGGCGGCCGGAGGTTCTTGGAGGGGGCAGTCGTTGGGGGGAGTGGGGTTTGCGTCGAGGGCAGGAGGGCCTGGGATCCCTCCTGCCCGTAATGTAGTGCGGTATGGGGGTAGGGGGTCGCCGTGGCCAGGTTGGGCTGGGGGGCGGTCGGAGGTTCTTGGGGGGGCGGTCATTGGGGGCAGGGGGTTTGCATCGAGGGCAGGAGGGCCTGGGATCCCTCCTGCCCGTAATGTAGTGCGGGGTGGGGGTAGGGGTCGCCGTGGCCAGGTTGGGCTGGGGGGGCAGTCGGTGGTTCTTGGGGGGCGGTCGTTGGGGGCGGGGGGTTTGCGTCGAGGGCAGGAGGGCCTGGGATCCCTCCTGCCCGTAATGTAGTGCGGGGTGGGGGTAGGGGGTCGCCGTGGCCAGGAGGGTTTGGGCTCCCTCCTGGCCCGAACAACTAGCGTGGGGGGGGTCACCAGGGCCAGGAGGACTTGGGCTCCCTCCTGGCCCGATATTGTCGGGGAGTTGGGGAGTCGGCTGGGCAAGAGGGCTTGGGCTCCCTTTTGCCCCGATCATGTCGGGGAGTCGGGGGGGGGGCAAGAGGGCTTGAGCTCCCTCTTGCCCCGATCGTGTCGGGGGTGCCGCGGTTGGCTGGGGCAAGAGGGCTTGAGCTCCCTCTTGCCCCGATCGTGTCGGGCGTGCCGCGGTTGGCTGGGGCAAGAGGGCTTGAGCTCCCTCTTGCCCTGATCGTGTCGGGTGTCGGGACCGCCAAGAGGAAGCAGCAGGACACCGGTAGGAGCTTCTACATGATGGGGGGGTTGGGAGGCTGTGGGGGTGCGAGCGGTCCTTCAGGGTGGGGGTGCGGGTGCGGGTGAGAGTGCGTGCGAGCGGTCCTTCGGGGTGGGGGTATGAGCGGTCCTGCAGGGGGGGGGTGAATCGGACGTCGGGGGGGGGAACTATGTAAAAAAAAATTTGTACAACGCGCTCACGCGTATAACATGCAAGGGTATGCGCGGTACGTAAAAACCACGTATAAAGCGCGCGTTATATGCGAGAAAATACGGTACTATTGAAAAGGCATTGGCTAAATACAAATGATTTGCTAGAAATTTTAGACAGAGGTGTTATAAGTCATCTCAGATTAAAAGAGTGGTAACTTTAGTTTGCAGTATGCTTGACGTTTTAAATGTGATATCCAGTGTATTGCAACAGAAAGGAATTTGAGCATAAGATGGACCTTATAATCTATCTTAGTTGGACTGCCATAACACAAGCTGGTTTGCTCATGAAAGCAAAGAAACTGAGTCAATGCAAAATCTTTGGCAAAATGAAATCAGGATTTCATTGTTTTAGGCAGAGTTTTGAACTGTTTATAATACATATTCTTTGTGTACATTTCAATTATAAAAATACCCAAGTGAAATGCCTTAAGGCTGCTTGTATGTGAAATGAATAAGACATGCAACTGTAGGGTCATATCAATGGTTCTTCCAGGTCATTATGTTCACAATAAAGTTTCAGGCAATGGTTGACTTTTCAATAGAACTGCAGGGTAACATAGCTTCTCAGTTGTAGTCATTTTAATTTGTTTGTGTAGGGCTACATTATTTAAAAATGCAAATATACTCTAGTTTATATAGCTGAAGGATATAAATTTGGATGACTAATGTTTTTTTATAGGTTATATACACTTATTATTATGCGGTTTCTGCACTTTCAATATATATTATAAATAAACATCCTCTGATCTTTATGGAATTTCCTTCATCAAAGACATAAAATAGCACTTGGAAAGAGAGACTTAACTATCTATTATTATCTATGGGTTGCTATGTTATAATTAGAGTTTCTATTCCTAGGCCCTCTTTTACAAAGGTGCACTAAGCGTTTCATGGGCTAAATCAACGCGTGCCCTAACCGCTAATGCATCCATAAGATAACATGCCCGCGTTAGCGTTTAGCGCGCGCTACAAAGCATATCGCACCTTTGTAAAAGAGGGGGGCTAGGTGTTTAACATCAAAACTAATCAAAAAAAAGATTACTTATGCATACAAATAACTATGGGGAGTTTAGGAAACACCTAAAAACATATCTGTTCTCGAAGTACCTAGGTAACTGAGCTGCACAATCTCTCCCACAACCACTGAGCTCATAAGCTGTTAGTTGCCAATCTCCAAATATGTAAGTTCCACTTAATTTGTAGCATTTTTTTCTTTAATCGTTGTAAACCGCATAGAACTTCACGGTCCTGCGGTATGTAAACTGTTATTAGTATAATGAAGTCATGAAAGATTAGCGCTTAGTTTTTTACAAAATTAATCTAAAGGAGCCCAAGTCTTATTGAAGCTAGCTAAATTATTATGTTTGAATGCTATTATTTTTTCATGCTTTCTTAATACACAGAGATGGTTCCACCATTCATGAAAGTTAAGCTTAGAGTTATCCTTCCAGTTACATATATAATTCACTTCATTCTGCAATTTGCCTTATTGTCCAGCTCTATTCTATATTTTGCAGAGTGTCCAACTTTATTCCTTGGAATGTAATTTGCTGATTGTCCAGCCTTCTTTTGTTGTGAACCGCATAGAAGTCATTCGACGATGGTGGTATAGAAGAATAAAGTTATTATTATTATCATTATTAAAATTCTGTTAAAAATCCAAATCAGGAAGAAATGAACTACATACAAATTCTGTATCTCTTTGTCCCGTTCCAAATTCTATTACAGTGACCTCATAACACATCCAAATATCATTTATTCCTCAACAAATGAAAATCCAGTTCCAAATTCCAAAGCTCAGTTGCTCTGTGATATCTGGAGTGAGTCTGCGCCAGCTGCTGCTCAGACAGTTGGCAATCTCACTCGGACACTGGCTCGCCACTGAGAAAGGCATTTTGTAATTAGCAAGGAAGAAAAAAAATTTGTAACAGTGCATCATCCACTTAGAAATGCCACCCCATTCAATTCTTTATCATGCTCTCTCTCCTGGGGTATCATCTGCTGTTTACATTAAATACCAGAGACTTTAGAATGGATGTCGAAATAGCCAAAACCTTGCACAGGTTTTTACTCAGCACACAAAACTTTCATTGTATTTATTCATCTGACTATACAGCAGGACTGACAAAATTAGGATTTCATTAATTATACAGTCCGATGAAATAGATGCAGTGAAGTCATTTCTGGAGATTTTGTTTAGCATTTCTGAATGTTTTCTAATAAGGCTACATCAGAAAAGGAACATTTCTCATTGAGATAGACACGCAGTAGCACAGTAGATGATGGCAGATAAAAATCTGCAAGGACCATCCAATCGGCCCAACAAGGTGGCCAGAGCGACGCCCACTACTCTGTGCATCTCAGCCACCCATGCTTAAACACTGGTTGTCAAGTCTCTGTCAAATATGATAGAATTTTGGTTATAACCGTATATCATCTCCAAGTATTGCTGACAATATGAAGTCAGCGTAAAGAGGTCATTTTAGAAGTGTTGTGTGGCATCTACATAGATAACAGCAATTAAATACGTACATGACATGCATGTCTAAATGCCAATGATACAAGACCGCTGTAAATGGAATGCATAGATTTAAAAGGGCAGGTTCCGGGCATGAATTGGCTGGTTCAAGAAACTATAGTAGCTCACTATTCAAGCAATGTTTAAAAAAACATGAGTCTCTTTCATTTGAAAGGAAGCTCTGGAATGAGAGGGCATAGGATGAAGTTAAGACGTGATAGGCTCCAAAGTAATATGAGGAAATACTTTTTTACAGAAAGGGTGGTAGATGCATGGAACAGTCTCCTGGAAGAGGTGGTGGAGACCGAGACTGTGTCTGAACTCAAAAGGGCCTGGGAAAGACATGTGGGATCTCTCGGAGAGAGAGAAAGAGATAATGGTTACTGCGGATGGGCAGCTTTATGACCTCACAATGCAGGTGCACAGAGCCTTAGCCTATAGGAAGAGGAGATGCAAATGTTAAGAGCCTCAGCCAAAAGGGAGAGGAGGAGATAATGGTTACTGCAGATGGGCAGACTAGATGGGCCATTTGGCCTTTATCTGCCATCATGTTTCTATGTAAACACAGTGTTTAAATAAAATACATATATTTGGTGCCCTTATCCTTATAGTGATCAGCACTAAATATATGTAAAGAGTAATTTCTGCCACTATGTTATCCTGCAGTGCTAGCAAAAGGTCAAACATTGCCAGAAAGTATATTGTGCACACAAAGACCTAGAAGAACCACTGATATGATCCTATGATTGCTTGTCTTGAAGACCTGTTCATTTCATAATATTTTCATAACTGAAGTGTATACACGTGCTGTATATGTTATGCTCTTATAGCTTAACAATACAATTATTGTAATGCAATCAATGCTGGTCTCTGCAATCATAGTCTCAATACACTACAGTTCTTACAAAACACTGCTGCCCGATGAATATATAATGCTAAATGACATGATCATATCACTGTGTTAAATATACGAGGACGCACAATATATAATATGTTCATATAATGATTCAAAATGTTGTGTGATCATGGCACAGAGGTAACCCCCTTCTTCAAACGCAGCATGCACCCAAAAAGAGGGAGAAAAAGCCTCAGACTAATGTAGCGTGACTGCACTTTTCAAGGCTATATTGTTTGTTCCCCTGATGAGCCAAGGGAAGATTGGAGAAGACGTGACAGCGATGGAGCTCAAGTTGTCTTTTGTCAGCTAAGTCCTTGAACATGCCTCCGGGTGACTTTGCTCTTTTCTAAACCTGAGTTGTTCTGTGAGGGAGTTTTTTTTTGCCAGTGAAAGTATCAAAAGCAGTTTTGATTTGTACCTTTTGGTTCTTTACTGCTACATTAGTCTGAGGCTTTTTCTCCCTCTTTTTGGGTGCATGCTGGGTTTGAAGAGGGGAGTACTTTGGTGCCACGATCACACAGCATTTTGAATCATTATGTTATCGTATCATTCCGTTGTTGGAACAGCTACCTTAGCTCCCTATTCAGTCTAGGACAGTGTGTTGCAAACTTTTTAAGCTGCTGGCATACTAATCTCGGGGCTGCGGCTAGAGGGCAACCAGAAATGCATGGCTCTGAGCCTCCTGTTACCGTCGGATGGGGAGGGGGTGCTGCAGAAAAGAGGTGAGGAGGAGCAGAGGCGTCGGCAAGACGTTGAGACACCGATGCCGGCTGACTGACTACAGGGCATGCCTTTCACCACAAGAGGCATGTCCTGTAAGCAGTCAGCCGGTGCCTCACCTCCTCTCCGGCATCTTGGGACACACCTGGAATCCTCCAGGACATACTAGTGTGCTATGGCCCACAGTTTGCGATACACTGGTCTAGGATTAAATTTAAAATTCTCACTTTAACGTACAAAGTACTCCAGTATTTTATTATGGATTATATATCCTCTCTTATGATCTCATATAATCTCACACATTGCCTAAGATTATTAAACCCACCACTCCCTTTTCCGAAACCACGCTAGGCTTTTTTTTATCGCTGGCTTTGGCAGTATTAGCTATGATGCTCATAGGAGTTCTGTGGACGTCAGAGCTAACACCGCTGCATAACTTATAGACTATTGTAAGTTACATGCTAAAGTGCTGCATTTAGACATTCATATTTATGCCTGCTAATGATGTGCCAACTTACCCTAGTATTGCATTAATAGAATCTGGGTGCCTAGAAGTCATTATAGAATTTGCACTCATGACGCTGTATCTTTCTGTCTAACCTTTGGTGCCCTTTATAGAATTGCCCTCTACCTGAATATACTACTGAAAATTCAGAGATAGGGGATTTATTCATATAGAGATCAATTATATGCTTAGGTTTATTGAGAGCTTCTATACTGCTACTAATGACTGGGGAGTCAATTCAGAGCGGTTTACATGAGATTCTGTAAAGGTGCTAACGCTACATGAGCTTCTGTAGAAATGTTGCCATACAGAGTTACAAAGAGCTTCTGTGAGGTGTTACAATACATGAGCTCTAAACTGAAATACAGTAAAACCTTGGATTACAAGTAACTTTGCAAGACAAGCAAAACATTATTAAATTTTAACTTGATATACAAGCAATGTCTTGCAGTACAAGCACATACAGTATACACACATCATCCTGACACTGCAGGAGTGTAGTGACTGTTCTAAATGAGCGAGGTTTTGCAATACAAGTACGTATAGTATTTTGTATTAAAGGTTTTGGATTGTGGAACGAATCGTCTAGAGTTTCCATTATTTCCTGCTTCTGATTCCATTATTTCCTGCTTCTGATTGCTTCTGATTTACTGTATATTTGAGAGCTGAAAAATATGGTCAGCCAATTATGTCAACAACATGTCATCAGTTTCAGGGAAGTCATTCTATACAACACTTGCCTGCTAAAAAAGTGCATGAGAAAGAGTTTATATATAGCCACTTTAAGAAACCGGAAATATGCTTCACCACCACTACCCCCCTCCCCCTGAAGATTTCTCATATACCATCATCCTAATGGCCAACCCAAACTGCATGTTTTCTTGTATGGATGAAAACAATTCAAATATATAAACATTCCTACTTGTAATTATTTTCAAAATTCTCAGGTGACTAAAATATCATTTTCAGTTACCTCAAGTTCTATAAAAAGTGCTAAAAACTGTATATGCAATTTTAGCTGTGTACCACAATTGCACATGCTTCTGATTACAAGCATGCTTCTGAAATGAATTATGCTCGCAAACCAAGGTTTTACTCTATAGGCGTCTACCCGATACCTATTCTATAAAGGAAAATAGGCACCAACTTTTATTTATAGACTACTAGTGTAATTTAGATACAACTACTTACATTACCCATAGAGCTAATGTAAATGCTTGCATTTAGATTGCTAAAAACTACACACAAATTATCGCATTTTAGAATACATTGTGTCCACCCACACTCTGTCGAGAGTCCACCCATGTGTACGCCTATCTTCACACTTCATGTCATGTTATTATTTTAATTCTTTCTTTAAATTATATATTCATTACTTGTTGGAATATTTCATTTCTATCTCTATCTCTACCTCTGTCTTTTTATTTTATTTTTCATACTGTTTCTTCAGGTACTTTAGTTAGATTGTGAGCCTTTGGGACAGTTAGGGAATTTCCAAGTACCTATCTTATTTATGTAGTTTTTATTTATTGTATCTTTAATGCATCATTTTTGTAAACCGCTTAGAAACCTCATGATTATTAGCGGTATATAAGAATTAAATTAAATTAAATTAAAATTGCTTTTAGGCACCATTCCATAGAAAAGCATGTGGCCAGAAAACTGGCATTTATATGTATATGTGCATACATACACGCCCATATGCCAGTATTCTAGTCATTTATGTGACTTCCTGGTACCTAAATGTTGGCCCCCTTTTTATAGAGTTGCCCTCATAATGGATGCCACTAGATGGATAAATGCTTTTGCATATCAGGTTCTCTGTGTATTTCTCACTCTACACTGGGAATACATGGTTATTTTAAAAGTTTTCCTCGTTGGCATTTGTACCTGCTCTGAGATATAAGTGTCTTCTACCAGGTCATTTAGATCTGAGGTCTCCACCGGTGATTGAGAGATCAGGTGTGCTTATTTTAGAAATGTCTAACACTATCTCAATAAATAAAGAGAATTATTTCACTTGGATCCTTAACAGGCTCCTCATGTATGCGTAGATGTGTAAGTACTGGTAAATATATATGTATGTTGCAACATCAGCAACTACATGTGTGGATACTGAGGATTACAGTCTGAGGTAAATCTCTGAGGATGTATCTCTTTTTGTTGTATTTTATTTTATCTTTGAAATGGCTATTGCCATTGGACTTGCTAGCTAATACGTATTTTAAACATCCTTATATATGTTCTATAAAAGGCTCTGCATTTGCTAAAGGTTTCTTAAAAATATTTTGGGAACTACAAAGGCCCTGACTTGGACATTCCAATTCTTAACTGGACATCCTCTGCAAAACAGGCTTCAAATATGTTAATTGTTGGATTGATTTGGATTGAATTTTTTAATTTTATATACCGGATAAATATCTTAAAGGTCTTTTTATTAAGGTGCACTAACCGATTTAGTGCACACTAACAATTAGCACATGCTAAATGCTAAGACACCCATTATATTCTTAAGGGCATTGTCACAGCCATCTTCAGGCAATTAGATCTCTGTGATAAGAATCAAGCATTGCACCCCATATCCAGTTCAGGGTTTCACTGGAGACCTGAGGCCCGGATTCTGTAACCGGCGGCCAAGTTGGTGGCCGCCTTAAAAGCGGCCGCCAATTGTCTGTCAATCAGACCAGGGCACCAGTTACAGAATCGCTCCAAGATAGGCGGCTGAAATGTAGGCCAGGGCTATATTTCATCCACTTATCTTTGCTGCTAGACCACAGCAGCCGATCGTGGCAAGGAGATTCCCCTCCTCCCCCATCAGCTGAGTGGCAGAGATTCCCAAAAGCCGCAATTCTGTAACTGGCACCCAAGTTCCAGGCGCCAGTTCCAGATTCGTAGCTTTAGGGTGTGCCTGCTGCTCAGCTGATTTAGGAGGGAGAAATTCCCCTGCCGCAATCAGCTGAGAGTAGTCACGGAAGGGAATCCCTGTACCCGACCTCAAATCAGCCGGCAAGAGGGATGCCCAATCCCTGCTGCCGGCAGCCCCCCGAACATCCCCGGCAGAAGGGATGCCCTATCCATCCTGCCGGAACCATCTCACCCACCCCTCCTACCAGACCCCCCCAGCCCACCCCCCTCCACCTCCAGCCCCGTACATATATCAGCTCACCTCCGGAATCCCCCCCAGCCCCCCCGGAACCCCCCACCTTATAATGTTGGCTGGCTGGAGGCATATCTCCTGCCTCCAGCTGGCTGGCCCGCCATCACACGAATGGCGGGCCTGCCCCTTCCTGGTGCATCATGGGATGCAGTGGGGAGGAGTCTTAGGCCCTGATTGGCCTAGGCGCTTAAAGCCCCTCCCATAGGAGGGGCCTTAGGCACCTGGGCCAACCGGAATCTTAGGCCCCTCTTGCAGTGCATTCTGGGATGCACTGGGAGTGGCCTAAGATACCGATGGGCCAGATTCCTTAGGCTACCCTCCACCACTCATGGGCCTATATTTCAGCCGCCTTAGTATGATTTATGGCTAGGTTGACACTTTAGATCGCTTAATGCTTACTTTGATGTTAGGCGATCTAAAGCGCCAACCTAGCCACAATTCTAGTGACCATTTTAGCTGCCTTTAATTTAGGCATTGGTAGGCGCTTCAACCCTGCCATTTCTGACCATTAGCAGGGCACCTACCGACGCCTAAATTTAGGTGCTGGTTATAGAATCCGTTTAAACCACTCCGTATAGAATCCGTTTAAACCACTCCTTCAGACAACTGCACAGGGAAACGAACCTTTATTGTAACCAGGCTTCAAACAAAAAGGTTTCACTTTTCAAATATGTCATGGGTCGTATTGAGGTAGAAGAGGATATCTTCTTTCTTAAAGGACCTATGGCGACAAGAGGACATTCGTTGAAACTCAGGGGTGGGAGATTTCATGGTGACACCAGGAAGTATTTCTTCACTGAAAGGTTGGTTGATCATTGGAATAGTCTTCCACTGCAGGTAATTGAGGGCAGCAGCGTGCTGGATTTTAAGAGAAAATGGGATAAGCATGTGGGATCACTTCAAGGAAGAAATTAGGGGGTGGGTCATTAGAGTGGGCAGACTTGATGGGCCCTGGCCCTTTTCTGCCATTATCTTCTATGTTTCTATGTTAAACCACTGCACAGAATAGAAAACAGGTTGGTATGTCAGGATTCTCCCCAAGAAATACTTATTATTATAGTTACTAATAAATGTAAAAGAATATACCCCAAAAAATGCTCTCAGATGTATCCCCGCACAAAACAGCAATAGTGGCCCATAGTGCTGCGAACACCACTTGTAGGGGCAATGTGTCTTCAGCATAAGAAAAAAAAACCCATAAACAAAAAGGCAAGCCTTAGCTGGTCAAGTTCTGTCTTTCACAGTCCCCTTTTCCAGTTTGGTTATTTGTTTTTCCAAAGTAAACTTTCAAAATCTTCTGGATTTTTTCTCCAACTGCTTCACAGTTAAGCAACAGCATTCACCAGAGCTGTACACTGGCTCTGCAGCACGTGCCTGCACTGGGAGGAGAGTTGAGAGTTAAGCCCACAATCCCACCACAATGCAACACAAACTCCTCAACTTCCTTGGAGCTATGCTAAGAATCTTCAAAGAGCTTCTCATAGTCTTTTCAGCACACAAATGCAAAAGTTGCCAGACAAACAAAGAAAAAATAAAATGTTTCTTTTAAGCCAACAACAGCAAAACCAAAACTGCACACGTCACAAAAAGTAGCTGTTAGCTTTTCACTTGCTTCAATTCCCTTAGTTACTGTCCTTGTCTTGTCTTGTGGCTCCTGGCCTAATAAGTCAGAGTCCATTTCTATTTCTATGGGTTGGCTCAATTGGCTTTTTGAGTTCTGGAACTCTTCCCCAGCGGTCTCAAACTCCATGGGCTCAGGCAGCTCCATATTAGCCGTGGCTCTCAGCCCTGAGAGGTCCTTACCCTATTCCTGGTGTCTCCTCTTTACTTCTAGCCAGTTTGCCTTAGCATTTAAGATCTGGCTGCCCCGCCCCCAAACTTCCAAGTAAAGGGAAAGTTTTCTGAGCTTTCTTTCCTTCCCCCACCCCCCCCCCCCCCCGGTGGTTGGTGGAATAGCTCTTAGAGGGCTGTGTGCAGTATGCACCTGTCTGGCAGAGAGCCTGCTCTCCTGCTCCCTCTAGTGGGTTTGGGTGAAATGACCTCAGTTCGGGAAAAGTGTGCTTTTTCTCTGCGAGGACTGATTTACTTCTGCATTACAGAGCTCTCCTGGATCAGGGTTTTTGATAGCAGGCATAAGCAGTCTATCACAGCATCTCAGCATTTAGCGTGTGCTAAATCAGTTAGTGTATCTTAGTAAAAGGACTCCTTTGTGTCAAAGCGATTTATAACTAACAATTTCAGTGCACAATATTGCAGACATACAGTTACACTATAATGAAATCTCCAGCACATCAATTAACCATTGTATGTGAAAAACAGAATATCAGATAAGCTTCAGCACTTGCTTGGTACCCAACCGGTGATCTTCCAAAGCTTCCACGGGTTAAATTGTTAAGCTGAACTATTTGCCAATTTTACTAAGCAAAGCTCAAATTTTACAAAATTACTACAGAGTCAGCCACTATATTGTTTCCTTAGTTTAAAAAAATCAGACTTCTATATTTTAATATTCCTCATGCCTTTTTCTGCATCAAAAGTTTCAGTCCTAGTTCAAAATGAAAATAAATATTTGTAAACTGTAAGATGTATTGTCTCTTTTACTTGCTTCACTAGAAAGCAAGAAATCAGACCCAATGCTTGCCATGTGTACTGTTTTCTGAAACTGTACATTAGTTTTATTCAGCTGTTTTTTGCCTATGGCTATCCACTGTACTGCATATTAGTTTTAAATACAGATTGCTTGCAATAACACTGCACCTGAATTTCTGCCTCCAGTTAAGAAATGGTTAGGATTGCTTTACATCTGCAGCCTCACTGAAAACATTTATTCAATCAAAGGGAAAAATAAATGTGGTCCCTAAGCTCTGTCAAGTAAAACTGTTATTGATCTCCTAAATGAAATTTGTTCATGCTGATCGATCAAACACATTATCTTTTTTTCCAGTCTATTACCAACAATTGGAAACTCTTAGGCATCAATAGCAGTCAGAGCACAAACAGCTGTATATTTAGCCTATCCAATTTCAAAATATGAATTATTTTGCTTTATTTTTTTTTGGGGGGGGGCTGAAAAATAAACCATTGTATTAGAGTGATTTCCTTGCCTTCAGCCCAAGGCTAGAAAAAAAATGCAATTTCATAAAGTGTTGAAGATTGTATGTGTCATATACAACTCAAGTAGCATGAATATGCCCATTAAAATATAGAGAAAATAAGACAGACTTTCCAATGTCAAACATACATAACTTCTTAACAAGTTATAATGGCACTTTATCTGTTAATCTAGGTAAGGAAAATCGGTATACTCTATCACCAGCATGATAGCCTGGCTAATTATCCCCTCACCTCCCCCCCCTGAAACATGCACACTGTAAAATGGGTTTTATAGTGAGTATAACCAAACCATCTGATTTTATAAGGTGGTTTTATAAGTAGATTCCCAACTACAGGTCCTAGAATTGTCAGCTTACCCCCTCTTTTACTAGGGGCTCCTTTTACGAAGGTACGCTAGTGGTTTTAGCTCGCACACTAGCCGAAAATCTACTGCCTGCTCAAAAGGAGGCAGTAGTGGTTATCGCATTCGGCAATTTAGCACATGCTATTCCACACGTTAAGGCCCTAGCGCACCTTCGTAAAAGGAGCCCTAAGGTGCGTTAGCCAATTTAGCACGCGCTAATCGATTTAGCACGTACTAATTGATTAGCGTGTGCTAAATGCTAACATGCCCATTATATTCAATAGATGCTTTAGCATTTAGCGCACGCTAAATTGATTAGCAGGCGCTACATCAGTTAGTGCGTGCTAAATCAGCTAGTGCGCCTTATTAAAGGACCCCTTAGTGTCTGATTAAAGGAGATTTTACTAGCTGCAAATTTCAGGTTGATTCCTACTCAGGGCTTCATATTTTCTCTCTCTGGAAACTAATATAAAGTGTTCTGAAAACCCTTGAAAAAGCCACTTTTAGCGGCGAAACAGGTCCCCGTCGGGCTTATCAGTACTCTGCACACTTTAAAGATAAGTGATGTTTTGCTGTTTGTAAGAAAAATACAAAAAACAATAATGTATGATACAGTACAATTTGGGTTACACAAATAGGGAGGTGGAGGTAATTTGGTCAGTGATGGAAGTTATAAACCTTTAACAACTTGGTATTGAGTTAAAATATGCTCGGATTGGAATATCTGTATACAAGTAGGTTTCTGAGACCATTTTTCTCCACGATCTCTTTTGAATACCTTTTGGTGGGATTTACTGTATATTTGAGAGCTGAAAATATGTCCAGCCAATTATGTCAACAACATGTCATCAGTTTCAGGGAAGTCATTCTATACAACAGTTGCCTGCTAAAAAAATGCTTGAGAAAGAGCCATTTTAAGAAACCGGAAATATACTTCCCCACCACTACCCCCCCTCCCCCTGAAGATTTCTCATATACCATCATCCTAATGGCCAACCCAAACAGCATGTTTTCTTGTGTGGATGAAAACAATTCAAATATATAAACATTCCTACTTGTAATTATTTTCAAAATTCTCGGGTGACTAAAATATCATTTTCAGTTACCTCAAGTTGTATAAAAAGTGCTAAAAATTGTATATGCAATTTTAGCTGTGTACCACAATTGCACATGCAATTTAATTGACTAACAAGCTAATTAGAGCCAATAATTGGCTTTGTAACAAGCAATTATTGGTGCTACTTAAAATCAATTTAACACTATTCTATAAACCTTGCCTAACTTTAGTTACAGATTTTATAGACTAGCATTTTTTTCAACACCTATTTTATAGGCACTATACATAGAATTTAGCCCTTAATGTTCTTCTTAAATTGTACATCTGAGCTAGAGGTACAGTACAAAGCTTTAGTATTTGCTTGTGTATTAACATTTATATACCGCAGGAACTTACACTTCCATGCGGTTAACAAAATAAAAAAAGACTGAATAATTAAAGTGAGGTATAAACATCAATTTTCCAAAAATTTTACAAACAAGCTTTCAATAATTTCCTATAAAGCAGGTCATAAAGCACTGGATCACATATACTACACCACTGGTTTTACAGTTAGTGGCCATTTTGGTAACACTATTAGAAGTATTCGTGTGCGCATTGGTGAACCTATCAGTAGAATCAACACTCAAGTGCTGGAAGCTCCGCTGGTCCAACATTGGTTGGTTAAATGCCATTCTGTCTCATCCTTGAAATATTCAATTTTGGAGGCTCCTTGTGGAGATAACCTAGCAAAAGAACAAAGCTGGATTTTTAAACTGGGCACTTTACAACTGGGAGGACTCAAAAGTGAAATTGAGTAGTGTGCTTTTTTGTAGGCACAATTTTTTCCAACATTGCAAGTTTTTCAGAACATTGTTTTTCTTTTTCAGCATAGCGTTTTCAGTTCATTCATAATGTTGACTTTTCAGATTTGGTGATTTCCTATTGGTCACCTGAGTCACAGCTTTGATGTCTTTACATTTTTTACGCTTTTATGTTTTTAAAGTCAGTTAGAAAGTTTTCATCTTTGAGTCCCTCATGGGGAAGGGGGAGGTTATTGGCTACTTTTGAATCAGCTGTGACATTTTTTACGTCTTTGACGTCTTTCAGAAACCAAACCTAACTGGGAAAACACATCTGTCACCTACAAAGCTGCCATCCTAGAAGCAAAGAAAGCCTACTACTCTCCCATCCTACAGAAAGTCCCAGCTAGATCCAAACAACTGTTCGCCCTTACAAACCAACTCTTCGCCAACACCCAAGGAAAAAACCACAAGAACCCAATAGAACTTGATAGTGAGACTCTCTCGGACTTCTTCCAGTCTAAGGTACAAACCATCCACAATAATTTTGACACCACCACTAGCACCAATCCCCCACCAGCATACCCCCAGCCTAACCCAAGTACCCCATCCTCTGCCACTCTCTCCCAACTTCACATGGCCACCCATGCTGAGGTTCTCGAAACCCTGAGAGAACTCAAGCCTTCCAGCACCATCCTCGACCCCTGCCCATCCAGCCTCCTACTGTCCACAGAAGACACCATGGCAGAATTTATCCTCCCCATCATTAACCTCCCTCTCCACGGGGATAGTACCTCTCAGCTGGAAGTCAGCTATTATCAAACCCACTCTCAAAAGACCCACCCTTGACCCTAATGAACCCGGCAACTACCGCCCAGTCTCCAACCTCCAATTTGTCTCCAAACTCCTAGAACAAATAATGCTCTGCCGATTACACCCTTTAATTGAAGAACAAGCTGCCCTGTCCCCTGCACAATCTGGCTTCTGAACAGGCCACAGCACAGAGTCTGTACTCCTGGATATCATTGATGACAGCTGGTCGATACTTGACAAAGGCAGCGATGCCCTACTATTCCTACTTGACCTCAGCGCTGCCTTTGACACTGTCGACCACCACCTCCTCTTATCCAGACTCTATGACCTTGGAATTAAGGACTCTGCCCTCCAGTGGTTCACCTCCTTCCTTCGCCAAAGAACCCAAACTGTCCTACTAGGGCCGCACAAATCTAACTCCAAGCCTATCAAATACGGCATTCCCCAAGGTGCCCTTCTATCCCCCCTCCTATTTAACCTCTACATCAGACCTGTCATTGATATAGCCTAGAAGTACAACATTAAAATCCACTCCTATGCCGATGACATCCAGCTGCTCCTCCCACTAGGCGAAAACCAATCATCCCAAATCGCCAACCTCCAACTCTGCCTCTCTGACATGAAAACCTGGATGACAAACAACATACTATGGCTAAACGCCTCCAAGACCGAACTTCTATGGATCAGAAAAAAAAGTACCAAATACACACGTCCAACACTATCATGGGACTCCACCTTACTAACAGCAGATCAGGTACGCAGCCTAGGAGTAACATTTTCTGTCCCTGTCCACCCACATATTTCAAGTAGTCTCCACCTCCTTCTACTACCTCCGCCATCTGAGAAGGATCAAACCCTACATCTCCAAACCTAACCTAGCCCAACTCCTCTATGCCTATGTTCTCTCCAGGATGGATTACTGCAACTCCCTATTTAATGGACTAGCCAAAAAAGATCTCAAGCGCCTCCAGCGTGTACAAAATGCAGCAGTCTGCCTCCTATACAGCCTCAACTTTCACAACCCCATCTCCTCAGCCCTCCGCACAGAGCACTGGCTTCCGATCAACCAACGCTGCGCATTCAAGGCCCTGGTAATAGCACATAAAAGAATCTACACCACCACCCCAGCCTACATAGGATCCAAGCTAACCCTGTACACCCCCACCCGCCTCCTCCGCTCAGAAATGGAGAAACGCTTATGCAACCCCCAGGAAGGTCTCTCCTGTCAGAAACTGCCCGCATACGCTCCTACAACCACTTCATCCCCCAACTCTGGAACCAACTCCCCCCACAAATCAGATTACAGAACTCATTGATGACCTTCTGGAAAGCGGTAAGGACCCTCCTCTTCAACTAAAATTACAACTGCAATCTACCCCTTCGCCTCCTTAAATTTCCCCTTCCTTCTACCCTCTCTTCTCCATTCTTAACTTGTAATTAAATTGCTGTATAGTCCTTGTACTTAAACTACTGTATTGTCTTTGTACTGTCCAAATGTATTCCACTGTGAATGTTTGCTTGTAGGCCATTCTGAGCTACTGGAAGGATGGGATAGAAATCGAATTAAATAAATAAATAGTCAGCTGTCTTAAATCAGAATCACAGCGTCTTTTTTGCCATTGGAAATTGGTGGAGGAAGCATGTATTTTTTAATTTCTCTTTAACTTTTTGTTGGGAACCCTCTGTTAAGCCAGGATTTTTTGTAAAGTTTGTATTGTTAAATAATGTAGATTTTAAAGATGTTTTTCACTTATGTTTTCAGAGATGTCACCACCTTGAAATGATTTTTTGAACGCTTTACTCAGTTCCCTGACGCAGGATCAAAACAAGCCACATCGGAACCCTTGATTAAGATAAGTTCTTTGCTTGAAATACTCTAACAGAATAAGAAAGTTTGACTGCTAGTTTGCAGCAAAGAATTTAATTTTTTATATCACTTAACCATATGTGATGACTGGGTGGTGAAGCGATATTCTTGGGGTTCGCCCCTTGTTTTTGCCACTGTGCCTCTGAGCATAATTGTGACTTTAAACGATGACAGTTTAACCAGTATAAAAAGTTTGGTTAATGTATTTGAAGAGTGATTCTACACAGTTTTGGATATATAATCACTCTCATTGATAGAGTACCAAGTATTTGGTTTTCCCCATTAATTTTTTGGACTTAGTCTGCACTTTAATTCTCCAGCAGTGCTGGCTGACAGACAAAGGGTTAAAAAAAGATGTGGAACAAGCAGAGCTGACATGCACTGGGAAGTGCAGGAACCTTGTGAGAATAAATCCCCTTCAGCTGAGAGCTTGTAGGATGGGGAGCAGCAGTCCAGAGCTCAAAAGCAGAGAAACTTCCCAGGCATGCTGCAAAGTTCTGAGAGAATTTGGATACCAGTTCCTCTACTCCATAAGAAGGCTCTGCCAGAGGGAAACAGGAATCTAAGGTATCAAGCTCCCAGAGAGAAGCTTTTCTGGAGAGGAAATGTTTTGAGGAGGAATTTGCAGAAGCTGACAGAGAGAAACAGTTGCACCCACAAGTAGGGGATAGGGAGTCAGTGTATGGAGAAGAAGTTCACATTGAGGTAGATGAACAGGGGTATGATTTAAGTGACCAGAAATGTGCTATGGAATGGACTTCTGAGCCAGAGCAAAGTGTGCCTGAAGACTGTATGTTTGGTTGAGTTAGTTTAAATAAGATGATCATGTTAATTAAGGAACTGAAATTTAAGTTTGGCAGAAAGTTTGAAAGAAGTGTGTAAAGCTATGGGGGTCTGTGAATATGGATCCAAGCACAGCTGAAATGAGGAGCCGTGTTTAAAGGCTGGGGTAGAATTGAAGCTGCTTTAAGAGTCTAAACTAAAGCTTTCCTTGACTTAAACTTTTGGACATTTGGGAACTACGGGTAGGAACAGGATCATGTGATCTTTGTAAGGGTGGTATAGTTCCTACACATACTGGCCCCAGCTAGAGAGAGAGTCAGAGCAATATTGTGAAGATGGTTTAGGTGTCCAAGGCAAGTAGTTTGGAAGAAATGTTTGCCCAGTGCTCTACCATTGCTGCAAAAGCACTGGAAAGGAACATGAAGGCAGGAGGGCTGCCTAGCCTTTCCTGCAGGCAAAATAAATATGGACCAAGGACCCTGTTATTGAAGGCTGCAAGAACTAAGACAGAACAGCAGCCTATGGTGCACAACTGACCAGCACATTTTTGATTTGCGACGGACAGTGTGGAGGTACTATGGTCAGCTCTGAAATCAACCCTGTAAGAAGCAACCAACATATACATAAAAACCTTGGGCAAACGGCGCAGAAAAAATAGACCACAGTGGTTCTCTGCGGAGATCTCAGAACTAGTAAAGCAAAAGAAAAAAGCATTTGTAACATACAAACAATCACAATGACCGGAAGCTAAAGAAAACTATCTGACCAAATCTAAAAATGTTAAAACGGCAGTCAGGGAGGCCAAACTCCGGATGGAAGAAAGTATAGCAAGACAGGTTAAAAAAGGGGATAAATCCTTTTTTAAGTACGTTAGTGACAGGAAAAAAAACACAAGCGGTATTGTGCACCTAAAGAAACCTGACGGTAACTTCGTAACCTGACGGTAACTCAATAACTACTTCTGCTCGGTCTTCACCTGCAAAGCGCCAGGATCTGGACCTCAGCTGTAGACAAAGGGGTGCTCGGAGGACCCATTCTGGGACCTTGAATTTACTGCGAGCAATGTCTACCATGAGCTATCAAAGCTAAAAGTAAACAAAACTATGGGCCCAAATAATCTGCACCCCAGAGTACATCGGAAATTGAGAGATTTCCTGGCAGAACCGTTAGCTGAGATTTTCAATCTTTCCCTATGCAAGGGAAAAGTCCCCATGGACTGGAAAACTGCCAACGTTAACAAAAAGAGATGCAGGGCAGAGGCTGAAAATTACAGACCGGCGAGTCTCACAGCAATAGTGTGTAAACTCATGGAAACATTGATAAAAACCAGATTGGACGCGATTCTGGATGACAAAAGATTAAGGGATCCACACCAACATGGCTTTATGAAGGGAAGGTCTTGTCAATCCAATCTGATAAGCTTCTTTGATTGGGTAACAAAAAAACTGGATGGGGGAGAGTCCCTGGACATTGTGTATTTGGACTTCAGTAAGGCTTTTGATAGTGTCCCACACCGTAGGTTATTGAACAAGATGAATGCAATGGGCCTAGGAGAAACACTGACTGCATAGAAGACTGGCTTAGCGGCAGACTTCAAAGGGTGATGGTAAACGGTATTCCCTCAAAAACATCGGAAATGACCAGTGGATTACCGCAGGGCTTGGTCTTGGGCCCGATACTATTTAATATCTTTGTAAGGGATCTGCCTCAGGGATTTCGTGGCAAAATTACATTATTTGCCGATGACGCTAAACTATGCAATGTTGTGGGCAGCGCAGCAGAACCTGACAGCGCAACTATGCCCGATGCTTTTACTGGAACAATGGTCCAGAACTTGGCAATTGAGTTTTAATGCCAAAAAATGTAAGGTGATGCTCCTTGGTAGCAGAAATCCATGCAGAGCATACACCCTGAATGGTGAAAACCTAACAAGAACTGTAACAGAACAGGACTTGGGAGTAATCATCTGGGAAGACATGAAAGCTGCCAATCAGGTACAGAAAGCTTCAGCAAAGGCTAGACAAATGCTGGGTTGCATCAGAAGGAGCTTTATCAGCCGAAAGCCTGAAGTTATACTACCGTTATACAGAACCATGGTGAGACCTCACCTGGAGTACTGTGTTCAGTTTTGGAGGCCACATTATCTAAAGGACGTGAAGAGAATTGAGTCGATTGAGTGAATGGCCACTAGGATGAGCTCAGGACCTAAAGATCTCCTATATGAAGAACGTCTGAGCAGGCTGCGCTTATATTCTCTCGAAGAGCGCAGAGAAAGGGGGTGACATGATAGAAACATCCAAATATATCACGGCCCGCATTGAGGTGGAGGAAGAAATCTTTTTTCTTACCGGTCCCATGGTGACGAGGGCATCCGCTAAAGCTCAGAGGGGGAAGATTTCATGGGGACATCAGGAAATACTTCTTCACCGAAAGGGTAATTGATCGATGGAATGGTCTTCCACGTCAGGTAGTCGAGACCAGCAACACACTCGACTTCAAGGGACGATGGGACAGACAGGTGGGGTCGCTCCAGAGGAATGCTTAATAGATGGATTATCGAGGGAGGGAGGGTTCTTGGGTGGACAGATTTGTTGGGCCGTCGGCCCTTTTCTGCCATCATACTCTATATTTCTATGCTATAAACTGAGTAAAAAGAATAGCCATGTGAGCGGTGATGTGTTATATTTTTGCAGGTGTCTCTTTTGTAAAGATAATGTGAGGAAAAATAAAACATTTTGGTTTTTGAGAACTGGACAAGGCTCAGGGTTCTATTTATGTTTAAAACCCTGCTTAACTCCATTGGTACTCTCTAGAAAACTGGACAGTATGTACATGGTGGGAGTTCAGGCTTTGCCCTGCTGGTGGGTCCTGACCCTGCCACAGCATCCAAGCCTAAATTCAGGTGCAAGCATTTGCACCATGTTTTCCTTGGTACAAGTGGCCAAGCCTAAATTTAGTCAAGGTTCCTGAGCATAAGTGTGGCTTAAAGGCACTTTTGCCAGTGCCAATTTTTTGGGTGCCATGCATAGTATTTATTAATAATAATAATAATAATTTTATTCTTATATACCGCCAAAGCCATGAAAGTTCGAGGCGGTTTACAACAAGAAGCGCTGGACAATCAGGGAAGAGGTCACAATTCAAAGTCATCAATACAATCTTACATAATGGAAGAAAAGATTCTCAGTCATCAATGCAATCTTACATAATGGAAGAAGTGGAAAGCTATATAGATCTTAAGGTTACGTGTTGGAATTTGCAGAGGTATAAAAATTCCTTAGTTTACAAAACGATTGAACAAACTCGTTTTTACCAATTTTCTAAAATTGAGGTAGGTTGAAGAATGCGTGATGATGTTAGTCAGCCAATCGTTCCATTTGCCTGCCTGGAAGGCAAGGGTTCTATCCAGGAATCTTTTGTAGTGGCAGGCCATTATTGTCGGATAGGTGAACAGATGTGTTCTTCGTGTGGGCCTAATAGAACTTGCCAGGTTAAATTGGGAAACTAGGTAAGTGGGGGCCAGACCATAGTGCATTTACAAGGGAATTTCAAAAGAAAATGGGCTCCTAACTGAAGGATCATAGGTGTATGTAATAATTTTTTTCCTTTTCTCCTGTGTAACCCTAACCACATCTGGAAACACACATGTTTGAAAATTAAGGAAATGCTAATGCCTATATCTAAGAAAAGGTGACTGTAACTATCAAAGTGTCTGGGGAAATTAAGCCTAACTCAGGTAAGGTTCTGGGTGGATTTAAACTATCCAAAGAAACATCTACTTCAGCTGAATGGTCAGTTCCAATTCCTTGAGGAGTAAAGGTTAGAATATAATAAAGAGTAAGCTCTAATCGATTATGGCAAAGAGTCTGCTGCTATACCTAAAATTTCAAAATACAGGTGTAATTAGTATGGAATACCATCAAGATGTGTAATTTTACTAATAACTCATGTTATTTTAGCACAAGTCACATTTTATTCAATGAGACCTAGTTACTAATAGCTGGGATTAACATCAAAATTAATGATAGCCCATGTAGAAAACTTCTCTCATAAATATTTTTCAACATACCCCCCTCCCCACCTCTCTTTTACAAAGGAGTGCTAAGCTTTTTAGTGCATGCTAAATATTAGCATACGCTAAACATGCGCAAAACGCTAGTGCATGCATGTTATCCTATGGACATGTTAGCAGTTAGTGCACGCGTTGATTTAGCGCAAGCTAAATCCGTGATAGAACGCTTAGCGCGCCTTTGTAAAAGAGGGCCATAGTTTCTGAAGTCAGTCCAGAAGTCCTAGGAAAATTGATATAAAATGAAGATTCTTAAACCCAGACAAGTTTTCCATAGCTTATCGTTTCTCTGTATTACCAAATTATTCTCTATCACAACAATTTCAAAAGTTTCAATTTTGAAGTCTTCACCTCTAAAGCGTCCCGTCATTTGATTTGATTCACTTCGCTAATAGGAATTCCATGAGCATCAGAGCTGTTACCGCCACAGCCGACGCTAAAAATCCTAGTATGCTTTTATAAAAGGAGGGGAGGGGAGTAAGAGGTCCTTCTACTAAGCTGCAGTAGGCGCTAAAACATGCCCGACACAGCTTGAAATGGTATACTGTGGGATGCAGTCAGGTGCCTTGTAGTAACTCCAAAATGTGCACGCACTAATGACACCTTAAAAAATAATAACCAGCCAACAAGAGCATAAAAAATGAAAATATACATATATCTATATATACTGTTGCATAAAAAGAAATTTAAAAACTAGCCAAATAATAAAAAAAAATAAAAAGGCAAATATTAAGATAAAGGGCCATATATATATACTACAATAAAAACCATGAAACTTAAAATGACAACGAAATACATTTAAAAAGGAACATAAACCAGCCAACAGATCATAACTAATGTCATTGTCTGCAGTGTATCAAGATGGCATAAGAGTATTAAACGAACACAGGGGACGTGCACAGATTGGTCAAACACTGGTTGGCGGGCAGAAGGCAGAGGGTTGGAGTGAAGGGTCACTACTCGGGTTGGAGGAAGGTCACGAGCGGAGTTCCACAGGGGTCTGTACTCGGACCGCTGCTGTTCAATGTATTTATAAATGACCTGGAAACGGGGACGAAGTGTGAAGTTATCAAATTTGCGGATGACACTAAACTCTGTAGAAGGGTTAGAAATGTGGAAGAGTGTGAGGACCTAAAAAGGGACCTAAACAAACTGGAGGAGTAGGCGAATAAATGGCAGATGGACTTCAATGTAGGGAAATGCAAGGTCATGCATATAGGGAGAAAGAACCTGATGTTCAGCTACCAAATGGGGGGATTAGTATTAGAGATTTGGGTGTACTGGTGGACACAACAATGAAGTCAACAGCACAATGCGCAGCAGCCGCGAAGAAGGCAAACAGAATGTTGGGTATTATTAAGAAGGGTATTACGACCAGAACGAGAGAAGTCATCCTGCCGTTGTATCGGGCAATGGTGCGCTCGCACCTGGAGTACTGCGTTCAGTATTGGTCCCTGTACCTTAAGAAGGATATGGCAATACTTGTGAGGGTCCAGAGGAGAGCGACACGAATGATTAAGGGCATGGAAAACCTTTCATACACTGAAAGATTGGAGAGACTGGGGCTCTTCTCCCTGGAAAAGCGGAGACTCAGAGGAGACATGATAGAGACCTATAAGATCATGAAGGGCATAGAGAGAGTAGAGAGGGACAGATTTTTCAAACTTTCAAAACATAAAAGAACAAGAGGGCATTCGGAAAAGTTGGAAGGGGACAGATTCAAAACAAATGCTAGGAAGTTTTTCTTTACCCAGCAAGTGGTGGACACCTGGAATGCGCTTCCAGAGGACATAATAGGACAGAGTATGGTACTGGAGTTCAAGAAAGGATTGGACAATTTCCTGCTGGAAAAAGGGATAGAGGGGTATAGATAGAGGGCTACTGCACAGGTCCTGGACCTGTTGGGCCGCCGTGTGAGCGGACTGCTGGGCACGATGGACCTCGGCTCTGACCCAGTGGAGGCATTGCTTATGTTCTTAACACATATATACATTGTGGCATAAATAAAAATACAAATACATCCTTGTGAATCTATTTATACAAATAAAGATTGTCTATCCCAAGGTTGATGTGGTTTGTTCCACTCCCCATTTGTTCTTCTGTTGTTTGATTTTATGTGGGGGGGGGTTTGTTCCTTTTTCTTCTGCAGGTGTGCTAATGGCAACATTAGTGCATTGCCATTAATACAAGAACTGGAAAATTGTCCACTTTACTGCTGAGGTAAAAACAGCCTTAGCATGTCAGTTTTTCACACATCTTAGTAAAGAGACACCTGATTTAATAGTATGTTCAGAGACAATTGCTCAAGCCTGCCACTGCAGCAGATGAGGGGAAAGTTGCTTCCAAGGGTGAAACCCCATACAGGCTCCAACTTGCATACCGTCCTTCTTTCCTCCAACCTCCTCATACTCTGGTAATTCAGAGGTGGGAGTGAGGTCTATACTGTCCAATACCACATATGCTGTCCCAGCTGGATTACTGCAACTCCCTTTAAGTTGGCCAAACTCTACTCTACTGAACAAACTACAGAAGATTCAAAACACAGCTAACAAACTAATATTCAAACTAAAAAAAATTTGACTCCGTCTCACCTTACTATAAGAACTTACACTGGCTACCTGTCAAAACTCATACCACCTTCAAACTATCATGCAAATTGTTCCAAATTCTATCTGCAAAAACTGCTGAACCACTCAAACGTATTTTCATCAGTTCCTGGTCAACATCAACCAGAAAACTAGAATTGCTTCAGCTACTCCTTCATTCTCCCAAAGGGCTTAAATACAAATGCACATTCAACTCACTCTTCACTTACTTTGGCACCAAGACCTGGAACAACCTCCTGATATCAAGATGGAAACATTCTACAACAGATTCTTTAAAAAATTTAATAAACTCTCTTCTTTGAAAAGATACACAACGTAGACAACTAACTTGAAATACCTAATGTCATTAAATCACATACTCAACTCAAATGTTAAACCAATGCAGTTATAGAACGCCTATTCTCCCTCCTCATTACTCCATTCAAAACTCAGCCCTCCTCAAACTGCTAAAATATAGTATATTCATTCTGCAATTCGTTACATTGTAAGTTGCCTTGAACCTGTTTAGGCACATCGTGACTCAGAAATACTAGATTAGATTAAATTAGGTCTAAGAGATGACATCAAAAAATAATAAACACGCTTACATGAAAAGACTATAAAGAAATCAAGAAAAACTTTCAAAGAGATTTTAGTTCATACTATCATATATGAAGGTTGTGCTCAAAGACATGGAGGAAAAAGGGGAACTAAGGGCTCCTTTTACGAAGCTGCGTTAGCGGTTTAACGCACATAATAGCGCACGCTAATTTGCCAGCCGCGCTAGCTGCTACCGCCTCCTCTTGAGCAGGCGGTAGTTTTTCGGCTAGCGCAGGGGTTAGCACACGCTAAAAAGGTGCGTGCGATAAAGCCACCAACACGGCTTCGTAAAAGGAGCCCCAAGTCACCAAAAAACCTCACCACCCAATCACTGTAATACTTCCAATTCACAAGTTAATATTACTGTGCAATGCATAAAAAATAAATAACACTTATCTTATTAAATAAATAAAGTTCTTTGGCCTCGACGTGTCACGTTTCATTATTTCTTCAGGAAGCCAAGTGAAACATTCAAAAGACAAAAGTCTTTTATGCTAGGTATGAGTCTCTATAGAGCTCAAAAACTGGAGTTATTTTGGGGGGGACTTAGTTCCCATTTTTCCTCCATGTTTTTCTTGATTTCATTAGTCATTTCATATAAGCGTGTTATTATTTTTTGATTGAATTTTTCACGCTTTCCTTTTTGGGATTGTTTTTCCTCCGTTTTTTGTTTTTGACCAAGAGATGACATGGCATAAGAAAAGAGAGGAAAGTGGTTGCATGGAAAGAAGAGGAGGAGAGGAGCAAGAAGGAGTAGTAAACGAAGGAAGGGGTAAGTTGCAAAGGAGAGGAGAGTGGATTGAGAAGCACGGAGAGGAAGGGCAGACATGGGTAAGAAACAGGAGCAATGGGAAGACGAAGGGAAGTCGTGTGCAAGAGTGTATGCAAGTACACGAGGAAGACAGTGTGCCGCATTGTACACACGCCTCACAAACCACACTCCCACACATCTGAACACCCTTCATTGTTCAATCTTAGTACCCACACTTCTCATCCACCTAAAATAATGGCAAGACACAACACACACACACACACACACATTTAAAGTTAGCATAAAGCACACACATGCCTAAAACAACTGTTAACATTCACATGTATGTAAGTCATGAAATCATACAGTAAAACATGCTTTTGGAGTTCTTATTTAATTTTAGAATTGTTTCCCATACTTTAGGTAATTGTCAGCGACACATCCGGTATTACTCAATAGACATATTTTCAAAACATACAGAATGACAAAAAAAAAATCCTTTTTTCAATAAGGTCATTTGGGTCTTCATTGGATATGGCTTTTAATAAAGGTTTTTAATCAAATTGTCTTATCACATTTTCTCCCCTCTTTTGGATGAATTGGACGCTTCAAAGTTTACTACACCGTGGACCTTCAAATATGGAGTTAATTTAGAATAGTTAAAATGTAGCTATCATTTCTTAATAGCCAAGCAAGGGAGTTCCTTTTCCCGCTGTCGATAGCTTAGGCATTTGTCTTCTGTCTTATTGATAGCTAATAATTTCCCAAGCATGCTTTGGAAGCTATGAGTCTACTAAAGCCAATAAGAAATAAAGCACCAGTGTTTTAAAAAAAATCACTTCAGAAATTATTCCTGACAGGTATGCCACAAATTTTCTAAGTAAAAAAAGGTGTGAAAAGCCACAATCCAGCTCTGTCACTGTGGGGATGCTTTTAATTTTTTGAAATGTGCAGAGGTGGTTTTAAAAGATTTCTTTAAGTCCTTACACTAGCCTTTGTATCTGACTATAGGTATCATAAATGTGCCTGAAATAATTGAAGCTCATAAATGAGTAATTAGCATGGAGATTGGAGTTTTATTTAAATCATAAGGAATTACTCATGAATTATACAGCAATTTCACTAATTTGATTAACTCAATTATCAGGTTTTTTTAAATAAATTATTAGCTCCACAACTCCAAATACCCTGACCCATGCTACATGAATAAAAACATTATGTAACTGCAGATTTAAAAGAGGAAAACATTTTGACTATTATACTAAGCAAAGCTTTAAATATATGAAAATTAAGAAACAAAATCCTGAGTTGTATCTCCTAATACATTTATATAATAGATTAATTACTAAGCTCTGACATGATTTTTGCCAAAATTCAAGCCAATAAAGATTTTTTTAGGTCCCCAGTTAATCCAACTTCTGATGTTTAAATAGGAAAAATTAATGATTGCACAATGCCAGCCATTTTTTCAGTGAGATTGCTTGGGGAGGCGCATAAGAGGATTTATCCTGCCCTGACTCACCCTACTGGACCAAAGTAGGCCTGGGAGAGGCCTACACTGCTTCTCTGAGGCAGGGAGGGGACACACAGTAATTCTACAGCTGGCTGACAGCCAGGACAGGTCCCGACACTTCACCTTGGTGGAGGGAGGGATCGTTCCCGTCACAGCTAGGCTTATCACACCACTGGACCACCAGGATTTAAGTTGGACTCAAATATAAACTGAGACCCCCATTTATGGGCCATTTTTGGGCCCATAAATCTTGGTTTATATTAAAATATACATGGTATATACAAGTAGTCATTTTGTACATGGGGAAATGAAGGGTTAAGAACATAAGATTTGCCGCTGCTGGGTCAGACCAGTGGTCCATCGTGCCCAGCAGTCCACTCACGCGGCGGTCCTTAGGTCAAAGACCAGTGCCTATTTGAGTCTAGCCTTACCTGCATATGTTCTGGTCCTGCAGGAACTTATCTGACCTTTTCTTGAATCCCTAAAGGGTGCTTTCCCCTATAGCATGTAGCATCATTTCACAGAAACTTGAGGGGGGTACATAACAAATCTTTCAAATTAACCCCCCCACCCCCTTTTACAAAACCGCAGCAGCAGTTTTTAGCACAGGCCGACGGGCTGAATGCTCCACTCTCCTGACGCTCCTAGGAACTCTGCGCGTCGGGAGCAGCACGGAGCATTCAGCGCACCAGCCTATGCTAAAAACTGCTGCTGTGGTTTTATAAAAGTGGGGGGTTAATTTGAAAGATTTGTTATTTACCCCCTCAAGTTTCTATGAAATGATGCTACGTAAATGGAAGAATGAGTGCAATAGAATACAATGAATATTTGTGACAGTATTTATTATTAACAAGCATAAGATTTTATCATCTATACAGGTCAAAATTATCAGCACTAACATTAATTCGAGCATTCTGTTTGTGAAGGCTGGAAATAGGCAGCAGCTCGTCAGCTACAGCAAGCACCGTAACGCTGCTCTGAGCGCCATATGTGAGATCTCAAAGCTTACGTAGACTGTAAACCTTTCTTCCTCTTGATAAAACGACTCAGCTACTTTAATGACTCCTCTTTCTGTGCCACCATATTATTTGCAGACTTACGCCTTTGCTAATGCCATCTGCAGATGCCACCACTTCACAGACTTTTAAGCCACCTAGCAGCAGAATACGCACCTTGGGGGTAATTTCATAGAGCATCTTCCCAGTGTAAAAGCATGTTTTACATGCAGGGGGAAAGCTGTTGTACAGCTGTGTAGCAGAATATGCAGGTCCAAGTGCATGCGCTGAAAAGGGCAGGCTTTGTTTGACTTGGTCCACATGCAGGCAATTTCAGGGATGGTGTCATGGGAAATATGAAGTATACAGGTATGCACTTATGAGACAATTTTACAAATGGGCACCTCTAATCAGGTGTCTGGATGGGATGGGCTGTTCTATAAAAGAACTTAGGGCTCCTTTTATGAAGGTGCGCTAACGTTTTTAGAGCATGCACTGGATTAGGAGGCGGTAGCGGCTAGTGCACGCGGCATTTTAGCCTGCGCTATTCCGCACGTTAAGGCCCGAACGCGCCTTCGTAAAAGGAGCCCTTAGACACCTGCTTTCTTTTATAGCAGTGTCTCTCAAACTATTTTAGCTCTGGCACACTATAGGAGGGAGCAAATGCTTTTCACAAAATTCTAAAATTGCAAAACCAACAAAAAAAATTAAATTTGAAAGTTATGTATTTAAAGTTATTTAAGCTATAAATGGGTAATTGTAAAAACAGTGAAACTAAAGTAGATACGAGCTAATCAATGCGATGGATGTGCTACATTTTCAGTGCAAGTGAGCTCAAAATGCGGCTCGATAGTCAACAAGCAAAACACGCATTTCATCATCCACCATCTGCAATCGTTCTCATGTATTTTTTTATCTAATTTCTGTCGGAGCTGAAAGTCCAAGTTCGCAAAGATAAGAAGATTCAAATGGTAACAAAGCCTTGATTGCTTAACTACAGCATAAAAGCTAAAACTAAAACTATAATTACTTGCCTTTCGTTTTCAAGGACCAATTACGTCAAAGAATGATGCTTGTCTGGGCGGTTAAATCCTTACGTACCCAGATGCTCATAACATGACAGACTTTTGCGTACATGACATACATGTCATTTATTCTAGTGTATACTTTACGAAGGGAAATTTTAAAAAATAAAGTAAAATTCTGGAATCTCTCATGGCATACCTGAAATCTCTTCGGGGCACACCACTGTGCCATGGCAGATAGTTTGAGAGACACTGCTTTATAGAATGCTAGCGTAATTGGGTATTAATGGGGTTGATGTTCAACGTAATTTAAACAGCCGTATATGGCTCCTGGCCTTTTAAATCGCTTGTCTGGGGCTAACTGGGCATATTCAGCATAAAATACCCAGCTATCACCTACACTGAAAGCAGCTACTTTGTGGGCATTCTGGGGGCAAAGGCAGCACATACCTGGTTCAGTGCCAGTATTCAGCAAATAGGACTGCATAAAACACTCCCATCTTTTTGTGGTTCATTATAGCCGGCTAAGTGCTGAATATCACAACTTAACCAGCAACGTTTTATCTGGCTGCGTATGCCAAGTTATTCAATACAGTTGCCTGGACATAGCCCGGCACTGAACCAGTAACACTGGTGGCAGACAAAAAAAAGATGTTGGTCACCAATAGTTTCAAGTTTAATTTTATTTTGATATACCGCCTATCTACCAGTCTAGGCTTAAAAACAAAACAAAATTATCAATGATCCAGACAAATACACACGCAAAATATCTGTCTCATTAAAAAAAATTGAAAAAAGCCCACCCCGACGAATGCAGCACTGGGAATTCCCCCTCCCCCCATGCTAGCAAAAATCAGCAGGAGGGATGCCCATATTCATTTTTGACTTCTTTCTCTCAAATGCCCTTCTTTGTCTTCTTTCTTAGTATATAGATCCTTCTACTGTTAATGCTCTTCAGAACTTTTCTTTGTTACTCCTTTCTTTCTGTTCTCCAAGTTTCCATCTTTCCCCTTTGCAACCCTTCTTTTAAGCTAAAATGGTCAGATTCCTTTCCACTCTATTCCAGCTAACAATCCACTTTCATTTGTTTCATTTCTAATATGAACATAAGAACTGCCAAACTGGGACAGGTCGAAGGTCCATCAAGCCCAGTATCCTGTTTCCAACAGTGGCCAACCCAGGGCCCAAGTACCTAGCTAGATCCCAAGTATCTGACTGGTTCTCAGTGCTGCTACCCTATGGGCTCCTTTTACTAAGCTGCGATAGTGGTTTTAGCGCGCGCTGAATTGCCACGGGTGCTAGATGCTAATGCCAGCATTGAGCTGGCGTTAGTTCTAGCTGCATAGCGCGGGTTTAGCGCTATCGCAGCTTAGTAAAAGGAGCCCTATATGTTCTTCATCTGAGATACAGATCAGGTATCTTGGGCAAATATGTCAAATAGGCATATCACAAACACACACACACACACAGAGACTTAGGGGATAATTTTATAAGGGATACCTGCGTAAAAGGCCTCTTATAAAATTACTTCACATGTAAAAGTATGACAGTGCAATTAGATGTCTACTTGTACATAACTTTAGAAGAGACATGTTCAAGGGAAGAGTTTGAGTGGAACGCAAGTGGAATTGTGCTGTATATATATTGTACATATTTTAAATGCTAATATTTAGCATCCATTGTTTCTTATAGATTATCTAGCAGACATGGAGGAGTTTTCTGTTTCTTACATCTAATTTTTCAAGATCTTTATGGGATCAGTCCACCATTTTAAATCTGTACAATTTCACTGCCATTGCAGGCTAACTAATAACTTAAATTGTATTCTTTGCTGGCAAAGCACTTTTCAATGTAAACAGAACAAAACAGTCCCACTAAAGGGTCAAGACAAGGAAAACGCAGTGGGAATGACCTAGGCCTAGGTGTATTGCTGCTTCGCTCTAGAAGTCAAGTTTGAAAGTGTACGCTTCTTCACAAATGTATTCTGTTCTTCTCTTGACTATTCAGTGTCTTCCTCACCATCTGTATTCTGTAATTCGCTGACCATCCAGCCCCTTTGATGTAAAATGTTCAAGTAACCTATTTGTAACCTGTAAACACTGATTACTCAGTGACTTCCTACCTGTTCTCACATTGTAATTCGCTGACTGTACAGCTCTCTTTCACCGTAAACCGCCTAGAAGTCGCAAGATTATGGCGGTATAGAAAAAAATAAAGTTATTATTATTATTATTATTATTGGTATTCGCTATTTATATACACAAGTCTTGTTAGTTTTGTAATAGTGTTGTGGACTCCTGAAGAAGGCTTTAGGCGAAGCACAGCCCATGTTGGGGCTGTTGTCTGACAAGCTTTGTTTTTTGTTCCACATTCAACAACAATTTGTTATTTCTATAGCGCTGCCAGGCGCACGCAAGCGCTGTACACATTCACGCTCCGATAAAGGATTTGCTATTGCCATCCTGTTCCATTTGCATGGTAATTCCCAAAGCATTTTTCAGTATCAGTTTCACTTTTCTATAGTATTAAACTAAACTAAACCTTAAGTTTATATACCGCATCCTCTCCATAAAGATAGAGCTTGGCACGGTTTACAGGAACTTTCGTCTGCTCCTATTTATATATACTTTTTTGCTCAAGCTCAGTTATCTGTTATGTTTTCACTTTTGTTTAGTTTTCTATTCAAGAAAACTTCACTGATATCAGATTAACCTTTTCCAAATACAGAAAAAACAAAAACAAGTTAGAAAATAGAAATGCACAGACAGAAATAATTAAACTAGAAATCTTGAGGAGCCAGAATCTGTGTGCATTGCAACAACTGAGATATATATAGTGACAAACACATTTCTTTCCAAACAGAGCAAAGTACACACTAACTTGTACAGCACCCATTTCTGCTGGTCATTCCCTCCACAGTCCCCCACCCTATCCGCCTCATCATTTCCCTTCTAATTCCCTACCTGTGCAACATATTTACGAGTAGATTCATCCTTTTGTCTTGTGTGTCTGTCATAAGTAGACAGTAAGCTCTATAGGGCAGGGACTTTCTCTTGCATGTTTAATGGACAGCACTGCGTGCATCTGGTAGCACTATAGAAATAATAAATTATTGTTGTCTACGACGTACTGCAGTGAATGTCACATTTAAAAGTCCTAGCTATACATGTCACTGTAACCTGCTTATATTGTATGGTGAGCTCACTAAAACCCACCCAAAACCTACTGTGCCTACATAAAGATACCAGCTGCAGACATAAGGACTATTGTAGTGGTATACAGGTGGGTACAGTATGTTTTGGATGGGTTTTGCAGGGCTCACCATACAATATAAGCAAGTTATAGTGACATGTGTATCTGGGACTTTTAAATGTGACATTCACTGCAGTAAACCCTAGAGTGCCGTTCTACTCTGCTCAGATATCTGTGTGGCCACTGTTTTGAAAATGGATATTTTCTCTACTGGCTTTCTGGAAGTCTTTCCCAAAACATCCAATCTCAGACTTAGACGTCCTATCGAAAATGCCCCGTATAATGCATTGACTATTTTTAACATTTACACTTCACACAGTATGTGACATAAAAATCCTATTCTTCCCTAGCTTTTAGCAGGAGAGCAAAGCTTATAGCCCAGAAATGATTTATTTGACCACAGATGTCCTACATATGAGTATTTGCTAAGAAAATGCTTTTAACTCCTGACTCCCACTCACTTGTAAAGCATCCTTGACTATTTTATCATCCCCTCTCTGAGAAACTCTCTAACCTCCCACTTGTCCTGTTTGTTTTAATTAGATTGTAAGCTCTACAGAGCAGGGACTGTTTCTTTAATGTTTAATGTATATTGCTGCGTATGTCTAGTAGCGCTATAATAATGATAAGTAGTAGTAAGTAGTAGTAGTATCCTATATAACTTTTGCCAAAGATGGGTCATTGTCATTGATGTCACTACTAGGGTCGGGATCTTGTGTGGTACCGGGTGAGTGGGCGTGCCTGCCCATAGGAGATGGTAACCTCAGGGCAGGATTAATCAATAGGCCAAGTAGGAACGTGTCTAGAGCCCGAAATGGTCAGGTGGGCCCGATGAAGGAGCACACAAAAAGAAAATCCAACGGAATCTGCAGTAAACAAACAGCAAGCAAAAACAAAAACAAAAACTGCAGACCATGTGCAAGAGGTAGGCACTGTTTATTACAATATTAATGCAGTATGGTGAATATACCACCTTATTACCAACCAGGGAACCCAACACGGTCCGTGTTTCGGACAACTCCTTCCTCAGGGGTCCGTGGTGGATAAGGTATATACAAACCGCATTGACCAAATCAAACAAGTGCCGTTCCGGCTCCAAAGTACAGTGCAGCACTGCGTTGCTATCGCACGATGAAGGAGGGCATCAACATTGTTTATTCCAAACGGCGATGGGCCCCTCCAGCATCGATTGGCAACACGGGCCCCCTCCCCTGATCGGCAACGTGCCCCCCCCCCCCAGTCGACGGAAAGTACTACAAGCAAGCAACGCGGGTAAGAAAGGCAACGGGAACTGTAATTGTGGAAGCGGTGCTGCTTGCCCAAAGCTTCCCTCTGACGCAGCATCCTGTTTCCGCCTGGGCGCATGGTGGGGTGGGGCGGTGCAGGGGGCCCAGTGTACTTGTATGCCTAGGGGCCCTCGACAAATTAATCCTGCCCTGGGTAACCTAGACGCCCTCCTGGGGCCTAGGCCTGCCTTGGAGCCTCTGGCGCATCTCCTGAATGCCATACAATTGCACCTACTGGCTCAGCTCCTGTATCAATTCCTCTACTCCTTGATCTGTTTCACTGGTTGCAGGTGCTCTCTGCCTGCGCTTTGCTGATGCAGTCAGCACTGGAGTACTTATGGGTCATTTGCTACTCATAAGAACATAAGAATAGTCTTACTGGGTCAGACCAATGGTCCATCAAGCCTAGTAGACCGTTCTCACGGTAGCCAATCTAGGTCACCAGTAACTGGCCAAAATCCAAAGAGTAGCAACATTCCCTGCTACCAATCCAGGGCAAGCAGAGGCTTCCCCCCAAGTCTTAATAACAGACTATGGACTTTTCCTCTGGGAATTTGTCCAAACCTTTCTTAAAACCAGCTATGCTATCAACTCTTACCACAACCACTGGCAATATGTTCCAGAGCTTAATTATTCTCTGAGTGAAAAAAAATTTCCTCCAGGAGGGTTTAAGGGGAAGGCAGAGTTAAAGACACAAATTTTCCCTGTCTTCTCAGCAGCCTGGAAAAAACACAATTTGAAGTATCTGTATACAAATGCTAGAAGCCTAAAAAATAAATTAAGAGAGTTACAGTATATAGCTCTGAATAGGCATCTCAAAGACCTGGTGGAAGGAGGACAATCAATGGAACACTGTGTTACCTGGGTACAAATTACGAGTAAGGATAGAGTAGATCAGATTGGAGGGGGGTTGCGCTATATGTTAAAGAGAGAATTGAATCAAATCAAATAAACATTCTGTATGGCATAGATAGCAGTGTGGAATCCTTATGGATAGAAATTCCATGTGTGAAGGGAAGGAATATAAAGGTAGGGTTATACTACCATCCCCCGGGACAAAATGAGCAGACAGATGAAGAAATGTTTTCAGAGATTAGGAAAGCTGGAGAAATGGGCAACGATGTAATAATGGGTGATTTCAATTGCACTACAAGTCAAAAAGGAAAAGAGTATGTATAATCACTAGATCACTGCAATCATACTCTAAGGGCTTCTTTTTCTAAGGTGCGCTAGCGGTTTTAGCGTGCACTACAACACCGCATGTGCTAAACGCTAATGCCTCCATCAGTTAGCGCGTGCTAATCTTTAGCATGCACTAAAAACGGCTAGCGCACCTCAGTAAAAGGAGCCCTAAATCTATACTATAGGGAACCATCCATCCGTACACACTCACACACAAACCAAGCACACAGAGCAGAGAAAATAAAAATGAAAAACGGGAAAAGAGAATAAATGGAGGAAAAAAAACCCTCAGTCGGGCTTCACTGGTTAAAAAAAACTCCACTTATTCTCATGTATTGTTTCAATGCTCAATATTCCAGTGCTTCTGGGTAAAGCACAAAAGGTGCTATATAATCCAAAAACTGGTTCAAGACGGTGCAGTAAATCCAGACAGAGGTTCCACCTACCCCGAACAGGGGCACCGAAAAGGGGCACTAAAGACACAGTTCCACCAGCAGCAAAACAAACTTAGGAAAAGAAAAACAAGTACTTAGCTGCCGTAATCACTGAACTGGCGCCTCAGCCTCGCACTGCATAAACGAGGCCACATGGTGCACTCTCACAATAATGGTTATTTCTGCAGCTAAGTAAAAAGGGGAGGGGATTTAGTCTTTCTTTGTGGCCCTTTTACAAAGCTGCAGTAAGCACAAATGCACACTTTCCCACTGTAAAATCTGGTATACCACAGGGTACTCTGAGGCATCTCATGGTAATTTTGCCATGTGTGCACTACCCATGTGCTAAGGAGCAGGGGGGTATGTCTGGGGATGGAGATTGGGCATGTTCTGCACCAATGAGTTACCAGAGCTACATTCCCACATTAACCAATAAGCACAAGTTTAGCACATGAATGCCTACCACCTACATAATAGGTGGCGGTAGGGGTTCATGCACTAATGGCCCCTGATTGGCTCAGATTCCTAAGGCCCTTCCCTTCCCTTTCCCAGGATACAGAGAGAGGAACCTAAGGCCCTAATTGGTCTGACTGAGCCTTAAGCCCCTCTCGTGCATCACATGATACACCAGGGAGGGAAAGGCCCACCATTTTGGACTGGCTGGCCTCGGAGCAGGAGGGAACAAACATCTCTCCTGCTCTCAACTTCTCACAAAGGTATGGGATGGTAAGGGGGGAGGGTGTGAGGGGAGGTTCGAGGGAGCATCCGGGGGATGGAGAGGGGAGGAATGGTTTGGGGGGATGCCTGGCATGGGAGTGGGCATCTCTCCTGCCAACTTTTGCTGCTGCTGTGGGATCTCCTAGTGCCGGTTTGAGGGGGGATCTTTGGGGAGGGTCATCATTGGTGGGGGGGGAGGGGGGCTGGTATGGCATTTGTTTCATATGGGGCAGATATTGTGCATGTTGGAGACCCAGCTCATGGGTTCCAGCAGTATGTGGAAGCCAGATAAGTGAGAAGCCAGCCTCAGTGCTTCGATCTCTACAGGGGGGAAGTCTAGCTAAAAGTAGCCTTGCCTCCAGAGAAGATTTAAGGGCTGTGATATGGCACCAAATTTGTCTTTTGGTGATCCCCAACCACCTAATCAAATCCATCCAACTTGGAGGATTTTGGCACCAGAGGTGACAAATATGGGCAGTAAAATGAAGCCTTAGGAGAAAAACTGTTTAAGGTTAGGATTTGTTCTTGCAACAGTTCTGTTCATTTTTCATAAAGTACCTTGTCATCCCATTGGAAAAGTAAAATTTGAGTTTGAACTGTTAAAATACTTTGGTGTGGTCTCCTTTTTTTAAAAGACGTGAGAGTGAACGGTCAGGTGTATGCTTGCTGCGGCCTGCCAGCCTGGAGGTTGGTCCCAGCCCCTGGCTCCAAACTAAATAAATTCTATATGGGCTCTTCTCCAGCTACAGGATAAAAGAGGGGTTACATTTCCATTATAGAATAGGATCCTACTACACAACCACCGGCATCTAACTGGGAGTACCTGGTTAAAGAATTACCCCACATATGGGAGGGGAAGGAGCTTATAGGAATCAATCCAATGGGACATATAAAGTTATAATACAAAATGTAATGCAAACTGTGAAACAGGATCTATAAGATAGGATATAGAGATATTTTAAGGCAAAATAGTTTTATTGGTGCTTATGAGCCATTCATATATTCTGATCCTCAAATTTTATATAGAAAATGATATTGAGGGATGCCATGTAATATATGTTTTTAATGTTCTAGAAATTCTAAAACTAAGAAATATAGAGGGGCAAAATCAAAATAAATGTCTAGGTCAAATATGGTTGTATGGTGCTAGATGCCTAAATTCGGCAGTGGGAAAATGTCCATTCTCTATAAATATGTCTAAGATATTTTTTTTTTTCAAAAATCATCTATCTGAATGTCCAGGCTATTGTTCATCCAGACCGCCAGTACATCCATCTTTATACCATATTTCTGACCAAAATTTTGTCCAAGTCCCAAATCCCCAGAACAAGACCATTTCGGCATGGGAGGGGCCAATCTTGAAATGGACTGGCTACCCAGACATGGTAACAGAGCAGTGGGGCATCTTACAGGGCACTGCTATGAACTTCACAAAAAGGGTGCCATATAAACATGTCACCAGAATTTCCTTATAGGTCATGGTGAGCCCCCTAAAACCCACTATACTCACCTGTCTACAACCTCAATAGCCTTTATGGCTGCAGGTGGCACCTATGTGGCAGTAGAGTAGGGTTCAGGAGGGTTTTGGGGACCGCACATGTTCCACCATAAAAGTAATGATTAGAGTGGCTTATGGACCTGGGTCCTCCTCTCTATGGTTCACTAGCCCACCCATCAGGCTATTTAAGACACCTCTGTGCAGCTCTACTAGGCTTTCCTATGTCAGATGCTGATGTTCCGGAGACAGGTAAGTACTTTTTTAATTCTGAACTTTGTGTGTGTGTGTGTGAGGGGTTAATATGGAACCACTGGGGGAGTGCGTGTGGGACTTTACTTTGTCTCTGCAGTGGTTATCTGGTCACTTTGGATACTTTTTTGGCACTTATACCTGTTTTTACATCGTCTAACTCGCAATGTTTAAGTTCCGTCCAGGATGTCTAATAAAACCTTCGATTATCCCTGCAGGACGACTAAGTCTAGGTCAGCCCACATCTCGCCCTAACCACATCTCCAGATACGCCCCTTTTAGCTCTGGGTACACAGCGGGATTCAGAGATCTAAAAAGTCCCTGGACACGTCCAGAAAATCAGTTTGATTCACACTTGGACGACTTGTCTTTTAGGTCGTCCAAGTGCCAACTTGGGCAGGTTTTTAAACGTGTTTAAGTTTTGATCATGAGCCCCATAGAGTACGAGAATGGTTTTAAAAGTTTGGTAAAAATGTAAGTTAAACAACATAGGGCTATCGAAGGCTATACACTTAATCCAACGAATTTAAAGTTTTTTTGTAAGCTATTTTTCCTGCAATAAGGAAAAAATGGAAATTTGCTGGACTAAGTGTATAGCCCTCAGTGGAGACTACGTTGTTTAATTGCTTTTTTACCAAACATTTCAAACCACCCTTGTACAACCTGAACTGAACAATTTATATCAACATAATCATAAAGCAGTGTACAAATCAACCAGCATCTGAGCAAGATATTACAACATATTTTCCCCTCTCTCCAGTATCCCAGTCACAGAAGCTTGCACAAGTCACACTTACTAAAACTCTCAGGGCCAGATTCTCAAAACTTTAAAGCCGTCACTATACTGTTTACCGACGGTTCAGCTTGTAAGCATTTTAGCAGCAGATTATCAAAATGGATTATCTCTGTCAATAGCAAGTTTTCTAGTAGTCTCCGACAATGACATGCAAATGGGCTCTTCAACATTGAAATAAGCCCTCCGGGTGGATTCTTAAATAATGCCAAGCCATTTTCTAAAAGCGGTGTCGGCTTTTGGTGACAAAAATAAGCGACTGGTCCAGGGGCGCCGGTCAGTGTCAGAGACTGTTAGAAAGCCTGTGTTGTGATGCAGTGGGAGAGATGCCCATTCTCTCAAGTTCAAGTTTCAAGTTTATTAAATTGTTTGATTAAACGCTTTTCAAATTTCAAAGCGTTTTACATAAAATAAAACAGAATTTAAAATACACTCACTTATACATGACATTCATACTAAACGAACAGGGGATATATCTGTAAACATGAAAAAAAAAAAAAAAAAAAAAAACTGGAAACAACGGGAAAGCAGGGAAGAAATACAATATTTGTTAAAAGAGTACATAAAAGGGAAACAAATCAGGGAAATAAGGGGAAAAATTGAGAGATCAAAAAAAAAAAAGGTCATAAGAATGAGTAATAATTGTCTATATTAAGGGAAAAGAAATTAACTGAAATTATTGTAAAAGTGAACTGTCAGTTAAAGGCTTCTTTAAAAAGAAGACACTTTAAGTTCTTTTTAAATATTTGCAAATCTTGTTCTAATCTTAAGTACAAAGGGAGAGAGTTCCATAACAATGGTGCAGTAACTGAGAAAATTGAAGCACGGCGGGTTCCGATAATTTTTAAAGAGGGAACATTTAAAGTAGATTGTGAAGCTGATCTAAGAACTCTGGAGGAACTATATGGAATCAGGAGCCTATCTATGAAAGCAGGAGTATTGGTTTTTAATGTCTTAAAGACAAGGAGAGCTATTTTGTAAGTAATCCTGTAAGATATAGGCAGCCAGTGAGCATTTTGTAATAGGGGTGTGACATGATCAAACTTTTTTGAACCTGAAATAATCTTTATTGCAATATTTTGAATGAGTTGAAGACGTCTTATATCCTTTTGGTAAGCCCCTTTTAATAAGGAGTTACAGTAATCTAACTCTGAGATAACTAAAGAATGAATTAATGTATTAAGAGAAAATGAATCGAGAAGGGGAGCAAGCGAACGGATCATTCTTAACCTGTAGAAACAGTTTTTAACCATTGCACTAATATGTGCTCGGAAAGTGAGATTATTGTCTATTAAGACTCCCAAAATTTTTGTAGTGGTAGTTTGATTGAGGGGTTTATTGTCAATTATAATTGGACTAATAAGTTGAACTCCTTCTTTCCCTGAGAAAAGCACAGTTGTGGTTTTATTGATACTTAAGGAGAGTTGATTGTTATTTAACCACTCATGAATTTTGGCTAACTTATGATTAATTTCGGATATATCCTGCAAACTATTGGGATCAATGGTGTGCAAAAGTTGGAAATCATCTGCATAGGCATATACTGTGAAGCCTATGGATCAGTGCATCTGGGCACAGGATTGAGGAAAGGGGGACTTTCACTTTGTACTAGTTTAGCTAAAGTGTTCTACTGGCAGTGAACAGTAATTTGCAGAGGTCCTGGGTTTTTTTCTGCTTTACTTAGCTAAGAAAGTCAAAGCATCCAGATACTGCTTTGTGTTTTTTATTCTTTTAGGATATTCACCAGTGGATATTTCAATTATTATAGAAAATGATTTTAAACCTTTGGGTACATAAGGTTCAATACTGTTCTGATTCTGCTCCCATCGCACCAGCTATTGATAAGATGTCTAAATTTATTGCAGAATAATTCTGCAGGAAAAGAGATAAAAGGTTCTTGAATAAAATATGAGACGAGAGCTGTAAATTGTAGCAATGCATATCATTTCATTCAAATGTAGGAAGCAATTACCATCTGCTATACTCATCAGTTCCCTCCTTTATGACTTAATTATATGTTTAATGCTATCAGATCAAGAAAAGGGCACAATAGATGAATGAGTGAGAGAAAGAGAAAAGATTCGGCAACAAGACAAAAGGCAGATGAAAAGTAACCCAAGAACGGAATTGATTTCATTTGTTGGGGAGAGAAGTTAATTTGAATAGTATATTCTATCATCTCCAGTGCTGTGCTGAGATAATATAAATCATGTGTTTGTGAATTTGCTTCATACAATTTTAACAAAAGCATTTAAGTTTCTGAAAACCTAAGGTCTCTGGGTTTTGATTTATTTATGAAAGGGGTAACATTTACAAAGAAGGAGCAGTGACTGGCAACCACAGCATTTAAACTGTTATTAACAGTATTTTGCTGTACACGTATTAGGCCACAGAAGAAAATCTATCAAGTTCTTCATGTTCATCCACTATCTAGTTTCAACCTGCCCTGAAGATGATGAAGCCGACGGCACAGTGCGCAACAGCCGCTAAGAAAGCAAATAGAATGCTAGGCATAATCAAGAAGGGTATTACAACAAGGACAAAAGAAGTTATCCTGCCATTGTATCGGGCGATGGTGCGCCCGCATCTGGAATACTGCGTCCAATATTGGTCTCCGTACCTTAGGAAGGATATGGCGTTACTCGAGAGGGTTCAGAGGAGAGCGACACGCTTGATAAAAGGGATGGAAAACCTCTCATACGCTGAGAGATTGGAGAAACTGGGTCTCTTTTCCCTGGAGAAGAGGAGACTTAGAGGGGATATGATAGAGACTTATAAGATCATGAAGGGCATAGAGAGAGTAGAGAAGGACAGATTCTTCAAACTTTCAAAAAATGAAAGAACAAGAGGACACTTGGAAAAGTTGAAAGGGGACAGATTTAAAACGAATGCTAGGAAGTTCTTCTTTACCCAACGAGTGGTGGACACCTGGAATGCGCTTCCAGAGGGAGTAATAGGGCAGAGTACAATACAGGGGTTTAAGAAAGGATTGGACAATTTCCTGCTGGAAAAGGGGATAGAGGGGTATAAATAGAGGATTACTGCACAGGTCCTGGACCTGTTGGGCCGCCGCGTGAGCGGACTGCTGGGCATGATGGACCTCAGGTCTGACCCAGCAGAGGCATTGCTTATGTTCTTATGTTCTTATGATGCTTTTTGGCTTGCACCAATTGTTACCTTTGCCACATGGCAGGTGTTAGAAATGAAGTTGTCACTTATAAATTCTACTAAATAAAATAGGTAAGTATACAAATGCTTAGTTCTGGATCCCACCCAATGATCGTGTTAGCTTTTAATGTAGTTTGAATATCCTCAGGACTCTTCAAGAAAGTACCGGTAAATAACTTTGCTTGCTTGGAGCACAGATGTACTGCTTCCAAACACGTCCCAGAAGAGAATTTCAGCTTAGTGATTTCCAAACCGTTCCATGAGGCATACTCTGATATCCTAGATTTTGGGATATCTATAATAAATTTGAATAAGATGTATTTGCATTTATTGTGTCTCCAGTATATGTAAATACATATCATTAAAACTCAGAGTCTTTTTATTAAACTGCATTGTATGGTATGGCACCTGTGGCATGGATGGAGCGTGAGCATGGAAGGCATTTGCCAATTAACGTGCTGGACATAACGCAAGTTAACTAGCTAATGTAGTATTAATATGGAATCACCTAATGCCTCTTCGACAATAAGTGCTAAGGGCCAGATTCTATAAACGACACTCTAGCCAGGCCCCACTAGGTGTCCTAATTGTAAATGCCTAATAACACCTAACTAAAATCTGCGCAACTCAAATTCTTTCAGTTAGCTTAAATGGAATGGTACTTGACTATGCCATTGAAGTTAATAGATAAATTTTTTTTAAACCAAATTAAGTGTTCCATGCGGAATTCAGAGCGACACCTAGCGACGCCTAAGCCAAGGCACTCTCCATTGCCCAACAATACTTACCTGACAAGTAGGATTGGTTAGGGGTGGAGAATAAGCGTGGTTGATATAGGCATCGCTAGGCAACCAAGTTAGGCGCTAGTAAATTAGACCCGGGAAAACCTGGCCTAATGAACCGGCACCTACCTCTACAGTGCTTAGTTACATCTAAGTCTGCATTGGTGCCACTAGGGGTAATTCTATAAGTAGTACCTAGCGGTTGATTGACAACTACATGGAGCAGCACCTACAATGTAGGCATGCTTAGGCTCCATTTATAGAATCTGGTCCTTAGGGGCAAATTCTATAAACGGCATTCCAATTTTAGGCAGTGGTAGGAGTCCTACCACTGTCTAACCAGCCAATTGTGATGCACGTTTTTAGAAAAAAACCTACCAGAGGCAGGCAGTCTATACTGTAGGCATTTTTGCTGGTCTAGGGAGACATGTAGGAACAACTAAGAACATAAGAACCGAGTCAGACCAATGGTCCATCCAGCCCAGTAGCCCATTCTCACGGTGGCCAATCCAGGTCACTAGTACCTGGCCAAAACCCAAGGATCTACCAAGGCTGGGTGTGGGCGTGGTTTTGCCCAGAAATGTACTTGGGTGAGTTTAAGCGGCCCTAGGTGTCTTCCTAGAGCCGCGACAGATGTCTGAAATGTAGGCCATTAAAATGCCGGCCTACATTTCAAATAGACACAATCAGCTGAGCAGCCACAGCAGGGAACCCCCGAACCCCACCGCAAGTCTACTGCCACCCCAACCTCCCCCCCCCCGGCACTGACCATGGCAGGAGAGATGCTCAATTTCCCCGTACCTTTTGTAGTACAGCAGGCCGGAGAGATGCCTACTCCCTCTGGTCACCAGGCCTGCCTCTTCACAATGGTGGGCCTTCCCCTTCCTGGTGCATCCTGGGATGCACCAGGATAGGGCCTAAGACTCCGATTGGCCAAATACCAAAGGCCATGGGCATGGCCTTTGATATCTGACCAATCGGAGTCTTAGGCCACTCCCAGTGCATCCTAGAATGCACTGGGAAAGAGGCCTAAGACTGGTTGGCCCAGGTGCCCAAGGCCCCTCCTATGGGAGGGGCCTTGGGCACCTGGGCCAATCAGGGCCTTAGGCCCCTCCCTGGTACATCCCAGGATGCAATGGGAAGGTGAAGGCCTGCCATTTTGAAGAGGCATAGTAGTAGGCATCCTTCTGGCCCTCCGCACTACAAAAGGTACATGTGGCAGGGGGCTTGGGGTGCTGGGGTGGAGGGTTTGAGTTTGGAGGGTTTAAATTGGGGGGTCATGGGTTTAGGGGGGCCTACTGGCAAGGGAGAGTGGGCATCCCTCCTGCCTATTAAGTTGGGGGGGTTGTTTCAGGGGTTCCAGTAGGAGGGAGTGGGCATCCCTTCTGCTGGGGTACTTTAAGGGGTTTGAGGGTAGCAGCAGGAGGAATTTGGCATCCCTCCTGCTGTGGACAGTGTCAGGTGGGGGTGGTAGCAGGAGGAATTGGGCATCCGTCCTGCCACAGACAGTGTTGGCGGGGTGGGGTCGATTCTGCTCAGTTGATCGCAGGAGGACATTCCCTTGCTATGATCAGCTCAGTGGCAACACGATTAGTAACTGGCACCTGTGACATGGATACCGGTTAAAGAATCTGGTTGGTTAGGCGGGGTTAGGTGTTTGTCCCTTAGGGAAGATGCGATTCTGTACAGGACGCTGGTGTGATTCTCAGATGCTTCTTAGGTGGCTGCAGAAACCGGCGTCCTATACAGAATTTCCCCCGTAGTGCCTCCATGTTAACAGGGAGCACAAAGATACCATGCATTAATGGAAATGTTAATGCATAACCTACAATAAAACAAAATAGAAAAAGTTTCTAGAATTGAATGGACTGCAGGACTGAGTCAATATGGTTTTACTAGACGCAAATCTTGTCAGACAAATCTGAATGATTTCTTTGACTGGGTGACCAACAGTTGGATATAGGAGGGAGGCTAGATGTGATGTACTTGGATTTTAGCAAAGCTTTTGGCATGGTTCTACACAGACAGCTGATAAACTGAGTAACTTTGGTATGGGCTCTAAAGTAACTGACTGGGTTAAAGACTGATTAAGTGGAAGGAGACAGAGGGTAGTGGTAAATGGAGTTTGCTCAGAGGAAAAGGATTTTAGAAGTGGAGTGCTACAGGGATTTGTCCTTGGGCCGACTCTTTTTAACATCTTTGTGAGTGATATTGCAGAAGAACCATTTTGTAAGGGTTGTCTTTTTGTGGATGATATCAATCTCTGTAATAGGATAGACACCCCGGAGGGCGTGGATAGCATAAGAAGGGATCTAGCGAAGTTTGAAGAATTGTCCAAAAATTGGCAACTAAGATTTAATAAATTTTTCAGTGGTGAAGGTTGGTTGATATATATCAAAATTATTCAAAAATACTCCACTTTGTTAACTGAAGGTCAAGTCTAACGGAAGAAAAAGCCTCAGTTCTAATCTGGTAGAGCTCAAAGTTCAAACCACCTCCACCCACATCATTGGCTTCAAAAAACTTCCGTTTAGAATGACCCTATGCCACTAAAGTTCTTTTTTAGGAACTGAGATGTTTAAACAACAGTGCTGTTTACTATGTTAGACTTCTACGATGTCCTGCGTACAGCCAATGTTTCATGGGTCTTAACCATTTCTTAAGGGCTCCTGGACTTTCATTTGCCTCTCATAGTTTGAGCTGTTGCTTCCTCGATCTCACTAGTAGTCCAGAGATGGAAAAAATAATGGCATGAATTAATACTCTGAAATGTTGAGGAAAAAATAAAGATTGAATTAATCGTAATTGTTTAAATTTAAACAAAATTTATTTTTAAACTACAACATTAGTATGAGGTTCCTTCATTAAAGATGAATCTAAAAGCACCTCCAAGACCCTGGACTTCTTATCCACTGAAAGACATGACCCATCCAATAGTATACAGTGTTCCCCCGCCAATTCGCGGTTCGCAAATCGCGGTCTCGCTCATTCACAGTCTGTTCTGACCGCCTCTTCCTGTAGTAAAGTCGGGCTACACCAATCAGGAGCTGCATGTCAAAGCAGCTCTTGATTGGTGTAGCCCGACTTTACTACAGGAAGAGGCGGTTGGAGCAGACCGCGAGTGATTTTCTTCACTCGCTGGCACTCCAGCTGCCCTCTCCTGCCTCCCCTGCCTTTTGACAGGCGAAAAACCATATTTGCAGTTTTTCAAAATTCGTGGGGGTTCCTGGAACGGAACCCCCGTGAATTTCAGGGGAGTACTTTAATCTGATATAGTATAGAACTCTGATTAATGCAAACCACATTAGTTTAGTTTTGTCAGCATTCGGTTTTAAATGAAGTTGTAGAGACCAGCATTTAATCTTATCAATAGCTGACATCAGCTTCTTATTAACAAATTAAAGTTCTAATTTATAGAGAGCAACATAAAGATATAATCTACATATGAAAACAGTCACTCACCTAATTTCAACATAACCATACTCATTAAGGTCATAAACATTGTACTGCAAAGGGGAAGTAGGTGATCCCTGAAGTATGAGGAAGTATGATCATGTCAGTCCCTTTTACAGAGAATTGCATTGGTTGCTTATTGAAGCTCGTGTTAAATTTAAGTTTGGGTGTTTTTGTTATAAAGTTCTCTTTGGTATGACCTCCACTTATTTTTTTGATTCATTTTTCATTGTTGGATCCAAACACCAATGAAGTGCTCATGGCTTGTTTTTTGGAATTTTTCCTTTTTTTGTATTTGAGTAGGACTTTTAAAATATTGATATTGATAAAAAAAGAAAAAAATGTTCTTACAAAGTACATATTTCAAAAATAATTTAAATGGGAGTTTTCAATATGAATAAGGGGGAGGTTTTTCTGACCAATGATAGCTCCAAGTATGTGATCAGTACATAAATGCTATTCGGCTTTCTCAGTTTCAAGTATATTTAAAATATTTTATACCGCCCAACCAAGCCTTCTAGGCGGTGTACAAAAACACCAAAACAATGTGCCAAATAACATATAATTTACACAGAAACAGACTAGGGGAAATGACAATTTTTAAAGACATTGACGAACGGGGAAAAAAGGAAAGAAGAGTTAGAACTACAATTGATAGAGAGAAAGAGAACAAACAAAAGGGAAAGAATGGCAAAGGAAGCGGGAACAGAAGGTAAAACCTTTTTTGAATCTAAGTCGTCCTTAAAAGGACAGTTTAAGTTACAAAAGCATCAAGGAAGAGAAAAGTATTTAACTTCACCTTAAAATTGGCAAGAGATTTTTTTCACGTAAGTAATTTGGGATACTATTCCAAAGAGAGGGGGCACTAACGGAGAAAATTGTAGTCCTCATTGCGCTGATATGTTTCAATGAGGGAATGGTAAGAAGGTTGTGGGCCGTAGATCTTAAAGTCCTAGTTTGGCTATATGGGATAAGTAAGTTATTGATAAATTCTGGCTGGTTATTTACTCTGGTTTTAAAGGCTAGTAGAAGAATCTTATAGATGATTCTATGTTCCAATGAGCTTTATGTAAAAGAGGAGTAACATGGTTGTATTTTTTTGCATTACATATAATTTTTACTACTATATTTTGTACTATTTGGAGCCTTCTTATTTCCTTTTTTGTTATGCCTTTCAGGAGGGCGTTGCAGTAATCTATGCATGAAATAATGAGGGAGTGGATTAAAATGTTCAGGGACATGGGTCCTAACAATTTTGCTAAAGCTTTAATCATGCGCAATCGATAGAAGCAGCGTTGGACCACAGTACTAATATGTAAGTGATAAGTAAGTTTGAAAGGTCACTTGGACACACAAAGTCAGAAGCGTGAAGAAAGTACAAGAGGTTTATTACAGCATGCTGGACTCTAGTGCAGTTAACAGCCTGCCTACTAGAGTGTTAGAATCAGGAAATGCATGGACTTTTATGCCCTTTTCACTAAGCATACGCAAACTAATATATGCAAAAACTACAATTTTCATTTGTTACTTCTATAACTTTCTACAATTATTATTGGTCCTAAGCCAGCACTTATGAAAGGTTCAGGGATACAATTTATAGTCCTATAGGAAACTAGCTCATTTCTCTGCTTATCTAAATCTTACAGTTCTAAATGTTACATGTACAGAAGGGCAGGGTACATCATGGCTCAAACTCTTATCTATTTAGCTTACAATGTGGTAAGGTATGGACATACATTTTAGGCAGATGAGGTCAGTAGATTGTACACTGTTTTCAGCTATGTAGGCCAGATCAATATTTTAAACAACAGTTAACCATTTCATGACCCTACAAGTTTACAATCAAATGTGACTGCTCCACTGAGCTCTTGAGGTCTTTTCCTCCACCCAGGATAGTTGTTACTCTCTTTTATGCTTTATTCCAATTGTGGTATTGGGGCTCACAGTTTCAATATATATCTTTTTTGGGTTTGTGGATTTTTTCATTAATTTTTGAGTGGTTTGTTTAACAATATAAGAACATAAGAAATGCCATACTGGGTCAGACCAAATGTGCATCAAACCCAGCATCTAGTGCTGGGTGATTCTTGCTAAGCTAGCATTCAGTCAAGGGCACTCTGTGTGGAATATTCTTTTAGAATACTAGCTTAGCACATATTTTCCCCTTAATTCTATAAAAAGCACTAAAATTTGCACATGAAAATTTGGGTGCACACACAATGTAAGTGAATAACAAGCCAATTAGCACCAATAATTGGGATCTTAACAAGCAATTATTGGTGCTAATTTGAATTAATTAAAATACAGTGCTCCCCTGCGAATTCACAGGCCATGATTCATGGTCCCAGTCATTCACTGTGTTTTCCGACCGCGAATGACCGGGCAGGAGAGGGCAGCTGGAGCACCGGCGAGTGAAGGAAATCACTCGCGATATGCTCTGATTGCCTCTTCCTGTACTAAAGTTGGGCCTCACCAATCAGAAGCTGCTTTGACATACAGCTTCTGATAGGGAAGTGTGTGGCGCAGTGGTTAAAGCTACAGCCTCAGCACCTTGGGATTGTGGGTTCAAACCCACGCTGCTCCTTTTGACCCTGGGCAAGTCACTTAATCCCCCCATTGCCCCAGGTACATTAGGTAGATTGTGAGCCCACCGGGACAGACAGGGAAAAATGCTTGAGTACCTGAATAAATTCATGCAAACCATTCTGAACTCCCCTGGGAGAACGGTATAGAAAAATTGAATAAATAAAAAATAATTGAACTATATGACCACTACCACTACTTACAGATTACTGTAGGCAAATGAACATTATGCTGAGTATTTAATTGGATGCCTAGTTTTCTCTATTTTTTTTAATATTCCCTACAAGGAGTCAGCAGTACTATGGTTATTAGTTTATTCACCGCCTTCTACTCCTGGAATTTGTTCAAACCTCTTTACTTTCAGCATAACTTTTGGCAACAAACTCCACAGTTTGATTGTTTATTCAATGGAAAATGAATGCCTTCTCTGCTGTCAATTTCATGGTTTGTCCCCCTAGTCATAATACAGTCTTAAGGTATTTATAATCATTTGCTATTTACCTGTTCCACCCAATTCATGATTTTGTAAATCTCTATCATATCCCTTTCTCAGTTGTCTCCTTTTCAAGCTGAAGTGCTCTAATCTGTTCAATCTTTCTTCAGAAGGGAGCTATTCCATTCCTAATATATTTTTTGTCACTTTTTTATGTATTTTCTCTAGTTCTGCAATGCCTTTTTTTGAGATTGGACAACCAGAACCATACACAATATTCAAGACACATTTGCACCATGGATCTATAAAGAAACATTAGGGTAACTTGACTGCAACAATGAACAGAACTCTAAATTAAGGAAACATTGGATAACTTTACTCACTTCCAACTCCAGCAGTTTTCATATACACTATTTAGTATGGGCAGAAATGACAAATGGAGTATCTATATTCCTTTCTTTTTAGCTTGAATGATATGATTCTATTATTGAGCCTCTTGCATCTCTCTTAGTTGGGTGGCAACAGTGTTACTATGCTGTTATCCCAATGGTGTTTGTAATTAACTCATTTTTCGATGTTAATTGTGTTCCCTGAGTGCTGTAAGCTTGCCTTATAAACAGGTTGAGAATAATCCCTTGGGTGGGTGAATTATCCCATGATATGAAATAGTTGGCAGATATTGAGTCCACTGCTTTCAACTTTCAGTCACTTCACTGATTGGGATTTACAGTTGTCAACAGCTTCAACGTTTTCTGTTCTCCGACTAAGGTTTATGATCCAGTCTACATGTGACTAGATCTTCTGCCTTAGGGTTCGCTCTGCCTCAGAGGGACAGCTATGGCTGACCTCTCTGAAGAGTTCACTGCAGGTAGGAAACAGTTGGTGTTGCTCATCATGGCTCTAGGGAACAGCTGATTAACAGACTAGCAGCTGCTACCTCAATATTATTATTTCTTCTTCTTCTACTCCATCAGTCTCGTAAGCAGAGAGATATGGTTCTAGAACAGACATGGGCAACTCCGGTCTTCGAGGGCTAGAATCCAATCGGGTTAGGATGTCCCTAATGAATATGCATTGAAAGCAGTGCATACAAATAGATCTCATGCATATTCATTGGGGAAATCCTGAAAACCCGATTGGATTCCGGCCCTCGAGGACCAGAGTTGCCCACCCCTGTTCTAGAACATCCCAGGGTGAGGTCCCCCACTTCCCACATATTCCTTTACATCCTTCTTAGCTGGATCCCTTCTAGGTGAGGAAAGAGATGGTTCCTCTCTTGTTCTTGGGTTTTATACTTCACTCCCAAAACTCTTAATCAAATTCTAATGGATCACACTTTACGAACATACTAAGAACCTTCTTTTCTGGAACAGGAGCCCAGAATGTTCTTTCTCCAGCTGCAATGACAAAGCATTTTGGCAGCTACTACACAGCATTTCTAATTCACATTTATACATATGTACATTATATTGAAGTAGCGTGCTTTGAACTAGATTTACTAAATACACATTACTCTGCTATATTTTCTACAAGTCTGTTTTATATATTTGGACTTATTTAGTACCAATCCTATTTGAAAATGCTAACATGGCAGCACTCTTGTAAAATCTAGCTCTCTGTTTAGCAAAATCTGAGCACTATTTAAGACAAATGACCGAAGCAGTGAATAGACCAAGAATTATACTGTCCATTTTAATATAGATGTTTTTAAAAAATTAAAATTAAAATGTAATTTTTTGCTTATTGAGTTTACAATATTATTTCAAAATGAAATTTCTCCTGGAGACAGCAAATAATTAATATGCAAAGTATGAAGTGAACAAAGCTTCTGTAAACACCAGGGAATTGTAATGTTTCAGAAAGAATGGGAGGTGAAAATGTGTCCAAGATATGGAGCAGATTGGGAGCATAAGGGATGAGACTCAGAAAGGGTGTCTGAGAGACACAAATGACCACAGCAAGCACAAGCTGGCATATAACCAAGTAATTGCACACCCTGCTCTAATTGTAAATGCCACTCATTCTAAGTAAGCAGTTTGCAAAACATATTGGGGGTTGCTTGGCTTCCTCCCACTTACTGTGCTGCAGTGTTTTCGACATCTATGTGCAGTAGAGAAAATATCTTTTGACCCATCTGAATCCAGGTTAGGGTCTTAAATATTTATCTGATTTACACATCATAGTTAGCTTCAGCCTGGTTCAAATCAGATGCATACCTTGCTTTAGTTTATTTGTATTTTGGGGAGAGGTGCTTTAATTTGTTTTGTTTTCTTTCCTTAATAATTCAGATTTTCAAGGATTGCTTTGGGTTCCTGTAAATATTTGCAGACTTATTTTTCAGAGTATTCAAGGATGGCACAACTCTTTGGATATAAGAGCTACTCTGTAAATATTTGTAAATCAAGTGAAAAAGATCCAGAGTAGGACAGGAAGGCTGAATTAAACCAAAAATGATCTGAATTGTATACAACGAAATGCAGCATATTCTATTTTGACTAAATGTATCTGATACTCACTGCCCTGTTGAATGGGGTTCAGGAAGTAGCTTGCCCTTCACAGCAAACCATCCAATGTTCAACAGTGCTTATCTGAGTAGCTGGTGCTCCTACCCAGCTAAGTGCCACTGACCAAAGCCAGTGCTTGAAAGAGGGACTTGGGTGAGAGAGTATGTGATGACCTAAAGGTGGCCAAATAGGTTTAAAAGGCAAATGCAAAAGCTAGAAGGAGGCTAGGGTGATTAGGGAGAGGTATGGCCAGTAGGAAAAAGGAGTTATTGATGCCACTGTGTACAATTCTGAAGACCGCATCTTCCAAAATGATATAAACACGATGGAGTTGGTCTAGAGCACCTGGTCTCAAACTCAAACCTTTTGCAGGGCCACATTTTGGATTTGTAGGTACTTGGAGGGCCACAGAAAAAATAGTTGATTTCTTATTAAAGAAATGACGATAATGCATGAGGTAAAAACTCTTTATAGTTTATAAATCTTTCCTTTTGGCTAAGTCTTAATAATAATATTGTAATTTATAGATAAAGAGACATATGATCAAGAAACTATTATTTTACTTTTGTGATCATGATAAACATACTGAGGGCCTCAAAATAGTACCTGGCAGGCCGCATGTGGCCCCTGGGCCACGAATTTGAGATCACTGGTCTAGAGGAAGGCTACTAAAATGATCTGTGGTTTTTCACCATAAGGTGTATGAGGACAGACAAAGATCTCAATATGTATACTTTTGGAGGTGTAGGTGAGAAGGGGAGATATGATAGAAAAGTTTAACCTATGTAGCATAAATGCATATGAGACAAATCTCTTTTATTTGAAAGGAAGCTCCGGAATGAGAAGGCATAGGATAAAGTTAAGAGGTGATAGACTTAGGAGTAATCTAAGGAAATACTTTTTAACAGAAGTCTGGTAAGTGTGTGGAATAGTCTTTTCCAGTAGTAAGGTGGTAGAGCCAAAGACTGTGTCTGAATTCAAGAATGCATGGGACAGACAAGTGGGATCTGTTAAGGAGAGAATGAGATGTGGTGGGGAAGTCTGTGATCACATTTTTAACAATTCTGTCAGAAAAAAAACAAGGGGTAGGGACTTTTAGATGGAGGGAGAAGGTGTTTATCTTCTGCCCCATTCCTTTTCGTGCTGAATTTCTTTTGGATGAGCGATTGCCATACTGTTTTTTATGGAGAGCCCTTTATCTCCATTGAAATTATTTGGGTGTCTTGCTATCTCTATTGCCTCTTTGATTCTTCTTGGCCACCAGTGATCTTCTTTCTCCAGGAGACCAACAAACTTTCCTGCCACATTTCAAATTTGTGACCAATGAACTTTCTAACTAAAATTCAAATTCATGACCAACAGTCTTCCCTGTTCTCAATCAGGTCAGTGGACCACTATATATAAAGACAAAGGGGCTCATTCTATAAACAGCACCTATATCAGCCAGCGCCTAAAAAAAAAAAGCACCAGTCATGTGTCAATCATGCTTAGGTAACATTTACAGAATCACAGCTAGTGGTACCTATGTAAAAATTTAGGCACTTGAAATGTAGGTGAGGATTTTAAAGGCCTGCATTTCAGGTGCCTACGTTTTTGAAGAATTGCGCTTAGTGGTGCCTAACTCATGCTCCACTCATAGAAACACCCACTTAGGCGTTAGGCACTACTAAGCGCATTTCGATAAGTGCCTATCTTTCATAGCATTGAATAGATGCCTATCGCCCAATTAAATTTTAACTAATTATTGAGACTGTTATGGGTATTTTGCCAATTAAGTTAAGCGCCCTTTATAGAATCAGTCCCAAACAGCAGACCTCACAGCATACCCCAGCATACCCAAACATGGCGAGACCTGAACAACAGCAACAATCATGATGCCAATCGTGGAAGCTTAAGACATATAACCCAGTTCCTTAGGAATGTCTGACGAATAGGCTACAGGGGAGGGGGAGGCGGGAGCAGTAGCTACAGAGACAGTGCCTTAACAACCTTGAGTCTTCTTTTTTGCCTATTGGCTAGCTAAGCTTCCTTAGGAATGTCTGATCAATGTGCTGCAGTTATCTTTGTTTCACTTAATCCTCCACTACCCCAGATACATTAGATAAGCCCACCGGGATAGATAGGGAAAATGCTCGAAGTACCTATATGTAAATCGCTTTGAGTATGGTTGTAAAACTACAAAAAGGTGGTATATAAGTCCCAATCCCTTTACCTTCCCTTTCCCATGCCTCCCCCACCTTGCAATAACTTCAGCTGTGTTCTCCCTTTTACATTCATATCTCTTCCCTCGGCCTTTCTTTCCCTCAGAACCCCTTAGCTACACTATAGGGTTGTTGTTTTTTTCCTTAGCCAGCCAATAAGCTGCACAGTAGATAGGACCAATAGGTTATGATACAATGATACATCATCCTTCAATCCTGGTTTTCCCTATATTCTATCGGCAGACTAAGTTTTCTTAGGAATGTGTGACCAATGAGCTACAGGTGGAAGCAGGAGCAGTAGTTACAGATACAATGCCTTAGCAACCTGTATGCTGCAGGTATCTTTGTTTCACTTTCCATGCCTTCCCTAGCTTGCATTAAATTCAGCTGTGCTTCCCTTTTACATTCCGTATCTCTTGCCTCAGCCTCTCCCTTGGAACCCCTAAGCTACACTACAGGTTTTCTTCCTTAGGCAGTCAATAAGCTGCAGCGGAGACTGGACCAATAGGTTTTGGTATATCATCCTTCAGTCCTGGTTTTCTGTATAGCCTTTTGGCTGACTAAGCTCCCTTAGGAATGTGTGACCAATGGGCTGCAGAGGAAAGCAGGATCAGTAGCTACACATACAGTGCCTTAGCAACATGCCTAGCAACCTTCAGTCATATTATTCCTTACAGCCTAGCTTGCTTAGGAATGTCTGACCAATGGGCTGCAGAGGAAAGCAGGATCAGTAGCTACACATATAGTGCCTTAGCAACCTGCTTAACAACCATTCAGTTTTGTTTTTCCTTGCAGCCTATTGGCTTTCAAAGCATCCTTATCTGACCAATGGGCTGTAGGGGGAGGCGGGAACATGTGAATAAACCCCGTTTGACCTCCCAAATGAGTTTTATCAAACTCCAGACCAGTGTTGCCATTTTGGTGGTTTTTCTGCCCAATTGGGCTACTTTTTAAAGCTCTCAGTGGGAAATGAAAGGCTTGAGCGGGTGGCGTGTTTCTGGGCTACTTTGACGCAAATGGGCTATTTTGGATGGGTGACAGTTCCGGACCTCCTATTGCTGAGGTTTTTGTTTTCATTGGTTAAGCTGAAGCACAACGGGCCAATCACAACCTTAGAACTTTGAGGTCATTTGTGATTGGTTCATTGTGCCCTAGCTGAGCCAATGAAATTCCAGTGCCGCAGCAGGAAGTTGGAGGAAAATCAGGTTGAATGGACCTATAAAAGGCTTGTTCTTCTGCCTCTTTGTCTGTGCACAGAGCACCCAGATTCAAAGCGACAGTTACTCCACCGAGAGCTGTTCAGGGAAGCTCTTTCTTTTGCTTCACTTCTATTAGTTTACTTTTGGCCAAGTCCCCGTACTCCTCCTCTTTCAGCACCTCTGACACGTCCTGGCTCAGAAATTGGCATAACTGGGCCTACAGGTAGGATCCACGCTGCTGCCTCGCACAACAATTCACCCAGTATAGACGGCACAGGACCTGCACTTACTCTGCAGTATCTTGGTATCCTGTGAGTACTGCTCCTGCCCCGGGGATCTTTCTACACCCTTCACTTTCACAGCAGGGCAGCAACAAAGGTACTGATTAATGCTCACTAGGATTGGAATAAAGGTTGAGCTCTTTGTGATCTTTCAGTTGTTTCATATAAATTAAACTGAAGCTGCTAATGGTTTGAAAAAGTAACTGAAGTTCTGGTCTTCTAGGTTTAAACTATTCAGAGTTCTGGATTAAATGCAGATACAGCTGGTATGGGGGGGAGGGGTGATGGTACTTACCTGTGCTCTTTTAAAGGATTTGACAGAATCTTCTGTCATATTCAGGGCTGGCCCAACCATCAGACAAGACTACAAAGTCACTTAAGGCAAGGATATAGCTAGAATTACATTTTGGAAGGGGGTCCAAAGGTGGACCGAGGGAGCCAATTATTCTCTCCCTCCTCCCCTTGCCTCCGCAACCACAATGTTGAGGCATTCCTTTGCTTAGAGTTACCATATGGCTCCAAAAAAGGGAGGAGGGATTGACATATCAGTGTACTTCCACCATATGGCTCCAGAAAAATGAAGATGGATCGAGACATCTGGGTTTACTTCCATTGAATGCAATGGAAGTAAAACCCAGATTTTCAATCTGTCCTTCTTTTTCTGGAGTCATATGGTAACCCTACCTTTGCTGGTTGGGTTGCCAAGCCTCACCAACTGAAGAGGTTTGCTCTGCGAGTCCCATTCCTGCCCAGAGCAGAACTCAAGTTAGAAGCGCACTTTAGCCACTGATGTCGGCATTCTCACGCATGTTCAGTCCAATCGCTGAGCTGAGGATGTGTGAGAAAGCCAACATTGGTGGCTGAAGTACGCCTGCCAGTGTTGCCATGTGGTAGTTTTCCCACCCAATTGGGCTATTTTTTAAAGCCCTTGGTGGGAAATAAAAGGCTTGGGCGGGTGGTGGGTTTTTGGTCTATTTTGGGAGGGTGACGGTTCTGGACCTCCTATTGCTGAGGTTTTGTTTTTTTCTTTGGTTCAGCTGCAGCACAATGAGCCAATCACAAATAACATTAGGAACTCTGTGGTCATTTGTGATTGGTCCATTGTGCCCCAGCAGAACCAATGAAAATTCACGAATCTCGAGACCAGTCCAGCGGGGAGATTCCCTTACTGCGATCAGCTCGGCGGTAACCTGATCCTCTAACCGGCGCCTGTGACATGAATGCCAGTTAGAGAATTGTGGTGGTTAGGCAGGCTTAGGCATCTGTCCGTGAGGACAGACACGATTCTATATTTTATTTTATTTTTTTATTTATTCAGTTTTTCTATACCGTTCTCCCAGGGGAGCTCAGAACAGTTTACATGAATTTATTCAGGTACTCAAGCATTTTCCCCTGGGAAATAGGATGGCTGTGTGCGATTTTCTAAAGCCATTTAGGCGGCTTCTGAGACTGGGCGTCCTACACAGAATCTGGCCCATTATGTCCAGAAGTTTGAAGAGCTTTTAATTTTGGGAAGGACTTTTACATTGTGCTTGTTTTTATTGTGTTTGTATTTGAGTTTTGGTTTTTGTACACTATTTTGGACTGTTTGGGCTGTGTGCTGTGTATAAATAAACAGTTTGTATTTGTATGACGTATTTGTTTGATAAATTAGAGGCGTTTCCTGCGGCAATTGTTTGGGCTACTTTTGGGCTACTTTTTGCCATGTGTTGGGCTGAAAATTTTTTTTGCCATCTAGCAACCCTGCTCCAGACCTAGCTAAATTGCTTTCTCACACCAAAAAACGTACATTGACCCAATTTCATCAAATTCTTAGAGCTGTTTTCAAGATCACAGTCAGAACTTGTTCACTTTATATAATAGAACTAGTGTTTAAGCCCGTTACATTAACGGGTGCTAGAAAGCAGCCCCCTTTCCCTCTCCCCCTCCAGTTCCTCCATGACTGTCTCCGTGGTCCCCCTTCTGTCTTCCCCCTCCCCAAGCAAAGCTTTCTGGCTCTCAGCACACCCCTCCCCCAAAGCAGCCTCCTTTTCCTCTCCCCCTCCAGTTCCTCCCTGACTGTCTCTCCGTGGTCCCCCTTCTGTCTTCCCCCTCCCCAAGCAAAGCTGTCTGGCTCTCAGCACACCCCTCCCCCACAGCAGGCCCCTTTCCCTCTCCCCCTCCATTTCCTCCCTGACTGTCTCTCTGTGGCCCCCCTTCTGTCTTCCCCCCCCAAGCAAAGCTGTCTGGCTCTCAGCACAACCCTACCCCAAACAGCCCCCTATCCCTCTCCCCCTCCATTTCCTCCCTGACTGTGTCTCCGTGGACCCCTTCTGTCTCCCCTCCCCCAAGCAAAGCTGTCTGCCTCTCAACACACCCCTCCCCCCAAAGCAGCCTCCTTTCCCTCTCCAGTTCCTCCCTGACTGTCTCTCCGTGGCCCCCCTTCTGTCTTCCCCCCCTAAGCAAAGCTATCTGGCTCTCAGCACACCCCTCCCCCACAGAGGCCCCTTTCCCTCTCCCCCTCCAGTTCCTCCCTGACTGTCTTTCTGTGGCCCCCCTTCTGTCTTCCCCCCCCCCCTCAAGCAAAGCTGTCTGGTTCCAAGCACATCCCTCCCCCAAAGCAGCCCCCTTTCCCTCTCCCCCTCCAGTTCCTCCCTGACTGTCTCTCCATGGCCCCCCTTCTGTCTTCCCCCCCCCCCAGCAAAGCTATCTGCCTCCCAGCACATCCCTCCCCCAAAGTAGCCCCCTTTCCCTCTCCCCCGCCAGTTCCTCCCTGACTGTCTCTAGTCCCTTGCCGCCCCCTTCCCATGGTCCCGACAAACGTGCAGACTCTAGCAGGGGCCGCAGCACTCTAAACACGCTGCTTCGCGGCCTTCTACTGCCCTGATTTGCTCTGCCGTGTTGGGCAGAGCAAATCAGGGCAATAGAAAGCCGCGAAGCAGCGTGTTTAGAGTGCTGCGGCTGCTGGAAGTTGCTTCCGAACGCCCGGTTCCAACATTCAGAGGCATCAGTCGGGGGCTTTTCTCACCCGTGGACTTGTAAGCCTCGCACCAGTTTCCTTTGGCCTGACCAATGGCGCCTCCCTCCTCCTCCTCCCCCCCCCCCCCCCCCCGTCACAGCTCCCCATGTCCCAGCTCTCTCAGTGAGTGATGGTGGCTGCCGCTACCGGCCCAGCGCCTGCAGCCGCAGCCCCGCCGTCATCTTGGTGTTCCAGGAATCGAGAGGCGGGAGGAGGAGAGGAGTGCGAGCTGAGCCGCAGTGCTCACAGGACCGAGCGCTCGAGAGGGAGACAGCTGAAGTTCGCAGAGAATCCTCCACCTCCTCTGGCAGTGAGTGTCAACGAGGGAGGAGTTGCTCCATGTTCTGGCTTGCCTCCGTGTTCGAAAATCAAATTCGGCACGGAGGAACACCTCACGGCGCCAGGAATCACGGAGTTTCAAGAGCGCATGCGCGCTGTAGGGTTTTATTATTATAGATAGTAAGCATTAATTACATGCCTCTGTTTGTTTACTATAATCATAGATGGCTTGTATCTACAGTGGTCACTGCTGAAAACTGGTTAGTGTTTCTTGAACAGAAACTGAATTATTTAGTAAATATATCATGTTTAATGCGATGACCTTTGAAACTGAACCTTCATCTTCCAAGCCCCACCATTCTATGAGGCTGGCCCTTTAACATGTCCTCATGCAGATAAAGTTATGAGAAAATCAAGGAAATTTATACTAATTTGCCTTGTATAATCACCTCAAATGTCATCATAGTGTTGTATAGAAATTCTTAATGAGTTTAAAATAAACTACCCCTGAGGCAGGAAAATAGTTATTAGGTACAGTAGCAATGTGTTTGATCAAGCTTGTTCAGCACTGATTTGCTGAGAGCTTGATCATCTCTATGCAACTGAGTTTTAAAAGAAATTCTTTGGGCTCTATCATGCCCTAGAGGTTCTTTTAAAAATAAAAAATGTGCGCATAAAAAAAGCAATATGGAAAGCTTCCTCCAAAAAATGCATGAGTATCTAGGATTGTTCCTCACAGTCTTCAAAGTCCAGCTTACTTTTCAAACATAAGCTATCAGTATGCATTGTTTTATATGGCTTGAAGTATTTGTTTACATTTATGCAATGTTGAATGATGGCAAAATGTACTTGTATTTGTAGAATACCTATTTGATCCAGACCTTTTTGAACCATAAACCCACATCCTAGATTCTAGCTAAGTCCCCAGAATGCCTTACTACCTCTTTTTAAAGTGATTGTCAGTATGCAAATTGTGAAAGTACCACATAGAATTTGAGTGGCTGGAGATCCACTTAATTAGATTCAACCAATCACCTTTGTAGCCCCTTATATTATGCAAGATCACAACAACATATGTTCAGCCCGCAATCAGCAATGCGACACTCGTATATTGTGCATACTTGACATGACACGTGTATACATGTTCATACTGCTTGTTTATTGAGATAAAATTTAAAAAAATATTTTGCTCGTCTTGCAAAACACTCGCACAACTCGTTACTCGCTATCCAAGGTTTGAATGTACTTAAGTTACACACAGCCCTGCCACATTTATGTACTAATACGTGTGCCTGCCCTATAAAACATTAGGCACAACAATATCAGGCCACGCTACCATTTTATAATGGAATCTGGGTGCTCATGTTTATGTTATTTTTATTTGTTTAAATTGCCTTTTTTTACAGCATGAAAGCCAGAAAGGAACTACAAACAAAATAGAAAAAAACAGACAGACATTCATACAGATTGCTGTAAAGACAGCAAAGGGTCCAAGGAATGAGAACAACCAAAGATGCAACCATAAAGATTTACTGAAGCCAGACTCTTCTTGGCCAAGTTTTGGCTTAAGTCTTTGTCAAAGCTCGTAGATTCCTCCAATAAATACTATGGAGACACAAATATACACATAAACTGTCTTAAGGCTGTAATCGATGGCATTTCTAGGCAAGAGCGGTGAGCACTATATCTTCCAAAGTTTTCACTTTCTGAGCTAGAACGTTAATAAGTGAAAACAACAATTAAAGAAGCTCAAAAATAGCTTTCCAAATCATCTCCAAAGTAATCACTGAAGAGAGAAGCAAGCTAGGTTTAGACAAACCTTTAGGACTGAATTCTGTATTTTGTACCTAATGAAAATCAGCACCACAAAAAAAAATCACCTAAGCACTTTTCTATAAGAAGCTGTGTCTAAAGTTAGGTGTAGTTTATAGAATATGGCTTATCCCTGGGAACCATGCCTAACTTTAGACATGACCATTTGCACCATTAGATGTTACCAGTGGTGTGGCGCAAGGTTCAGTTCTTGGGCCTGTTCTTTTTAACATTTTTGTGAACAATATTGCTAAAGGGCTGTTGGGTAAGATTTGCCTCTTTGCGGGTGATACCAAAATCTGCAATAGAGTGGAAAACCCAGATGGTGTGAATAACATGAAGAAAAACATGGTGAAGCTGAAGAATGGTTTGAAATTTTGCAGCTAAAATTTAATGTTATGAAATGCAAGTTCATGCATTTGGGCTACAAAAACCCACGGGAACGGTACAGTTTAGGGGGTGAAGAACTTATGTGCACAACAGAAGAGCAGGACCTGGGTGTGATTGTATGTGATGATCTTAAAGTGGCCAAACATTTTGAAAAGGTGATGGTAAAAGCTAGAAGGATGCTAGGGTGCATAAGAGGTATGGCCAATAGGAAAAATGATGTATTGATGCCCTTGTATAAGACTCTGGTGAAACCTCATTTAGAATATTGTCTACAATTCTGCAGATGGCACCTTCAAAAAGATATAAAAAGGATGGAGTTGATCCAGAGGAAGGCTACTAAAATGCATGGTCTTCATCATAAGGTATATTTGGACAGACTTAAAGATCTCAATATGTATATTTTGGAGGAAAGGTTAGAGAGGGGAGATATGATAGAGATGTTTAAATACCTATGTGGCACAAATGCACATGAGTCAGGTCTCTTTCATTTGAAAGGAAGCTCTGGATGAAGTTGAATTTCTCCAGCCTTTTCTATGTCGTCATTCTCCACAAAGCACTGGAGTCCAAGAAGAGCAAAAAACCTGCACGCTGGAAGCTTTGAACACCACAAAAGTCACAAGCCCCAATGGAGCTCTCAATCTAAGTAACCATTCTCCGGGATGACGTCACTTCCTTCCCAGCTCTGGATGAAGTTGAAGTGATAGGCTCAGGAGTAATCTAAGGAAATACTTTTTACAGAAAGGGTAGTAGATGCATGAAACAGTCTCCCAGAAGAGGTGGTGGAAACAGAGACTGTGTCTGAATTCAAGAGAGTGGGGGGATAGGAATATGGAATCTCAAAGAGAGAAAGAGATAATGGTTACTGTGGATGGGCCGACTGGATGGGCCATTGGCCTTTATCTGCCATCATGTTTCTATGTTTCTACTGGAATCATAGTGCAAAACCTCAGCTAAAGTTACAATGAAAAAACAGGGCTTTTTTATACTTATCTACAAGATCTTCTGAATACCACTAATTAATATTTCCTGCCATGGTTGAACATCCATCGCAACCCTGTCCAACACATTTATTTGGATCAAAACCTTCATTTTTCAGAAATTTGTCTATTAGTTTGAGCATCCTTTGCATTCAATTTGACAAATCTGAGAAAGTTCTCATGGATGGCTCTCTTTTCTTCATAAAATAATTGAACACCAACCGACAACTTGTTCCTTTCCAGATATATCACATGTTTTGTCTGCAATTATGCTATAACCTTTTTTTTGCATCACTTACTTTAGCATCTTTAACCACCAATCCACACAAATTGATTTTATTTTGGATTTGAGGTGACTTATATGTAGCATTTCTATTACCTTTTTAAAAATGTCTTTTCATTACTTCATTACCTGCTTCGGTTCTTAGATGAATCAAGTCCTGAAAATTGCCTTCCTGTTGCGCCTTACCTCTTAGGTAGAGATCATGAGTGCCACAAAATATGATTGTGGAAATTATTGATGATAATACCTTTTTATTTCCTTCAACTATTTTTTTGTGGTCAGAAAAGCGACATGCTATTTACTGGTTCATTTTCTAATAAATTTTTGGCAGCTACTACTGCTGCTTTGTGCCACTGATTCGAGATGTGGTTTTTACAGGCTTCATACATGACTTGGTAGCTTGTGAAAGGCTAAATAATGAAGAAACCCAAGACATCTTGCACTGACACAGAAGCAGGAGGAAAAAGAATGCAGTGTAAGCACAATGCTCCTTTTAGATGTTTTGAATATGCAAACCAAGACGCATAGGTCTATAGCTACTTGTGTCTGAATTTTCTTTTCGACTGGATAGCATCTTCTGAAAAATCATAATTTTCATCAGGTGTCCAACAATATTTTAATATTTCCATCTTTATACTTGGGGTCATTAGTGGTGAATGCCCTACCCATCTTCCCAAGTCATGGTCACAACATCCCTCACTGATTATGGACCGCTCTCAATATCAAGGGGAAGTTGATCGCCAGCTGGATGACATTCATAATTACCAGTGTTTGGATTGTGACCCCCTTGTAGAAATCCAAACTATTATCAGTGGGATTGTTCAGGAGGCTTTAAGGTCGGGGACTATTACTAAAGCGGAAAGTCACTTCCTTCAGATTTCCAATCCAAGGACTCCGGTCTTTTACACCGTACCCAAGTTTCATAAGTCATTGGTCTCCCCTCCTGGGATACCGATAGTTTCTCTCAGAGGTTCATTTTAGAATCCCTGTCCAAATTTTTGGACGTTTTCTTGCAACCTTCTGTCATTAAAGCTAGATCTTACATCAAAGACACCACAGATTTTCTTAGGAAGTTGCAAGTAATACCCAATATACCTGCTGGCAGCCTATTGGTCACTTTGGACGTGGTGGCATTATACACGAGTATCCCCCAACAAGATGCCCTGAATGTTGTGAAGTACACCCTGAAATTAAGGACTGTAGAACATAGAGTTTCCACATCTTTTTTGATGAGTTTAGTAGAATTGGTCTTAACCAAAAATTACTTCAGATTTGATGATCAATTTTTTCAACAATGCCAAGGGGTGGTGATGGGCACCACGGCCACCCCTAGCATCGCAACCCCTTTCGTGTCCAAATTCAAAGAGACCCATATATATTCTGCTTCATATTTTCAATTTATGCAGTGTTGGTTTTGTTTTATAGATGATATCTTTTTAATTTGGACTGCTTCCGAGAGTCTTTTGGAAGAATTCATTAGGTGGATTAATTCTTTGACCACATGTTTAAAATTCATAGCTACCTGGGATAATAATCAGATTGCGTTTTTGGATACTACAGTCACCCTGGAGGAGGGAACTTTACAAACTAGAGTTCACCATAAACAAACTGAAAAAAACAGTTATTTGGCATACACCAGTTGCCATCCCAAATTTCTTTAAAAAACTATCCCTATTGGCCAGTTCCTTAGGGCTAGGAGAATATGCTCTATAATGTCAGAGTTTAAGAAAGAAGTCAAACGACTTCAAGAAAAATTCTGTTCCAGAGGTTATCCGAAAAAAGTAGTGCGTCAAGCTTACCATAGAGCCCTTTATGCTAATCGGGACTTGTTATTGCTTAACCGCTCACAGGAGGGCAAGAGGGGTCAAGTTTGTGTGTTGGCTCACTCTACTCAGTCGTCATATATTGCCAACAGCATTTACAAACACTGGCATGTTTTACTGGCATGTTTTACAATTACATCAGGCATTTTGGGAAAAGCCCTGTGTAGCGTATGCTCAAGGAAAAAATTTGTCAGATCATTTAATGACCTCAGATTACAGGGCAAGGACACAACGTCTAGAAAGTATGGGGACCCACTTAAACCGCATGGACTATCATGGCCCTTGTGGTCATTGTTCAGTATGTGATACATCTTTTATGGGGTATCAATGGACCCATCCCTCCATGGGTAAGACCTACAGACTCAGATCAAACACATCGTGCTCATTGATTTATGTAATATATGTGATCACATTAGGAAAAGACTAATAGAACATCATAGCTGTTTAAACACTCAGAAGATGTCAGCTCCTATGGTGGCCCACAATGTCACTTACAACCATACTTTTTCCCAACTTCAATGGTGTGTCTTAGAACAGATTCCCATTACCTTCAATGGTGATAAGAATTCCCATTTACTTATACGAGAAAATTCCTGGATTTTTCATCTCAAAGCTTTTCCTCCATTGGGACACAATGAGAACGAGGATCGATGTTTTATAACATGACCCTGAGAAGACTGTATATTTTCTTTATTAGTTTCAAATAGAAATTTTTTGTTCTGTGGTGCTGTTCTTGTTCAATAAAGCTTTGCTGATGATGTCATCACGTCTCAGACAGTGCGTTGCCTTTTCGCCTGCGTCTGATTTTTCAGTCGCCATTAATGTTATGAAACATTTAGGCTACGGAGGGAGTAAAATCTTTTGAACAGATCTTTTCATCGCTTAGAATGTGCAATGTTTTGAAAGATTTGAAACAGAGTGGGTTCGGCTCCTGAAGAAGACAGCAAAACAGCTCTGTCGGGCAAATTACGGACTTTCCTTTCAACACAGATAAGTTTGATGTTTTTCATGTGTTGACTATATCTATCTATCTATATATATAAAATCGGAGGTATGTATGTGTGTATGTATGTGTGTGTGTATGTGCCGCGATCACGCAAAAACGGCTTGACCGATTTGAACGAAACTTGGTATGCAGATCCCTCACTACCTGGGATGATATGTTCTGGGGGTCTCGCGGCCCACCTGCACACGTGGGCGGAGCTACAAACAGAAAATCAGATTTCACCCATTCATGTCAATGGAAAAAATGTAAAAAGCTGCCATTCTCACTATAATTCAAAAACGGCTTGACCGATTTGAACGAAACTTTGTATGCAGATCCCTCACTACCTGGGCTGATATGTTCTGGGGGTCTCGCGGCCCACCTGCACACGTGGGCGGAGCTACAAACAGAAAATCAGATATCACCCATTCATGTCAATGGAAAAAATGTAAAAAGCTGCCATTCTCACAGTAATTCAAAAACGGCTTGACCGCTTTGAACGAAACTTGGTATGCAGATCCCTCACTACCTGGGGTGATATGTTCTGGGGGTCTTGCGGCCCACCTGCACACGTGGGCGGAGCTACAAACAGAAAATCAGATTTCACCCATTCATGTCAATGGAAAAAATGTAAAAAGCTGCCATTCTCACAGTAATTCAAAAACGGCTTGACCAATTTGAATGAAACTTGGTATGCTGATCCCTCACTACCTGGGGTGATATGTTCTGGGGGTCTCGCGGCCCACCTGCACACGTGGGCGGAGCTACAAACAGGAAAACAGATTTCACTCATTCATGTCAATGGAAAAAATGTAAAAAGCTGCCATTCTTACAGTAATTCAAAAACGGCTTGACCGATTTGAACGAAACTTGGTATGCAGATCCCTCACTACCTGGGGTGATATGTTCTGGTGGTCTCTCGGCCCACAACTCTATGTTGCTTGCTCAATGGTGGGTTCACCCAAGAATTTATATGTTCTTGCTCCTGGAGGTGAAACTAAAAATGTTGTTTATAATCACGTTTTGCGTTAGTTGTATTGTATTCATTTTGTCAAATATTTCACATTATAATTTGAATATTGTACTTTTTATTAAGCTGTAAAACAATAATTTCATTCACCACTATAAAGTATCTTTATTTGAATCCATTTACAGTGTTATTGCTATAATTAAATACCCATGCAACGCCGGGGCATCAGCTAGTATATATATATATATATATATATACTAGTCTTTAAGCCCGTTACATTAACGGGTGCTAGAATAGATGTGTGTGTCTTTCTTTCTTTCTCTCTCTCTCCCCTTGGCCGCTTTCTGTCTCTCTCTTTCCTCGGCTGTCAATCATCACCCCTTGCCTGTTCCACCTGTCCAGCAGTAGGCCTTCTCCCTTCCTTTTACCTCCCCCTGTCCAGCAGCACTCCTTACCTGCTCCCCCTGTCCCTCTTCCCTGCTCCCCCTGTCCAGCAGCACTTCTTCCCTGCTCCGCAGTCACTCTTCCCTGCTCCCCCTGTCCAGCAGCACTTCTTACCTGCTCCCCTGTTCCTCTTTCCTGCTCCCTGTTTCTCTTCCCTGCTCTGCCTGTCCAGCAGCACTCTTTCTTTTCTCCCCCTGACCCTCTTCCCTGCTCCCCCTGCCCAGCAGCACTCCTTACCTGTGTCTCTCTTTCTCCTTAGTGTTTTGTTATTTTTTTCAATCTGTCTCTTTAGCCCCCTGTCCTTCTGTGAGTGTCTGTGTGTCTCTGTCCTTGTGCACTGTTGTTTGTTTGTTTTTTTAAATCTCTGTTTAGCTCCTGATCCCCTATGTTTCCATGGCAACCCTGTTCGCGGATGTGAGGGCCGTTTTGTGGTGCCGGGTCTGGCGGCGCTGTGTAGGTCGGAAGCGGAAGACGGGGCCTCAGCGTTTTGTAGGGCCGGGTCTGGCATCGCCGTGTAGGGGGAAGCGGGAGGCAGTGCCTCAGCACCGGCCAGGCGGCTCACGCTGCAGGCCCCCAGGAGCTCGAGGCCGGCGGCGGACATGGCTGGCATGCCATGGTGCAGGAGGGACAGAGATCGGTGACGTAAAACACGCGCATGCACACTCGTGTTTCCGCAACGGATCAGGGAACACGATTTTTGAGTGCGCATGCGCGTCCTACCATTTTATTATTTTAGATAGATATATATATATATATATATATACACACACACACACATACACTTTTTACATTGTGCTTGGGTACACATAAATTGAAGACTTTTCCGCGAGAGAAGGAGGTGAATGAATTATACACGCTTATATAATTATTTTTCACTGCTTTTATTTTGATTTTGTTCTTTGACATTGAATTTGATTTTTTCGCTTCACATTATCACTTAAAGGTGGAGACATGTCTCCACCTCTGGACATCCTATTACTATATCGTCCACCAACCCCCTGGAACAAATCCTCCGAGCTAGTCCTCGAGACCATATCAAACGCCTTCCTTAAGTTTCAAAGATTACTGATCATTGGGGATATTAATCTCCACCTAGATGACATCACCAACAAGGATATGACTGAATTCAATAACTTCCTCACCTCTCTAGGTCCCCCCCCCCCCCGCCTCCTTTCCAACCCATGAAAAGGGGCACACACTAGATATCATCAGCTTTCTTGATCTTATGGATTACAAAACTTCAGTCGATGACACCCGCTGGGAACACATCCCTTGGGCTGACCACTTCTTAGGGGCTTTTTGTCTCCCCATTTTCATGTCGCACCTTGAGTCCCCACCCCGTACCTCAAATTCCATTACTTTCCACAAAAATATTGCGAGCAAACTGTTTTGGACCAAATTTCTCAATCAATTCTCCTCCACTCCTATGCTTGCAAATCCAGAAACCAACTGGCACAACTGGGTCACCCTCTCGGAGACCACCTACCACTCCCTCATCCCACTATCCACTAAAACTGTCTCCTGCTCCCGTAAGGCCCCTTGGTACCTTCCATATCACAGAGAACTGAAGCAGATATGTCGAGCACTGGAGCGCAAATGAAAAAAATCTAAATCCCCTACAGACAAACAGTCCTGGAGGGTCAATATCAAGTTCTACAATACAGTACTAAAAAAAGCAAGGAAAAACTTCTACGGTGATAAAATCTCCAGATCCAACAACCAAAATAGTGCATTGTTTAACATCTGGCGCTCCTTAACCTCTAAAAACGACTCCATCATGCCCCCTCCTCTCCATCAGCTGACGATCTAGCAAAGTTCTTCAATGAAAAGATCACTACCTTAAGATGCTCCTTCCCACCAGCAGTTTCTTACAACTCCATGATACCCTCTGATTCCAACCCTATCCCAGCTGACAGATCCTGGACTGCCTTTGAGCATGTATCCGAATCCCAAGTCTCTAAACTCTGCTTCAAACTGAAAGTCTGCAACTGCACCTTGGACCCATTCCCCTCCTACCTATGAGAAAATTCCCGCACAGGACATCTCATCTCTTACCAAACTTATAAATTCTGCCCTACTTTCAGGCCTATTTTATGCAGAAATGGGACATATTGCCCTGTCCCCACTACTGAAAAAAGCTGACCTAGACCCCTCCTCACCTTCCATCTACTGCCCAATAGCAAATATTCCCCTCCTGACCAAGATGCTAGAGTCCATCATATCTACCCAACTCACATCCTATTTAGAGAGATTCTCCATTCTCCTTCCTTACCAATATGGCTTTAGACCCAACTTCAGCACCGAATCCCTATTGGCCTTACTAATCTCAAAGGTTCAACAACTTCATTCTCATAATAAGTTTGCTGTTCTTCTACAATTCGACCTTTCTGCAGCATTTGACGTTGTCCATCACAATATTCTTATTTTCCAACTTTCTGAGATTGGCATAAACTCTACAGTCCTAGACTGGTTCTCGAAATTCTTACGCTCCCGCTCTTACACTGTTAATATGAATGGCACCTCATCCTCTCCTTGGAAACCGATTTGTGGAGTCCCGCAGGGCTCACTTTTATCCCCCATTCTCTTCAACATCTATATGTCCTCCCTGAAACTCCTCCACCTTTCCCCCCTGGAAACACTTTACACTTATGCTGATGACATCCTTGTCCTCCTCGAGACCGACTTGAACCTCACCAACCTCTCTGAGAACATTTCCTCATGTATAACAAGCCTCCAATCCTGGGCCCTCACCGTACAAATGAAACTAAACGAGTCCAAAACAAAACTACTTTGGCTCGGCCCAAAATTAGATCAGCTACCCACCTTTATCCCACTGTCCTCTGGCACCACACTGCAGCTTGAGTTCTCTAGCAAAGTTCTGGGCATCATCATTGACTCTACACTATCCTTCAATGACCACCTCAACTCCTTGGTAAAAAAAATGCTTTTTCAGCCTTCACATGTTGAGAAAAGCGAGATCCTGTTTCCATCATCAACAATCCTAGTATAATCCATCATCCTTTCCAGATTGGACTATTGTAACTTCATCTACTTAAGCCTAACAAAGAAAAGCCTTCAAAGATTTCAGCAGATTCAGAATACCGCAGCTAAACTAATTTTCGCAAAAAGTAAATTTGACCATGTCTCCCCACTCCTGTCCAAACTTCATTGGCTTCCAGTAGTCTCTAGGGTCCACTTTAAATGTGCTTGCCTAACTTTCAAGATCCTACATGGCATCCTTCCTCCCCTTATCCCTCTATCTTGGAATTCCTCGAATCCTAACATCACCAGAGCCACCCAACAAGTCAAACTATCCTTCCCCTCATTAAAAGGCATATCCCATCCTGGAAAACTAGGGTCATCCCGCTCCTTCAGAATCACAGAGCTCTAGAACAACCTTTCTACCCCACTTCAGAATCTGGACGCCCTCCAACTTTTCTGAAAACATCTGAAAACCTGACTATTCTCAAAAATGTAATATGTCCTCCTCTTTGCTATACCAAGTCTCCTGTTACCCTCATTGGAGTTCCTTCTCTACACCTTTTCCTGTAAACCGTGCCGAGCTCTACGATTGTGGAGATGATGTGGTATACAAACTTAAGATTTAGTTTAGTTTAGTTTAGCTGTATCGGGCGAACTCACTCGGGCTTTTAAATAGTCCTTACTAGAGTTGTCAGCCTGGAGGATACTGTTACAGACTTGATAGACACATCACAGTTCCCTGATACTGAGGTCTCTTCCATATTTGTTGATGCCAGGTGAAATAGAGTTATTAAAACTTTCATTCATGTCCTCCTTCCCTCTGGGATTATGGTGAGAGGTGTCCTTCTCTCCCCATACTATTAGCCGACTTTTTGTGGTTCTTATTACTACGTGATGACATCAATGTACGTGTGGCTTGATCTAGAGCTGTAGAAGCACCTGTCTTCATATCTTCTTCACTCTCGATTTCACCACTTCTTTTTTCTATACAGTACTCTTATAAGCATGTGTTGGCATTCTATACATTTTTGGGGGGTTTCAAAATTTTTATTGAGAAAGCAAACAGACAGAATAAATGCATACACTTATCATACAGAAACTACCAGTATACAATGCAACCCAAGAACCTGAGCAAAAAGAAAGAGTCAGCAATAAACAGACAGTGGGAAACCCCCAACCAATGTATACAACCAAAAGCTAACAATGGCTTGCTCACACATAGAACCCAACAGAAAAAATGCAGGAAAGAGCACCAACTGTCAGTTTGCTCCCATATTTTAACAAAGGTCCCCAAATGTATAGAAGTCCCCCTCCGTATTACCAACTCCCTTCCCCCTTCAGCGACTAGAAAGATAGAAACAAAAGGCATCACAAAGGATCCACCTCAGCAATGACCAATTCCCACAGTGACCAATATAGCCCATGAGGTCCCGTCTTATGCCCTCCAAGACTGTGCAGCTCCCAATGGGCCAGTTCCCTAAGGAACCTCTTTCACCCCACCAACTCCGGGGTTGCCTCATCCATCCACATGCGAAGCACTCCCCGTTTGGCTACAAGGAGAGCAACATATAAAAATCGGCATTCTATACATTTTAGACATCAAAGAGCACGTAAATACAGGCACCTAGTTTATAGAAATGCCTTTTAAGTGCCTGATAGTGGAGGGAGTTTGTGTTGCTGTTACTAAGATGACCCCAGAACTTCATTGCTATTTTGTATGGAGCAACTTCACTGCTATTTTGTATGGGAAGAAAGCTCTAATTCTGCTCTGCACTTTTTGTTAGTGTATCTCCGGAAGATTTTCTTCTATGATTATTACTATTCAAGTTTTTTTTTTCCAATATTCATTCCCAAAGGTCAAAAAGGATTTGGGTGAATTGAGCCCTAAGGGATTGGCTAAGTCAAATTTGGCAGTGTGCAAAACAGAATTAATTCACAATCATATTCTGCCTGACAATTAGATAATAAATAGTTCATTCAGAGTTCAAAGAAAAGACCAGAAGGGTGCTCTGAATCTCATTTACATGGTTCATAAGACCAAACTGTTCACAGACTCCGAATATTTAGCAGTCTCTGTTTACCTTTGCCTTTCCTGTTTATCCCCTTTCTAAAATGTACATATCCTGTATGTCGTCACATACAGAAGTATACACTTTTTGCAGATCAGTTGAGAAAACACTGAAAACTTTTAATGACTCAAAAAAATGTTAAAAACTCATTGAATTAGTTCAACAAACTTTTCTTTACATATAAGCAGTGGCGTACCTGGCTTGTGTGACATCCGGGGCCCATCATTTTTTGGTACCCCCCCCCCCCCATCTGTACAAAAAACATGATTTTTAGTAACAAGCCACACGTCACACATGAGTACCTAGGAAAAGGCAGCATCTAACATACTGCAGTGAGAAGTACAACAGCAATTCACCCATTGTAAAACTAAACAAGCCAGACTAGTACAGATCAATCCTGTAATCAATCCTAACAGAAAACCATGTCTTTCGAACACACAGAACACAGAAAACACCTTCGCCTAGTATGGAATGTCATCACAAATTTACCCCTCCCCCTTTTACAAAACTGTAGTGTGGATTTTAGCCACGGTGGTAACAGCTCTGACATTCATAGAATTCTGAGCATCAGAGCTGCTACCACCACGGCTAGTGCTAAAAAACGCTCCACAGTTTTGTAAAAGGGGGGATAAAATAGAAATAAATAGACAAAGGTTAAATTGAACCAGCAAGAAGCTGGACTCTGCATACAATGTAATACCACAGAAACAGTGACACTTCTCCTAAAGCAATAAATAAATAGAAAATTTTTGTTCTACCTTTGTCTTCTCTGGTTTCTGCTTTTCTCATCTTCTTGTTACTCTCTTCCTTCCATCCACTGTCTGCCATCTCTCTGCCCCTATATGGCATCTTCTCTCCTATGCCCCTTCCAGAAAAAGTATGCCTCCCCCTTCCATCTCTCCTTTTACCCCCATTGGTCTGATATCTGTCTCCTCTCCTTCCCCCCTGTTCTGGCATCTCTCTCTCTGCTCTCTTCCTCCTGTTCTTCCCTGGTCTTCCTTCTCAATTTATTTTCTGCCTCTGTCTAAATTCTTTTTTACTATTCAGCCCTCAATTTCCTTCTTTCACTGTGTCTACCTATAGCTTGCCACCTCTTTCCTTCACCCCTTGCAGTAACTAATTCTATCCTCTTCCTTCAATCCTGCATGTGCCATTTTTTTCTTTCTCCTCCCCACTTCCTTCCAGCATCTGCTCCTCCTTCTCCCTCACACTTCCATTCAGCAGCTGTCCGTCCTCTCCCCCACACTTCCATTCAGTGTCCCTCTCTTTACCCCTTCCATCTACTGTTCACCCTCTATCTCGCCCCTTCCATTCACTGACCTCTGTGCTCTTTCTATCCAGTGTGCACCCTCTCTCTCTCTCTTCCATATGACATCTTCCCTCTTTCTATGCTCCTTCCATAAACTATCTATCCTGTGCCATTTCTCTCCTTTGTACATGATTGATTTCAACTCTGTCACCTCTCCGTTTTTCTCTCTCTGTCACCACCCCCTCCCCTATGCTCTGGCATCTCTCTCTTCTCCTTTCTTTCCTTCCCACCTCACGGTCTGGCATCATCCCTTCCCTGATTCCCGGCATCTCTCTCCTTTCCTTTTCTTCCATCTCTCCCTCCCCCTCCATGTTCTGACATCTCCTCCTTCCTTTCCCCTTGATCTGGCATACCTTCCTCTTTCCCTCCATGCCCTGGCGTCTCTTCTTCCCTCCAAGCCCTGGCATCTCCTTTCATTCCCTCTAGTTGGGTACAGCCACACTCTCCCCAATTCTCTCCCCCTCTGCTCCCTTTCCTCCTTCTGTCACCCAAGGCCTGATGTCCTGAACTTCATCGGGCAGCAGCAGCATTCACAATTCACTGCTGTTGTCCGCTTCAGGCCTTCCTCTCTGTCGGGTCCTGTCTTCATGAAAACAGGAAATAGGCAGGACCCGGCAGAGAGGAAGGCCTGAAGCCGGCAACAGCAGCAAATTGTAAAAGCTGCTGCTGCCCAAAGAAGATAATGGCTCCAGGCCTTGGAGCACCGAGGGAGACCGCTTCTCCCCCCTCCCTGCCGAACCCCCGCTGACCCTCCTATTTCTCCACCCCCCCTAGTGAACCTTTCCAACCCTCCCAGCAAGAGCAGCAAACCTCCTTCCAGTACCGTCGGCTGCTTCATGGCTTTCTCCTGCCGGTGAAGCGTCACTGATGACATCATCAGTGACGCGGCAGAGGGAGGAGAAAGCCGCGAAGCAGCCGACGCTACTGGAGGGAGGTTTGCTGCTCTTGCTGGGAGGGTGGGAGCGCGATAAGGACCAGGCTGGCTGTGCACCCCCCCTAAGGCTGCACCCGGGCGGATCGACTCACCTCCGTCCTCCCCTTGGTACGCCATTGCATATAAGAAACTGACTCCTTTTACAAAGATGCAGTAGATGTTTCTACCGCAGGCCAGCAAGGTAAATGCTAAAATGCTCATAAGAATTCTATGATCGTCAGAGAACATAGAAATAGCCTTACTGGGTCAGACCAATGGTCCATCAAGCCCAGAAACCCATTCTCACAGTGGCCAATCCAGGTCACTAGTACCTGGCCAAAACCCAAAGAGTAGCAACATTCCATGCTACCGATCATGTCTTTCTCAATAATAGACTAAGGACTTTTCCTCCAGGAAATTGTCCAAATCCTTATTAATACCAGCTACGCTATCCGCTCTTACCGCAACCTCTGGCATTTACCTCACCTGTCTGCACTAGAAACCTCTACCTCAGCTTTGTAGAAGGCAGCGTAAGGCAGTTTTCATCAGATGAACAGAGAGAATCTGGATCAAAATATGAAGATCAAATTTTCAGCCAGCCTCTGAACACACAAACTTATATAGAGAAATTACTTATGTAACTTTGACAGATTTATTTTATTCATTCATTAATTCAGCCTATCCTCCCAAAGGAGCCCAGCCTGGCATTGTATTTAACACTGGATTCTGAAAATGCTGGTATTACTTCCCACGCTCCTGCCTCATGCAGATTGCTCACAGGACATGGCTGCCTTGGGCTCCCAAAGTTTCTCAAGCCATTTCCTGTAAGTAATCTGCACAGGGTATAAGCTTGGGAAGATCGCTCCTGCCCCGAAAACCCACTAGACCACCAGGTAAGGCTTAAGGGGGAAGGGGGTTTACAGGGCTTAAAATAGCCCAAAAAATGAAAGTGATTTTTTTGGTTTAAAACTGCGAATAAGTGAATCTGTAGATACAGAATTCGCAAATACGGAGGGGGAAGTGTACACGCACAGAAAGTATTTAGTATATAGATCCAATGCTGCTTTTCAGGATTCAAAAACTCTCAATTTCTACTTTCCCATCCAACTGTCACTTGATCCATGATCCTCCAATGTATACCAAACATATTATGTTGGGGTATTTTTTGCCAAAGTTGAACAAGAGCTGCTTGCAACCTCCAGTTGTTATTTGGGATTTGTACTCATTCAAGTGTATTCATACAGATGAATTGATCCTTCCAACATAAGCCAAATTACATGGATACAATATACGAGGGTAATTTCATAAATAATGCACAGGTTGGCAACATTGGGGAGTGGATGATGCAATTGCAGTAAACCTTTTTTCACTTTCACTTCAGTGCTTGAAGCAGCAGGACATCTGCTTAGGAGCTCTGTAGAGTATTGTCACAAACCCGGCACTGGAGTTAGGTTTGTGCCAGGTAAAGGACAAAAACCCCTAACCTTTAGGAGAGCTGATCAATGTGGCAGCCCTTCTAACAGCAGACAGCCAGACTCTAGACCTTCTGAGAGTGCCCAAGAGCAGGAGCCCTGTGGGGAGGGGCAGCAGAAGGAGTTTATTAAGTTCTCTAAGCTTAAAGCAGCCTCTAGCAAAATGCACCCTAGCAGGCAGGCTCCTAGTCATGCTAGCATTCAGCTGCTGAGGCTAATTGAGCAGCAGCAGAAGGCTCAGCAAAAGTCAGCCCATCCCCCACTCAGGTTAGGGCGTGGCTTTCTCAAGTCTGGTAAAAGCCAGTAGAGCAAGCTTGGAAGAGTCAGTCTGGATCCAGCAGTGGAAGGAGACTCATGGCCAGGAAATGAGATCGAGATGGAAGACTTAGAAGCTGTCCCTTTGGTGAACCAGCCGGTCTGCTCTCAAACACAGGAAGATATGGACACCTACCTGGAACCTGAGGAGGCACCTATGGAATTAAGCTAAGTTTTGATTTTGGCTTTTTGAATTGCTGACTGTGTTTGTTTTGAATGCTGAGACTTGTGCTGGGAGGGTGAGCATTACCAGGCTCACTGCTAAAGGATAAAAAGTGACCCTAGTTAGAGTGGGAGGGGAGTCAGCTTGTTTAAAGTGCCACACTTGGGTTTTCTTTTTTTGTGTTTGTTTACGTTCCAGGCCCAGTGAAAATGGATCAGCAGCATCTGTTGGTGTTCCTTGCGGAGGAGAGGCAGAAGCAGGGCGAAAACCTGCAGGCTGTTCTGAAGTCAAACCAGGACTTATGGGATCGCAGCCAGGAGCATGCCAGACGACAGTACGATGAACTGGTGATGGCAATGGGTGAGCAGTCAAAGCTGTTCACTCAGCTGCTACAATGAACACCTATAAGCCCAGACGGGAATCCACTTCAGAAGCCTGGGCCTGAGCCAGCGGTAGGAACTGACCTTTTATCTATGCTGGACTTAGGCAAGATAGCATCTAGCAAGGCAACCGATGTATTCTGGAAGGAGTTTGAGAGGGTATCCCCCGCAACTAATCGACCCCAATGAAAGGTAGTTGAAGACTATCTGGATCTCGTCTGGACAGAGAAAGCCACCCCTTTTCAGCACCCTGAGGAAAGTAAGGAACAGTCCTGGGAGGTTAAGGTTAGCCAGCCCCAGCGCAAGATGCACAAAGCTCCGGGTGGGCCCAAATCTAGCGAGACCCCGCAGAGGGAGGGTCTCTGTTGTTTTCACTGTGGGAAAGGCGTACACACTCGGCGATTTTGCAAGAGGAAGGGGGATTTGGAAGTCACCCGAGGCCTAGCCACATATCGCCCCAGGGAATTTCAGGTGTCAGTCTCCGTAGCTGGGAAGGAGGTGGTGGCCCTGGTAGATACAGGGGCCGACCAATCTATGATGGCCACAGCTTATTGGAGACAGCTATTCCCAAGGAAGAAAGAGACACGGTCTCCATTAGATGCATACATGGGGACAGTGTAAGGTACCCGCTGCGGCCGACTACGATGTTGTATAAGAACATAGGGTCTATAGGGTTACTTTTGCGGTAGTGCCTAGAACTCCCTATGCTCTTATATTGGGAAGGCCTGGAAGAATATTTAGGAGCCAAACAAGGCTTGGTGGGTACTCGATCCCAGGGGCCTGTGACCTCAGGGGGGGGAGGCAGAGTTGGGCAGTATTTTTCCCTTTAGCGGGGAGGTGGTGCAAAGATATCCCAGGAGGCAAAACCAGCAGACCCCCGCCCAAATGCGGAAGCAAAAGTGTCAAAGGACTCAGGCTCTGAAACAGGTGTCCAATACGAAAGAGAAACCCTGGCTGCCGAAGGAGGTAGTGGAAGCATTCCCTACTTTTCCTGCTGAACAAAAAGCCGATGCCTCCCTACAGGAGGCATGGCAACAGGCAGCCATACCTTCACAGGGCTTGGTTAAGTTCGAAAAGAGGCAGGGGTTGCTGTATAAGCGGAGCCCAGGGGAGACCCCTAATACCAAAATGGAGCAGCTTGTGGTTCCGCAGGGATTTAGGAAGATAATATTACAAACTGCCCATGACCACCCTCTTTCGGGGCACAAAGGGGAGGAGGCAACAAAGAGACAGATTTTGAAGACATTCTTTTGGCCGGGGGTATCACAGGATGTGACCAATTTTTGCAAATCCTGCCCCGTCTGCCAAAGACTGTCCTTAAGTAAGCCTGCCCGGGCCCCACTCATTCCCATCCCCAAGGTGGAGGAACCGTTAACCCGGCTGGCGATGGACATAGTGGGTCCACTGGAAAAAACTCCACGGGGACACGGCTTTATCCTGGTGGTTATGGATGTGGCCACCAGATATCCGTGGGCTTTCCCGTTGTGGAAGACATCTTCGCCCGCCATTATGAGGGAGTTAATAGGACTGTTTTGTACAGTGGGGTTTCCACGGGAGGTCTTGACGGATCAGGGCAGCAATTTCCTCTCAAAGGAGATAGAAAGGTTTTGACCAGGGTTTGGTATTTGGCACATAAAAACTTCGGCCTACCATCCCCAAGCCAATGGAATGGTTGAACGTTTTAACCAAATGCTCAAACAAATGTTAAAGAAGACCTTAGGACAGGAAAGGAAAGATTGTGATCTTTTCGTCCCTTTAGTGCTGTTCGCAGCCAGGGAAAAGATCCAAGATTCTCTTGGGGTAAGCCCCTTTGAGATGCTGTATGGTAGGACTCCCCGAGTTATACTGGACATTGTAAAGGATCAGTGGGGGTCGCCGGAAGGGGCAGAAGCTAATGTTATATCCTATTTGGACCAGTTGAGGAAACGGCTAGCACGGGTGGCCCAGATAGGTAAGGGCAATCTAGAATGGGGTCAGCAAAGGCACAAGTTCTATTATGATAAGAAGGCCAAAGCCCGTCACTTGAAGGTGGGTGATAGAGTTTTGATTTTGGTACCTTCGGCTCCACATAAGTTTCTTGCCGAATGGAAAAGCCCGGCCACTATTGTGGAGAAACTAAACAAAGTGGATTATCGGGTCCGCGATGAAAAGAACAGGATCCAAACGTATCATATCAACCTCTTGAAGCTCTGGCGGGACAGGGAGACTTTGGCCCTGATGGCAGAACAGAATCAGGACGATGACCTAGGGCCCCAGGTGGCAGACCTAACCCAAACGGAAGGAGTCAACATAGGGACTGATCTGTCAGATAAGCAAGCGGGCCAGTTGGAAGCCCTAGTGCAGAAGTTCCAGGATGTGTTTTCCCCTTTACCTTGTCATACTGAGGCAGTCACCCATGAGATAATCACTACCCTGGGCAGGATAGTGAGGGTAAAACCTTATAGATTATCCGAAGGGAAGAAGGAGTTAGTGCAAAAACTGGTGGACGAAATGCTGGCCTTGGGGGTGATTGAACCATTGCAAAGCCCTTGGTGCAGTCCAATTGTTATAGTGCCCAAGGCTGATGGTAACCCCAGGTTTCATATAGACTTTAGGCAGCTCAATGAAATCTTGCAGTTTGATGCCTTCCCTATGCCGCGGGTGGATGAACTATTAGATCGGTTGGGGCAAGACCAATATCTCTCTACCCTAGATCTGACAAAGGGCTATTGGCAGATCCTCCTCTCACTCAATGCCAAACCTAAGACAGCCTTTAGTACATCACATGGCTTGTATCAGTTCAAGCGCATGCCGTTCGGACTCCGTGGTGCTGCTGTTACATGTCATAGAGGAATCACTGAAGTGCTAAAGGGGCATCACCAATATGCGGAGGCCTACTTTGACGATATTGTGATATACTCCCAGAGTTGGCCGCAGCACCTGGAGCAGATAAAGGCTGTCTTAGAATCTCTGAGGAAAGCGGGGTTTACAATTAACCCGAAGAAATGTTATTTGGGATAGAGGGAGGTTAAGTACCTGGGTTACGTCGTGGGGAGAGGACAGGTTAAACCCCTTTGCCAAGCACCAAAAATCAACTCCGAGGGTTTCTATGGTTGATCGGTTATTACCGACGGTTTATACCCGCATTTGCCACCAGGGCGACGGCTCTCACGGACATGTTGAAAAAGGATAGTCCGGATACCCTCTGGTGGGAGGCTACGGGTAGAGAAGCAGTAGAGGACCTCAAGAAGGCCTTATGCACGAACCCAGTGCTTAAATCCATTGACTTTGCTAAACCTCTAATCCTACAAACCGATGCCTCCGGTACGGGGTTAGGGGCAATACTTAGTCAAGAGGTGCAGGGGATGGAGCATCTGGTGTTAAATTTAAGTCGGAAGCTACAACCCAATGAGAGGAACTACGCCACGGTTGAACTAGAATGTTTGGCCGCCCGGTGGGCGATGCAGGCCCTTGAGCATTATTTACAAGAGCGTGAATTCACTCTGGTTACGGATCACGCAGCGTTGAAGTGGCTTAATACAATGAGGAACAATAATGCCCACCTCACCCGGTGGTATTTGGCCCTTCAAACCTTTCGATTCAAGGTAGTGCATCGACCGGGGCATCTGAGTATAAATGTGGATAGTCTGTCCAGAATGCAGGAAAACACTGAGACAGAGTTAAAACCCAGGGACAGTCAGCATTCAAAGGTGGGGGTATGTCACAAACCCAGCACTGGAGTTAGGTTTGTGCCAGGTAAAGGACAAAAACCCCTAACCTTTAAGAGAGCTGATCAATGTGGCAGCCCTTCTAACAGCAGACAGCCAGACTCTAGACCTTCTGAGAGTGCCCAAGAGCAGGAGCCCTGTGGGGAGGGGCAGCAGGAGTTTATTAAATTCTCTAAGCCTAAAGCAGCCCCTAGCAAAATGCACCCTAGCAGGCAGGCTCCTTTCATGCTAGTCATGCTAGCATTCAGCTGCTGAGGCTAATTGAGCAGCAGCAGAAGGCTCAGCAAAAGCCAGCCCATCCCCACTCAGGTTAGGGCGTGGCTTTCTCAGGTCTGGTAAAAGCCAGCAGAGCAAGCTTGGAAGAGTCAGTCTGGATCCAGCAGTGGAAGGAGACTCATGGCCAGGAAATGAGATCGAGATGGAAGACTTAGAAGCTGTCCCTTTGATGAACCAGCCGGTCTGCTCTCTCAAACACAGGAAGATATGGACACCTACCTGGAACCTGAGGAGGCGCCTATGGAACTAAGCTAAGTTTTGATTTTGGCTTTTTGAATTGCTGACTGTGTTTGTTTTGAGTGCTGAGACTTGTGCTGGGAGGGTGAGCATTACCAGGCTCACTGCTAAAGGACTGTACATCTTTCAGAGGAAGTATGTTTTTGTCTTTCTTTTCCTCTGTTTGAAGAACTGGGACACTGAGCATTAGTGGGAATTGTGGGGAGAATCCACAGAAGATCCTCGGGTTGGGATTGTGGGGCCAGTATTGGCAGCGTTTAATTGTGGATTCAGCAATTCCCCATCTCCACCAGTTAATTGAAGCTGGTTGGAGAGGCCTAATTGAAACTAGGCCACTACAGTGTGCTGTATTGAGAACAATAAACTTTATGCTTGATTGCTACAAAGACTGAGCTAGTTTATCCACTCCTGTTTTTGCATCTGTTCTTTTCCTTTTGTGAACAAGCGGATTTAGGACTGTTGTACTTACCTGAGAAAAGGCTGAGTGCAGTCTCATGCAGGACTAAGTCCTGTTTGCATTTGTTACTTTTGTTTTTGCCTTAACCTTGTAAGCATTTGCCACCTGGCTGAAGGAAGCTGGGTTAGGCATTAAAGATTTATTATTCTGAGGAGAACCAGGCTGTTCTGAACTTTATTTTTGCTCCTCATATTAGCACCAGCAGGGCCTTCAACCCGTGAAGGCACACCAGTGACTGTGTTTTGCACATCTCCCGGTAGCCATTCTGACAACCCGATACTGGGGGTGTGACAGTATATAGTGTGGCTGTGACAAGTGTGGGAAATGGAGGCTGCAGGTTTCTCTGGTACTGTATCTGTTGACCATCAGAGGTCGTACATTAAGATTGAAACTCTAGGTGGCAAAAACCCAACAGAAATCCACAGTATGTTACAATGAACCATAGTACAGTTTCTCGGTGGGCAACTCGTTTTCAGAATGGTCGTGTGAGCATAGATGATGATGCAAGACCAGGAAGGCTGAAATCAACAACCAATGAATGATGTTTTAAACTTGTGGCTGATGCTCTTGAACAAGATCATCATGCGACATGCGAGGAACTTTCTTAAACCACAGGGATTCCACTGACATCAGTATACTGAATTCTGATAAATGATTTTAAAAAGAGAAAAATTTCTGCACGATGGATTCCCCACTTCTTCACTGCTGAACAGCAGCAGAGATCCTTGGACAATGCAACCGTGCTGAAACAAAGATTTGACATTGAAGGTCAGGCATTCTTGAATCTCATTGTTGCTATTGATGAAACGTGGGTCAGAGACTTTGAGCTGGAGCTGAAATCACAGTCCATCGAGTGGAGAGCTCCATCTTCCCCATCACCCAAAACATTTCGACAAGCTCAATCAAAAGTCAAACGAATGATGATTTTTGCTTAGGATCATGAAGGCATCATCATCACAGATAAAGTTCCATGTGGAAAAAGTGTCACAGCAATGTATTGTGATTTTTTGCAAAAAAATGCACAAAACCAAACCTCAGTTGCTCTTGGCTGGGCCACTCATGCTTGACTACAACGCTCACCCGCACATAGGGAATGTCGTCATTGAAAAACTACGCGAATACGGCTGGGATGTGTTACCTCATGCTCCCTACAATCCAGACATGAGTCCACCAGACTTCAACCTTTTTTCCAAAGTTGAAACAACCTATGCATGGACATCTTTTTGCATCTCTGGAAGAGCTTTTTTCCGCTGTTACCTGAGCCATTCAGCAACTGAACAAAAACGGTGTCTTAGGAATAATGAAGCTTCCTAGATGTGCAAAGCAGGGAAACTATATTGAAGGATTGTAAAGAACTACTTGAAAAAAAAAAAAAACAACAAACATGTAAATTAAAGAAAATAGTGTGCCTTATTTATGAAATGACCCTTGTATATATAAGATATTATAGCAGAAAATGTACAAATAGTGTTGTCTCTTAATGATAGATGTGTGGAATAGGCTCCTGGTAGAAGTGGTGGAGACAAACAATGTGTCTGAATCCAAGAAAGCGTGGGACAAGCACGTGGGATCTCTTAGGGACACTAGAGGATAGTGGATGCTGTGAATGGGCATTTATTGTGAATGGGTAGACTGAATGGGACATTTGGCCTTTATCTGCCATCATGTTTCTATGTATGAGGATTCTCCCATACCGGTCCTTCAATTGTAGTTTCACACCACTAACTTGTAATTATTTATTTGTAACTATGACCTAATTGAATTAATAGTTGAACTAGCAACCCTTTTGAATGTCTGTGTGAAACTGTCCATTGTAACTTCCTGGGTAACTGACCCAATCTATTTTAATGTAATCTGACTTTGAACTGAATAGGTAAAGATAGAATAGAAAACCTGATTATAACATAACTAACATCAGACACATTTGCTGTGACTGAATGTTTCAATAGAGATCCTCCTTTCCAAATTCATATAGGATAAATATTTCCCTATTTCACTGCTTTGGAAAGCCATTATAACAGGATCAAAAAAGCTCTCATAAAATTGCAAAATATACCAATTGGTCTAAATTGAATTAGCTATGCAGCCAGATAAAGTGGAATGAAGGAGAATACTGCAAGTTAGCATTTCCTTATCAACCCAATAAAATTTTCAAAAGTGGCTAAAATGTAAGGACCAAAAATAATTAGTTAGGGTTCTCGGATCCCACACAATTTAAGGAAAAGTATATTAAAATAGAAAAAGTGACGATGGGATATATCTTAGGATATTAAGGAAGGTCAGAGAAGTTCTGGATGTCCTCTGAAGGATTTGTTAAAAATATCTTTGGAACTTGGACCAGTACTTAGGCATGCAAAAGAGCTGATGGCATCCCTCCTAGGCAGGCTCCATCATTTATTTATTTATTTAATGATTTCTTAACTGCCTATAATTAGGCGGTTTTACAAAAGACAATCATATAAAATAAAAAACATACAGCACATATTATACATATAACAGGTCCTTCATATTAGCCATATTTTACAGTATTCAACAGCGTATCAATACAGAAACATTCATAATCCTGGAAAGAAGCATTTATTGAAATGCTTCTACAAATAAAGTAGTTTTCAGAAATAAAATCTACAAGAGCTCTTAGTGGTTCAGTCAACCTATTCCACAGTGTTACTCCTATGAAAGTGATAGCGGAGGACCTAGTACTCCTCAATACACCTCCCTGATCCTCAATACTCTTCTATCAAAGATTCACTGGTGGCCCAGGGAGATCCAGCCCCAGCCCCTGTGGTGATAATTGGTCCATGAAGTCCCAGGTTAGGGCACCCAGCACAAAAAGACCCTCAACCAGAAATCCTCCATGTTGTGACATTCTCTTAGATCAATAATACTTGATCTGGAGAGACATCTAATGGTGGCTTGCTTCTCCCATTTCAATGTTGGAGAATTGTGACACCTGGTCCTTAGAAGTATGTTGGGATGCATTGCTAAGATGTCAAATAAGGGAGTTCTTCCCAATGAGAGAGGCAATTCATTATTTGGCAAGTTGATCTCTAGCAGTGCATCCCAGAGATCAGCTGTTGCCATTTTTCAAGTTGGCAGTTCAAGGAGCATTATTGGTCTGGGGTGAACCTCAACACGGAGACTGTTTTAATGAGGGACACTGTGAGGATTTCCAGTCCAGGAGTGCCCTGAACCAGATAAACATGAATTGGGGGGGGTGGGAGGGGGACTACTTGGGCCAAAATTCCTCTGATGTTAAATGTTGCACTTGCCTCCAATGACCCTGCTGCTCCAGTGAAGAATCTTCAAAAGTTCAGGTAAAGAAGCAAGAGTTGTATATATGAGCACATCGCCTGCATAGGCTGAAAATTTAACCTCCACGTTACCACAATGGGCACCTTCGATGTTAACATTAGTACGTATTGAGTGGAGAAACGGTTCCAATGCCAGGTTAAAGAGGAGCTGTGATAATGGGCAACCTTGCCTTGTACCTCTGGTAGGATGAAAGGAGGATGAAGCGATGCCGTTGATTCTGACACTTGTGGTGGATGACATGTAGAGCACTTTAATCACGGTTAAGAAAGAGTCCTCAATTCCAAACCATTTTAAGGCTGAGAAAAGATATTGCCATTCGACTCGGTCAAAAGCTTTTTCAGCATCCAGAGCAAGCGCCAGCAGAGGGGTTTTGAGGTTGTTTGCATGGTGAATTACATTTGCAAATAATCTAGTATTATCACTCGATAATCTATTTATCATAAAGCCGTTTTGTTCCAAGCAATCAATTTGGGAAGAACAGTCTGAAGTCGGTTTGCAACAATTTTTGCATAAATTTTAGCATCCACATTTATGAGTGATAATGGATGATAGTTAGCAACCAAAATTGGATCTCTGCCTGGTTTAGGTAGTACTATTATACTAGCTTCTGTGAATGAACCCCTGACGTCACCGGACTGAATAAAGTAGTTGTAAAGTGACATGAGATGAGGAGTTAGTAAATCTTGGAAGATAGCGTAGAATTCAGCAGTTAGCCCATCCGGACTAGGTGTTTTCCTTTTAGCCATGTTTTCAAGGACTGTCCAAATATCTCCATCAGAAATATTGGAGGAAAGTACAATGTTGTCATTTTTAGTGAGGGTGGGATGCTGTGAGTCAGGCAAGATTGTTGCAGTATCTGGATTAGGAATTTCCGACGTATAAAGTTCTTCGTAAAACTTTTGAAAGGTTTGCGAGATCACACTGGGGTCAGACGTGATTTGTCCAGAGGATGTATTGATTGAAGAAATGTTGAGTCTCTCTTCATGAATTTTCAGGTATCTCGCCAATGCACTCCCTGCTTTATTATTAGCACTATAATAATTAGCTTTCTGCATGAAAATAGCATTACCTGCTTTCCTGCTAAGCATTAGATTATATTCCAATCTGGCTTGATGCAAATGTTGCAAGGTTATCCGCTGGGTTGGTTTGATGACAAGATTCCAGATTTTTAATCAATTGTTCACATTCTGTAAGTTGTTTGCTCAACTCCTTCTGTTTCTGGGCCTGATAAGAGATGACAACCCCTCTAATATAGGCCTTGAAAGCATCTCACAATGTCGGCCATCCTGTATCCTCAATTTTATTAAATTCGAAATATTCAACTATTGCCTTGCGAGTGTATTCCACAAAAGACATATCTTGCAGTAGGGAGTTGTTGAATCGCCAAGCCGAACCTTTCCTAGTGATCGTGGAACCATCCAAAGTTAATTCGATAGACACATGATCTGAAACTGATATTTCATTTATTGTGGATTGTGTCAGATTATTAATAAGATTGTTGCTCACCAGGAAGAAATCAATTCTAGAGTAGGAGTTATGAGGAGCGGAGTAGAAAGAATATTGTTTATCATCACTGTGCATGAGTCTCCAGGCATCCACCAATTTTAATTGTGAGATTAGATTGTGTAAACCTCTCCATGAGTTAGTAGGCTTGTGTTGAACCTTTGATTTTCTATCTTCAATTGGATCCAATACTAGGTTAAAATCTCCCACCAATATATGAGCTTGTGAATCATCTTCCAGCAAGGATGCCAGCAAATCATTGAAGAACTCCGGTTTGTCTTGATTGGGAGCATAAATATTAACTAGTGTCAATGTTATCTGGTTAATCACCAAGTTTGTTTTGATCCATCTCCCTTCGGTATCAGTGGATTGGGAAAGTAGTTTGATAGTATCACAATTTCTACTGAGGATGGCGGTACCATTTTTTTTCTGATGTGCGGGTGAAGCAAGGACTGGTAAGGACCACTTAGTCTGTAATTTGGCAGATTCCATCATGTTTAAATGGGTTTCTTGCAAACACACTATGTTAGGGGATTTTTTTTGAAACATAATCCAAATTTTTTTTTTCCCAGTGAAGAATCTTTATTTCACCCTGTGATGAACTTAAAAAAAAAAACTATCAAAACTCAACGTTTTATTTTTTAACATTAGGAGTAATTCCTAGTTGGTGGTTTTGCATGAGATTTTGCAAACCTTCTATGCTACCCTTTAACATTATGGTTTTACTATGGATTTTTTTATTTATTATTTATTTATGATTATACAATCTAATTTTACAAGATTAATTCTTGTTACATTAAATACAGGGAAGAAAATTACAAAGCAATGAGACTCTTACAATAATCATACTGATTAACCCCTTCTTAGACCACAATAATAGGGGGTGACCAAACATAAATTTAGAGAGAAATTTAGAGGAATACTACCAAAAAAGAAAAGCATAATGTATCAAGCGCCCATTACTACCAATGTCCCTTAATCCTTGATGATCTGCTTAACATCTAGAAATTCCTTCAGATGGTTAGGAGAGAAAAAAACATATTTAACACCCAAGTACCTAACCAGGCATTTGCAGGGATACACCAATAAAAATGTTGCTCCAATGTTTATAGTCTGTTGTCGCATTGAAAGAAATTCTTTCCTCCGTTTTTGTGTAGTCTTAGCAACATCAGGATATATCCATATTTTCCGTCCCCCAAATAATTTTGGGGAATTTTTAAAAAACAATTTCATAATCATATTCACAGCCTGTTCAAAAACAAATGATACTAGTAACATTGCTCTATCCGTCTCAGATGTTATCGTTTGTTCCAGTAAAGCCGTCACATTTGCAAAGTCTATCACATTTGTCTCTCCTTCCCTTTCTTTTCCAATCTTGTTTCCAATTACATTTTCATTAGGCATCTTTTTATTTGGTAAGTAATAAATTTTGTTAATTGGAGGAATACAGTTTGAAGAAATTTCCAAATTCTCAATGAAGTATCTTTTCAACAATTCAATAGGTAACACACCTGAAGTTTGAGGAAAATTTAAAAAGCGGAGGTTCAAACGCCTATTAAAATTTTCAAATTATTCTAATTTCTTATGAATAGTGGAGCTATCTTTAATTGAAGCCAATTTAAATTGTTGTAAATGTTGTATATCCACCTGCATCTGCTTGGCTTGGCCTATATATTCTAATCTCATAGTTTCAACTGTCCCAGTCAATAATTCCAATTTTTCATTTAATTTTGTTACCTCTTCAGTTGATTTTTCAATTTTTCCTTCCATCCGCTGAAGCAATTGCCAGATGCTATTCATAGAGACCTCCGTCTGGGAGAGAGAAAATTCCCCTCTCTCTGTTATTCTCTCAGTTGTTTCCATCTGCCGTTCCACCGTCAACGCTGTGCCCTCGCGGGAGACCCCACGCCTTCACTTCTGGGAGTGTGTGTCTCTCGCCACAGCATTTCGGCTGTTGCCGGGCACGGAGGCGTCATGGGAGCCGGAGGAGATAATGATATCTCAGTGCCCGAAAGGGCCAGTGACTCCCTCCCGACACCGCCCAACACCGAGCTCTCCACTCCGGCAAAAGTGAGCGCCGGAGAAGGCGCGAAGAAACGATCCATCGTCTGCTGAATCGGGGTGGACATCAGGGCTGGCGAGGAAGAGACCCTGAGCACCCCTTTCCTCTTAGAATGAGGCATCGGCACAAGATATGAGTAAGATAGTACAGGCTAGGAGATTGTTAACTGCGTCTCTCGCTGCTTCTCTGCATCGCCGCCATCTTGGTCCTACTATGGATTTTTTCCACGCAAAAACTCTTACTGCTTGAGAATAAGGTTAGTGCAGGAAAACTTAACATAAACTTCCTTCCTAAAGGATAGTAAAGCTTATTATATCAGCCCCTAAGAGAGAATGCTCAGTAATAGAGAGGAAGATCTGGAAACATGGAGCGAGAGCTTGGAGAGAACATATGGGAAAGGGAGAAATGAACAGTACAAAGAGAATACCAGAGATGGAAAAATAAAGTACCTTGGAATTGGGGGGGATGGGGAGATCCATGAAAATAAAGAAAGGGAAAGAAGACAATAAATGGAATAAATAGGGCAGTGAGAGGGTGAAAGGAGAGCAAGTAGGAAAAGGAGACAAGAAGGGAAAAAAGGAGAAAGAAACGGAGTTGAAGAAGTATTAAAATATCTGCTGCTGGAGAAAAGTGACAGACAGAACAGAAAAAGGAAAGAAAATGAAAAGATCATACCAGAGAGAGGTAGAAAATAAAGAATAATCGAAGATAGAAAATGAGAAAAAAAGAGTTGCTGAGGCAGAAAATAAAGACAGTGACGCCAGAGTTTAGAAGAAATTTTTTATTACCTGAAAGAGAATATTAAGAAGCAAGTAGCTCTCTGGGGGAAGCGGTAGAGGAAGGGAAAAGTCCACACAGTACCCCTTCACTAATCTCATGGTGAGCAGGACTCGCAAATTCCCAGGTATCTAATATAATAAAAGGCTAAGCCGTGCATGCGCACTCCCATCGCATGTTTCGTTTTCCGTGCGCTATAGGGCACCGCAGATAGGAGTGCGCATGTGCCCGAAACACTCTCTCTCCTTCCCCGAGGCGGATGTTGGCTGCCACGGCTGTTGGTGGTTGCAGGCTGCGCGAAGCTCTCTCTCTCCCTCCCCCCCCCCCAGATGTCAGCCGCGGCGACTGTCAGTGGTTGCAGGCCGCGCAAAGCTCTCTCTCTCCTTCTCCCCCCCCCCCAAGGCGGATGTCAGCGGTTGCAGACCGCGGGAGCCCGGACGCCATTTTTTTAAAAACAGGCAAGTTTTTAAAGTCATTAAAAGCCTTCGGCATACTTCACGGCCGATGGCTTTTCAAACCCCCCCAGCACCGCCGCCGCTGTAGCTTTTAAAACCCTCCAGCTTTGTGGTTAAGGCCTGGCTTCTTCGGGCAGCAGCAGCGTTAAAATTCGCTGCTGTTGCCAGCTTCAGGCCTTCCTCTCTGGTGGGTCCTGCCTACTTCATGTTTTCATGAAGACAGGACCCACCAGAGAGGAAGACCTGAATATGGCAACAGCAATTAATTATAAATGCTGCTGCTGCTGCCCGATGAAGTTGAAGGAGGAAAGGGAGCAGAGGGGAAGAGAATGGTAGGGCATGGAGGTAAGGAGGAAGGATGGGGGGAGGAAAATGCTGCACAGGGATGTGGGGTGGGAGGGAAATGCTGCAGCACAGGGAAATGGAGGGGCAGAAAAAGGAAGGGAGGCGTGCTGCTGGGCAGGGGGAGCAGGAAAAGGACAGGGGAAAAGGTGCTGATAGACAGGGGGCAGAAAAATGAAGGGAGGCCTACTGCTGGACAGGGGGAGCAGGAAGGAGGTGATGATGGACAGTGGGGAGGTGAAACAAAGGGAGAAGGGCTGCTGCTGGATAAGGTGAGCAGTGATGGGGTGGTGGAGGACACAGGGCAGGTAAAAGGAAGGGAGAATGGACAGGGGGAGAAGGCAAGGGGTGGTGGTAGAAATACAAAAAGCGGCTAAGGAGAGAGGAAAAAAAAAGACAGACACACACACACATATTCTAGCATCCGTTAATGTAACAGGCTATAAGACTAGTATATATATACATATATATGCATATCAATGCATAGTGCAGCACCTTCTAAATACTAGGAAAGTCAAGTCAAATATCTGTACTTAAGCATCAAAAAAGTTCCAACATCCAATTATCTCCTGATATTTATCCCCTCCCCCAACATGTCCAGAATTTTGCAGCATGAAGCTCTAAGAGGATTGTACACCACTCTGCTGGTTTTAATATCAGCATTACATCAGGCTTTGAAAGCACAATTTACCAGGCTAATGAGACAGAATACAGCAAAAGCACCATGACTACATTAAAAAAAATACTGTCAAGTTGGGCAACTTGAGTTTCTTATACTTACCAGGGATAAGCGCTTGTTTCATGCTTATTTTTTTTTGCCTGAAAGGAAAAATACATGAAAGTTCAGGTTTTTTCATATGTTGTTACTAGCAGTTTCATATGTTGCAAAGAGAGCACATTCTTTCAGAAGAGTACAGGCAGTCCCCGAGTTACAGACGCCCAACTTAAGTACGACTCGCACTTAAGAACGCAGTTGTAGCTTCATTTGATTTCACTGAGCATATTTCCAGTGGCATAGACTCCTCCACTTCGCATGCAGCAGAATCAGGAATGATGCATGGCCACATGAAAAACAGTGTGTGGTTGTGCATCCTGTACCTTAGAGGGAACACTGGTAGGGACAGTTGGCCCTTTTGTAAGCTGGGAGCAGAAGTAAGCAGCAAGAATCTTAAAATCTACAAGTTCTGAGTTACATACAAATACGACTTAAGAACAGTTTTAAAAACGTAACTTGTTCTTAACCCAGGGACTACCTGTACATGCTTTTCCTATAAGATCAATACTCTTAATGATATTGCTCCTATACAAAAAAACAAAGAAACAAGCAAACAGCATAGGAAATTTTAGAAAATGGAAAAGTTCAGGCTGTAGATCCCTAATACTTATCAACCCAAAGTGAAGGGTGATTAGCTTGAGGGACTTTCCCTTTCCCTGCCCTGTAAGCATCTTAGTTCTTCTATCTCATAAACCTCCATTATCTCTCCCATACAGAACACTGTCCTTCTGTAACTGCCCCCAGACAACCATAATCTCCATTATATAACCATGCCACACTTGAAAGGTCTCTAGTATTGAAAATGTTTCTAGCCCCACCTTCCCAAAAATCTAAACTTTGAGCTGGTTCCTATAACCCTCCTCAAACAGGTCTGACTTCCATGTTGTCTTCTGTAGCCTTCCACCCCTGGATGCCCATTCACTATTGAAAATGCCCCAGAGTCACTACCAAAAGGAAAGAGCTATTATACAAATAAAACTTGCTGTGCATAGGTATTAAATGAAGCCTCCATTAACACAAATGAAGCATGGACACTAACGCTCTTTATTAATGGACCCCTATGTGACTAACAGAATAGAATTAGGACAGCTTGGAGGTACAATGACCAAGATCCATTTTTTAGTTTAAAGAACTTTCCTGGTAAAGAAATATCCAGGACACATAGAGAGATGCTTGTTACCAAATTAACATGCAGAAACGGCAAAATTAAAAATGCTAGTGAACAAATCAGTTGCATCTTTTAGACGGCTGTGGGATACAGGATGGAAAAACAGCCTTGCTTCCTGACGACTATTTTATGTGAATAATTTGTGAAATAGCTTTCACATTTAAGGAGTCCAAAAGCACCACCTTGTGGCTAAACAGAATACATTGCTAGGCAATTATATAAACACAGGTGGTTTTACTTGTTATGCTCTGAAACAGTTCTTTTAAAGGAAAAAATCATTTGTAAACATTCTTAATTAAATTATTACATTATTAATTGCATTTTGATATTGTGTATTTCCAAAACCTTTTCATAAAGGTGTTTTTTTTTAATGAAAAAAGCTGAAAACATCAACAGATCAAATGGGATGTCTAGTTATGTCAGCTACAATAGCTGAGATATACACCTCAATCAGGCACATTTTCTGCAGTACTGCACTGTGGAAAATATACGCCTACTCTATATGTACAGGTGCCAATACTGGGCACCTATATGTATAGCATATACATTTGGGCCATGCACTCCAGGTTATATATGATCAGTGGCATAGTAAGGGGGGTGCAGACCGCCCCTGGCACCAAGTCAGTAGGGGCGCTGGAACCTCTCTGCCCTGCCCCACCAGGCCACGTTCATGCCATACCTCTGTTTTATCTTCACTAGCGTGAGCAACTTCTGCCTGTTGTTTGCGCCAGCCTAGTTCCCCTCTGAATCACTTCCGGGTCACGGGCCCAAAAAGTGACATCAGAGGGAAATCCAACACTGGTGCGAGAAGCATGCTACATAAGCCACTCTCGTTGGCAAAGATTAATAGGCATGGGGGGGTGCAAGTGTAGGGGCAGGCAAAGGAGTGGTGGGTGCAGAGAGTGGAGCGTAGGAGGGTGCCACTGCTCCGGGCACCTCCTACCTTTACTACGCCACTGTACATGATTTTGGAATGCCCATCTTAAATATTTATGCTAGTTATAGGGACACTTGATATCTGTACCTATACTGTACATGTAGAGTAGGTACATACTAGGCCTTACCCCATTCTTGTATGCATTAAAAAAAAAAAAAAAGGTGCACACCAGTGTATAAGCCAAGTTTTCAATAGGTGCTTTCACCATCAATGAAGCTCAAACAGCATTTAGACATTTGGCAGATACTATTTATCTACTAGTGTCATTTGAAAAACAGCCTATACATTTTTGGCTTTGCACAATCTTTTTTTTTAGGGGGGATTGGAATTTTCTTCATGTAAAGCACACTCTGATGTGGTTATGCAAAAGTGCTATTTACCTGCAAAGTCCACATTGTGCAAATGAGGAGTGTGTGGCGCAGTGGTTGGATCTACAGCCTCAGCACCCTGGGGTTGTGGGTTCAAACCCCGTGCTGCTCCTTGTGACCCTGGGCAAGTCACTTAATCCTCCATAGCCCCAGGTACGTTAGATAGATTGTGAGCCCACCGGGACAGAGAGGGAAAAATGCTTGATTACCTGATTGTAAAAACCGCTTAGATAACCTTGATAGGCGGTATATAAAATCCTAATAAGCTTGAAACTTAAACACCATATTAATGAGCTCCTGCAATGCATATTCAGCTTGTTAACTTGGAATTTTGAGAAAAACAAGTGTGTGGAAAAAAGACTTCCAGCTGGTTTCCACAAAAGTAACAATACCTCACTAAGGTGTACTTATTTTTCAAATGTCCAGGACATAATTTCTCAGTGGCAGCAGCTATTCAGAGAGGAAACTGACCTCAAATCAGAGCCTGCCCTCTTCACCACTTTAGGGTCTAGAACCCCTGGTGGGTCAGGGGAGCTGCTAACCCCACTCTTCCTAGCCCCATCCTCTTAAAAATCACAGAACATAGCCTTGGGGACCTCCATGATCTCCTTTCCCCCCAACCCTTAATTCACTTCAAAGTTGACTAATCCACAAGGTGGCAAAAATGACCTCCACTACTTCTTTTTCTGGCATCAACATCTTCCATAGTTAAAAATATTGAACCCACCAGGAACAAAAGCCCCCCCCCCCCTTCCCCGAGAAGCCTCTGGTTTGTGGTCAATGGCTTTTTCAAGATACTGCTACTGCCTCATGATTTAGGGGCAAGGAGGAATTTTTCAGAGCTGTGGCAACTTGGAAAAAACTACTCATGTTCATCTAGGAATTTTCTCATTGGTTAGTACATCAACCCTAAAATCATCCTGTAGAAAATATTATTCTATATTAGAGTACAGTCGTTATTTTCTGATAGAGGTGCATTTTTATACTATTTTACTGCACTTGCTTGTCACTATCCAAAGATTTTCAGCTTAGAAAACAAAATCAAAAACAAACTTGTATGAGATTCAGATCCAGATATTGTTCACAAATCTCTCCCATTGAAGGTTTAGTAAAAAAAAAAAAAAAAAAATCCCATAGTTGTTGTTTTTTGTGTTTTCACTAACCAGATGATTTAGTCAATCCAGTTAATATTTAGAACTGAAAAGACTTTAATAATACTGGTTTACTTTACAGCTTAAAGGGCTCATTTACAAACTTTAGGATTGTTCATTGCCAGCACTTGGGTTAAATTGCCCTCCACTGTGCCAAAGCATAAACCTTACTGCTGGAAGTATTTGCAATCCCCAGGCAGGTTTATGATTCATAGTGTAATTGATGTGCTGTTTAATTAGGTCTGATGCATCATCTCTGTTGGTGAGAGCTCACTGGGAATATAGCATTTGTGAAGGGCAATCCTCAAACTTTGAAAACATTCAGGCTAATATTAAGCAGTGAGCGGATTTTTTTTTAAACACTGACTACAGCTGGCTATATGAGGGGCCACTGAAAAGTTCTCATCCCAACCAAGAAGAGAATGATGTGGAGCCCTGAATCTTACAAGTTATTCCACACTTTTCTTGACACTTTTTGTTTCAATGAGGCAAATGCATCTAGCGAATGGGCACAAGTATAGGGAAACCAAGCCAATGTGACATCACCAATGAGGTTGACTCTTAGGCATTGGAGGAATGAGGCACTATGACATCACAAAACGAGAGGCTGCTGAAAAGTTCTCAGCCCAACCAAGAAGAGAATGATGAGGAGCCATGAAACTTACAAGTTATTCCACACTTTTCTTGACACTTTTCGCTTCATTTCCAAGCTTCTTTGAGAAATTAAACGGCATGTACTGCATATTCTACAAGGTAGACACTTTAAGAACAGCAGTTCAGTGATCCAGGGAGGGGAGTGTGTGGCTCAGTGGTTAAAGCTACAGCCTAAGCACCCTGGGGTTTTGAGTTCAAATCCACACTGCTCCTTGTGACCCTGGGCAAGTCATTTAATCCCCCCATTGCCCCAGGTACATTAGATAGATTGCGAGCCCACCAGAACAGACAGGGAAAATGCTTAAATACCTGAATAAATTAATGTAAACCATTCTGAGCGCCCATGGGAGAACGGTATAGAAAATTGAATAAATAAAATAAAATGAGATCTTGACTAGGGACATAAATGGGGGAAAAATCCATTGGGAGTGGTTTAGTTTATTTTCACAGTTTTTTGGAGGATTAGCAGGCATTTTCAATTTATTTCATTTTTTTATTCATAAAACATGCATAAAAGCTGTGTTATGAAAAGGAAATTAGATGTGCATGCATGAATGTATAAGCTAATGTGTATTAAATCAATTTTGAATTTACATTTTTGTGACTGTAAAGTGAACCTCAATACACACTAACAAATTCACATCCCCTCTTGAGCTCTGAGATTCACTGACCTTTAAGAATTATCTCTTTCTGGGATCCTTTTTACAGAAGTGCAGGAAAAAGTGGCCTTAGCGCGCCCTTGTGAATGTATTTCCTGCTCGCTAAAGCCATTTGTTTCTGCAGCCAGAAAATGGCCGATTTCCAGTTTCCAGCATTAATAGACACATACTACTAATGTTAACATTCCCATTAGAGAATGACATGGTGACAAAATTCATCACCGTTCCTGTCCCCGCGGATAACCGCGGGAAATAATCCCATGTCGTTTTTTAGTGTCCATTTCAACCTCAGTCCTTCTACACCAGCATTCTTCAAAGCAAAGCTTGTGGGTCAGCGGTTGTGGCCATTCATATTCTGATTCTTCCCTCGCTCCTTAAAGAATGATATTTAGATGGTTTCCCGCAGGAACGGGAATGGTGATGAATTTTGTCACCGTGTCATTCTCTAATTCCCATTAAAAAGATTAGCTCTTACTGCCACCTATTTTGTAGTTGGTAAGGACTCACTTACAAGTTTCAAGTTTCAAGTTTATTATTTATTTGTTTAATCGCCTTTTCAATATTCAAGGCGATTTACACATTAATAAAGTTACAAAATAAAGTAATTTAAAATAATTAAAAACTCACCAGACTAGACGATAACTGAACAAACTGGAAACAAAAGGAAGGTAGGGGAAGAAGTTACAATGTAATTGAACAAAGTGGGGGACCAAATAAGGAAAACACAAAAAGATAAAAAATAGTTGAATATGTGAAGAAAAGAGAAAATAGAAACAAATGTAGTTGGATGATGTTAAAAAGAAAACTATAAATCAGATAACAAATGCATCGTTAAATAAAAAAGTTTTCAATTTGATTTTAAATTTGTCTAGATTAGGTTCTTCACGTAAATAGATGGGAAGAGAATTCCAAGTTTGGGGAGCCGTTACTGAGAAAATATACTGACGGCGCGTATTTATTATTTTTAATGATGGAATCATTAATAAGTGCTGTTGGTCTGATCGTAAGGTTCTATTGGAGGAATAAGGAATTAATAGTTTATGAATGAAGGCCGGAGTTTTAAACAGAAGAGATTTAAATGTGAGCAGACAAAGTTTGTAAGTTATCCTGTGAGCTACTGGAAGCCAGTGAGCTTCCTTAAGAAGAGGAGTTATATGGTCGAATTTTTTGGCTTTTGTGATAAGTCTGATGGCTGTATTCTGAATAATCTGAAGACGTCTGATTTCTTTTTGTGCTATACCATTAAATAAAGCGTTGCAGTAATCTAATTTTGAAATTACAAGAGAATGGATGAGAATTTTCAAAGAGTCATTATTAAATAGCTGGGAGATAGAACGTATCTGTCTCAGTCTAAAATCACACACTAATCAGTTACCCCCTCCTTTACTAAGGAGCGCTAACCGATTAGCGAGCGCTAAACGCTAACACGTCCGTAGACTAACATGCGCGTGTTAGCATTTAGCATGCGCTAATCGGTTAGCGCACCTTGGTAAAAGAGGACCCAAGTGAATCGGTATCGCCAATGTTAGGTTTTTCTGAACAACTTTAATGTTGGGAAAAATTGTGTGGCTTGAAGTTTTGCCCATGAATTTGATTGTGCTTGATCAGAAAATAATTTTTTTAAAAAATTATAAAGTCCATTCTGGGGTCACTCAAAGCCATTGATTACATAAAACTCCGTTTTTCTTAAAATTTGCTATATTCTTGCTTAATGAAGCACATTTCTTGGTATTATAGCTATAACTTTTATGTTTTCACACTCTCAGCAATGATGAGGGGCCGCTGAAAAGTTCTCAGCTCAACCAAGAAGAGAATGTTGTGGAGCCATGAAACTTACAAGTTATTCCACACTTTTCTTGACACTTTTTTCATTTCATATCATTGAAATGAAAAAAGTTTTCCTCTCTACCACCTCCCTTGGGAGGGCATTCCAAGCTTCCGCCACCCTCTCTGTGAATAGTCAATTTCTTCTGTCCTGAGTGACTTTTGTAGGATTTTGTATTACTTCACACTAAGCCTAGTACTGGAAGGGTTTATATTGCTGTCACTGAACTGAAACTGGAATCGGAAATGTTTTTGTATGGTAAGTTCTATGTCCTAATTCTTCCTTGCAGCCATTGTTGGGTGAGAGGTACTTCTGTGGATACAGCATAAATGTTTGTCTTTAACACGGACTGTCTAATATGCAGGATGAGGGGTCAGTTTTGCATATTAAAGTTTCAGACTATATAATTAAATTGCAATAATTTTTGCTGGGTATAACTAGCATTGCAAAGTTGTGTTATGTTCTTAAACAGGGGTCCCCAAAGTCCCTCCTTGAGGGCCGAATCCAGTCGGGTTTTCAGGATTTCCCCAATGAATATGCATTGAAAGCAGTGCATGCACATAGATCTCATGCATATTGATTGGGGAAATCCTGAAAACCCGGCTGGATTCGGCCCTCAAGGAAGGATTTTGGGGACCCCTGTTCTAAAATATAGCCTAGGAATATAATTTGTGTTCTTATTTTTCCTTGGGGCAAATACTTGACAGGTGTTCTGGGTGAGAGAGCCTCTCACCCTGCTCCCTGAATGGAGTTCTACAGGTCCCTTTCTTTCTGGTGCTTTGTAGGGGAGAGGGGCACAATTTAATCACTCTTCTTAAGCTGCAGAGTGCCTTGAATCACTTCTGTTTTCTGAGTTATATCATTTTTCCAGTTTTTGGTTTTACACAATTGATGCTACAGCAGACCAACCATTTCCTTCTATGGTTTTTCCCAACTAAATTTCAGTTACCTGCTAAGCGGCAGAGGGCAGATGAATATTCTGCAGTGCTGTTTCTGCAGTCTGTCAGCCATAGTTTCATGAGGTTTTGCATTAATAGCCTTTGCCAAGCCTCACATAGTTGACACATTTTGATGTCAGAAGCTTCCAAAGTGAAGAAAAATGATATGTGACAGGCCTAGTGACAGGAACATTATTGTTGAAAACAAATCTTTGAAAGGGACATTTATTTTCTGAAAACACTGCTTTCTTGAAGCAGTCTTTGAGTTGATTTAGGATGATGTGATATGTCATGTCAGATTACAGGAGTCATGTTTCGTTGTGTCATATTTTAAAAGATATGATGCAGTGTGATCAAAGATATCCAAGGTGTTAAATCAGAGAAACTGGGAATGAAAGCATGGCCTGTGAGAGAGGCTGGGCATTTTGCAGAGTAAAAGTATTTTTGTTGAATCATTTCATTGTTTTCTCTTGAGTAAATTTAGTACATTTTAAGGAAATATCACAGCCTTCAAAGCTTTGGTGTGAAGGATCACATCATACCATGCCACGTCTGTTGTTTGAAAATCTGGAAATAATTCAATTTAAGCAGTATTTCAGCACAGTCTAAATTTTGCCAGGTAAAACAAGTTAAAAAAACACCCCCCCACTTAAATCATAATTAGAGTGCCCTCAGGTTTTAGGCTGAAGGACAGATAACATCAGCTGACCCCAGATCTTTGGTAAAAGATATAGGAGTCTTTATACAAAGCTGTAGTAGAAAGTGGATTTATTGTAGCCTAATGTGGGTCTTTCCCAATTTTCCATTTTCTAATTAAAGGCCATGCATTAATGTTGCCAAAAGCACATGGCCACTAACAAAAATTAGCGTGTAAACTCTCACCACCACTTTTTTTTTAGGTGATAAGGGCTCACATGCTGATCCTGCGCTAATCAGCAGGCATGCGGCAATGCCAATGTGCTATTAGGGCAGACTTAGTAGCATAGTAGATGATGGCAGATAAAGACCCGAATGGTTCATTCAATCTGCCCAACCTTACCCTCTCTTTAAATTACTGATTTAATTCGAAATTTTCCTTCTTAGCTATTTCTGGGCCAGAACCCAAAGCTCTGTCCAGTACTGTGCTTAGGTTCCATCCTGAAATCTCCATCAAAGCTCACTCCAGCCCATCTAAGCCATCCCAGCAGTCAAAGCCCTCCCCAGCCCATCCTCAATCAAACGGCCATATACAGACACAGATTGTGCAAGTCTGCCCGGTACTGGCCTTAGTTCTTCATTATATACCATTATTTTCTGATTCGAGATCCTCTGTATTCTCTGACACTGTTTTCCTCTCCACCACCTTCCTCAGAAGCGTATTCCAGGCAACAACCACCCTCTCCGTAAAGAAGAATTTCCTTACATAACTCTTGAGTCTATCACCCCTCAAATCATGTCCTCTGGTTTTACCATTTTCCTTTCTCTGGAAAAGATTTTGTTCTACGTTAATACCTTTCAAGTATTTGAATGTCTGAATCATATCTTCCCCATCCCTCCTTTCTTCTAGGGTATACATATTCAGGGCTTCCAGTCTCTCATCATATGTCTTTTGGTGCAAACCTCCTACCATTTTCGTTGACCGCTTCAAGTCTTCTTATATCCTTTGCCAGATACAGTCTCCAAAACTGAATACAATACTCCCAAGTGGGGCCTCACGAAAGATCTGAACAGGGGCATCAACACCTTCATTCCTCTACTGGTTACGCCTCTCTTTATACAGCCTAGCATCCTTCTGGCAACAGCCACCGCCTTATTACACTATCACACCAAGGTCCTTCTCCCCATCCGTACATATCAGCCTCTCACCTTCCATCCCATATGGCTCCTTCCAATTACTAATCCCCAAATGCATTACTCTGAATTTCTTTGCATTGAATTTTAGTTGCCAGATCCTTTTTCATGTTTTCCACTCCCTCCTCAGTGTCTACTCTGTTACAAATCTTGGTATCATCTGCAAAAAGGCAAACCTTTCCTTCTAACCCTCCAGCAATGTCACTCCAGTGGCGTACCTAGGGGGGGGCGGGGGGGGGGCGGGCCGCCCCGGGTACCAGCCCTAAGGGGGTGTTCCCGGCCTTGCCGTTCAGTCCCCCGCCACCCCCGAAGGACCGCTCGCCCCCCTGGCCTCCCCGCACCACCTATGAACAGCCGCAGCAGGATCGCGAAGTCAGCGTCAGCATCCCTGCGCTGCTTCCTACGACGCGATCCCGCCCCTCCTCTGACGTCAGAGGAGGGGCGGGACCGTGGCGCAGGAAGCAGCAGGGATCGCTGACGCTGACTTCGCTATCCTGCTGCGGCTGTTCATAGGTGGTGCGGGGAGGCCAGGGGGGCGAGCGGTCCTTCGGGGGGGGCGGGGGACTGAACGGCAAGGCCGGGAACACCCCCTTAGGGCTGGTACCCGACGCTGACTTCGCGATCCTGCTGCGGCTGTTCATAGGTGGTGCGGGGAGGCCAGGGGGGCGAGCGGTCCTTCGGGGTGGGTCGGGGCATCAGGCCTTCAGGGTGGGGCGGGCGGGCAGGCAAGCAGGCTTTCAAGGGGGAGGGGGTGACAGGCAGGCAGGCAGGCCTTCAAGGGGGGACAGGCCTTCGGGGGGGGGGGCAGACATTCAAGGGGTGCAGGCCTTCAAGGGGGGCAGGCAGGCCTTCAGGGGGGTGCAGACCTTCGGGGGGGGGGGTGTAGGCCTTTGGGGGGGTGCAGACCTTCAAGGGAGTGCAGGCCTTCGGGGGGGGGTGCAGTCCTTCAGGGGGGGGGTTTAGGCCTTCAGAGGGGGACAGACCTTCGGGTGGGAGGTAAAGTCCTTCGGGGGGTGCAGGTCTTCAGGGGTGGGGTGTAGCCCTTCGGAGGGGGGACAGACCTTCGGGGGAGGGGGGTCCTGGTGTAAAAGTACACAGAGGGAGAGAGGGAAGGGGGGGTTCAAAGATACATGCATATGCCAGACTTTGGGGGTTAGAAATAATGGGTCTAAAAACAGAGGAGTGGGAGAGAGATGGTGCATAATGGGATTTAGGGAGGGAAGGAACAGAAAGGGAGAGAACTTGGAAACAGGGGATGGTGTGGAGGGGGGATAGAGATACTGGATAGGAGGATAGTTGGGAACAGAAAGGGAGAGATGGTGGATCCTGGGGTGGTGGGGAGTTGAGAAAAGGTGAATCTGTGGATGGAGACAAAAAAAAGGAAAGATGCCAGATCTCCGGGAGAGGGAAGGGAAACGGAAGGGGAGAACAGAGATGGCAGACGGATGGTTAGCACGGAGAAAGGAGACCCTGGCAAGCAAGACAACAAGAGCCTGGGACCAACAAGATTTGAATATTGATCAGAGAACAAAAGGTAGAAAAAATAATTTTATTTTCTGTTTTGTGATTACAATATGTTAGATTTGAAAAGTGTACATGAGACAGCTTGAAATGGGAACTTTTCTATTTTTGTGAATGGCAAGGCTGAGTTCAGTTAAAATATATGCTTTATAAGAAAATATAATAATGTGTTTTATAAAGTTTATAAGCATTGCTGGCATACTCGGTGAGGTGTTCCTAGTGTTGGTGGTGGTGGTAGCATGTCAGTGTGTTGAGAGGAAGAGGTAGTCTGGGAAATTCTGCTGAGCAAACTCTGGGCCCATTTCCACCCCCAGTTAGTCCACTCCACTCAACTGGTTCACACACTGAGTGGGTCTTTGGGTGTTATTTCTGGGTAGTTGTTTTAGAATCTCTTCCAGTGGTTTGTCAGTATCTCCTTCTGGTCCAAGGAAGGAAACTTTGTCAACCTTAGCATTGACCTTCAGAATATGTTTGTAACAGCGCTGCTTGTGTGGCATTAGGCTATGTAGTAATCGAAAGAAAAAAACAGACCTTTGCACATTTTTGCACTATATGGTGGGTGTATGAGGAGATTCATTTCCTGCACAGTTAAGTCCATTTTTTCTACTGAATAATAGTATAGGTACAATGAAAGTAAATAGCAAAAATGTTTGAGTAGATAATTAAGGAAATCTTTTTCATATTGCTTGCTTATGGACTGGGAAAAAAGACTGTTCAAGCAAATGTCTCCAGAACTGCTTTAATGGAAAAATGTGATTTTTTTTTTTTAAGTACTTTGTGAAATTTATTGTTGTTGTGAAATTTATTGTTATACTTTGTTTAAACTTAAAAAGCGGTGTCATTAACAGTGAATCTAATCGAAAAATCGATTCAACAGGGTGAATCGGATCGAATGAAATATTTTTCTCTGAATCGGGCAGCACTATTGGCTACCATGAGAATGGGCTACTGGGCATGATGGACCATTGGTGTGACCCAGTTAGGCTATTCTTATGTTATGTTCTCATCTGTAGGGGCCTTTGTTTTCACTTCTTATTTTAATGTATTTTTTTCCTGGGAACTTATCAGTGTTTTTTTATAATGGGAACAAAAATGGAAGAGAATTAATGTGTGTGGAATGGGGGGGGGTAACTAATTTCTTCAGCTAAATAATTCAATCCACTTCAAACAGACATAGGAGAACTCACGCACCATTCACACACCCTCCAACCAAAAACGTCAAAAGAAAAAAACTGTTCGACAACCTCCTAGCCATTCGAGCTGCAACACTTGACCCCCAACTCTACAACCTATTGACCTCGACCACAAACTACAAAACCTTAAAAAAAGAAATAAAAACCCTTCTATTAAAAAAACACATAAAACCAAACTAACATAATCAGAACTGTCCCAAGCATCACCTGCAACTACTCCATATGTACTTCTGATGTCATGACAATTCAGACATAATTTATGTTATGTTATGTTTGGAATAATGGTTACATAAATGAGGTTCAATAAAAGAAAATTTTCTGTGGGAGCATTTGTTGGAACTTCTGTTATCCTGATTTCTTCTATCTGTGGGCTTTCTTTAGCTAACCTACTTATCTGGGGCTTTCCACTTCTGCAGCTGCCCTTTTCACGGTCCACTTTGCGCTTGCACTCTCTGGGGAGGGGGGGTTGGGTCTGGGCTTGGTGGGGTAGGTGTGTCTGGTAGTTTTGTCTGGGTGGTGGCTGGGTGTTTCTTGGGTGCTTGTTGTGCGGATTGGTGTGTCTGGTGAGCGGTCTGGGTGTTGTTGCTTGTGGGGGTTTTTTTCATTATAAAATATGGCTGAGGGTCTAGTCCGGCTTATTATTCTTGTGGGTTCTGGGGTGGGATTTGTTTGCTTGCCCCAAGTTTTGGCCTTTTGTTGTGTATTGCTATGCCTCTCATTGGCAATTTTCTCTTGGGAGAGGCTTGTTCATGCTTGTTGTTGCTGTTACTCTCATTCTGTGTTCTTTTTGATAATGTATAAGTTTCTGTACAGACCATGGTTGCTTGTCTGGACCTTTTGCCATTCTCAATAAAAATACTTTGGAAAAAAAAAAAAAAAAAAAAAGAAAATTTTCACTGCCTGTTTCTATTCTGACCATTTATTCCATTTCATGGTTATTGCAAAAAAAAAAAAAAAAAAAAAATTTTACATGAGGGGGGGGGGGGGGGTGTCAAAAAATGATGGGCCCCGGGTGCCACATACCCTAGGTACGCCACTGTGTCACTCGCAAACATATTGAACAGGATCAGCCCCAGAACTGAACCATGAGGGACTCCACTACTCACCTTTCCTTCCTTTGAGCGAATTCCTTTAACCACCACCCTCTGTCGTCTGTCCGTCATCCAGTTTCTAATCCAGCTCACCATTTTGTGTCCTAACTTCAGCCCATCAAGTTTGTTCAAGAGCCTCCTATGAGGAACCGTGTCAAAGGCTTTGCTGAAATCTAAGGGCCCCTTTTACTAAGGTGCGCTAGCGTTTTTAGCGCACACATGAAATTACCGCACGCTACACCGTGCGGTATGCTTCTAGAATAACACTATTAAGGTCTAGTGCGCATGGCAATTTAGCACATGCTATTCCGTGCGTTAAGGTCCTAACACACCTTAGTATAAGGAGCCCTAAGTATATTACATCTAGCATATGTCCTTGATCCAATGCTCTGGTCACCCAATCAAAAAATTAAATCAGGTTCATTTGGCACGATTTAGTTTTAATAAAGCCATGTTGCCCCGGATCCTGTAACCCATTAGATTCTAGGAAGTTCACTATCATTTCTTTCAGCAACACTGCCATTATTTTTCTAACAACCAAAGTGAGGCTTATCAGCCTGTAGGTTCTTGCTTCATCTCTTTGACCACTCGTCTCCAGATATTTGTTGAACAAGTCTTTAATAGGACCCGCCAGAACCTTTCTGAGCTCCCTCAATATCTTGGGATAGATCCCATTCGGTCCCATTGTTTTGGTCACCTTCAATTTTTCAAGTTGTTCATAAACACTTTCCTCAGTGAACAGCGCAGAATCTACTCCATTTTCATTTGCAACTTTGCCAGACAATCTCAGTCCTTCTCCAGGATTTTCTTCCGTGAACACAGAACAGAAGTATTTGTTTAGCATGTCTGCTTTTTCCTCATCACTCTCCACATATCAGTTCATAGCATCTTTTAGTTTCGCAATTCCATTTTTCATCTTTCTCCTTTCAACCAAACCTTGATACGTATGCAGAAGAAATGCTTGAGATCCGACATGGCGGATTGGGATAAAGCTATTCCCTACATTTTAATTGCCTATTGGGAAATTCCCCAAGCTTCTCTAGGATTTTCCCCTTTCAAGCTGATGCTGGGAAGGCATCCCCAAGCTATCCTGGACATAGTTAAAGAAAGCTGGGTAGAACCTGAGGACACTTCAACTCCTCTACCTGAATATTTGGAAACCATAAAAGAAACCCTAAAGAAAATAAGAACATGAGCTCAGGAGAATCTGGAGAACATGCAAAGAAAACAGCATATTATTTCAAGAAAAAAATGTACCTTCCAATCCCATGTCAACGTTCTAACAACAAACTGCTAGTCAGATAGAAAGAACCCTTCAAAATTACAGAGAAGATGGGCCCAGTGACCTATAGGATAGACATGGGAAGAGAACACAGCCAGGTCTACCACATCAATTTGTTAAAGGCCTGGGTTACCCGGGATGGATTAGCTAGTGTCGGGGGATCCGAGGAAGAAGGTCCAGAAAAACAACCTATCAGTAAGTATCAGAGAAACGCTAACCTCAAACAACAGATACAATTACAATGACTGACCCAGCAATTCAGGGATATCTTCTCTCCTATAATGGAAAGATCTCAAGTGGGAATTCACCACATTGAAACTATCCCTGGATGAGTCATTAAGGAAAAATCTTACAGGCTACCAGAAGCTAAAAAATGAAAAGTAGAACAAGAGGTCGCAGAAATGCTCATTCTACTGGAGAATGGTCCAGCCCAATAGTTTTAGTACTGAAACCGGACAGGTCCACATGTTTCTGCATTGATTACCTGGCTGATAATGCTATATCCCAGTTTGATGCTTAACCGATGCCCCAAGTTCCTGGTGAACAGAGCGTATGCTGGTAGGGCTAGTCTCAGTTAGAGCGCTGGTCTTTGACCAGAGGGCCACCACGAGAGCGGATTGCTAGGCATGATAGACTACTGGTCTGACCCAGCAGTGGCAATTCTTATGTTCTTATGTTAACTAGGTAGAGCACAGTTTCTATCTACCATGGACTTAACAAAAGGGATTGGCAAATCACATCGGATGAGTCCTTGAAAGAAAAGACAGCCTTTATAGCCCATCAAGGCCTATACAAGTTCACACTGCTCCCATTTGGATTACATGGAGCCCAAGTGATGAACATTATTCTCTGGCCTCATATGATCTATGATCATATGAGGAGTGTGTGGCGCAGTGGTTGGATCTACAGCCTCAGCACCCTGGGGTTGTGGGTTCAAACCCTGCGCTGCTCCTTGTGACCCTGGGCAAGTCACTCAGTCCTCTATAGCCCCAGGTACGTTAGATAGATTGTGAGCCCACCGGGACAGATAGGGAAAATGCTTGAGTACCTGATTGTAAAAACCGCTTAGATAACCTTGATAAGCGGTATATCAAATCCTAATAAACTTGAAACTTGATCTATGCCAAGGTCTATTTGTGATAATATTTTCCAAAACCTAGGAACAGCATATACAACACCTCACTGCCATCTGTACCGTGCTCCGGCAAGCGGGTCTCACAGCAAACCCCAAAAAATGTTTATTGGGTCAAGAAAGTTCAGTACCTTGGGTTCCGCATAGGGAATGGGTAGGTTAAACTGGTACCCTCCAAAGTAGATGCTGTCCAAGCCATACCAAGTCCTACCAACAAAAAATAGTTGAGACACTTTTTGTGCACGATCAGTTGTTACAGGAAATTTATACCAAACTTTGCAGAAAAAAACAGCTTGTTTAACTGACCTACTGTGGAAAGCCCATCCAAATAGTTTTGAATGGAATTATATTATTGAACATTCCTTTAACCAGCTAAAACAATCCTTATGTCAAGAACCAGTTCTCAAAAATGTTGATTTTTAGACAAGAACTCCTGCTGCAAACAGATGCGTCCAGGACTGGACCAGGAGTGGTATTAAGCCAAGGCACAGATGCCAAACAATGCTATTGAAAAAAGAGTGTCTTACAGGGGCAATTGAGGCCCTCCAATACTATCTCACAGGGCGTGAATTTGTACTAATAATAGGCCATGCACCTCTCCACTTCAACAGATGAAAAATTTTAACCCTTGCCTCATGATGTTAGAAACCTACTGGTTCAGAGTTGAACACTGCGGAAAAGCGCATAGCAATGCCGACTACCGTACCTGTCTTGAGAGACTGCCCCAAGGGGTCCTGAAGCTCAAATGGAGATGTTTGAACTGAGGAGGGATGAAAGTGATGAGGTACACCTGTCATCCTCCGGAACGCAGAGACCCAAAGAAGAGAAATAAGCTAGAACATACTGGGTATAGGCTTTCCCAGGAAGTCAAAGGAAAAAGCCTCATTTACATTTCTTTTGCATATGAGTTAGTACACTCAGAAATACCCTTACAGAGGTGGTGAAACTACAGTCTGACTTTGAACAGGAGTATAAAATTAAAGGAAATCACCAAAGGTCCAAGTGGGATGGATGCAACCAATGGGGTGATGCATGCTGGTTCTCACCTAACCCCCAGTAAACCCTTCTTTACGTGGCCAGAGCATGGGCAAGGCCAAAGGCTGTGGTAGCCAGAAAGTCCTACTGGACCAGTGTATCGCAAAGACCGTGGTGACTGGAAAGTCACATTGGACCAGTGTACCATTCCCGAACCCTAGGGTGACCAGAGAGTTCTGCCAAACCTGGGGGGTCCCAGGATCATAAGTGACCGAAGTGTTCGGAAGTGACCAAAATATCCAGATATGATCAGGTCTGTAAGGATATTTAGCAGAATTATCCAGATAGCACCATTGTGTATTCACAGCCAATGCTGGCTAAGCAATACACCTGGATAACAGCAGCAGTTATCTGAATATTTAATTTACAATATTTACCTGATAATTACTGACCATGGCTTAATGGGAATGAATCAACACGGGTTCCTCCAGGTATAAACAAGCACACGTAAGATGAGGGAAATTAGACAGATATGATTATTTGCTCAACTAGTTTACTGACTTATAATACCTTTCATATGAATAATTGAAATCGATTTTTTTTTAATTTGTTAGAAATGTTTTCAGTCTTAACACTATGGACTTGATTTATACCCAGGAATTTTGGCTTTAAGGAGGTGAATGATGAATAGTTACTAACACCCCCCCCCCCCCTTTTACAAAAGTGTAGCGCGTTTTTTAGCGCCGGTCATGCCGGTAAACAGCTCCAGCACTCATAGGAATTCATCAAAGCTGTTACCACTGCAGCCAGCGCTAAAAAAAACATATACAGTTTTGTAAAAAAAGGGGTAGATGTCTAAATAGTTTCTGCCTTATGACTCTCAAAAAGTAAAATAGTACAGAAATGTTCCACATCTCAGCCTGGGCATATGAAGTCCCCTTTCCACAAATTGCCTCTTATCAACCAGCTCACCTTTACTAATGTTTGTTTACACCTGGAGGAACCCATGTTGACTCATTCCTATTAAGCCATGGTCAGTAATTATCAGGCAAATATTGTAAATTAAATATACAGATAACTGCTGCTGTTATCCAGATGTGTAGGTGGGTGGGTGTGTGTGTAATAATTTATCAATGGCATAAAACAAATTATATTGAATAAAGAAAATATCTTACATGGCAAAGTATTACCTAATCTTATCTTCTATATTCTTCTTTCTTAATGAATTCCCTAATTAATTTAAAGCACATTTTATGCATAATTTGAAATTTAAAAATGTCACTAGGTCAGGTTTTACCATCTTCTTTTACATGCTGTCTGCTTCTGCAAGACACATATTAGCAATACATGACCTCTATGCAAATTATAAGACCTATTGTTGTTTTTTTTAAATTCAGAATCCTGATGAACATGAGCTACATTTAATACAATTACTTCTACAGTATTCGTATTAAAAAATTTTTTTTGATTACAAGTAGAGCACAGTTATTATTACCAGACATTTTACACATAGGTCACTGCATATTCTGAATCTATGGTGCTTATTTTAGATGTAATAATCAGGTTTCAGACATGCATAAACTAGCATGTAAATGTATATATTGCTTAAATGTCTACTAATTTTACAAAGTCAGGTAATAGCGGTTAGTGTATCTGGGTTTAAAAAAGGTTTGGAAAGTTCCTGGAGGAAAAGTCCATAACCTGCTATCGAGACAGACATGAGGCAAGCCATTTTTGCCCTTGGATAGGTAGCATAGAATGTTTACTATATAGGTTTCTGCCAGGTACTTGTGACCTGGATTGGCCACTGCTAGAAACAAGAATACTGAGCTAGATGGATCACTGATCTGACTCAGTATGGCTATTCTTATGTTTCATGCTAGGATATACATGTTTAAAATTGAAAAATTTGCAATAGGTGAGACATTCTAGACAATAGGGACATACAAAAGCAAGCTCCCCAAATAGCTAGGGTGGGCTTGCTGTGCCTGCCCTTAAGACTGAGGACCTAAAGGCTGAGTCCTGCCTTGCAGCAACATCCACTCTGTAAAATGTGACCAATGTGGGAAGAGAAGATCTTGTTGCAACCCCGCAAATCTCCTCAGGAGGGACAGAATTAGCTTCAGACATGAAGAAGCCACACTCCTGATAGAAAGCGCCTTGACAGAAACAGGGAATTGTTTCCCAGAAAGAATGTAGGCTGACTAAATGGCCCTACGGATCCATCTGGAAATTGTGGCCTTAGAAGTGGGAGCACCCCATTTAATCGAATGGGTCAGCACCAGGGCCGGATTAAAGGGTAGGCCCAGTAGGCACGTGCCTAGGGCCCAAAATTGACAGGGGGTCCGCTGAAGGACGGCAAACAGAGAGCAGCTACCCTACCATCTTCCTTCACCTCGCCTTTTTTTTTCAAACTGCCACAGCATTTAAGATTGGCAACGCTCCCCTCTCCCTCTCTAGCATCAACAACACTTAGGATCGGCACTGGGTCCCCCCCTCCCTCCGGCATCAACAACACTTAGGATCGGCACTGGGTTTCTCCCTCCCTCCAGCATCAACAACACTTAGGATCGGCAACGGGCCCCCCCCCCTCCGGCATCAACAGCAAGTAGGATCAGCACCGCGGTGCTCAGCCCAAAGCTTCCCTCTGATGCGAACTGCCCGGGCAGAAACAGGATGCTGTGGCAGAGGGAAGCTTTGGACTGAGCACCACCTTGCCGATCTTACTTGCTGTTGATGCGGGGAGGGGGGGCGAGGGGGGGTTTGCTGATCTTAAATGCCGTCGCAGTTTGAAAAAAAAAAAAAAGGTGAGGTGAAGGAAGATGGTAGGGCAGCAGCTCTCTGTTTTCCCTCCTTCAGCGGGCCCCCCATTCTCCTCCATCTGCAAACTTTGCTCATTGAATGGAGAGAGTTAATTTTTAAAAAGTTGATTGGGAGCGGGGGGGGGGGGGGGGGAGAGTGATGAAAGGAAAATGTGAGAGGGAATGAGCATGGGGTAAAGAACCTGGTGAAATCAAGAGCTTGAGGGTGCACTGTTGTCATTATAGCAAAAGAACTTTAAGAGAATGTCAGTGCACTCCCCTTTCCCACCCGCCAAAAAAATTATGATTTCAAGTTTTATTGAATATACTACCTTAGAAAAGCCTTCAGAGCTATCTATCTAATCTATTCAATAGATATGGAGAGAAAATACATCCAATTATAGGAACTTCCCAAGCAAGCAGCAAAAACATGACATAACCAATCATTAGTTGTGTGCATCCTTAAAGAGCAAAGTATTAAGTTCAGAATTAAATTTGTTACTCTGGTTGAGTTGAAGGTGATTTATATGCCAGCCATGATGGGAGTCACGAAGGGAGGGGGCGGCTTTGCTTCCTATGAGGAAGAGATGATGAAAACAGAGACTGTGTTTGAATTCTTGTTTAAGTGCCATTACCGTTTGAGAAAAAAAAAGAAAAAGGAGAGGTGAATGGAGATGATTGGGCCGTTGCCAATGCCGATTTTTAAGTGCCATTTATGCTGGAGGAGAGGCCCATTGCCAATCTTACTTGTCGCCATTTGAAAAAAAAAAAAAAATCAGAAAGAAAGGTGAGTGGTGACCCGCAAAGGTGAGGGGAAAGGAGAGAGATGGGCCTGGGGTAGAGGGAGGGAGAGAGAGAGAGAAAGGGGCAGATGATGATGATGGAAGTGGGGAGAAGGGGGAAGAGAAGAAGGCAGACGGATGTCAGTTGAGAGGGTAGAGCAAATGCTGAATGGAAGTGGAGAAAGAGAACACATACTAGATGGAAGGAGGGGGATAAAGAAAAGGGCATATGCTGGATGGGGGAAGAACATAGAGTTAGTGAGATAGTGAAGGGGTGACATGCTGTGAGTAGAGGGAAACTAAAGAGAAAAACTGAGGACTGAATAGCAAGAAAGAATTTAATTTAGATGGAGGCAGAAGAAGGAAGACCAGAGAAGAAAAGGAAAGGGAAGAGAGAGGAGAGAGAGATGCCAGAGAATGGGGAAGGAGACAAAGATATCAGATCTGAGTGGAGGAAATGAGAAGAGAGAGATGCTAAAAACCACAAGGGGGAGGGAAGTAGAGATGGAAGGAGAGAAATGGCAGACCATGAGGGAACAAAGGGAAGATGATGGATGCCAGGCTAAAGGGGGGAGGGGAGGGCAGGAGGAGAGAGACAGTTTCTGGAAAGGGCAGCCTTGTTTGGCTAAATGCATCAGGCATGGTTCCTGGGAGCACCTTGAATAAACCTGATTTGAATCTCCTTATTGTCTGCCGATCTTCTTTTGTTCCACGTTGGATTATTTGGTGGACCGCTTGCCTTGTTGTTTTGTTACAAATTAACATACATGGAGTGGAACATACCAGAGGAATTACAGATTTGGTTGTTTATACATACATATGGGTTCAAACTTATGGTAAAGCGGTATATAAGAAATAAAATTATTATTATTATTATTATTAAAGTTGGACGATATAGAGTGAGGCAGTCGAGAGAAGTTGCAAACTTGGTTATTAATATAGACATATGTTTCAGATAGTATTACTACTTTACAATGCATTTGAACATTTTTATATACGTACTAGTATTTTAGCCCGTTACATTAACGGGTGCTAGAATATATGTCTGTGTGTCTTTATGTCTGTCTCTCTCCCTGGCCCCCTTTGTCTGTCTGTCTTTCTGTGTCTCTCCCTGCCCTTGTGTCTTTCTTCTTTTCTTTCTATCTATCTGTCTCTCTCCCTGCCTCCTATGCAGCAGCATTGCTCTCCTACCACTTCCCTGTGCAGCAGCCACAGCAGCATTCCCTCCCCCTCCATTTCCCTCCCCCCACACCACTTCCTTGTGCAGCAGCAGCATTTTCCCTACCTCCCTTTCCCTTCCCGTGGTCTGTCCGACTCCCTTAGTCCCTTACCGCCCCCTCTTCCCTTCTCACAGTCCCAACAAACCTTCCGATTCCAGCAGCGTCTGCAGCACTCTACACACCTGCTCTGGGGCCTTCTACTGACCAGCAAATCAGGGCAGTAGAAGGCCCCGAAGCAGTGTGTGTAGAGTGCTGCAGACGCTGCTTGAATCGGAAGGTTTCAGGACCCACAGCCCTTGCCGGACCTGAAGCGAGCTCTGGGGGTTTTTGGGTTTTTTACGCGGGCCCAGCCAGAGTAGGAGGAGAAGCCTGGGAGCCAGGAATTAAAGTCCTTTGGGGGATGGGAGGAGGGAGGAGAGCAGCTCTTCTCCCTTCCAGCTCCGGTCCTGCCCCCGCTGACGTTGCCCTGGCCAGTTCACACTCCGAAGCCGTTGGAGTCGCGGCGCTGTACGGCCTTTTCTTTCTGCTGCCGCGAGCATGGGTTCTGGGGAAGGATGGCAGCTGCGGCGGCAAACTTACAGGAAGGGAGGGAGGGAGTACTATATACTGCAACTTACAGCCTTCTCATGAGATCTTCAGATGTGCTCCTTATAGATTTTGTGCTTCTTGGCTTTATCCTTCAGATGGCAAAAGCCGCCATGGCAAACAGGCTCTGCGCCGCCGCGCGCATGCGCATTCCTACCTGCAGGTCCCTACAGCGCACGGAAAATGGGAGCACGCAGGTGGGAGTGCGCATGCAAGCTTAGGGCTTTATTATAATAGATGGAAAGGGTTCAGAGTTAAAGTCCTGGGCAATAGGTGGGAAGGGAAGGGAATTCCTATGAGTGTCGGAGCAGTTACCTCTGTTGCTAGTGCTAAAACCCATGCTAAGCGTTCGTAAAAGAGGGGGTTAGTGAGGTTATTATTAAGGTGCTATAAAAATTTGACTTTTACTATACCTAGGGTTACCAGATGTCTGGATTTACCCAGACATGTCCTCCTTTTGAGGACATGTCCTCCTTTTAAGGATCCGGACTTTGTCTGGGTTTTGAAAAGCCTCCTCTCACTCGCGTTGGGCAGGCTGCAGGGGTGGAGCTACCGCGGGACTGGGGCAGAGATGGGCAGGCCTGGGGGGGCGGGTCTAGGGTGTCCAGATTTTACAGTCATAAAATCTGGCAACCCTGACTATACATTAATTCACTGCAGGAGTCAGTAACCTGTGATAGCTCAGTACCATAGGTCACTGACACCTGTGGTACATGAAAAACACTGCTTACCATCAACCTTGCAAGCAGCATTCATACTGCCTGGGAGAACTGGGCCATTAACCTGCAGCCTGATGCGCCTGAGCCACATTTTAATAGGACTGGGCATTAGCGCGTCAGTTTACTCTTCTTTCCCCAAATCCTTCCATATCACTTCCCCCTTCCACAGAGTTCCCCCCATCATAGCACCACCCAATACCCCTACATCCCCTCCTCCTCAAATACCCCTTGCATCATCCCCCCCTCCCCAGTCCTAGATCATAAACATAAGCACCAGCTCAGTGGGTGCCATGGCACCTCCAATATTTTTTCCTGTACTGCTCTGACACCAGAGTTGACAGCTTCCAGATATACTCTACTGTAAATCTGCAGGGGAAAGCAGTTAGCAAAGTTAGTGTCTCCTAAGCCAGTGTTTTTCAACCGCTGTTCCGCGGCACACTAGTGTGCCGCGAGATGTTGCCTGGTGTGCCGCAGGGCCGCCATCAGGGCAGTACTACCAGTCCTGCATTCAGGGACCCGGAGCTGACAGGGGGCCCGAGGCAGGGGCGCCAATAGCTCGCCAAGGCAAAGTGAGTCGATCACCCAGGACTCACTTTGTCTTGGCGATCTAATCTATCGAGCTGATAAGTCTTCTTCTCCCCGACGTCAATTCTGCAGTCGGAGAGGAAGTTCGGGCCAGCCAATCTCTGCCTGGCTGGGCGGAACTTCCTCTCCGATTGCAGAATTGACATCAGGGAGAGCATGCGTCGGCGTCGGCTTTGTGGCCTGTTATCCATTGGTGGGTCCTGTTCCCCGATGGCAGCGGCAGTGGCAGTGGCTTGGGGAACGGCAGGGAGAAAGAAAGAAAGGGGGCAGGCAGGGAAACAGAAGGAAAGAAGAGAAACAGAAAAAAAAGAAAGAAAGGTCAGGGAGAGAGGAAGAAAAAGTTGGGGGAGGGAATGAGGTGTGGAGGAGAGAAAGCATACAGGCTGATAGAAGGGAAGAAAGATTGGATGCACAGTCAGAAGAAGAAAGTGCAACCAGAAATCACCAGACAAGGTAGGAAAAATGATTTTATTTTAAATTTAGCAAAGTGGAGGCAGTATTACCACAGTTTCAAAGGAATTTGCCCAAATAACTTAATAGTTAACTGGGTAAATTCCCAGAGATGAAAACTTCCCTTCACTTACTATGAACAGTTCTGAATTTATATCTGCTGTCTATATTTTACAATATTGTCACCTTTTACTAAACCGCAATAGTGGTTTTTAGCGCAGGGAGCCTATGAGCGTCAAGAGCAGCGCTGGGCATTCAACACAGCTCCCTGCGCTAAAAACTGCTATTGTGGTTTAATAAAAAGGATGGAGGGTATATTTGTCTATTTTTGTATGCTATAAAAACCAAATACTGTACAGAGAGAGACTGAGAGCTGTTGACGAAGAGCTACGTGTGTGTCTTTCTTCGATTCCAGCCAGAATATCAGCTTTGTGTTCAGCCAAACAGGCCCAGGTTTCGCACTGAATAAAGTATTTTATAATTTTTCACTATTCTGTTTACTTAATATTTCATAATAAAGTAATTATAAAATACTTTCTTTGTGTTTATTTGATTCCTATTCAAGAGAATTACTTTATATATAGTCAATATAGGCACAGAGTTAAATTTTTTAACATTTTCTAATGGTGGTGTGCCTCGTGATTTTTTTCATGAAACAAGTGTGCCTTTGCCCAAAAAAGGTTGAAAAACACTGTCCTAAGCAATGGCCCCTGTCTCCCCTTACAGCCTATTGGTTAGCTAAAGACTGTCTGACCAATGGGCTTCAGGAGAAAGCAGAAACTAAGTTTGGTGTCCCTTAAGCTAGTGATCATGTTTTCTCTTCAGCCTATTGGCTGGCTAAGGATCTCTGACCAATGGGATGAGAGGGGTTATTAGAGAAGAACAACAACAGTGTAGGTCAGACGGGCTTACTGGCTTTGGTCTGCAACATAGTGAGTAGGACAGACGTGCTGAGAGAGGTACCAGGAAAGGTAAAGATTTGTGAAAGAAAGCAAGGGGGAGAAAATAAAGGACTAGAGGACCTATAAGGGGTGTAAACGATCTGCTGGGAGGGGTAAAGCTAACTGTAAAGGGGGAGGGGGTATTGGCTAGGAGAATATTTTGTTTTGAAGATAAAGAGAGAAAAAAAAAAATCCTAAATCCTGGCTGAAAAGGTGGGGGAAAGATCTGAGTGGAAGGGAATGGAAAAGAGGCTGTTAGTAGCAGACACAGGCACTGAGAGCTAGAAGATATGGGTTGTGAGAGGAAAAGTGGCTGAGAGAATAAGCATGGACTGTGAAAGAGCTGAAGTGAATGCAAGCTGGGGGGGGGGGGGGGAGCATGGGCTGTGTAATGATAGAGAATTGAGTGAAAGGGTTGGCTGAAGAAAAAAACAGAGAGGAAAAACTACTGTGTTGAACTTAGTACGTAGGAAGCTGATAGAGGAAATATTTTTTCACTCAGAATAGTTAAGCTCTGGAATACATTACAGAGGATGTGGTAAGAGCGGTTAATATAGCTGGTGTTAAAAAAGGTTCGGACAAATTCTTGGAGGAAAAGTCCATAGTCTGCTATTAAGACAGACAAGGAGGGAGATCAAGATGGCATTGAGGGCGGATGCCTGAGCGGGCAGTGCTGCTCATTTCGCTTGTTTTGGCGTTTGTGTGACTCTTTCCTGCCTGCAGAATGGGAAAGAGGAAAGGGACTTCTCGCCCTAACCCTCCGGAGACTGGAACCCCCCAGCGTTTGATCCAGCAAATGCTAACAGATGCTTTTGCCCTTCCCCGCAGTGCGAGCCTGTGGTTTTAAAGCGGGGCTGCACTGCGGGGAAGGGCGGCAGAGAGCAGGAGAGTCTGGGTGGCACTTTTCCCCACAGAGAAGCAGGCTTGCTGCTTAAACACACGAGGCAAGCAGGGCGGCACTTTTCCCCACAGAGAAGCAGACTTGCTGCTTAAAAACACGAGGCAGGCAGGGTGGCAGAGAATTGGGTTTTTTCTGGGCTGCAGGGCTGGTATTTCAGCACGGGAGAGAGCAGAAAGCAGAGAGCGACTGGTCCTCACCAGTCATTTGGTTTTGGATCGGCCAGCCCAGTCGGTATGCCTGAAAAATGTTGGTGAATCGCTGCCTTCTTAGATTTGCATGCCATTTCCCTCATTTGCATGCACGGATTGGATTGGGTGCGGACATGATTGGCCAGAAGGTTGGTGAATCGGGTCAGGGTCGCAAACCAATCAGTTTGCTTAGTGAATCTAGCCCTAAGTGGAGTTAATTGAAAGATAAGAACATAAGAAAATAAGAATTGACATACTGGGATAAACTGAAAGTCCATCAAGCCCAGTATCCTGTTTCCAACAGTGACCAATCAGGTTCCAAGTACCTAGCTAGATCCCAAGTAGTAAAACAGATTTTATGTTGCTTATCCTAGGAATAAGCAGTGGATTTTCCCAAACCGTCTCAATAATGGCCTATGGACTTCTCCTTTAGGAAATTATCCAAGCCTTTTTAAAACCCTGCTAGCTGATTTCACCATATTCCCTGGAAATTTAATTATGCGTGTGAAGAAATATTTTCTCTGGTTTGTTTTAAATCTACTACTTAGTAGCTTCATCGCATGCCCACTAGTCCTAATATTTTTGGAAAGAGTGAACAAGCAATTCACATCTACCCTTTCCACTCCACTGAGTATTTTATAGACCTCTATCATATCACCCCTGAACCATCTCTTTTTCAAGCTGAAGAGTCCTAGCCACTTTAGCCCTTCCTCATAAGGAAGTCATCCCATTCCTTTTATAATTTTTGTTGCCCTTCTCTGTACCTTTTTCTAATTCCACTAAATCTTTTTTGAGATATGGCAATCAGAATTTCACACAGTATTTGAGTTGTGGCTGTACCATACATAGGCATTATAACATCCTATTTGTTTTTTAGCCGCCACCATCACATGTTGAGCTGATGGTTTCAGCGTATCTTCAACAATGATACCTAGATCCTTTTCCTGGGCAGTGACTCCTAACATAGAACCCAGCATCACTTAGCTATAGTTGGGTTTCTCTTTCCCACATGCAGTGTTCTCCCCAGAAATTTTTTCCAGCCGGGTGGCATGAAAAAGTAGCCGGGTGGGGCGGGACGGGGAAATTTGGTGGTGGAGAAAATTAAGGGCTTCTTTTACTAAGCTGCAATAGCGTTTTTAGCGCGTGCAGAATTGTTGGCGTTAGCGTCTAGCACATACGGCAATTCTGCGTGAGCTAAGTGCGCAGTAAAACCGCTATTGCAGCTTAGTAAAAGAAGCCCTAAATGTATACTATTTTTGTATTAGTTAATTATTATTAGTTATTTTCCAATGCTCAATATGACTGCCTTTCTTAAGGTTTGACACTTGTTCGATAATATTTATATTAAATTTAAGAAGTATCCAATTCTAGAAGTGAATAATTAGATATTTGCCCTCTTTCAAATGGTATAGAGCAGCGTCTCTCAAACTTTTTTTTAACTCCGGCACACTAAACGGAGCAAATGTTTTTTGTGGCACACTAAATGCAGCAAATGTTTTTCATGGCTGGAAAAAATTTCTGGGGAGAACACTGTTGCCGTTAGTTTTCAAGGTCCAATCACGTCAAAGAATGATGCTTATCTGGGCAGTTGTATAATAAAAAGAATGAATAAGATAACATGAGAAGTGAAATTGTCATGAATCAGAGGGATACATACCCTGTAGGTCCTAAAAGCAGGCTTGTGGATTAGATATAAACTATGAAGGCAGTGGTGTACCTAACATATATGACACCTGAGGCCCATCATTTTTTGACACCCCCGCCCTCATCTGTATGAAAAACATGATTTTTAGTAACAATCCACACATCACACAAGAGAGTACCTAGGAAAAGGCAGCATCTTACATATTGCAGTGAGCAGTACATCAATACACCCATTGTAAAACTAAACAAGTCAGACTAGTACAGATCAATCCTACACAGTCAATCCTAACTGAAAACCATGTCTTTCGAACACACAGAACACAGAAAACACCTTCGCCAAGTATGGAATATGTAATCACAAACTAACCCCTTTCCCTTTTACAAAACTGTAATGTGGTTTTTAGCCATGGTGGTAACAGTTCAGACTCTCATAGTATTCTGAGCAATTACCACCATGGCCGGTGCTAAAAAAACGCTCTACAGTTTTTTAAAAGGGGGAATAAAATAGAAAAATGTAGACAAAGGTTAAATTGAACCACCAAAAAGCTGGACTCTGCATACAATGCAACACCACAGAAACAGCGATGCATCTCCCCTAAAGCAAAAAAATTAATAAATATAAATTTTTTTCTACATTGTCTTCTCTGGTTTCTGCTTTCCTCATAGTCTTGTCATTCTCTTCCTTTCATCCACTGTCTACCCTCTCTCTGCTCCTTCTATATGGCATCTTCTCTCCTTGTATTCCACTTCCATCTCTCCCTTCAACCCTATTATTCTGGCATCCATCTTCTTCCCTTCCCTCCTTCAATGGTCTGGCATCTCTCTCCTCTTCTTCCCTTCCCTCTCCCACACTCCCATGGTCTGATATTTCACTCTTTCCTCTCCTTTCCCCCCACTTCCATCAGCATCTGCCCCTTTCTCTCCCTCCAATTCAATGCCATCCAGTATCCTTACCCCTTATGTCTCTCCTTTCCCTGCACACCAATTCCATCAGTATCTGCCCCCTTTCTCTCCCTCCACCACCCTTCCATACCACCCTGACCTCCTTTATCTCCCTCCATCACTTTTCTATGCTCCTCTCTCCCTCCAAACCAGCAAGTGCCCATGATGACTGCTTCTGTTGCCTCTGCCTCTGGAAGATGTAAGTGACGTTGGAGGGGGTGGGCCGGCAGATGCAGGGAGTTGCAGCATGGTTCCGCAATGACTGCAGCTGCCGGTCCACCCCTTCCGACATCATTTATGTCTTCCGGAGGCAGAGGCGGCAAATGCAGTCATCGCACTTCAGTGCAGCTGCCGACTCTGCTTCAGAATAAGTACGGCAGCCGTGCTGAGGTGCAGGTGCCATTTAGAGTAGCTTGGAAGGTTCTGGATCCAGCCGGCTGTGTACCCCCCTTGGGCTGGCACCCGGGGCGGTCTGCCACTATAAGAGGGGACAAAAAATAATAAAAAGAATGGATACCTTGACCGATTTAGACATGTCATACAATTATAACCACAAAAATATGTCATAAAATGTAATTCTAAACTCAAAAGACTCCAGACGAAAAGCAGACTATAGAAAGGAAACCAGAAAAGACCAAACCCACAGTACTAAGATCCAAATGCTAAAATCGGACATGTCCATTATGAAGAGACATGTGGATCACCGCTAATTATAACGAGTGAGTCTTTAAAATATGAGACGATAACGGATAGCCAGACCTGGTGGATGGAAGTGACAAATACTGGAGCCAAAACCAGAGCACCGTGATGAAACTTGAATATGGATACCTATTTATACTTTTGAGTAAAATTGTGATGCGAACATGTCATAGAAAAGAATAAATAATGTGTAAACTAAAAACCAAGAACAACATATTGTAACACTGAACTCAGAATTGATGAAATAACATGCTAAAAGAAGTTAACCCCCCCCCCCTTAAAATAGGACATATACATACTTAAAATGATGGCTGGTTACAAACAGTATGCCTAGACTATATAGACCTAAACAAGGCAAAAGTAAATTTATAGGAAATGAACAGCTGATAATACAGAGTGTATCTTGAAAACATAAGCCAATAGTAGCTCAAAGACAAGCCGACCGGGTAGATGAAAAGTGAACCTGGGAAAAATTTAAATTATTGTACAAATGAGTTTCTATTAAAACCAAAGAATAAAACCACAGCACTCGGGAAAGTAAAAAAGGGAGAGTAAAATGGACTTACCAAAAAGGTCTCTGCACTAATAAGATAAACTTGTACGCAGAATAAATGTGAACACGCGACAGCAGGGCTATGATATTTGATCCGTTGAAAGAGGCACCAAAAAAGTGTCGGCAGTGGATTGAATGCACACTGATAGGGGAGGGGCATCGGGCTGTTAAAAAATGCTGCTTTAATAAATAAATGAAAATACTGGTGAAAAACTAAATAAAAACCCAAAATCATGATAAAATGCCGAATCTGACTGCAAGTGGTAGTGAAAGTAGCATAAGCCAGAGCTACTTAGAATAAAGAACCGTGCTGTACATGAAGAGAAAAAAGAAAGAATGAGGTGATAAGATGTAAAGTGCTGGCCCCTCACTGCACCACTTGATAAAACTAAGGAGCGATGTTCTAGAGCAGGGGTGCCCACACTTTTAGGGCTTGCGAGCTACTTTTAAAATGACCAAGTCAAAATGATCTACCAACAATAAAATAAAAAAACCCACAAAGCACACTGTACGCAGAGAAAATGTTAATAATCATTCCTATTCCGGGGTTTTTTCAAAGAGGTCAAGGCAGATGACTCTATGCACTGTCACCTCAGTAACAACCATACAAAAATAGACAAATACACCCCTCCTCCCTTTTTACTAAACCACGATAGCAGTTTATCCCAGGACAAGCAGGCATGATATTCTCACATGTGGGTGACGTCATCTACGGAGCCCCGACGCGGACAGCTTTTCAAGCAAACTTGATTGAAGATTCAAGTTTGCTGTGCTGCACCATGCATGTGTGCCTTCCTGCTCCACTAGAGGGCGCATCCCCTCGTCGTGGTCTCCAGTTCGTTTCTTTCCGCGGAGCCACAAAGTCCTGTACTTTTAGGTCTCTGCCCAAAGTGCCTTCTAGCACCGCGGCTTTCTTATTTTTCCTCCGGAGAGTCGCTGTGCGCGTGTGTTGTAGTGTGTTTTTTCCTCTTTCGCGAAGTTTTTGACTGCTCGGGTTGTCGCGGCCGCGTTGCCTTGTTGGCAGCGGCCTGCTCTGTTGCTTATGTCCCGGCCCTTGTCCAGGTTTAAGAAGTGCACCCGGTGCGAGCGTCTTCTTTCGCTTACAGACCCGCATCGTTGGTGAGTTTGGTGTTTGGGGGCTGATCATCCCACCGAGTCCTGCCCCCGGTGTGCTACTTTTCAGCACCGGGCCCTCCGTCGGCGTAAGGCCCGTATGGCGGACCTTTTTGCGGTCGACCAGCCCTCGGCCTCGGCTTCGGCCCCGGCCTTGACCTCGGCCTCGGGTACCCCGGCCCCGCCTCGAGACTCGGCCCCGAAGGCCTCGGGTTCGATGAAGTCCTCGGCTCCGGGTAAGTCCCCTCTTCCTCTCACAGGTTCCACACCAGCGAAGAAGGCAGCCTCGGGGACGCTGACCGGGCATGGTGGGAGTTCCTTGCCTGTGGCCCCAGCGAAGTCCTCCAAATCTTTGGGACGTGCCTCCACCACAAGGGAATACTCTGCATCGAGGTCGCCCTCGGTGGAGTGCACTGCGGCCTCGGACATGCCGTCAATGCTGTTCGTGCCGGTCTTTCAGGACATGCTCCGGGCGATGATCTCGTCGGAGCTGTCCGCTGCGCTGGCCCATCTTCACCCGGCCCCGACCTCGCGTGCGCCGGACCAGCCTGAGCCTCGCATCGAGGCACCTGGGGGCAAGGTGCGCCGGTCTCGGCGCCTATCGTCGTCCTCCGACTCCTCACCCCGGGCCTCGAGGCGTTCTTCCCCAGCGGGGCTCCGCGGGGTGAAGCGTCGCTCGAGGCACGCCGAGACTTCGGGCAGGGGTTCTAAGAAGGCCCGAAGTTCCCCTCCGAAGCGGGGTCGCTCCCCGACTTCTCGGGCTGGAGGACCGCTGAGGGTTACAGAGTTGTCTCTGACTAACCCTCGGCTCTTACTCACTCCCCCTCGGTCCGGGGCTCCGGTCCGAGGCTCGAGGCTTTCGCCGAGGGAGTTCGGGGATCGGTCTCCGACCCGTCATCGGTCGGTGCCACGTACCCCGGCGTCGTCTCCGAGGGGCTCCTCGAGGCGATGTAGGTCCTCGACCCTGGAGCGCTCCTTGTGTGCCTCCTGGGGTTCTGAGCGTGTTACGGAGCGGGAGCCTCGTTACTCTAGAGAGGCTTTCCCGTCTTTTTCTGCGCCGAGGCAGTCTCGCTCGGCATCGAGGCTCGGGGAACGTCCCGGCCGTCCTTTACCAAATTTGTCCAGGACATGGGTCGGGCGCTTGACCTGAACCTCCAATCGGACTCCAGGTATTCCAAGGAGTATCTGGCGGAGCTGGATATGCACGGTTCCTTGTCCGGGGTTCAAGCACCCGCAACTGTCCCACCAATCGTTGCTGGTGGAATCGTCCTTGAAGAAGTCTCACCCCTCCCGTGTCTCTGCGGCGGTCCCTCCAGGTCATGAGGGCAGGACCTTAGATAAGTTCAGCCGCAGGCTTTATCAGAACTCCATGATGGCCTCTAGGGTGCTGAACTACGCCTTTACCTTCACGTCCTATCTTAAACATCTGATTGGACTGTTGGTGGCTTTCCAGGCGGACTTGCCGGCCTCCCGCCGGGGGACGTTTGGCCTGCTTCTGGAGGATTTTTCCAATTTGCGGCTCCATCTGTTTCATGCGGCATACGATGGATTTGAGCTTTCATCCAGGGTCTCCGCCTTTGCAGTGGCCATGCGTCGGCTGGCTTGGCTGCGCCTGGTCGACATGGACCCAAATTTGCAAGATCGGTTGGCGAACCTCCCCTGTGTAGGCAAGGAGTTGTTTGATGACACCATTGAGGCGGCTACGAAGCTCCTTTCGGAGCATGAGAAGTCGTTTGCTTCATTGGTCAGACCGAAGCCGAAGCCGTCCTCGTCGAGACCCTTCCGGGCCCCTCCGCGCCGCTACCCACAGAAGTTTTCTCGGCCTCCGCCTAGGCGTCAGCAGGCACAATCTAGGGCTTTGCCCAAGTCCCAACCGGCCGCTGCTTCCAAGCCGTCCTCGTCTTTTTGACGGGGTGAGCGGATGGGGGCGGGCCCCCTCCGCACAGATGTCAGGCCTTCTTCCCATCGGGGGCCGTCTCAGAGCCTTTTACCCTCGTTGGGCAGCCCTCACGTCAGACGCATGAGTCCTGGCCGTGATATCCTCAGGTTACTCTCTCAACTTTCGGGAGCTTCCACCTGACAGCCCCCCGAGCGCGTGTCCTCCCAATCGGGCGCAGTTGCCCCTCCTTCTCTCGGAGGCCCGAGATCTTCTTCGCCTGCGGGCGGTGGAAGTGGTCCCTCCTGGTCAACGGGGGCGGGGGTTTTACTCCCTTTACTTCTTGGTCCCGAAAAAGACAGGGGACCTGCGCCCGATTCTGGACTTGAGACGCCTCAACAAATACCTTGTGCGGAAAAAGTTTCGGATGCTTTCCCTTCCGATTCTTTATCCCTTGCTGGACGAGGGGGATTGGCTCTGCTCCCTCGATCTGAAGGAGGCCTACACGCATGTTCCGGTGCATCCTGCTTATCGCCGGTTTCTGCGTTTTCAGGTGGGAGAGTACCATCTGCAATATCGGGTCCTCCCCTTTGGTCTGGCCTCGTCCCCTCGAGTCTTCACGAAGTGTCTCGTGGTGGTCGCAGCAGCCTTGTGGTCCCAGGGTCTTCAGGTATTTCCCTACCTGGACGACTGGTTGATCAAGGTGCCGTCCAGGGAGGGGGTTATCTCAGCGAACCGACAGACTATTATCTTCCTTCAGGGTTTGGGGTTCGAGATAAACTTTCCAAAATCCCAGCTGTGCCCCTCTCAGTCCTTGCAGTTCATCGGGGCCGTGCTGGAGACGGTTCGCTTCCGTTCCTTCCTTCCTTCTCCTCGATTGGAGGCGCTGGTCAGTCTGAGTCAACAGGTTTCGCTGCGGGCCTCGGTCTCGGCGAAACGCATGATGGCTCTGCTGGGTCATATGGCTTCTACCGTCCATGTTACACCGTTCGCTCGACTGCATCTGCGGATACCTCAGTGGACGTTGGCCTCTCAGTGGCATCAGGACCGGGACCCGATATCCGGTCCCGTGACAGTGACTCCTTCTTTGAGACGATCGCTCCGTTGGTGGGCCAACTCTTCCAATCTTTCCAGGGGTTTGCTCTTTCTCGCCCCTCCACACCACAAGGTCTCACCACGGACTCGTCGGCGTACGCTTGGGGGGCTCATCTGGACGGGCTACGCACTCAGGGTCTGTGGTCAGCGGAGGACCGTCGCTGTCACATCAACGTCTTGGAACTTCGGGCCATTTATCTGGCAGCTGTGGCCTTCCAGCACCTGCTTCACGACCGGGTGGTTCTGGTCCGTACGAACAATCAGGTGGCGATGTATTATGTAAACAAGCAAGGGGGGACGGGCTCCTGGTCCCTGTGTCAGGAGGCTCTTCGTCTCTGGGAGTGGGCGATTTCCCAAAACATCTTCCTTCGAGCGGTTTACATTCAGGGGGAGCGGAACTGTCTGATGGACAAGCTCAGCCGCCTTCTCCAGCTGCACAAGTGGTCGCTGCATTCTCGGGTCTTGCGACAGGTGTTCGAGCAGTGGGGGACTCCTCAGATAGATCTTTTCACCTCCCCCGTCAATCACAAACTGCCTCTCTTTTGTTCCCGGATGACCCGGATCGTCATGAGGCCGACGCCTTCCTCCTCGATTGAGAGGGGAAGTTCCTCTACGCGTTTCCGCCTTTTCCTCTGATCCTGCGGACGCTTGTACATCTCAAGTCTGCGCGAGCCACTCTGATCCTGATTGCTCCTCGGTGGCCTCGCCATCCTTGGTTCTCCCTACTTCTTCAACTCAGCGTCAGGGAACCTCTGCTTCTACCTGTTTTTCCCTCTCTGCTATCTCAGAGTCGGGGTTCGCTTTTACATCCCAATCTTCAGTCTCTACATCTGACCGCTTGGTTCCTTTCCCCCTGACTTCTCTTCCTTTGTCTCAGTCAGTCCGGGAGGTGTTGGAGGCTTCTCATAAAGTCTCGACTAGACTCTGCTACTCTCAGAAGTGGACAAGATTCTCGTCCTGGTGTTCGTCTCATCATCTCAACCCTGTGTCGGTACCTGTGTCTTCGGTTCTGGAGTATTTGCTTTATTTGTCTCATTCCGGTCTGAAGACAACTTCTATTCGGGTGCATCTTAGTGCGATTGCTGCCTTCCATCAGCACCTTGACGGGAAGTCCCTTTCCCTTCATCTTTTGATTTCTCGTTTCATGAGGGGCCTCTTGAATGTCCATCCTCCTCTCAAGCCTCCCCCTGTGGTTTGGGATCTTAATGTGGTCCTGGCTCAACTTATGAAACCTCCGTTTGAGCCTATGGATAAGTGTCATCTCAAATTCCTCACTTGGAAGGTGATCTTCCTGCTTGCACTCACTTCTGCTCGGAGAGTTAGTGAGCTGCAGGCATTGGTGGCGGACCCGCCTTTTACTGTATTCCATCATGACAAGGTGGTTCTCCGCACTCATCCTAAGTTTTTGCCTAAGGTGGTGTCTGATTTTCATCTCAATCAGTCCATTGTTCTGCCGGTGTTTTTTCCCAAGCCCCATTCTCATCCTGGCAAGGTGGCGCTTCACACACTTGACTGTAAGAGGGTGTTGGCCTTTTATCTTCAACGCACTCAGTCTCATCGGACGATTCCTCAATTGTTTTTGTCCTTCGACCCTAATCGGTTGGGACGCCCAGTTTCCAAGCGCACCTTGTCCAACTGGTTGGCTGCTTGTATTTCTTTTTGGTACGCTCAGGCTGGTCTCACGCTGCATGGTCAAGTAACGGGACATAGGGTCCGAGCGATGGCAGCTTCTGTAGCTTTCCTCAGGTCAACACCTATCGAGGAGATTTGCAAAGCTGCCACTTGGTCTTCGGTTCATACTTTCACCTCCCACTACTGTCTGGATACTCTGTCCAGGAGCGATGGCCGTTTTGGCCAATCGGTTTTGCGTAATCTGTTTTCTTGAATTGCCAACTTCCCTCCATCCCTTTTTCGTTAGCTTGGAGGTCACCCACATGTGAGAATATCATGCCTGCTTGTCCTGGGATAAAGCACAGTTACTTACCGTAACAGGTGTTATCCAGGGACAGCAGGCATATATTCTCACAACCCGCCCTCCTCCCCGAGGTTGGCTTCTTAGCTGGTTATGTGAACTGGAGACCACGAGGAGGGGATGCGCCCTCTAGTGGAGCAGGAAGGCACACATGCGTGGTGCAGCACAGCAAACTTGAATCTTCAATCAAGTTTGATTGAAAAGCTGTTCACGTCGGGGCTCCGTAGATGACGTCACCCACATGTGAGAATATATGCCTGCTGTCCCTGGATAACACTTGTTACGGTAAGTAACTGTGCTTTTTAGCGCAGGGAGCTGCGCTGAATGCCCCAGCGCTGCTCTCGAAGCTCATAGGCTCTCTGCGCTAAAAACCGCTATTGCGGTTTAGTAAAAGGGGACCATAGTGTAAAATATAGACAGCAGATATAAATTCAGACACTTTGATCAGTAAATTTAAAATAAAATCATTTTTCTTACCTTGTCTGGTGATTTCATGAGTCTCTGGTTGCACTTTCTTCTCTGACTGTGCATCCAATCTTTCTTTCCTTCTTTCAGCCTGTATGCTTCCTCTCCTCCTGACCTCATTCCCCTCCCCCAACTTTTTCTTCCTCTCTCCCTGCCCTTTCTTTCTTTCTCTTTTCATGCCCCCTTTCTTTTTTTTGTTTCTCTTCTTTCCTTCTGTCTCCCTGCCTGCCCTCTTTCTTTCTTTCTCCTTGCCCTCCCCCAAGCCACTGCCAATGCCGCTGCCATCGGGGAACAGGCCCCCCAAGCCGCCGCCATCAGATAACAGGCCCCAAAGCCGCTGCCACCGCCCCAAGCTCTCCCTGCTTCGGGCCGACCAGCATTCCTCTTCCCGACGTCAATTCTGCCGTCGGAGAGGAAGGCTGATCGGCCCAAGATCACGATTGATTGGGAGAACTGCTGCTGGGTCCTGCCTTTGCGGAAACTGAAAGTAGGCAGGACCCGACAGCAAGAAGAGCAAATGGTAAGCTTCACTGACCTGTCTCCCACCCTAGCCCGAAGCGAACGCATGCTTTGGGGCTCTAACATGTGCGTACCGGCTTCCCTTCTCTTCCCCCCCCTCCCCCCCGGACATAACTTCCGGTTTCGGAGGGAAGAGAAGGGAAGCTGGCACGCACACGTTAGAGCCCTGGAGCATAAGTTCGCTACGGGCTAAGGTGAAATCACCAAGCTGGCTTTTTTTTTTTTTTTGTAATGTTGAGCAGCAGCGGCAGCAGCAGAATTTAGCTGGGCGGTCATCTAAATTACCCGGGCGGACCGCCTGGCTGAGAGGCCCTAGGGAGAACACTACACATGCATCACTTTGCACTTGCTCACATTAAACATCATCTGCCATTTTGATGCCCAGTCTCACAAGGTCATCTTGCAATTTTTCACAATCCTCTTGCATGCTTCTACAACAGTTGGGTGCCTAGTTTAATGCGCACAGTTAAAAGTGGGCATGGTTATGGGCGGATCATGGGCATGTTTTTGAGTTAGGAACCATTGGGTGCCTAATTTAGGTGCAGTAGGCATTGAGGCCAAGCAAACCATGGCACAGTATGTGCCTAAATATTAGGCAACACTAAGCATGATTTTATAATGGCGCCTAACTTTTGTAGAATTACGCTACACTAGTTGGCGCTGATTTTTTTAGGTGGCATATATAGAATCGTGCCCTTACTGGCCACAAAACAGGTGTTGGTAAGTGCTTATGCGCTTTTTTTTAATAGCAACATTAATGTATGACAAATCTACAATAAGTGGATAGCTTGCTAGACCTCAAACACCCAAGGCACTAATTCTATTTGTGCCCTTACTGGGGTGGTGTTTTCATCATTGGTCTTAGCAATAGCATGTGCAATAAATCTTTTTGTTAATTTTCAACAAGCTCTGCATAAATTATAAAGTGCATACAGTGCTATAAAAGTGCTCTATAGCAGTGGTTCCCAACTCTGTCCTGGAGGACCGCCAAGCCAATCGGGTTTTCAAGCTAGCCCTAATGAATATGCATGAGAGAGATTTGCATATAATGGAAGTGATAGGCATGCAAATCTTCTCCATGCATATTCATTAGGGCTATCCTGAAAACCCGATTGGCCTGGTGGGCCATCAGGACAAGGTTGGGAACCACTGCTCTATAGTGCTGTAAAGGAAAGGCACTTATCTTGGGGCGCAAAGATAAGTGCCTTTCCTTTACAGCACTATAGAGCACTTTTACAGCACTGTATGCACTTTATAATTTATGCAGAGCTTGTTGAAAATTAACAAAAAGATTTATTGCACATGCTATTGCTAAGACCAATGATGAAAACACCACCCCAGTAAGGGCACAAATAGAATTAGAAGTAGTGCCTTGGGTGTTTGAGGTCTAGCAAGAAATCCACTTATTGTAGATTTGTCCTCACTATCTGGTATTTATATCAATTGGACATATTTTTAAGTTTCCTTATTTAGTTGATTTGAACATTAATGTATGGCCATTAATACAAAAATTGGGAAAAAAATGCCATTTTACTGCTGCAGTAAAAAAAATGGCCTTAGCACACAGGAAAAACTATGCAAGGGTGTGCTAAGGCTACTTTTACCGCAATTTAGTAAAAGAATCCCCTAATTAGATGAGAAATAAACATCTAGATTTACAATTTGCAAACCTCTAGAATCAAAGAAAATCAAATTTATATATCAATAAAACGATGCCAAAGTAAACATTTGTTAATAAATTTTGTCTAATCAGTTATTAAACTTTTAACTTTAATTTTCAGAAGGTAGGGAAGTTGGTATTGCACGGGCAGTGTAAAAGAAATATACATTCCTTTCCAGATATAAGTGCAATGCATATAACACTCTTTTTGTTTTTCTTCTTCTTTGTGCCAGCAGTATAGGTTAGAAAACAGAACACGGAAGGTGAAGGGCTGCTTTAAGATGAACGACTCGTGAGAGTGAAAATGGTTTCCTTATGTGTGGCGGTGTTAAATTACAACACAAAGCAATGAAAACTGGGTGGGGAGAGAGAACAACCCATCTAATTCAGAATCTCTGCTCTGGGTGTTCTCGTGTGTGCACATTAGAGGTAAGAAGAAGCCCGGCTAATGTGGATAATAATGCAAAGTTTATCCTTAACGGCTTTCTCGGTCGTCTGGCATCACTGCTCACCGTGGTGGATTAAAGGAGACTGTGTGTAGCACTCTGGAGTCTTATTTGTTGAAGTAGAAGAGAGAGTCCCCAGTTGCCCTGCTGTAAAATGCCACGCAGGCAGGCAATGACACGCAGCAGGAGCAGCTGAAGTCTCCCACCCGAAAAGACTTTGCCGTACAGGGAGACCAGCAGCTCCTGAATCCCTGGGAAGAAGAAACAGCTAAAACTCATTCTGAAAGATGAACGTTATCCGGAAATTTTTCCGTGGCAGCGGGAGAGCGCTGGCATTTATATTCGTTGCCTCTGTGATCTGGCTACTCTTTGATATGGCTGCCCTGAAACTCTCCTTCAATGAAATCAATCTTAAACTTCTCAGAGAAGACGAACTCGTCAGAAGGGAACGAGGGCGATTCAATGCCTTGCAAGATCAAGAAAGAAACCCCAGCACTGTCGGTCCTGGGGAAAGAACAAAGCCTCCTTTGATAGGGCACGAGAGTGCAAAGCTCGCCGTGACAAAGGCCAATATCCCCCCCATTCAAGGGAAAAAGTTACTGAAGGATTTGGATAAAGCGAAGGAGCAAAAGAATGAAATAGACGAGCAGAACTTTGTTGAGAAGAAAGTTAAAATGCCAGAGCCCGTCTTTTATCAATCCGTTTCACTACCTGCAACAGTTCCAAAACCGGTTGGAGTTGAGGACCCTGTTGCCTCGGAGGTGCACAGCAATGAAAAGAGCACTCCAGGAAGAATCACAACGAACTCCAGCAACCTGCAGAGAACAAAGGAAGCTATTTTCAAGAAGCCCCATCAACCCATAACAACTGCTGTTAAAAAACTAGCAGGAAACCTATCCATTACACTCAGAAGTAAAAATACAAATAAAGTGAGTGATCTGGTCACTGCAGTAGCCAAGGGACAAGCTGGGGATATTCAGCTATCTATCCCAACAAAATTCCCTCAGGCTGGACTGAAAGAGGAATTTCAGGGGAGGAATAAAGATACTAAGCCAGATATCTTACTGAAAGTACATGTAGCTGAGAGAGAAAACATAAATGGAACAGAAAAAAGAGAAACCAAGAATTTGATTATGCCTATTCCCAAAGCTGATGTAAATGGAATGAGAGTGCCTTCTAATTCAGTCATAGTAGGAAAGTTACCAAAGAGAGAGCGTATCCAGGCTGATACTGGGAAGCTCAATAACTCATCAAAAAATCATTTTGACACTGTCACTGAAAAGCTAAAAAGGAATCATTCAGAAATTCAAAAGATCAAGATCAGGTCTAAAGACAACTTCGTATCTGAGTTAAAGAGCAAACAATCCCATTTAATCAATACCAAAAGTGAGAACACCCTGACTGCAAATATTTTAGCAAGCAAAACAAATCTGAAGCTTCCAGGAGAACAGCATAATGTGGTTGAGGGTGCAGCATCAGTTAAAGGACATGATCTGAATTTAGATGATAAGGGGCAGGTACAAATAGTAAAACACCTTGTAGAAAGTCATAGCACCCACTTGTCAAAGGATACAGCAATGCACAAAGTGCTAACCCTTGATGTAACCATGTCCCCAAGAGACCCTAAAGCCCCTGGTCAATTTGGACGTGCTGCTGAAGTCCCCAAAGGAAAGGAAACAGAAGCAAGCCGGAGATGGAAGGAAGGGAATTTCAATGTCTATCTCAGCGATTTAATCCCACTGGATAGAGCAATTGATGATACAAGACCAAAAGGGTAAGATCAAGCTGTACGTCTTCAAATCATGATATTATCGTATGAATTGTGCATAAATTGCTGCTAATGTACATACTGTACACATAAATTGATCAAATTAGAGTGTCACTATAATACTCATGCAAGTTTAGTGCTGTCTCTCTCCCCACCCCCCAAAAAAGTTCTGAGTCAACTTTGAGCTAGGACCTTGTATGAACTAGGTCCTGTGTATGGTTGCTCTTCAAACGTACGTGCTTTTATAAAGTCCTACAAGGGTCTAAACCAGACGTTTTAAGGATTTCTCAAAAAGGGATGGAGAACAAAAGAGGGCGTGATAGGACAGAGTACGGTATTAGAGTTCAAGAAGGAATTGGAAAGTTTTCTGAAGGAAAAGGGGATAGAGGGGTATAGATAGAGGACTACTGCACAGGTCCTGGACCTGTTGGGCCAACGTGCGAGCGGACTGCTGGGCACGATGGACCTCTGGTCTGACTCAGCAGAGGCACTTCTTATATTCCCTCCGTATTATCCCTGCTGTGACCTCACCTTGAATGCTGTGTACAGTTTTAGTAGCATTACCAAAAAAAGAATATAGTGAAACTAGAAAAGATTCTCATTAGCCTAGCTTATCATATCTTATGGTCATTTATGGTCTTACGGCCATTTAGGGCACCTTTTGCAAAGCTGTGGTGGCAAGTTCCAGTACGGCAAATGCGACACAGCCCATAGGAATGGAATGTGTCACATTTGCCATGCGGGAATCACAGCTTTGTAAAAGAGGCCCTTAACTGCTTCTTCTTGAATCATTTCATTGGTTTCCCCATCTAATTTCCTTTCAGCGTCATACTGCTTCCTTGCCTATGAATGCATTCACGATCTGGTGCCTTATTACCCATCCTCTCTCACTTCTCTAGGTTCCTCTTTCCAAACTTTGCTCAATTAACAAGCTGTTATTTGATGGGTTTTTTTCCATCCCTTCTGGTAGAGATGTGCATTGATTAGTATGGATTTAGTTCATTAGAATAGCTGAAAAAAATTTAGGGGTGTAGTTATCAACATGAGTTACCATTAAGATGTGTTATTTTACCACTAACTCGCGCTATTTTAGCACAAGTTCTGTTTAAAGCACCGAATGCTACAGTAAAATAACACATTTGATTTTATTTATTATTTTATTATTTATTTATTTTGATTTTTATCCCGTCCTCCCAGTAGCTCAGAACGGCCTACAAGCAAACATTCACAGCGGAGTACATTTGGACAATGCAAAGACAATACAGTAGTTTTTTTAGTTGAAACAATTTCAGCAAATAATAATAAGCTATTACTAATACTAACAGGAGTCGCCATGCAACAAATTACTCAAAATTGGAAAGATTACACCAAATTAAATTATACGTTCTGGTGGAATTCTGTTTGTCATATTTATAAAATGGAAAAAATAATAGCGTTACAACAGGGAAATCATCTTAATTTTAACAAAATTTGGCAACCATTGACAAAATATTCTAATGATTAGTTCTTAGCACAATGATAAATAATTATATATGAATGGGGTGGGATTTGACTAATTAATGGAAATATACTATATAAAAAGGGGATGGGAATTATATTTTATATACTAATGTATAATCTTTATCATATTATATTTTAAATATGATGTATTATTAATGATAATATTTTAAATATGTAAAAAAACTTTATTGTATATTATATTACTCAAATATTGTAAGAATGGAAAATTTATAAATAAAAATTTAAAAAAAAAGAAACAATTTTTTATTGAACAAGCCAGAAAAACAACAAGTACAATAACTGGAGATACAAGAGTTCAAGAGAGTATACAACACGATACCCCCCAATCCCAAGATCCCCTCCCCCACCCAGCACCCAACCCTGCACCCATGATCTCTATCCCTCACTACAACCCCCCATCACTCAAAGCAGTCTAACCTGGCAAGGTATTCAGAATCATGCTACCGGTCCTGTGCGACAAAGAATATATGTAAGGTCCTCAGACCCGCAAAAAAAATTTTGATTGGCGCAGGGAATGACGCACCTGACCTCTCTCGAGCATCATCAAGGCATGTAAGCGGTTACGCCAAGCCCAATAAGAAGGGCCTCGATCCGAGATCCACTCCCCCAAAATAATTTTCTTAGCCACCAACCCAGCCTTGCGTAAAAACAGCCATCCCCTATTTGAAGGGAAGCGAAAAGCCTCATATTTATCCAAAAGAAACCCCACCGGAGTAAGAGGAATAGAGACAATACAGTAGTTTAAGTACAAGGACTATACGGTAATTTAAATACAGGTTAAGAATGGACTATACAGCAACTTGCTGCTCTCTGCCCTGACTCTCCAGCTCTTGCCACCCTGCTCTCTGCCCCGACTCTCCTGCTTGCCGCTCTGCTCACTGGCCTAACTCTCCTGCTCTCTGCCCCAACTCTCCTAATTGCCGCCCTACTCTCTGCCCTGACTCTCCAGCTCATGCTTCCCCAACTCCATGGTTTTAACCCATGGATTTAAAGTGGGGCTGCACTACACCATGTTCTGTTAAGTTCCAGAACACGACGCAGTGCAGCCCCGCTTTAAACCCACAGGTTAAAACTACGGGCTCGTGAGTCAAAATAAAAGTAAACAAATAAAAAAGCAATTTTGTTCACGGAGAGCAAAAGCGCATGCGCAGACCATCTACACGCAAAGATGATGGTCTGTGCATGCGTTAGGATTGCTCTCCAGCGATCTGTGCAGTCGGTTGGAGGCGTGAATCCGATTGCCCCCATTTGCATGAGGACGCGTCGTGAAGCGGGTGCCCGGCAACCTCACGGATCAGATTGCTAACGGATCAGATCGGATCCGTGAGGTTAGTAAATCTAGCCCTTAGGGCTAGATTCACTAAGCCCAACGATCAAGTCCCGACCACTTAGCGACCCCTTTGCGATCCGATTTCCTTCCGACCCGATTCACTTACCTTTGATCCAATCATCCTCCAATCCGCACATGCAAATGAGGAGGAACAGCATTCAAATGTAGGCAGGCAGCGATTCACAAAGAAAAATGAAGGACACCAACTGGGTTGACCAATCAAAAATAATCGACTGCTGAGGACTAGTCGCTCGGGTCCTTTCTAACTGCCCTGCCTTCTGCCGCCATGCTCTCTGCCCTGCTTCTCTGCCCCGATCTCCTGCTCTCTGCCCCGATCGCTACCCTGCTTTTGCCCCGAGTCTCCTGTTCTCTGGCCCAACTTTCCTGCTTTCAGCCACAATCGCTGCCCTGCTTCTTCCCGGCTCTCCTTGCCTACCCCCGCAGCGCAAGCCCATGGTTTTAACCCGATTGTTTAAAGTGGGTTAAAACCATGGGCTTGCGAAAAAGTAAAAAACAAGAAAAGTTTTCTTTTTGCAGCTCTGCCTACCACGGAGGGTCAGCGTATGTGCAGACCATCTACAGATGGTCTGCGTATGCGTCGGGATCGCTTGAGAGTGATCCGTGCAGTCGGTTGGGGGCGTGAGTCCGATCACCCTCATTTGCATGAGGGCGATTCATGAATCAGCCCCCCGGACACGGATCAGATCGCTCACGGATCGGATCTGATCCGTGCGCATAGTGAATCTAGCCCTTAGTGTGTGAGTTCTGAGCATCAGGCCCCTCATAGGGCTAGATTCACTAATCCTCCAAACCATGTGTGATTCATTTCCATTTGCATGCAGGCCGACGAATTCACTAAAGGCCTGCATGCAAATGGGGATGATCGTTAACATGCCCCCTACCCACGGCCAAGATCACTAGAGAGTGATCCCCGCTTATACGCACACCCTGACAGTAGTGACAGGAGAAGCAGCCTCCTGTCACTGCTGTTAGGGCTCAGCCCTGATCTTTCCTGTCTGCCCTGCTCTGCCTCAGTCTTTTTTGCCTGCTTGCCAGACTCTCCTGCTCTCTGCTGCCGTTTCCTGCAGGGAAACCTGTGGTTTTAAAGCGGGCCTGCACTGCGGGGAATGGTGGCAGAGAGCAGGAGAGTCCAGCAAGCAGGCAAGAGAGATCGGGGCAGAGAAGGGCAGGCAGGAGAGCCTACACTAACCTTACCCACCGGCCCGACACACTGGCCCTGCCCAACACCCCCCCCAAGCCCCGATCTCTTCTGCCTGCCCTGCTCTGCCCCGATCTCTCCCTTGTTCTCCCTCCCTGCAACTGGCACGGTACGGCACGGCACGGCCTTCATCCTCCTCCCGACACAGCCCTCCCGGCATGGCCCTCACCCCCCTTCCGGCACGGCTCACCCACCCCCGGCACCAAAAAGTTGGAAGTTGGAGGGGTGCTCAGTCCCTCCTACTCCTAGGCCTCCCACCCCCCAGCCCACCCCTGGTTGGCCCAGGCGGTCGGGCCTGGCCCACCCACCCCAGTACCTTTAAAATACTTGGGAGCAGGAGGGGTGCCCGGTCCCTCCTGCTCCTTGCGACAAGGCTCCCTCCATCTTCGGGAGCAGGAGGGGTGCCCGGACCTTCCTGCTCCTACGCCAATTTTCGGGAGCAGAAGGAAAGTCCTCCCGGTCCTCAGTCCAGCTGCCGGCCAATAGCGGCCTTAGGCCCCGCCCCAGCACATTGTCTGATGCACGGGGAGGATCCTAAGGCACTGATTGGCTGAGGCGCCTCGGGCTTCTCCCTGGAAAGAGCTTGGGAGGAGCCTGAGGTGCCTCAGCCAATCAGTGCCTTAGGCCCCTCCCCGTGCATCAGATGATGCACCGGGGCGGGACCTAAGGCCGTTATTGGACGGCGGGTGGATGGAGGAGTGGGAGGACTTTCCTCCTACTCCCGAAGATTGGCATAGGATCAGGAGGGTCTGGGCACCCCTCCTGCTCCCGAAGATGGAGGGAGCCTTGTCGCAAGGAGCAGGAGGGACCAGGCACCCCTCCTGCTCCCAACTATTTTAAAGGTACCAGGATGGGTGGGCCGGGCCTGACCGCCTGGGCCAACCAGGGGTGGGCCATGGGGTGGGAGGCCTAGGAGCAGGATGGACTGAGCACCCCTCCTGCTCCCAACTTTGAATAATGAATAAAAAAGACAGGCAGGCCTGTCAAAAAACCCGATTCAAAATAGCCAAGCAATTGTTAGTGAATCAATCGCTTGGCCATTTTGCAAGGGGTTTTGCTAATTTGCATGGGAGGATCGCTACAGGCTTTAGTGAATGGGGTTGGAGGGAAATTTGGTCGCAAAGGGCTCGCAAACCGTCGATATACGATTTGTTTGCTTAGTGAATCTATCCCATAGTACATCTAGCCAAAATGTATGATATTTCAAAACTTTCAAAGCATGAAGGGGCTTAAGGACCACATGGGTTTTCTAATTCATTCTTTCTGTCACCTTCTTATAATTATGTTAACACATCAACCTCTTTTCCCATTCACACCTCCTTTGTAATGCAATCTAGAATTCAATTGTTCGAACATCCTGTTGCTAGCTAAGAAGTGCATTCAGGGGCTGAAAGCCAAGCCAGTAGAAGCGTGGGAGTTACCATGAGATGTATGCACACAGTACTGATGGTAGTTAATTTGCACAATACATATGGGTGCATAGGGCTAGATTCACTAATCAAACCGATCGTGTACCAATTCGTTTGCGACCCCGACCCAATTCACTAACCTTATGGCCGATCCGATTCCGATCCACGCATGCAAATGAGGATAAGTGGCATGCAAAGCACGAAGAACGCGATTCACTACACTTTTTCAGCAACACCGACAGGGCTGGCCAATCCAAAAAGAAGCGACTGGTGGCGACCAGTCGCTCACAACCTTTCCTGCTCTCTGCTGACTTCTCCTGCCTTTCTACCACGACTCTTCTTCCCTGTTCAGCCGCGACTCGCCTGCTCTGCTCAGCCCCGACTCTCCTTCCTTCATGCCACCCTACTCAGCCCCGACTCTCTTTCCTTCATGCCGCCCCTATACTCTCCTGCTCTGCCTCCCTTCCCTGCAGCGCGAGCCTGTGATTTTAACCCGCGAGTTAAAACCATGGGCTCGCACTGCAGGGAAGAGCGGCAGAGCGCAGGTGAGTTGGGGCCAGTAAAAAAAACCACAGCAAACACATGCACAGACCATCTACAGGCAAAGTAGATGGGCTGCGCATGCGTCGGGATCGCTACCTAGCGATCCGTGTCGGCAGATGAGGGCGTGCCTCCGATCACCCCCATTTGCATGAAGGTGGTTGGTGAATCAATCGGCCTGCCTCCAATCTCCCAAGGATCTCCAGGTTAATGAATCTAGGCCATAGTATATTAAAATGAAAAGTAATGAGACCATTTGGTATTCCTCTACAAACAGGGGTTTTATTGCAATGCAAGAAATTCACTACCAGGTCCATGGCAATGTAGAACGGTTAGGAAGATTTAATGCCAGTTTTGGGGATTTACTGCTGGGTTTTTTCTGCAAGCACAGCAAGTTCCTGCAATTTTAAAAGACAGAATGGAAGTAACAGCTGTGTATGAAGATAACAGCAGTTTCACCGGGTTTGTGTGTGTGTTCGAAGAAAATAAAAGTGCCAGCATACATGTGTGCATGATGTTTTATGCATAATTATCAGTCTCTCAAAAATTTTATCTGCTAGAAATTTTTGTGAGGCTAATATTTATGCGCAGATCTGTACTGCCATTCTTACCACAGACATGGCAGATGAGATTCAACGTGGATAAGTGTAAAGTGATGCAAGTCGGTAACAAAAATCTCATGCAGGATGTCCAGGGCGGTACTTGGAAAGACCTCCCAGGAAAGAGACTTGGGAGTTCTGATCGACAAGTCGATGAAGCCGTCCGCACAATGTGTGGCAGCAGCAAAAAGGGCGAACAGAATGCTAGGAATGATAAAGAAGGGGATCATGAACAGATCGGAGAAGGTTATCATGATGCTGTACCGGGCCATGGTGTGCCCTCACCTGGAATACTGCATCCTGCACTGGTCGCCGTACATGAAGAAGGACACAGTAGGGTCCAGAGAAGAGCGACTAAGATGGTTAAGGGGCTGGAGGAGTTGCCATACAGCGAAAGATTAGAGAAACTCGGCCTCTTCTCCCTCGAACAGAGGAGATTGAGAGGGGACATGATTGAAACATTCAAGGTACTGAAGGGAATAGACTTGGTGGAAAAGGACAGGTTGTTCACTCTCTCCAAGGTAGGGAGAATGAGAGGGCACTCTCTAAAATTGAAAGGGGATAGATTACGTACAAACGTAAGGAAGTTCTTCTTCACTCAGAGTAGTAGAAAACTGGAATGCTCTTCCGGAGTCTGTCATAGGGGAAAACACCCTCCAGGGATTCAAGACCAAGTTCAACAAGTTCCTGCTGAACCAGAATGTACGCAGGTAGGGCTAGTGTCAGGGCGCTGGTCTTTGACCAAAGGGCCGCCGCATGAGCGGACTGCTGGGCATGATGGACCACTGGTCTGACCCAGCAGCGGCAATTCTTATGTTCTTTCCCTTATTAGTACATACGTTGTGCGTGCTTTGAATTTGCATCACCGTGGAATATTTTCTTGCTAATCTCATGGTAGAAACTGTGCACTCAACCCATGACTTTCTACAGCGACCCCTCAGTTAGTCCAGGTGTTTATCACCTTTTTTTTTTTTTTCTCATGAGAGTTGAAAATGAGGCGAGGTGGTGGAACTGTCCAATTATAGCCCAGTTTTGGGAGCAATTGATTTTGGATTTGAGAAACTGTACTTCCCAAGATTATCCTTTTTTGATGGAGGATTATCTTCTTCATTTCCTGGTACTAGAGATCCCTAAGATTTTCATGGCTGCAAAAATTTTCATAGCGAAAGCATGGAAAACACTGGGAATGCCAACCTTAACCTCAGTCTGTAAGAAAGTGGATTATGTTTGTTTCATGTCTCGGGGCCATTTGCTTGGGTTTCATAAAAAATGGGAAGTATATTTGAAATGGAAAGAATGTTTGCAGGTTCAATAATGTGATCTACCTTTTGTTATATCTATGTAGACCAGTGTTCTTCAACCTTTTGACACCTATGGACCGGCGGAAATAAAATAATTATTTTGTGGACCGGCAGTTGAAGAACACTGGGCTAAGTCGTGCCCATTTCCACCCAATCTCCGCCCCAGACCCTGCCCCCATAATAGTACTAATTGTAACACCATTTTTTCCATTCATTTTTCATATATATATATATACATACACACACACACAATATAATCGTATTAACAACACATAATGGTTAACCACAAAATTAAAATACACAAAACACACTGTATGTTTTTCAACATTCATTCCTACCAGAAAATAGATAACCCCCATGCAAATGCAGGACCAAAACCTAAAAGTACTAATATTTACAAACAAACCCTAAGATGCAAGACTCTGCAAGCAGTACAACCCCAGAGGAAAAGAAACAAATGCATTTCTTCCTGAACAGACAGCAGATGTAAATCAATCACTAAATACAAAAATAAAAGCATCCCCCCTACTGTTGTTTTCTCTCTCCCTCCATGCTGTGCCATGCCTTCTGGCCTGCCCTCCCTCTCCTCCCCCGGTGTTATCTTTGGGCCGGTCCACTGCGATCAATGCAGTGTCTTAGGACTGGCTCCCTGAGTGCTGCATTGCACAAAGCTGTGGGCAGCGGCTCCTCGTGCGCGTCCCGCGCTTCATCTGGAAACCTTCCCTCTGAAGTTGCGATGTCAGAGAGAAGGGTTCCGATTCAGGCGCAGGACGCGCGTAGGAGCCTTTTCCCACGGCTTTGTGCACTGCAGCACTCAGGGAGCCGGGCCGAAGACGCCGCATTGATCGTACAGTGGATCAGCGGCTGAAGAATACTGTCTTCTGCCCGATGGACGTGCTGGCCCTGTGGACCGGCAGAAAATTTCTACGGACTGGCACCGGTCCACGGAGCGGCAGTTGAAGAGCACTGGTGTAGATGACCTACAGTATGGGTATCTTGGCTAGTGGGGATTGGGAATTTATTATTGTTCTGTATATTGGCTATCTCATGTATTATACCACTGTGTTGTATTTTTGTTCGAACAATTGTATCATTTGAAAAAGTTGAGTAAATAAAGGGAAGGCAAAAAAAGAATAAAGAAAATGAGGCGAGGAATGGATAGGGAATCGGCATGGACTGTGCCTTGCTTTTAATGCATGGAAAAAGATTAGCATGGTAAATAGTGTAGATCACATAACACAGCCTTTAATAGGAATGCTAAGGTCAGTTGTATAAACAATAAAATGCCTTACATGTGTAAACATGTAGAATATTAACATTTATGTGTGTATAAGTACATACAGTAAAACCTTGGATTGCAAGTCACTTGGTTTGCAAGTGTTTTGCAAGACAAGCAAAACATTTTATTAAATTTTAACTTGGTTTTTAAGCAATGTCTTGCAATACAAGTACATACAGTATACACACATCACAACTGAGCCGATGGTTCTTCTCCCGCTGACACTGCAAGAGTGTAGTGACTGCTCTAAACGAGCAAAGTCTTGCAATACGAGTACATACAGTATACATGCATCACATCATCACAACTGAGCCGATGGTTCTTCTCTCTCCGACGCTGCAGGAGTGTAGTGACTGTTCTATACGAGCGAGGTCTTGCAATACAAGTACATATAGCATTTTGTATTAAACTTTTTGGGCTGTGGAACGAATTGTCTGAGGTTCCATTATTTCTTATGGGGAAATTCGCTTTGATATACGAGTGCTTTGGATTACAAGCATGTTTCTGGAACAAATTATGCTCGCAAACCAAGGTTTTACTGTACATGCTAGCACGACACCTAAGTGCTATTTTGCAAATTAATATATAATTAATTTATATAGTACACATTTGCAAGGGGGCATACATACAAGGCAGAGCAGGAGTGGGGCTCTCACACATGTAAATGATAGAATATTGCACATATATACCCGGTTACATTAGAATGCTATAAAGGGCATTAGACACCTACATTCCTTTATAGCAGTGTTTCTTAACTCGGTCCTGGAGTACCCCCTTGCCAGTCAGGTTTTCAGGATATCCACAATGAATATAGATGAAAGAAATTTGCATATAATGAAGACAGTGTATGTAAATCAAGTTTCTGCATATTCATTGTGGATATCCTGAAAACCTGACTATCAAGGGGGTACTCCAGGACTGAGTTGAGAAACACTGCTTTATAGGATAGGCTTCTATTGTGTAATCTCTGGTGTCTAATTCCAGGTGCCCTGTTGTAAACTCGTTTTTCATGAATGGTAAATGTATTTTCTTTGCAATACCTGCACCAGGTAGAGGGGAAGCTATCAAAGAGAGCTACTGTTAAAATAGGTTATTTTTTATCACAAATCATGCTATTTAAGCAGAGTCCTATTTTATGCAAGGAGACCCTGTGCTTAAATAGCACGACTTGTAAATTAGCCTGTCTTTAATAGTGATCCATGTTGATATTGATAACTTCTTCCTGATGGGTTGATGCTCATAACTCTAGTGCTGCATGGAACACCAGGAAATATGAGAGAACAGCACCGCAAAATAAGTTCCCAATGCTTAACACTAATAGAGAACGAGAGCCAGAAGGCCTTGAGCGATGCCGGTTCTCGGAGGGGGGAGCAGCGCCGGTGGCCTCGTGGGGGGGGGAGGTGGAACAATCAAGCGAGTTTCCCTTACTTTCTATGGGAAAACTGATATACGAGCAATTTGGTTTACGAGCATGCTTCAGAAGCGAATTATGCTCGTAAAGCAAGGTTCCACGGTATTTGCATGCTACTGTATTTGCGCTAATCTTAGGTGTGTGTGGCGTTTCCTGTACTACAGCCCTCTGAACATCTCCCTGTGGCCATTAAAAAAAGAAAAAGCTGGCTTTCTTAACGTTATCAGCACCTCCCAGACCTGTTGGAGATTTCAGAGCGCTTCATTTTGTGCATCATGTGGGCATCGATCAGAGTGCTCATTTTAATACTGATGAGCTCGTAATGTATTTACATACGATTATCGGAGGCTGCTACATGCAGTACTTGGAAAACACCGTGATTTGCCATTTTGAGCATCAATAGCTGGTTTAATAACTGTTGTTAAACACACGGTGAGTTTTGTGCATCCAGGTCTAAGGCGGGTTTTTTGACATCTAGATGTTTTGGTTTTGAGCCCCACTGTGTCAGATTTTTATACAATATAACAGTAAATATAGTAATGGCTGCTACCATTATAGAAATGTCAAAGAAATTAAAAGAAAGACAGTTCTGTACAGTGTATTCACAAAATGTACTTCAGAAATATGCATTGAAAAATTGTTTGCTTTCAGAGGTCAAGTAGCATAGGAGTGTTAGTGAATGATTTCCTAAAGAGTTTTTCCTATATGCTTGACGATAAGCCCAAATATGTCATACTGTATATCTGTTTTCTAAATGATACCACAAAGTTTAGGAGAAGAATGTTTAAAATGCTGATCAGGTTGCTTGGATTAAGCTTCCATTTAATCTTCAACCAGGTGTAACTGTAAACAATCAGCCCTATCTGATCTAGCAGAACACTGAAAGCATTTACCAATCGCTTCTTTGAGCTAGCCTTGTGTTTGTTCTTTGGAACCACTGGAAATTAAGCCTTTTGTCCTGCTTTGGTTTTCTGAGTAGCTGAATTACCATAAATAAAATGCACATCTAATGGCTTTTGTTTAAAAAAGAAGCTTCAGTAAATACATTCTTTTAATGCAGTGTTTTTCAACCTTTTTACACCCGTGGACCGGCAGAAATAAAAGAATTATTTAGTGGACCGGCAAACTACTAGGACTAAAATTTAAAAACCCCGTTTCTGCCCTATTTCCGCAAACTCGGTCACCTCAGTAACTATAGAAAAATAGACAAATATAGTGCAAAATATAGACAGCAGATATAAATTCTCAAAATTGACACGTTTTGATCACTAAATTGAAAATAAAATAATTTTTCCTACCTTTGCTGTCTGGTGATTTCAGTTTCCTTCTGTCTGTGTATCCTTTCTTTCATTTTTTTCTTTCTGCACTCAGGCCCAAGAATTGTCCCTTTCTATTCCCTCCCTCTTTCCTTCCTATGTCCTTAGTGCCCCCGGTGCCTACTTCCCATGTCTTTAGTGTCCCCAGTGCCCCCTTCCCATGTCTTTAGTGCCCCCAGTGCCCCCTTCCCATGTCTTTAATGCCCACAGTGCCTCCTTCCCATGCCTTTAGTGCCCCCAGTGCTTCCTTCCCATGTCCTTAGTGCCCCTTTCTGTCTTTAGTGCCCCCAGTACCTCCTTCCCATGTCCTTAGTGCCCCTTCCTATCTTTAGTGCCCCCAGTGCCTCCTTCCCATATCTTTAGTGCCCCCAGTGCCTCCTTCCCATGTCCTTAGTGTCCCTTCCTGTCTTTAGTGCCCCCAGTGCCTCCTTCCCATGTCCTTAATGCCCCTTCCTGTCTTTAGTGCCCCCAGTGCCTCCTTCCCATGTCCTTAGTGCCCCCAGTGCATCCTTCCCATGTCTTTAGTGCCCCAGTGCCTCCCTCCCATGTCCTTAGTATCCCTTCCTGTCTTTAGTGCCCCCAGTGCCTCCTTCCCATGTCCTTAGTGCCCCTTCCTGTCTTTAGTGCCCCCAGTGCATCCTTCCCATGTCCCTCTCACTGCCTTCCACACTTTGTCCGACCCCATCCCCGAAGCCAGCCTGCCTGCTTGTCTACCTCTCTCCCTCCCTCCCTGGCCAAAGCTAGCCTGCTTGCCTGCCTACCACCTTCCCTCCCTGACCCGCAAAAAAAAAAGCCTCCCTCCTTCCTTTCCCCTGCTCTTACCCCACTGCCGCTGCTATTATAGCCGACAGGAAGTCTTCTTTCTGACGTCAATTCTGAGGTCAGAGAGGACGTTCTGGGCCAGCCAGGCAGCGATTGGCTGGCCCAGAACGTCCTCTCCGACGTCAGAATTGACGTCAGAAAGAAGACTTCCTATCGGCTTTAGCTGTAGCGGCAGGGCGGTAAGAGAAGGGGAAAGGAAAGAGGAAGGCTTTCCTCCAAAAATAATAAACTTTTACTTATAATGACAGGAGTTGCCATTCAACAAATTACAAGAAATTGGAAAAATTATGATAGATTAAGTTACAGTTTTTGGTGGAATTCACTATGTCATATTTTCAAAATGGAGAGGATATTAGCTATTCAGCAGGGACGTTATAAAAAATTCATTGATGTTTGTGAGCCATTAACAAATTATTGTAAGGATTGTTTATAATTAATAATTTATTTCTTCCCCTTTATTTATTGAAGCATAGGATGGGATTAATTTTAAATTATCTAAAATTATAAGAATATAATGGAGGGATGGAGGGAGAAATAGTATTATGATTTCAATATATGTAAGATTAATAAGTTATATTAAAATGAATATGATGGTATTATTATGTACTTGTTGAAAGTTTAAAAAATGAATAAAGATAAAAAAAATAATAATATTAGGACCCACGCAATTAAGCTAGTCTACAGTTCTGTGCATTTGAAAGCAAACTACTAGAGGTTGGTGTTGACTATTTATAGAAACTGCTCCTTTGTCTTCAATGAGTTTTCTTTACACATTGGGCTCCTTTTACTAAGGTGCGCTAGTGTTTTTAGCGTACGCAGCAGATTAGCGCGTGCTAACCCCGTGCTACGCGGCTAGAACTAACGCCTGCTCAATGCTGGCGTTAGCGTCTAGCGCGCACGGCATTATAGTGTGCGCTATTCCGCGCGTTAATGCCCTAACGCAGCTTAGTAAAAGAAACCCATTGTGTTACACAAGTATTCTGTCTTCTGATGTAGGCCTAAGGACAGAAACACGGCTTATGTTGAATCACCAGTCTTTAATTAAAGATTTGGAAAGTCTACAATTGGTTCCTCTGTTATCCTGTTTAGTTGCTGGAGAGCTGTCTTCTCTGCTGTTTGTTCTGTTGCGTATACTGTGCAGAGATATTTGCTTTTCTGTTTCATTTTGCCCTGCGCTCTCCAGCATCTCTCCCCCTGGCGACCTTCTGCCTTTGCCTGTACACACAATAGCACTAAGCACATGCTGCTCCTTTCTATCCAGAGCCCTCTCTCTAGTCTCCTGTTTGCATATAGGCATCATATGCAGAAACAAAAAAACATAATGGGGAGGAGTCAACGGCGCGAGGCAAGAGATCGCTCACCAGCCAGGCGTGCCTCGTGGAAGAGGAAGGAGAGGAGAGTGAGACACCAGCACCGGCAGGAAGTGGAGGAGAAGGGCTGCGGAAGGGAGACTAGCAGCCGGGAGACCAGCAAGCCTAGGGGTAGCGGCGAGAGGTAGCTCCGCCCCCCCTCAGCGTCATCGGACAGACTCCCCCTTAAAAGGGGAGGAGTCAACGGCGCGAGGCAAGAGATCGCTCACCAGCCAGGCTTGCCTCGTGGAAGAGGAAGGAGAGGAGAGTGAGACACCAGCACCGGCAGGAAGCGGAGGAGAAGGGCTGCGGAAGGGAGACTAGCAGCCGGGAGACCAGCAAGCCTAGGGGTAGCGGCGAGAGGTAGCTCCGCCCCCCCCTCAGCGTCATCGGACAGACTCCCCCTTAAAAGGGGAGGAGTCAACGGCGCGAGGCCGTTCGGCGCGCGGCGAAGGCGAGCGGCAAAGGCGCTCGCCTTAGCGAGAGCGCCTTTGCGAAGGGCCTTGCAAGGGACGAGTATCTACTATCAAGAACACCGAGGAGGACTGAACGGTAAGGAAGCGACAAACACAGAAGGTAAGGAAGAGACAGACGCCAAAGGAACAAATCCACACATACAATCAAGGTGAAGTAGAGCGGAGACAGCACACACAAAAGAGACAGCAAGGCAAGCAACATAAGGAAGCAGCAGGCAAGGGACACAAGCACACACAAGGGAAGCAAGAAATGGAAGCCCAAGGAAGTCAGAAGGTGAGCTTTCCGGTCTTCTGTATCGGCTGCAATATGTATGACTACCTCCCTTCGGGGACCCAGGCATACATTTGCAATCGATGCATGGAGATGGATAGCTTGAAATATCAGGTAAGACTACTGGAAGGAACAGTGATGGAACTCGAAGACAGAATCCGAGCACAGGAGAAGATTCTAGTGGAGTACAGTCCAAATGACGAGGTCAAGGAACTAGAAATGTTCATAGAGGAAGCTCATCAGCACCACGTAGAGATCCCAGGGCTGGAAAACTGTACTCAGGAAACCGATGTGAGGAGAGAAGACACCCATGCAAACACAGAAGAAACCGAAGACGAGGTAGGAGACAACCGCACACCAGGAGGAATAGTGAGAGCACAGGAAGACATCGCCCCACCCAAAGAACAGGAAAAAATTTCAAGAGTATCATTGGAGGAAGAAGACTGGCCCTACTCCAAGGACGTGGACCAACGCCCCCCAAGGAACTCCCGAATAAAGAAGATGGGGATCATCGTAGGCGACTCCATCATACGACATGTGGACAGCTACACCGCAGGAGGAAGAGAGGACAGAGTCGTCACCTGTCTGCCTGGAGCAAGAGTGAAGGATGTGACCAACAGGATCTCCAGGATCATAGATGGAGCAGGGGGAGAGGACACCGCTGTACTTATCCACGTGGGAACAAATGATGTGAGCGGGCGGAAGTATGACAGGGAAGAGCTGAAGGGCCAGCTCCGCTCTCTCGGAAGACAACTGAAGATCAGGGAGGTGAAGGTGGCCTTCTCTGAGATCCTCCCAGTACCAAGAGCGGATGGAAAGAGACAAGGGGAATTGCAAGTAATCAACGCCTGGATGAGACGATGGTGCGAAGAAGAAGGCTTCGACTTCGTGCGCAACTGGACGGCGTTCTGGGGAAAAAGCAAGTACTACAGAAGGGACGGACTACACCTCAACAAGGAAGGAGCAAGAGTTTTGGCAGGCAACATGAAGAAGGCAATCGAGAAGGCTTTAAACTGAAAGACAGGGGAAAGCCGACAGTCGACCACCGGTCGATGGTACGGATAGCAGGATGCCCCGACGAAGAAGCCAAGGACAACTACACCTACACAAGAGAAGACGACCTCACAGCCAATAAGGGAGAAAAAGCAGGAAGGGACAACTCAGACACAGGAGGGGACGACCACACAGCAAACAAAGGTGATAACACAGGAGCAGTAAAGGATACCGTAATTGAAACTACAGGGAAGGCCAAGAGTAGAAGGTCCAAAAAGGTAACACGAAGGGAACTTAGATGTATGTATACGAATGCTAGAAGTCTGGGTAATAAAATGGGGGAACTAGAGACAATAGCAAGACATGACATATTGGATATCATTGGCATAACAGAAACATGGTGGAATGAAGAAAACAAATGGGACACAGTACTACAGGGATACAAACTGTATAGAAGAGATCGAGTAGGGCAGAAAGGTGGAGGTATTGCTCTATATGTTAAGGAGGGAATAGATTCTGTTGAAATGGTTACAACAGAAATGAAAGAGAAGCTTGAATCACTCTGGATCAAAATTCCTGGTCAATATGGCGCAGATACGAAAATTGGCCTTTACTATCGTCCACCAGGACAGGCGGAGGAAACTGACTCAGAAATGATGGAGGAAATCAAACAAGAATGCAAGACAGGCAATGTAATTATATTGGGAGACTTCAATTTCCCAGGGATAGACTGGAAACTAGCAACCTCCAACTGCGGCAAGGAAGCCAAGTTCCTGGAGGTGCTAGGGGATTGCTTCCTGGAACAAATGGTAAAAGAGCCGACAAGAGGCAACGCCACCTTGGACTTGGTCCTAAATGGCCTCACGGGACCGATAACAGAAGTGGAAGTCATAGTTCCACTGGGAACGAGTGATCACAATGTAATCAACTTTAAACTTGACATCGGGAAAGGGAAACATGCCAAAACCTTAACCACCACCTTGAACTTTAAAAAGGGTAAATACGATAGCATGAGAGCCATGGTAGAAAAACGACTCGAGAAGATGGTGGACAAACTTGAAACGGTTGATCAGGCATGGACCCTACTGAAAAATACTATCACAGAAGCACAAGATCTCTACATTCCGAGGATTTCCAAAGATCGGAGAACAAAGAGCAAAAGAGAACCGGCATGGCTTACCATACAGGTGAAGGAAGCCATAAAAGAAAAGAAGGACTCTTTCAAAAAATGGAAATGCATAAAGACAACCGAAGCCTGGAACAAACATAAAGATGATCAGAAGAAATGTCACAAGGCGGTGAGGGATGCAAAACAGGAATATGAGGAAAAAATAGCCCAGGAGGCCAAAAACTTCAAGCCCTTCTTTAGATACGTGAAAGGGAAAAAACCTGCAAAAGAGGCAGTGGGACCCCTGGACGACCAGGGAAGAAAAGGGTACATCAAGGAAGATAAACAAATCGCAGACAAACTAAATTCCTTCTTTGCGTCCGTCTTTACGAAGGAGGACACCTCAACAATACCTGAAGCGGAGAAAGTGTTTGCAGGAGAAATAGAAGACAGCCTCACCACAGTTGAAGTGGACTTAGACCAGATATACTATCAGATCGACAAACTTAAAAGTGACAAATCCCCTGGACCGGATGGGATTCATCCGAGAGTCTTAAAGGAATTGAAGTTTGAAATCGGAGAGTTATTGCAAAAACTTGCAAACCTGACAATCAGAACTGGACAGATACCGGACGACTGGAGGATAGCGAACGTCACCCCAATTTTCAAAAAAGGATCGAGAGGGGAACCGGGCAACTAGACCTGTTAGTCTTACGTCTGTCCCTGGCAAGATGGTTGAAGCACTGATCAAGGATAGCATAGTCCGGCACTTGGACGCATACGACTTGATGAAACCCAGTCAACATGGATTCAGGAAAGGGAAATCATGTTTGACTAATTTACTCCAATTTTTCGAGACCGTGAACGAGCAAATTGATAGTGGGAAGCCGGTGGACATAATATACTTGGACTTCCAGAAAGCGTTCGACAAAGTTCCACACGAAAGACTTCTCAGGAAACTACAAAGTCATGGCATAGAGGGGGATATACAAAGATGGATAGGCAAATGGCTGGAAAACCGAAAGCAGAGAGTGGGCATAAATGGGAAGTTCTCCGACTGGGAGAAAGTGACTAGTAGTGTACCCCAGGGCTCGGTACTTGGGCCGATCCTATTTAATATTTATATCAATGACCTGGAGGAAGGAACATCCAGTGAGATCATCAAGTTTGCAGACGATACAAAACTATGCCGGGCAATCAGATCGCAGGAGGATCGAGAGAAACTCCAGAGCGACTTGTGTCGGTTAGAAACATGGGCGGAGAAATGGCAGATGAAGTTCAATGTGGAGAAATGCAAGGTAATGCATTTAGGCAATAAAAATAAGGAATACGAGTATACAATGTCAGGTGCAACTCTGGGGAAGAGTGAACAAGAAAAGGACCTGGGTGTACTGATAGATAGGACCCTGAAGCCGTCGGCACAATACGCGGCAGCGGCAAAGAAGGCAAATAGAATGTTGGGCATGATAAAGAAAGGAATCTCGAGTAGATCAGAGAAAGTTATAATGCCGCTTTATAGGGCAATGGTCAGACCACACTTGGAATACTGTGTCCAACATTGGTCCCCCTACCTAAAGAAGGATATAAAGCTGCTGGAGAGGGTGCAGAGACGAGCAACAAAACTGGTGAAGGGTATGGAGAAACTGGAATACGAGGACAGACTTATAACACTAGGATTGTTCTCCCTTGAGAAGAGGAGACTGCGTGGGGATATGATCGAGACCTTCAAAATACTGAAAGGAATCGACAAAATAGAGCAGAGAAGATTATTTACATTGTCCAATTTGACACGGACTAGAGGACATGTAATGAAGCTGAGGGGGGACAGGTTCAGGACTAATGTCAGGAAGTTCTGCTTTACTCAGAGAGTGGTTGACACCTGGAATGCTCTCCCAGAGGAGATTATGACAGAATCGACCATCCTAGGCTTCAAGAGCAAACTAGATGCATATCTCCTTAAGAGAGGCATATAAGGATTTGATGGACTATAAATTACGCCAGGTGTACACCTGGCAGGGCCTCCGCGTGTGCGGATCGCCGGACTTGATGGACCGAAGGTCTGATCCGGAGAAGGCAGTTCTTATGTTCTTATAAAGGCCAAATGGCCCATCCAGTCTGCCAATCCACAGCATACATTACATTACATTAGTGATTTCTATTCCACCTGTGCCTTGCGGTTCTAAGCGGATTGCAAATTAGAAGATATCTGGACATTTCCAGGAGAATTACAAAACAAAGAAGCAAGTATATTACAGGTTACATTTCCTGGAGAATTAAATAACAAAGAAGCAAGTATATTACTAGTTACAGTAGAGCAGTGTTTTTCAACCGCTGTTCCGCGGCACACTAGTGTGCCGCGAGATGTTGCCTGGTGTGCCGCAGGGCCGCCGGTCCCGGAGCTGACAGGGGGCCCGAGGCAGGGGCGCCAGTAGCTCGCCAAGGCAAAGTGAGTCGATCACCCAGGACTCACTTTGTCTTGGCGATCTAATCTATCGAGCCGATAAGTCTTCTTCTCCCCGACGTCAATTCTGCAGTCGGAGAGGAAGTTCGGGCCAGCCAATCGCTGCCTGGCTGGGCGGAACTTCCTCTCCGATTGCAGAATTGACGTCAGGGAGAGCATGCGTCGGCGTCGGCTTTGGGGCCTGTTATCCATTGGTGGGTCCTGTTCCCCGATGGCAGCGGCAGCGGCAGTGGCTTGGGGAACGGCAGGGAGAAAGAAAGAAAGGGGGCAGGCAGGGAAACAGAAGGAAAGAAGAGAAACAGAAAAAAAGAAAGAAAGGTCAGGGAGAGAGGAAGAAAAAGTTGTGGGAGGGAATGAGGTGTGGAGGAGAGAAAGCATACAGGCTGATAGAAGGGAAGAAAGATTGGATGCACAGTCAGAAGAAGAAATCACCAGACAAGGTAGGAAAAATGATTTTATTTTAAATTTAGCAAAGTGGAGGCAGTATTACCACAGTTTTCAAAGGAATTTGCCCAAATAACTTAATAGTTAACTGGGTAAATTCCCAGAGATGAAAACTTCCCTTCACTTACTATGCACAGTTCTGAATTTATATCTGCTGTCTATATTTTACAATATGGTCACCTTTTACTAAACCGCAATAGTGGTTTTTAGCGCAGGGAGCCTATGAGCGTCAAGAGCAGCGCTGGACATTCAGCGCAGCTCCCTGCGCTAAAAACTGCTATTATGGTTTAATAAAAAGGATGGAGGGTATATTTGTCTATTTTTGTATGCTATAAAAACCAAATACAGAGAGAGACTGAGAGCTGTTGACGAAGAGCTACGTGTGTGTCTTTCTTCGATTCCAGCCAGAATATCAGCTTTGTGTTCAGCCAAACAGGCCCAGGTTTCGCACTGAATAAAGTATTTTATAATTTTTATTTCGTAATAAAGTAATTATAAAATACTTTCTTTGTGTTTATTTGATTCCTATTCAAGAGAATTACTTTATATATAGTCAATATAGGCAGAGAGTTAAATTTTTTAACATTTTCTAATGGTGGTGTGCCTCGTGATTTTTTTCATGAAACAAGTGTGCCTTTGCCCAAAAAAGGTTGAAAAACACTGCAGTAGAGAATAACAACACATTCAGGTTACAGAAGAGAATTACATAACTTGAAGGAAGCAGTTTTCTGGTTACAGATGGTGGCTGCTTATTTGGGTTTCTGAATATATATTGGTGATAAGGTTTGAAGAATTGATTAGGTGTTACTATAGGGGTGGTATTCACGAGGGAATCTGCATGTGCGAATAGGAAGGAGGTTAGAATGATGGGAAGTGTTTTTTGAATAGAAGTGTTTTGATTTCTTTTCGGAACACTTTAATGTCTGTTGTTTTGATCAGCAGCTTGGAGATGGTAGGGTCAATTTTCGCTGCCTGTGTCGCTAGAAGGTTGTCGTATAGTTTCTTGCGTCGAGTACCTTTGAGAGGAGGGTAAGTGAATAGGCTCTGAGTTCTCCTTATTCTGGGTGAGAGGTTACGGTATAGGTGGTTGTTTAGGTAACTGGGTGCGGCACCATGGGTTACTTTAAATATTAGACAGTAGAGTTTGAAATGGGTTCTTGCTTTTATCAGTAGCCAGTGAGAGTCTAGGTAGGCTTTAGTGATGTCAAATTTGCTAAGGGAATAGATGAGTCTGAGGGCTGTGTTCTGAACGGTCTGTAGTTGTTTTATCATGTTGTTTGGGCATGGTAGGTAGAGGCTGTTGCAGTAGTCTACAATACTTAGTACAAGGGATTGGACTATGATCCTGTATTGATCTTTGTTAAAGAATTTTCTTATTTTTCTTAAGTTTCGCATGGTGAAGAATGCTTTTTGGATGATTTTGTGGATTTGTGCAGCATTGTGCAACATCTGTCTAATTGTATTCCCAGAATTTTGAGGGTGCTTTGTATTGGGTACTTAATTGCGTTTACTTCCAGTTCTGTTAAGGATGGTTTTTTGTCCTTCTCTAGTAGTAGGAATTTAGTTTTATCCGAGTTCAGCTTCAACTTATGGTTTGTCATCCATTTTTCTACGGTTTCCAGTGTTGTTTTCAGGCGTCCTGTGGAGATGCGGTCTTGGATGTCGAAGGGGAGGAGGATGGTTATGTCGTCCGCGTAGCTGAATGATATTATATTTAGGGTGTCCAAAGTTGTGCCTAGGGAAGCTATGAAGAGGTTGAATAGTATGGGCGATAGTGGTGATCCTTGTGGTACTCCGCAGGGGTTTGACCATGAGTCGGATATAAGATCTTTTGACTTAACTCTATATGATCTTGTTTTAAGGAAACCTTGGAACCAGTTATGAACTCTACCTGAGATTCCTATGGCGTCTAGTATCTGGAGTAGTATGGGATGGTCTACTAGGTCGAATGCTGCTGAAAGATCGAGTTGGATGATTAGAAACTTGTTTCCTTTGATGAGGTGCTGTCGGGCTACTCTTCCTAAGAGATCCCATGTGCCTATCCCATGTTTTCTTGAATTTAGGCCACATAATAAGGCCTACTTTATTCCTGGCCTGTACTTTGATTCAGGCCATAACTGGACCAGTAGGCCATGACGTACATCTAGGATTTGCACTAGGATTTTGCAGCCAACTGGAAGCAAAGATGTGGACGAGCATTTTCGATAAGATGTCTAAGTCTTGAGTTTGGATGTTTTGGGAAAAATATTCAGAAATCCAGTAGAGAAAGTGACCATTTTGAAAACATCAAAACGTCTATCTTTTATATTTGAAAATTATCATTTCTAGTTGTGTTCGCCCTTAGTGTGTCTATCTTTTGACCATTTTTGTAAAAGAAACGTCCAAAAGATAAATGCACACCAACAATCCATTGGGATATAGATGTAACCAATATTTTTTTTTTTAAGTTCAATAATTTTTTTAAAAATTTCCATAAAATACAATACAATGCATCAAAACTTGAATTTCTTATGTAAATAGAAAAAAAATTAAAGAAACAATATAATTCAAATAATACTCATTAATACTATCATAAGTACTACAGTAAAGACCGTGTGGATGTACATCTTGCAAAACAAATCCTCATATTTTAGCAGGCGCAAAACTATAATAATCCAAAGGCTCTCAAACTTTATTAAACTTTTTTAACACATTCAATCTTTCAGCAGCAACACGCTCAAACATAGCAGTTATGCACACTGTTCCACCAGGTTATATATTCAACCCTCGATATATCCTTCCAGTGTTTTAAGATAATTTTAATGGCTAAAATAAGAAATATCCTTAATAATTTTGATAAATCTTCAGATATTGATTGTCTAAGTCCAAAATGCCCCAGTCAGTATTTTAGCAGAGTGGCTAGAGGCATTTCAACAGACCAGAAGGGCACTTTAGGGGTACCGTAGTGAATGGCCCATTAAAAGGTCCCAGGTACACATCTTACCATAACCCTCCAAAACCCACCCAAAACCTACTATACTTTCATAAAGATGACACATGCAGACATAAGGGTAGGTACAGTAAGTTTTTTGGATGGGTTTTGGAGGGCTTACCATACAATATAAGCAGGTTATGGTGAGATGTCTACCTAGGATTTTTTAATGTTGTGACAGTTCAGACCTTAGTGTCAGCCCTGCCCCTGACACACAGGAAAGCAGTAAAACAGTGCTTCCATATCGTAAGAATGAGCAACCATATGTTAGAAAGCAGTTCAAGCCACCCAGAGCTGCCTATTCCCCAATCTGAGCCTAGGGAGAGCCCTGTTAGGAGCGAGGAGGAAAATCCCATGAGTGACCACCGGGGGAGCCAGAGGAAGCTGAAACCTGCTTCCTTCTCAGCTATATTTGGGTGTGGCCCTTCCAAACTTAAGCCTAGCTTGCAGAACAGTGGCTCTCTAGGCTAAGCAGCGGTCACCAGAAGAGGAACCAATGGAATGGCAGGGTCCTGAAGAACCCCAGACTCCGGAGCCATGCTTAGGAGGTGAAAGCATGGAGATTGCTGAGCCAGAGCCGGTTCCTACTCTTACAGAGGAAATGGAGATAAACTTCTGCATTTTGAGTTTTTGTTTTTTTCTTCTCTTTTGTATTTTGAGAAGGACTGAGGCCTGTGTGTTTTTGATGCTTGGTGAAACCTTGTACCATTTAAAAGACTAGTGCTGCTAGTAGTGTTCCAACTAGTTGTTAGTAATGAATTGCTGGAACTGTTTCTTTTGAGGGGTTTTTGTTACAAGAACCTTGCAGTACTTTTGGCATTCTAGGGAGTATATAAAGTTGGGGAGAGGTGCTGTGACATCCGGGTGGGATATTTCTTTTGTGAGATACTTTTTTCTTGTGTGCCATCTGCAGAAAAAGTAATTAAAAGTAACACAGCAACTTGAGGCCCTGCAATTAGCTCTGTGGAGCAAACACCTGCCAATGCTGGTGAGAGGCAGGCAAAGAAACTGTTAATTTGACAAACCTTGATAAAAGTCTGGCACTTGTACTGCACGCAAGGGTCTGGTGAAGAGGACTTTATAAGGACTACTGAAGTCCGGGTACTTTGCTGGGTTGTTGCCTTTTGCCAGCCCAAAACACTGTTGTAGTGTTTGGTTTTTCTGTTGAGAATTGGGGGGTTTTTCCTGATAAACTTTTTTTGTTTTTCTGGGCCACCTAGGTAGCAAAGCAGCCCAGAAAGAGCTGAACTCTGTGGGACTTACAAAAGCTTGGCTGAATGGATAAAAGCCATGGGGCAAGTTGGAAGCAGCGTCGGACTTGGCAACAATCTAAACCCACAACTTCAGGGTCTTGAGGCTGTAGTTCTAACCACTGCACCACACACAGAGTACTGAAGTCAAAGAAGTTTCTCGTAGCTCTAAGTTACAAAAGGGCAAGAAAACCTATGATATCTGTTGGGAAAAGGAAAGGGATGAGTCGAGGATCACGCCAAGATATTTAAATGAGGAAACAGTAGGAACTGGGCAGTCAAATAGAATTGGGACATGAGTTGGAGGAGGTAACCGTAACCCAGCACACTATAGATTTCTCTGGGTTTAGAACAGTGGTCTCAAATAGAGAATGACACGGTGACAAAATTCATCACCGTTCCCGTCCCCGCGAATAACCATGGGAAATAATCCCATGTCATTTTCTAATGTCTATTTCAACCTCGGTCCTTCACCAGCATTCTTCAAAGCAAAGCTTGCGGATCAGGGGTTGTGGCCATTCATATTCTGATTCTTCCCTCTCTCCTTAAAGAATGACATGAAGATGGTTATCCGCGGGGACAGGGACGGTGATGAATTTTGTCACCGTGTCATTCTCTAGTCTCAAACTCAAACCCTTTGCATGCCACATTTTAGATTTGTAGGTACTTGGAGGGCCGCAGAAAAAAATAGTTAATGTCTTAATAAAGAAATGACAATGTTGCTAGAGGTAAAACTCTATAGTTTATAAATCTTTCCTTTAACTGTTAAAGATTTATAAACTATAAAGAGTTTTACCTCATGCAACATTGTCATTTCTTTAATAAGATATTAACTCTTTTTTTTTCTGTGGCCCTCCAAATACCCTATTTTTTCTGCGGCCCTCACAGTTAAAGTTTAACATCTTTCCTTTCTCAGAACTGACACATTTCAATCACTATATTGAAAATAAAAACATTTTCCCTACCTTTGTTGTCTGGTGACTTTATTCTTCTGTGCTTTTAACTTTGTTTCCAGGGCCTTCTTGTCCATTGACTATTTTTCTCTCCTTCACTTTCTGTCTTGCATCTATCTTTGGCATTAACCTAACATTCAATTTTTCCATTTTTCTGCTTTCTTCTCAAAATCTACGTTTCCGTGTCTTACCTTCTCTTCCTATCTCTCTCTCTTTCCTTCCCTATTTCCATGGTCTAACATCTCCCTCCTTCCCCCTCCCCAAGTGTAACATTTCTCTTTCCCTTCCTCCTTTCTGCCCCCTGCAGTCCATCTCCCATCCCTTCCTCCTTTCTGCCCCCCCCTCCCAGTCCAACATTTCTCCCTCCTTTCCACCAGTCCACCTTTTTTTTTTCTCTCTTCCTCCTGCATGCTTCTCCTCTGGACCTCTTTCCCTCAACCAAACATCTCTGTCTTTCTCCATGAGTCCAACTTTTCACTCTCTGCCCTCTCTCCCTTCCCCAGTGTAACATTTCTGCTTCCCAACTGTCTGTCTTTCCGTTGCCTCTTCCCTTAGTGGCATCCCTCCTTCTCACTCCCCAACCCAACATGCTCTCTCCCCATCACCATCTCGCCCTCCCCTCCAGTGTGTAGCACCTTTCCATACCCTCCCTTTCTTCCAGGTCCAGCAGCACCTCCCTTCCTTTTACCTCCCCCTTGTCCAGCAGTACCCCTTCTCCCTTCCCTGCTCCTCTTGTCCAGCAGTATCTGTATTTCCCTAGCAACAGCAGCAGATGAATCCAGAGACTAATGGGATAGCACACATCTACCAGCAGGCGGAGATAGAGAAACTGATTAACAGGTGGTCCTATTGGCTGGCACTCCTCCTGTATCTCCAGTATTCTCTTTCTCCCAACAGGAAAAGGTTGCTATTCAACTAGCTCCTGAATTCTGTCTGTGACTGGAAAATTATTTTCTCCTGTTGAGGTTTCTCTTCAGTGAGACTGCCATTCTGTTTCTCCTGTTGAGGTTTCTCTTCAGTGAGCAGGCAATGCTATTTCTCCTGTTGAGATTTTCTCTTCAGTGAGACAGGGGTGCCGGCTGAACGGTGCTGGCTTTAGGGGTTACACCTGGGCCCCCCTAGGTCCCTGCCTCACCCTCCCTCCATTGCTAGAGGGTCTGACTGGGTCTCAATTTTTTTCTTCTTTCCCTTCTCTGTTAAAAAAAAAAAAAAAAAGAGACCACAGTTGCTGCATTCTGCTCTGTTACTGCTGATCAACCAGCTTTAACTGGCTTCAACCGGCCCTAACAATAAGCTTGTGAGTATGTCTGTGCTTTTTATTGTTGCTTGAACTTCAGGTTCTGTTTGGGAGTCTTAGTAATGTGAGTTCAGTCAACGTAAGTTTAAGGCATGGATATTTTATTGAGGCTAAGTTTTATGACTAGAAATCCATGGAGGGAGCCGGGACTTCCCGCTCTTTGCATGCACGCGCTTGGTTTCCTTGTTGGTTACAGTGCGGCAGTAGCGGTGCGATTTCATGCTCGCACTTGTTCTCATTGTTGGGTTTCAGTTCAGCAGTAGTAGTCCTGTTTATTCTGAGGCTCTCTTTCATTGGTGTTTGTCACGGCCATGTGCAGCTGATTGTGCAGGTGCTGGTTTATAACAGCGTGCATGAGATGGGACATGTTTTTTCCGCGCTGTGGGCCGTTCTTCTGGTTATTCCCCGAGTCTGATTTTCTTTCTATGCAAGCCACGGCAGGGTAAATTTTGCGAGGCTTGAATCCAACTATGTTTCTAGGAGCGTTGATGCAGCGGCCACGTGTCAGTGAGAATCAGGCGTGCGCTTGGGTCTCCGGCAATGGCGGGAGAGCTGCAGCGTTCCGGTAGTTTGTTTCCAGATGACTTTGGTCAGGGTATGCCGGGGCTTCTCTCCTTTCCGGTTCAGACAAGTTGTATGTGTTTCACCAGCTTTGGGACAAGCTTGGTCAGGTTTAAATGTCTATGTCTGTGTTCCTGCTGTACTCCCTTGAAGGAAGCTGCTTGTTTAATTGGACTCTGGGGTTAACACTCAAGGGGTTTACCAGAGAGACTCTGACCTGTGCTAGGTCACCCAGTCTCGGTTTGTCTCCGGACTGGGGCGACATATGGCAACTCACGGCACGGTGAGATCAGCAGTAAGATAGTGCCCTGTATTTCACACAGGTATCTCATTGTCTCTCTTGGGGTCCCTGCAGATTGAGCCTTTGTCTGTTGGTAACTGTCCTTATTTGGGCCTCTGTGCTGAGCTGCATGTGTCTAGTAGTGGCACAGGATATATATGCCTAAAGGTAGTACAAATAGTTTCCAAGTTCGGGCTGTCTCTATGGGCATAATGACACTTCGCATCTTCCTGCGGCCAGGACTCTCTTTCTCTATTTCTGAGTGGGCCTGGACTTCAGATTTCCATGCTTATCACGCTGGTTTCTCCTGTCGTCATTTTCTCCTGGCACATGCTAGACGGGCCCCCCGACCAGACAGGAAGGGCTGTATAGCTCCTTTTAACCAGGAGTCAGTTACCTATTCTATCAAACCCGCGGAGGATCACGCGCTATGTGGCTGTTAGCCTCATCCCTGAAGCTCCCATTAGCGATGTGAGCTTTGTCTGATACCTGTTAGGATGCTGTTGTTTTCCACAGGGCAGTAAATGCAGCTTCTTGATTGAGTCTAGTACGTATTCACTTTAAAGGACATACGTATTTCGCTCATGTTGCATGGAAGTACTGTTTTCATGGTTCCAGTATATTCCTCTTTACATTGTGAAACTTGATTTTTTCTAGGAGAATCTTCTTGCAGATCCTACAGTTCTCATCCTGCCGTTCCCTGACCTTCTGTACTTCATTCTTAGGGGATCTTGACTTCTTCCAATAACTCTTCAGGCTTTCTCATGAGGGAGAAGACGCTATCATGTCAGGTCAGGGGGTTGTGAAGATTTTTCAGGATGCTTGCAACTTTGCATCCTCCTCAGGTTTCCAGTTCGTTCTTGGAGTCTCTATGTTTTGTGTTTCCCTTTTCAATGTTACTGGAAAGGCAGTTCCTCAGGGCAGTTCTTGTAGTTCTTCAGGAACTAAGGGACGTTGTTCCACTTACTGCATGGTGCCCAAGACGGGGGCATTGGGCAGGCTGGATCCCATTCTGCTGAATTAGTTTCTCAGGGTTACACATTTCTGGAGAAAAACTGGGAGAATATTTACATTTTCACTATGGACTCCGAATCGGCACTAGGTTTGCTTGCCTCTCTTTGAGCAGCGCTTTCGGTTTTGGCACATGCCATTTCACCTACCCAAGGCTTCAAGACCATTTTAGAAAATGTGGGCAGTGGTACCGTTTTGGTGCTACCAGGTGATTCATCTAATTTCTTCTTGACTGACTGCTTGATTCGGACGTCTTCCAGTCGGGCCATTTGACTGACACGAAAAGAGTGGTTTCTTTTCCTCAGTTCTTTGGACGTGAATCTTTGAATTTGCACAGCGCTCTTTTCTCCTGTACTGTTTATAGGTATATCGGGGAGATGTTTTTATTCATATAGGAGGAGAGAAATGTGTTTCTTCCCAGAGACTAGGGCAATGGGTCACAGTCTCAGGTTTGCATTCTTCTTCGGTCGCCATGACCAAGAGTATGGGATTCTGTACAGGTTATAGGATCCATGTTGCTGACTCCACTGGGAACTTCGGCTTGATTTCCCATTATAACGCTACAGCAGTCGCTTTTGTTCCGGTGGTTCCCAGTATCTCAGGGCTCCAATTATTTGGTAGGCTCCTCATGCCTCGCTCTGTATGATTTGGTGGCTCATCGAGATTTCTCTTTTCAAAGGCATGCCTCGGTCTTTGCTGGACTAGCTCATGGCTACCAAACATCCCGGGCTGTCGGGTTGGGGGGCTCAGTGCCTTCCATCCTCGGCTCCAGGAGTCTGGTCTTAGGGGGCGACTCAGTACTTGTTCATTCTTCTTCTCTTGAGCATGGTCAGGCTACCTTTCTGGAGCTTCAGACCATTCTTCCGGAATGCCGCTGAGGGTCCTTTCAGTCAGTATTATGATGGGGGTATTTCTCTACTGCTTGGGCAGTAGGTGAATTACTCAGTTGCCAGGTAAAGTTGTTGTTCTACTTCAATGAGTGGACCCTCATCTTCCTCTTCTGTTGGCAGATCAATTTATGGGTCAGGAAAAGAGTTTGGATAGACTTTCTCTCCGCAAAATCTGAGCATGGCCCATTTATTGTATGTTACAGTGTACAGCGCTGTGTACGCTCTAGAAAGTGTAAACGTTAGTAATAGTGAAATCTTCTACATCTTGGATATTGGGAATTTTGGCTCAGGCGTTCCAGCTCTTTTTATGGATGTGAGATCTCCTGGAACTAGACCTCATGGCCTCATCTCACAATTCAATGCTTCCTAGCTTCTTCGGCGGGCACAGGGAGTGGGAGTTAGAGGGGGTAGCAGCGTGGCTTCTTTCTTGCCTCTGGTTTCTCTTTTTCAGTGTTTTCCCCTGGCTGATGATGGCTTGGATTTGCCATCTCAAGCTCACTTTCCGGGCACAGTATTTGTAGAAACTCTGGCTTGGCTGCGCCATCCTTGCTATGCGGATCTAATGAGTCTTTCAACAGCCGGACTAAGGAGTTTCCTGGTATCTCTGGATTTGCTCACGTAGGGTCCGATCAACATTGATATTCGTACTACTTTGGTATTACGATCTAGCTTTTGAGAAGTCATGACTGACGTGTAAGGGTTATGTGAAGCAGGTTGTTTCTTCCCTTATCCAGGTGCTACAGACGTCTTCACCTGTGGCTTCTGCTTCCTTTTGGAGGTTTTTCCTTTCTTGGATACTTCTCAACATTTGTACCCTTCCAGAGTTCCTTTTTGGCACAGGTGTATTGCCGGGGACTTAGCGTTCAATTCCCTTCAGCTTCAAGTGCCATTCTTACTTGTTACAAGGGCTAGGTATATTGCTCTTCGCTTCCTTCTCAGCTTCATGTAGTTCAGTTCCTACACAGAGTACGGTATATTCGTACACCTCTTAGAAAGCCCTGTCCAGAGTACAATCTTCAGGTACTTCTTCGCAGTTTGCCGAAGGCTTCATTTCCTCCTTGTGCCGTTGAACCTGTGGCCATGGCTTTGGCTCTGCAGTTTTCCGAGTTGCAGGCCTTGTTCAGCGGAGATTCCTATTTCTGATTTCCAAAATCTGGGGTATCAGTTCGGACGGTACCATAATTCTTTCTAAGGAGGTGTCATCCTTTCTTTTATGACATGCTCACTTTTCCTTCCTTCTTCATGGGAGGAGAAATGGGGAGCCATGCTTTTATTCACTGCATTTTTTGAAAGTGCGTAGCGTTCTCTGCGAGCAAGGTTTCTATTGACTTTTAGTTGTTTAGATCACCTTTTTGTATTCTTCAAGGGACTCCTCAAATATATGGCGGTGTCCAAAGCCTCCATCGCTTGATGGGTCCAGAAGGACATTCTTTACGCTTGCTTGATGGCAGGGAAGCGGTTGGCGAAAGAACTTCATGACCATTCCACCGGAGTGCTGGCTACTTCTTGGACTTGGACCAGAGGTTTTTTCCTTGGAGGAGTTTTGTCTCACGGCTACTTGGTCTTCCGAGAGTGCTTTCTCTCAGCATTACTGGTTGTATGTGGGGGCGCATGCGGTAGATGCGTTTAGTGCTTCGGTTGTTGCGGAGGCGGCGTTTGCTTCCCACCCAGATTGAGGATTGCTTTGCTACATCCCATTGGTCTCTGGATTCATCTGCTGCTGTTTCTAGGGAAGGAAAAATTATGTTCTTACCTGTTAATTTTCTTTCCCTTAGACGCAGCAGATGAATTCAGAGCCCCACCCTTTCTGGATATTGTCTGTTGGTTTTTTCTTTTGCAACTTTCGAAGTTTGTTATTATTGAGGGTTGTATTCTGTATTATTGCCTTTTGAGATTTGTTATGGGAAAGAAGTTTTTTACATGCTATGCCTATTGATGGTTACGGATGCTTGGGCAAGGAGCTATACTGGAGATACAGGAGGAGTGCCAGCCAATAGAACCACCTGTTAATCAGTTTCTCTATCTCCGCCTGCTGGTAGATGTGTGCTATCCCATTGGTCTCTGGATTCATCTGCTGCGTCTAAGGGAAAGAAAATTAACAGATAAGAACATCATTTTTCCTTTGCTGCCGCAGTCTTGTACACAATCTCGCACACTGGGCAGGAAGATGAGCACCGGCATCAGCTGACTTGCAAGTTCCTGCTGCCGTCACGTATGCCGGGACTCCTGCTTACGCCTATCCGGCAGATACGCAAAGGCAGGAGACCCGGCATACGCAACGGCTGCAGGAAGCTGCAAGTCAGCTGATGCCAGCGCTTCCTGCCCAGAGTGCAAGATCAGTACAAGGCTGCAAAATAGCACCAGGGGTGCCGCCCGTGGGCCGCGAGTTTGAGACTGCTAGAACAAGATGCAGAATTTTAAGCCAAACAACTACATCATGCAAATTACTTAAAGGTCAGGAATTTATGGTCAATATAGTGTACAAGTAGAATATCATCTGCATAATAGTATGATGAAATCCCATGAGTCTGAATCAGGGTTGCAAGAGAACTAAGAAATAGAGAAGGGGGAAAGAATCAAACCCTGAGGGATACCACAACTGAAAGCGTGCAAAGTTGAATTTGATGCCGAAAAGGCAACCTGCAAAGCATGATTTTGCAGATAAGACAAAACCACTTTAGAACTGGCCTGGCAATACTAAATTATGAAAGTCTATTAGTCGATAGTAGTGTTCCATAACAGGAATTCTCAATCAATTCCTCGGGATACACCTAGCCAGTCAGGTTTTCAGGATACCTATGCTAAATATGCATGAGACAAAATTGTATGCATTGCCTCCATTCTATTCAAATCTGTCTCATTCATATTCATTGAATATAAAAACCTGCTTGGCAGGGTATGTCTTAAGGACTGAGTTGAGAATCCCTGTACTACATTCCTTTAATTCCTGAATAACTCACTGAATTTTTTTTTTTATTAGGCCTTCCACATAATTTGATGCAAAATTGTAGCTCTATGTCCTGTTAGTTTGTACACTGTCCCTTCTAGTTGGCCACCTGCTCTAACAAAAACTAGTGGTAGGTCAGATGGAGAACATATAGAGAGGAAGTTAAACTGTATAATTACTGCCAGTGACTCATTGGCTTTGTTTATTCAAAGAAGTAATTAGGTTAAATGCAGTGACAGTCCTGATAAAGTCTGCAAACATAAGAGAATCCACAACTTGAATGAGGTTCAGTTGTCTACCTTTATGGTAGACCTGTGAAATTATACACAAATTTATGGTCGGTTTCAAAAGAATCTTAAGATTTTTTTTTTTCTAAATGTGTATTACAAAGAAACTGTTTTTATTGTATGGAAAGCTGCAATTTTTAAAATAAGCTTTTAAGAACTCGGGGTATTATGGGATAGGAGATTGTATTGTGATATTATCTTGCTATATTCATGTTCATTTCACATGATTTATAAATTTTGGCGGAAATTAAGCTGGAAGGTCATTGGGTTAGTTCTGACTGGAGAGGGAAGGAATTTCTCTACATCATATTCTAAAACAGTATCTCTCAAACTTTCTCGAGCCAGGGCACAATAAAAGTAGTGGCCACAGCTCGAGGCACAAGTAAGGGCGTGGACGTCGCCATGATTATGTCACACACATGCATGACATCATCATGTCAACGGCCGCCCATGTGCAGAGGCCCTCCAGACGGGCCCTGAGATGCCATAAGGGGTGCCAACAGGGAAGAGGGTCGGAGAGAAGGAGAGGCGCTGGCGCCGGCTGATTGCCTACAGCAATGTTTCTCAACTACTTCAAGCTAAGTATTCCCTAAGTCTAACAAATTTCAACTGAGTACCCCAACTACAGACCTCCCAAGCTCTGCCCTAGGCCCACCCAAGCTATGCCCCAGATCCCACCCTTTTACTAACTTTAATGCAATTTTTTCATTCATTTTTCATATACGCACAATATACACAGCAGATATAAATTCTCAAAACTGACACGTTTCAATCACTATATTGAAAATAAAATCATTTTCCCTACCTTTGTTGTCTGGTGACTATGCTTTTAACTATGTTTCCAGTGCCTTCTTATCCATTGACTATTTTTCTCTCCTTCACTTTCTGTCTTGCATCCATCTTTGGAATTAATTTAACATTCTATTTTTCTGCTTTCTTCTCAAAATCTACTTTTCCATGTCTTCCCTTCCTATGTCTCTCTTCTATCCTCCCCGTTTCCATGATCAGACATCTCTCTCCTTCCATCCTTTCTGTCCTCCCATCCCATCTCACCCTCTCCATGAGTCCAATACTTTATGCTTCCTATACACTTTCTCTCTCTCCTTGCCTCTTCCCTCGAGTGACATCCCTCCTTCCCACCCCAAACACAGCATGCTCTTTCCCCATGCACCATTTCTCCCTCTCCTCCACCCCATGTCCATTTCTCCCTCTCTCATCACTCTAACTCCTTCTGCAACAATTTTTTTCCTTCCCTCCCCCAACCTCACTCGCATCTAATATGATCTCTCCCCATGCACCATCTCACCCTCGCCTCCTGTTTGCAGCACCTTTCCTTTCCCTCCCATTCTGCCAGATCCAGCAGTACCTCTCTTCTCTTCCCTTCCCTTTCCCTCCTCCCCTGTCCAGCAGTACCTCTCCTCTCTCTAGGGTCAGCTCACTCTGCTTTTAACTTCCCCACACAGCTGCCGCTAGCATTAGTTTAGATGCGGTTCCATCAAGCAGCCTCGGGGCCTTTGCTAGGCCAGCCCAATTCTGACAAAAGAGGACATTGCATCATCGAAGTGGACCAGCCTAGCAAAGGCCCCGAGGCTGCATGATGGGAACCGCGTCTAAACTAATGCTAGTAGCAGCTTTGTGGTGAAGTTAAATGTACAGTACATTGAGTTGCTGCTGGTCCGGGGGTTATGAGAGTAGACGAGGAAGGAGGAGTCCCGGGAGATATGTGACGGCAGCAGGAAGTCGCTAGACATGCAACACAGGTGCTGTTTTGAGAACCTCTGGCCCTACAGGACGTGCCTGTAGGCAAGTCAGCTGACTGGTGCACCTCTTGCTCCTCAGTGTGCCCCTGCACACTTGAAATCTCAGGAGACACACTAGTGTGCCGCGACACACAGTTTGCGATACACTGTTCTAAAACTTTGGGAGAGGGGAAGAAGGCATTTCTCCTTGGTTCCAGTTCTTTTTGCAGTGAATTTCTTAATACCGTGCATTAAACCACCTGCCACGCTAGCCGCTAACGCCTGCATTGAGCAGGCGTTAGTTTTTTAGCCGGCCGCGGGGGTTAGCGCATGATGAAATGTCCAACACGCTAACCCCGCTAGTTGGGTATTCTCCACCATTCCATCTGTAAATGTTGTATAGGAAGTGCCCTCCATTGCGTCAAAGTAGGAGTCTCTGGGATTAGCCATCACAGCAGTACACTTCTCCCTCCGTATTCACTGTGATAGGGGATTAACAGAACCGCAAATACAGAAAAACCGCAAATAACTTTTTCATATGTTATTCCCTGTTTTCTATTAAAAACCATCGTGAATATGGTGAAACCGCGAATAACATGGTGGGAGGCCTGGCCTATTCCTGAAGGAGAGACAAAACACGAAGAAAGTGCTGGGAATCTGTGATTTTCTCTGTAAATGCATGGAATCAGTGATTTCTCTATGCAAGCTGATGTAATTTTGGGGGGAGGAGCCAGCAAGCTTAAAAAACGTGAATAATCGAAACCACAAATGCTGAAAATGTGAATACGGAGGGAGAAGTGTATAGCCTTGACACCCAAAAAAAAAAAGCTATTTTGAGGAAAGCTTGCATGCCCTTGGGCACCAGTGCGACTATTGGACATTTTGGAAAAAAATTATCAGAGGAGTCAAAATACAACGGGTCTGCCACAGAACAAAGATGATGCAATATCTGCTTCCAAAAATGTTGAACAACCGGGCAAAGTTAAAACATATGACCCAGAGTAGCATTGGAGTTACCACATTTCAGACTCTTGGAATCAGTACGAGGGGTCATGCGTTGGACACGACTAGTATCTCATAGCCAGCTTATAAGTGATTATCCAAAGTGGAACCGAGAGGCGTAAGTGAGACATTATACAAAGATATCATTTCAGTTTGTTGACCGAGAAAACCACACCCATGTCTATGGACCATTGTGTGCTGAGTCGCAAGTAATCGTAATCTGGCAGCAATTCCAGCAGACTTTTGTGGTGAAACTTTAAAGAGATAGCATTTTGCACATCTAAGCAAAGGGCCTCGTTCAGTGGTTCATAAGATTCCAATGTTAAGGACGCAGAAAGCAAGGAAAGGATGTAATGGCGCAGTTGCCAACAAGCACAGGAGTCTTGAGTTGGTAGCAAGATCTCCGTTTGCAAGGATAAGAAGGGTCATAGAGCACCTTCGTCAGTGAGAACCTGATGGAGGTAGCAGATGCCCTGGGTTCTCCAATGTTGGGAAATCTCTGGTAGTCTGACCCAGTTCAAAATTAGGGTGATCCTGTATAGGCAATAAGGGCGAAGTGTCAGATTGAGCTTTTGATAGTGAACATAGCCATCTCCAAGCCATGTGCATAGCAGAGTAAATTGGATAGGACTGGACAAGAGAATGAAAATGTTTCCAAGGTGTGTGAAACGCGCTAAAGGGATGCAGTAGGGATGTCTTCACAGAGGTGAAGGAGAAAGTAGAAAGATCCCTAAACCAGTCAGTAATATGGCGAAGCTGGAACACCACTGTGAATAATTGAATGTTAAGAAGGCCCAGCCCTCCCTTCTCCCTCAGGGAAGCAACAAGTCTATATGCAAGCCTAGGTCTCTTTCCAGTCCACAAGTATTTGTTTAGGCTCGAATTATGCTATTGTGAGTTTGAGACATTTGTGTATTTTCCATTATTTTATGCAAGCCTACTTTTCCTATCATTTCCTCTTTAGCACATCACGCCTCATACATCTTAATTTGCAGTCAATATAATATTTGTTGAGACTGCACAGTGATTTTGCCAGAAAATTACATTTCCATTCTATACATGAGCAAGGAGTTGGGAGTTCTGATCGACAAGCCGATGAAGCCATCCGCGCAATGTGTGGCGGCGGCAAAAAGGACAAACAGAATGCTAGGAATGATAAAGAAGGGGATCAGAAACAGATCGGAGAAGGTTATCATGCTGCTGTACTGGGCCATGGTGCGCCCTCACCTGGAGTACTGCATCCAGCACTGGTCGCCATACATGAAGAAGGACACGGTACTACTCGAAAGGGTCCAGAGAAGAGCGACTAAGATGGTTAAGGGGCTGGAGGAGTTGCCATACAGTGAAAAATTAGAGAAACTCGGCCTCTTCTCCCTCGAACAGAGAAGATTGAGAGGAGACATGATTGAAGCATTCAAGGTACTGAAGGGAATAGACTTGGTGGAAAAGAACAGGTTGTTCACTCTCTCCAAGGTAGGGAGAACGAGAGGGCATTCTCTAAAGTTAAAAGGGGATAGATTCCGTACAAACGTAAGGAAGTTCTTCTTCACCCAGAGAGTGGTAGAAAACTGGAACGCTCTTCCCAAGGCTGTTATAGGGGAAAACACCCTCAAGGGATTCAAGATAAAGTTAGACAAGTTCCTGGTGAACCAGAAAGTACGCAGGTAGGACTAGTCTCAGGGCGCTGGTCTTTGACCAGAGGGCCGCCGCGTGAGCAGGCTGCTGAGCATGATGGACCACTGGTCTGACCTAGAAGCGGCAATTCTTATGTTCTAAGGAAACAGTACAAAAGAGCATAAACTAATTTGGCCATTAAGTACGTAGTTTTTCATATATTAAATATATCTTGGATGTATACTTAACCATGTGTATAACTACCGTTATATATTTTGTAAAATTTTACATATTTAATCATTTTACCATTGTAGTCAGAACTTTTAAGGTATTGGATTTGCAAGGGAAAAAAATACATGCATGTTTAGAATATGAGAGTGGATTTCATATGCATATGTTCCTTTTTCCATAGTATAAAGGTATACTGGGGAAAATGAAGGCATAATCGGATCCTTAGTGCTATGATTATTTTTTATTAAATGGAGTTTGACCTTGGAATTTTTCTGCATTAGAAAGAAGTTTACATAGACTGAGTAGCAATGTTCAGAGGGGGAAGAACATAATTTGAGTTGCAATTCTCATCAGCTAAGAAAGATGGGGAAAAATTATAAGATATTCTTTAATAAAAATGGATAAAACTCTGAATAGGATTGTTCAGTACGATGTTCTATATTATGTATTCTTCAAGATTCACTTGAAGATACAAGAGTCTAGAGAGTGAAATCCCCCTGATGGCACACATCAGAGCAAGAACTGAATTGCAAATAGACATTGAGAAACCTTCTCATCTACCTTTTTATTCAGAGACTGAGAATGCAGCCTTGACCTAGACATCACATTTTTGACTGTCATAATCTGGGCATGAAATGACAAACTCATAGAAATGTAAGCTTTGTTATCACTAAATCTCCTGTGCTTGAACTCTCCATACTTGATAGCCTATATTTTGAATCTAGCTGTAGAAGAACACATATATTTAACATTCTGAAAATTGTCAAGTAAACAGTGACCTTAAAATAAAAGCTCATGAAACAGAACAACAAGACAGACAGACTGTCAGATTATACAAAAACAGTGTTACAGAGGATGAGAGTTGATTTTTATGATCAAAAACCAGATGTATGAAACCTGGGAACTCAGATTTAAATGCCACCACCACTTAGGGCATGTGCACCAAAGATAGAATGGAAAGAGGTGATCACTGTCTATGCTTAAGCTGAAGCAAAAAACAAAATCTTACTACTCTAATCTGGTGGGAACAGAGGTTCAAGATACACAAAAACTGTTCAAACTATTAAGAAAGCTTTCAGACACAAACTCCTGTCTGTCCAACAAAGGAGACTTCCCCCTACAGCCACACAACTAGCAGAGTTTTTAAAAGCAAGATTGCAACTATTAGGACCCAATTCACTGCAATCCCTAAATGGCCTGATCTGAAAAAGATGTATCAAAAATACACTTGTGCCGTATGTGAGCTCGATAGCTGTCCCTTGTGTTTATTAAAATCATCCTCACTGCACTTTCAGGTTCAGCTCATGATACGGACACAAACTCTGCTTTCAGGTCAGTTTCCTCTTGAGCTCAGTGAGATAATTATCACCCCAATTGTAAAAGACCAAAAAGCCTCAATAGCCTTGCCATCCAATTACAGACCCAATGCCTCGATTTATGTGAAGATCATGGAAGGCTTAGTAGCACGAACTATTTAGAAGGTTACAATCTGCTTATCCCTTATAATCAGGGTTTAGAAAGATATCTAATACCATACTCCCCCATAAAATTTTTAAGATCTGAAGATAAAGCTCTACTAGTAGTTCCTTCCTTAAAATTTATATATTCTAGGAGCCCCTCAAATCTGGAATTCACTCCCACTTAATATAAGAGAAGAATCACTGAGCAAGTTTAAAAGTCTCCTAAAGAGCTGGCTATTCAAGGACGCTTTCTAATAGATTTGTTCTAACCAAAATAGTCCTAGGAAGACGATCTAATAGAATTAGGTGGGTATCTGTTCCCCAACCTTCTGTGTCTTTGGACCTTCCTCTTGTTTTATTTTTATTTTTTTAGAATTGTATTTATGTCAATTGCTGTCAACCACTCCCTCCTTACATGTATTACTGTATTAGTAGTGAATGTTATGTTTGTCGGTTTTTATTATTTTACTTAGTTTTGAATTTATGTAAATCACATTGGATTTGGATTATGCAAATTAATCAAAGAAATTAAATAAACTTGAAACTTGAAACCTTCAACACAGAGACACTTTTAGGGTCCCTATTTGATACAACACGACAACAGCTGAGTGAAGGGAAAGTATTGATCATATAAGTGTTGATCTATCCTCAGCATTTGACCTGATAGATCATACTATTCTATTGCAAATACTGGGAGCAACAGGGATCTCAGAGTTTATATATGACTCCAGGGATTTCTGCAATCAAGGACTTACCGAGATAAAACCAAGAGAGAGAAATTGGAGACCTGGTCCAATCCCTGCAGCATACCCCAAGGGTCACCTCTGCCCCCCAGTGCTGTTCAATCTCTACATCACTTCCCTGGGTACCTTCTAGGAATCACCTCATATAGCTATGCTAATGATATCACTCTCCTCATACCCATCGACCACCACTACAAAATTGCAAGAGATTTTTTTAAATAGTGGAAGACTCGATGAAGTCTTGCAGGTTAAAATTGAATACAGAAAAAAAACTAGATCTTACTGAAGGAAAAGGAAGAATTTCCTTCCATAACCAACATAAGAGGTGAACTCAGTTACCCACTGATGCCTGCCCTAAAGTTACTAGGAGTGGTAAAGATTGGAACAAAAACGGCTTTGATTTGCTGCTACGCAAGATTTAAGCAGCGGGCACTGTAGATCGTAAGCCAGGCCGTGGACGACCATGCTCGATTCACACACAAGCATATTGATATTGTACACGATCTTGTACTGAGCCAGGAGAACATGCTGCAAACACACCAAAACAACTTGCCAAATAGCAAGATAAAATGTTGAAAACACAGTTTTTTTGTTAATGCTTCTACAGCTGCTTCAGTTTTAAGATACAATGTTAACGAATATTTGGTCTTAAACTTAATATTCAATGTTTTCCTGCAGTTGTATTGTTGAATTCCTGTTTTGATAATGTCTGTATTGGTATTGTGGGTGATGGGAAATTTGCATCTGTCTACTGTTTGTACCATATGTGTACGACTAAAAGGCGAGCAGGATAATATGTATGTAACCAATGTGTTAACTGCATAGTTTTATGCGGTATATAAATTGTTAAATAAATAAATAATAAACAGGAATAAAACTGACAACTGTGGTTAGGATCATTCATGAAGATCTGGAATTAAAGTGTCTTAAAAAGTGTCATACCCAAGAGGTAACTTTACACAACAAAGACACACGCCTGAAATAGTGCAAGCAGCTTTGACCAAGTACCTGGAGCACAACATCAGCTTCATCTGGTTTACAGATTAAATATAATTACTGTAGCTCCACAGATTAACACACTGAATGATTGCCTATATGTGCCTTCAACAACACTGAAGCATGAGGTTAATGCCAAACGCCTACTAAGGACCTACTCGACCTTTAGCCAATCAGCCAATTTTGACACTTAGAGTCACAGATCTGTTCTTCATTGATCCTGAAGTTAAGGTCAACGGCACCTACTACAAGGATGTCCTCTTGACACAGGAGACTATCTTCCAACAGGACAATGCTCCAGCACATTGGGCAAAGGACACTGTAGAACTGATATATCTGGAGACCCCAGACTTCATTGGTCCAGACCTGTTGCCTGCGAATTCATCAGACCTAAACTCAGTTGCCTATCGGATCTGAGGGCTGATAGGGGAGCGTGTCTATCAGACAACGATATCTGACATTGAAGACCTTAAACAGCACCTCATCTCTGGGCTGAGCTGAAGCAGTCCATAGATCAGTGGCGGCCAAGGCTGAGGGTGTGCCTTTGTGCAAAGGGAGTGCACTTTGAACATCTGCTTAATTGAAACATTACTGTACATTTTTCTGCAAGATATGCCATAAAATGTTTTGATGTGTTTTTATTCAGTTCACAATTCATTTTTACAAGGTAGTGTTGTGGTGCAGTGGGAAATATTTACATTTTACATCAACTTCATTTAGGATACAATGTACTAAATTTCATAAGAATCAGACAAGTTCTGTGGAAGATATGACAAAAAAACAATTTTGGTGTGGGATTTTTTTCAGTTCACAGTGTGTAGATACACCTTCTTGACCAGTCTGTCTGTCTTGACCAGATTGTAAGCTCTTTTGAGCAGGGACTGTTTCTTCTATGTTTTGATGTGCTGTGTATGTCTAGTAGCGCTATAGAAATGATAATAATAATAATTTATTTTCTTGTATACCGCCCCACCAACAGTTCTAGGCGGTTCACAACAAAGAAACTGAAACATTTCAGCAGAATATACAATTTCAAAAACACACTTCTACATACATCAGTCAAATGCAGCAATAGCTAAGATGCGATTTCAACTCGTTGCTATCATTAAAACATAGGTTAAAAATAATTATAAAACACCATCGTAATATGAAAAGAAAAAATCAGCATTCTTGTTTATCAAATAGATAAGTTTTTAATAATTCCCTAAATGTAAAGTAAGAATAGGCTTGAGTAGTAGTGGTAGTATATTCAAGGCATGTAAATGAAAAAGTAAAGATTAGGGTCATTTAAAATTATAACTCTTTCATGCTTTGCATTTTATTGTACACAGAGTTGTAGATTCTATCTTTCTTTACAAACAAGTAATTATGACATTAGTTTTGGAGCCCATTTATGATTTTAAAAGGCATCTTTTGTTAGATGTTATAACTTGAAAAAGAAGGGCAAAGGATGGTGATTAAAAAGCAAAGCACTAGGAATCAAGTCTAGTGACAGGACCACTTGACAACATTTCCCTGTTATGATCAGTCCTTCAAACTCAAGAAATATTTGATGTATAATGTTTGTGTAATATGTGCTGTGGCATTGCAGGTGTTCAGAACAAATGGTCCATGATGATCTTCCTTCCACCAGTATCATAATGTGCTTTGTGGATGAAGTATGGTCTACTCTTCAACGCTCTGTTCTTAGTGTCCTGAATCGATCTCCTCCCCATCTTTTAAAAGAGATCATTCTAGTGGATGACTTCAGTACAAAAGGTCGGTATAATATCCTTCACTGCCATGAACAGATGTTAAATTTACTTTTCTGTGTCACTTTATTAAGTAAATAAGCTGGATCTGTTTTTTGGGAACCATTTCTAAGAACACAGAAATCCATAATCATTCTATTAAGTAAGTACTAATGGAGTGACCATTACTTCAAATCGGGAGAACTTTATAGTTTAGATGTCCAGAGCAAACGATTAAAAGGAAAAATTCTCTCTGTTGGAGCAGTTTAAATTCACATCCGAATTTACAGTGTATGGTGATGTGTTCATTTTACCAAAGTACCAGATTTATTTTAAATGTGTGGGTGATTACTTAGAGCAGGGGTGCCCAATACGTCGATCGTGATCAACCGGTAGATTGCGAAGGCAAAGTGAGTTGATCGCGGAGCCCATCCCTGGCTCTGTGATAGACTCACGTTGCCTTCACAATCTACCGGGCCGATCAGCCTTCCTCTCCCCGACGTCAATTTTGCCTTCAGAAAGGAAGTTCCGGGCCAGCCAATCGCTGCCTGGCTGGCCCGGAACTTCCTCTCCAATGACAAAATTGACATCGAGAAGAGGAATGTTGGTCGGCCTGACACAGGGAGAGCTTGGGGCGGCGGTGGCTTGGGCGCCTGTTCCCCGATGGCGGCAGCAGTGGCTTGGGGGAGGGCAGGGAGAAAGAAAGGGGGCAGGCAGGGAGACAGAAGGAAAGAAGGGAAACAGAAAGAAAGAAAGGGGGCATGAAGAGAGAAAAAAAGAAAGGGAGGCAGGGAGAAAGAAAGGGCAGGGAGAGAGGAAGAAAAAGTTGGGGGAGGGAATGAGATCTGGAGGAGAGAAAGCATACAGGCTGAAAGAAGGGAGGAAATATTGGATGCACACTCAGAAGAAGAAAGTGCAACCAGAGACTCATGAAATCACCAGACAACAAAGGTAGGAAAAATGATTTTATTTTCAATTTAGTAATCAAAATGTGTCTGTTTTGAGAATTTATATCTGCTGTCTATATTTTGCACTATGGTCCCCTTTTACTAAACCGCAATAGCAGTTTTTAGCGCAGGGAGCCTATGAGCGTTGAGAGCAGCGCTGGGCATTCAGCACAGCTCCCTGCGCTAAAAACTGCTATCGTGGTTTAGTAAAAAGGGAGGGGGGTATTTGTCTATTTTTGTATGGTTGTTACTGAGGTGACAGTGCATAGAGTCATCTGCCTTGACCTCTTTGAAAAAACCCTGGAATATAAATGATAATTAACATTTTCTCTGCATAGAATGTGCTTTGTGTTTTTTTTAAATTTTTATTGTTGTTAGATCATTTTAACTTAGTCATTTTAAAAGTAGCTCGCAAGTCCAAAAAGTGTGGGCACCCCTGACTTAGAGGGTTATGACTTTGGGGGGGAGTTGGGGGAGTTGGCCCAATGGAAGGAATCCATCCTGACATAATTTGTAAGTGGCATCGTGGGGGAGGGCATTTTTTTGTTGTTGTTCGAGGAGGGAGGGGCATGTTGTTGGGAGGGGGGCTTTTTTTTCTTTCCTTTTTTTAATTGGGCAGATATTTTGCATGTGCAAGAGCACCTTGTGAGACGGCATCAAAATGATAAATGGTGTTTTAATGTGAGTAAGTTCAAAATGATGCATGTGGGAAAGGGGAACCCAAACTATAGTTACGTGATGCAGGGTTCCACGTTAGGAGTCACTTCCTAGGAAAAGGATACAGGTGCCAACATTGAAGATATGTTGACACCCTCAGCTCAGTGTGCGGCGGCGGCTTAGAAAGCAAATAGAATGTTAGACATTTTCGGTAAAAGAATGGAAAACAAAGATGGAAATGTTATACAGTACTCCCCCGATATTCGCGGGGGTTCCATTCCAGGAACCCCTGCGAATGTCAAAAAAACACAAATACATTTTTTAGGCAAGGGAGACAGGAGAGGGCAGCCGGAGTGCCGGCGAGTGAAGGAAATCACTCATGGTATGCTCCGACCGCCTCTTCCTGTACTAAAGTCGGGCCTCATCAATCAGGAGCTGCGTGTCATGCCTCCCCTTTGCAGTTGGAAAATACTATGAATTTGCGGGGGAGCACAGTAATGCCCTTTTGTATTGCTCTCTGGAATGGCCACACTTTTTTAAAGATATGCTTAAATTAGAAAAAGTACCGAGAAGGGTGATGAAAATGATAAAAGGGATGGGACAACTTCCCTATGAGGAAAGAATAAAGTGGCTAGGGCAGCTTGGAAAAAAGACATCTCAAAAGTGATATGATAGAGGTCTGTAAAATACGGAGTGGAGTGGAAAGGATAGATATGAGTTGCTTGTTTACTCTTTCCAAAAGTACTAGGACTATGGGGCGTGCGATGAAGCTACTAAGTAGTAGATTTAAAACAATCCAGAGTAAATATTTATTCATACAAAGTGTAATTAAACTCTGGTATTCATTGCCACAGAATGTGGTGAAATCAGTTAGCTTAGCAGGATGTATTAGGAGTAAATTTCTAAAAATGGGGTTATTTACTCAAAGTTAGCATGTGCTGATGCTATTTACACATGTTAAACTGCCATTAAGGGTCCATATGAATAAAATGAGCCTTGCAGCAGATAACATTCATTAATCTTTTTTTTTTTTTTTTTTTAAAGGCTTGGATAATTTCCTAAAAGAGAAGTCCATAGGCCGTTATTGAGATGGCTTGAGGAAATCTTAAAATCTGTTTTACTACTTGGGATCTAGCTAGATGCTTGGGATCTGGGTTGTCCACTTTTGGAAACAGGATGCTGGACTTGATGGACCTTCAATCTGTCCCAGTATGTCAATTCTTGTGTTCTTAAGAAATATCAGGTTACAAGTGTGGGGAGGGAAGGAAGAAGGAGCAGATGCTGGACTATAAGGGTGGAGGAAGGAAGATGCTGAGAATGGTAGAGACTTGAGGGGGAGGTGAGGGTGGCAAGAAAATGGATGAGTAGATAGATATTAAAAGGGTAGAAATAATAGGACGTATGTTGAAGATGAAAAGGATTGGAGGGCTGGGGAAGGAATGAGATGGGGAATGGGAGAGAAGATGGAAATTTGATAGGTAGTTGGAAAGTGAAAAAGAGGATGGTAAAAAAGGCAGAAAAGAGCTAAAAAAGAATAATCAGTATGTCAGAGGCAGGTGTAGTGAGGAAGTAGACAGGAGAGAGGAGACATGGAAAACAACTTCTTTAAGGAGAATTAGCAGATGACTGGAATGCAAAAAGAGAAATTGTAACCAACATAATGGGACTATAAAACGACCAGACATCAAAGGTAGAAAACAAACATTTTATTTTAAATTTTTTAAATGGAATATGGATAATAATTAGCAAAAATATTGTTTATATTTTGACAAACTTGCAGAATTTGATGATGTTGTGTGCAGAATTTTGAATTTATTTGTGCAGAATTCTGCAAGGAGTATCTTCTCTCATTGATACTGCTTCTGTTAAAACAGATGCTCCAAGGGTCTTTACAACAGCTCCTGATGCTGATGCAGCTCCTATTAATGTTAATTGCACAGAGAAATTTTTACCCCAGTAAGACAGGGTCTACTCCCTCTGTGACCTCCTTCCATTGCTGCATTATCCATCCATGACTCATGCCCAGATGATATTCCATTGAAAAGAGGAGACTGAGAGGGGACATGATCGAAATGTTCAAGATAATGAAGGGAATAGACTTAGTAGATAGAGACAGGTTGTTCACCCTCTCCAAGGTGGAGAGAACGAGAGGGCACTCTCTAAAGTTAAAAGGGGATAGATTCCATACAAACGTAAGGAAATTCTTCTTCACCCAGAGAGTGGTAGAGAACTGGAATGCTCTTCCGGAGTCTGTTATAAGGGAAAACACCCTCCAGGGATTCAAGACAAGGTTGGACAAGTTCCTGCTGAATCAGAACGAACGCAAGTAGGGCTGGTCTCGGTTAGGGCACTGGTCTTTGACCTAGGGGCCACCGCTTGAGCAGACTGCTGGGCGCGATGGACCACTGGTCTGACCCAGCAGCGGATTTTCTTATGTTCTGGAGGGGCTGGCAGTGTGTATTGTTCAGGGCTCCGACACACATCAAACCTGATACCCAGTCTCAATACTGGGAATGTACCTGGTGTTCTTCCTGGAAGCCTTCCTGCACAACGGAGGCCAAAGGGTGGGTTTAATATTCATGAACTTCAATCACTTCCTTTCTGGTCAACTTAGCAGTGAACTTGGATTGAGCATACATTGTTTGTGTCTGTTATATATAGAGTACTGATTTGACTGAAATATTCTATTTGGGGGCAGAATAAATTGTGGGTTTTAAGTTGACTATCGAGTGGTTGTTATTTGGACTGATAGAACAGTTCAGGATTCTGGGAAGGAAGCTGAAGATGAGAACCCAGAAGATAGCGTTTCAGAGATCCTATCGGTACCGAGGCAGGAGGAACTACAATCAGTAAATGTGTGGATGAGGACATGGTGTGAGGAAGAAGGATTCCACTTCGTGAGAAACTAGACACGTTCTGGGGCAAGAGCAAGCTCTACAGGAGAGATTGACTGCACCTGAGCACAGCAGAAACTAGGCTTCTAGCAAACAACGTCAAGAGAGGAATAGAACAGGCTTTAAACTAAGAGGAAGGGGAAAGCCGACAGTCGACCAAGCTTCGACGATTCGGAAGAAGATATCCCAAGAAGATACTAAGGGGAAACAAGGCTGGGAAGAAACAAGAGACAAATTACAGGAGTCAACTAACCCAGAAGAGGAGGTTAGAAAGATTGTAGCAAATGAGAAGACACTAAAGACCGAAGCACAGGGAAAGGAAATGAAGACAACAAAATACCAGGATCTAAATTGCATATATACTAATGCAAGGAGCCTAAGAAACAAAATGGGGGAATTAGAAGCCATGGCCAATGTAGAGGACATAGACATCATTGGAATCTCTGAAACATGGTGGAATGAGGAAAGCAAATGGGATACAGCACTGCCGGGGTACAAGCTGTATCGCCAGGATAGGTCAGGACAGAAAGGAGGTGGAATAACACTATACATAAAAGAAAGCATACAATCAACAAGAATGGACACAGCAGTGACGACCAACAAGCTGGAATCGCTATGGGTTAAAATACCGGGAAGAAAAGGGCCTGAAATAAAGATGGGCCTATACTATCGTCCACCCGGGCAAACCGGAGATATCGATGAAGAAATGGAAGCCAAGATGAAGTGAGAATGCAAAAGCGGTAACACGGTTATTATGGGAGACTTCAACTACCCCGGGATAGACTGGAGTCTTGGAAGCTCAAGATGCGCTAGGGAGACAGAATTCCTGGAGCCTACACAAGATTGCTTCATGGAGCAGCTTGTTAGAGAACCGACGAGAGGAAATGCCACTCTGGATCTAATCCTAAATGGGTTAAGGGGACCTGGAGGGAAGTGGAAGTAGTGGAACCATTGAGAAACAGTGATCATAATATGATCAAGTTCAAGGTTGAGATAGGAATACCGAAAGGAAAGAGAACCATAGCGACAACTTTTAACTTCAGGAAAGGAAACTACGAAGCAATGAGGGGAATGGTAAGGAAGAAACTTAGGAACACTTCCAAAAAATGGCAAACGGTAGAACATGCCTGGTCTTTTTTTCAAGGACACGGTGAGCGAGGCGCAAAATCTGTATATTCCCAGATTCAGAAAGGGGTGCAAAAAGAGTCGAACAAAAGATCCGGCGTGGATAACTAATATAGTGAAGGAAGCAATAGGCAATAAAAAAATTCATTCAGAAAATGGAAAAAGGACAAAACTAAGGGGAACTGGAAAGAGCACAGGAAGTATCAAAAAGAATGTCACCGTGTGGTTCGAAAAGCCAAAAGAGAGTATGAAGAGAGGCTAGCCAGGGAAGCATGAAATTTCAAACCGTTGTTTAGATATGTTAAAGGGAAGCAGCCGGCTAGGGAGGAGGTGGGCCTGCTGGACGACGGAGACAGGAAGGGAGTGGTGAAGGAGGAGAAATAGGTCGTGGAAAGACTTAACATGTTCTTTTCATCTGTATTCACAAATGAAGACACAACCAACATACCGGAACCTGAGCAATTCTTCAATGGAAATCAAGCAGAAAAACTAACATCCATGGAAGTGAGTCTTGAAGATGTGCGCAGGCAGATAAAAAAACTAAAAACTGACAAATCCCCGGGTCCGGACGGAATCCAGCCAAGGGTTCTGAAGGAATTAAAGGAAGAGATAGCAGAACTACTGCAGCAAATTTGCAACCTATCCCTGAAAACAGGCGTGATCCCGGAGGATTGGAAGATAGCCAATGTTACGCCCATCTTTAAAAAGGGATCAAGAGGTGACCCAGGAAACTACAGACCGGTGAGTCTGATCTCGGTTCCGGGGAAAATGGCGAAAGCACTGATAAAAGAAAACATCGATGAGCAATGTGAAAGAAACGAACTTCTGAGAACCAGCCAACATGGTTTCTGCAAGGGGAGATCGTGCCTAACTAACTTATTGACTTCTTCGAAGGAATTAACAAATGGATGGACAGAGGAGACCCCATAGACATCATATACCTAGATTTCCAAAAAGCCTTTGACAAGGTGCCTCATGAACGTCTACTCTGGAAACTGAAGAACCATGGGGTGGACGGAGACGTACATAGATGGATCAGAAACTGGTTGGTGGGAAGGAAACAGAGGGTAGGGGTGAAGGGCCACTACTCGGACTGGAGGAGAGTCACGAGTGGTGTTGCGCAGGGCTCGGTGCTCGGGCCCCTGCTATTTAATATATTCATAAATGATCTAGAAACAGGGACGAAGTGTGAAATAATAAAATTTGTGGACGACACCAAACTATTTAGTGGAGCTCGGACTATTACGAAAAATTGCAAAGGGACTTGAACAAACTAGGGGAATGGGCGACGAGATGGCAGATGAAGTACAACGTTGAGAAATGTAAAGTATTGCATGTGGGAAGCAGAAACCCAAGGTACAACTATACGATGGGAGGGATGTTATTGAATGAGAGTACCCAAGAAAGGGACTTGGGGGTAATGATAGACATGACAATGAAGCCGACGGCACAGTGCGCAGTGGCCGCTAAGAGATCAAATAGAATGCTAGGTATAATCAAGATGGGTATTACTACCAGAACCGAAGGAAGTTATCCTGCCATTGTATCGGGCGATAGTGCGTCCGCATCTGGAGTACTGCGTCCAATATTGGTCGCCATACCTTAAGAAGGATATGACGTTACTCGAGAGAGTTCAGAGGAGAGCGACATGTCTGATAAAAGAGATGGAAAACCTTTCATACGTTGAGAGATTGGAGAAACTGGGTCTCTTTTCCCTGGAGAAGATAAGACTTAGAGGGGATATGATAGAGACTTACAAGATCATGAAGGGCATAGAGAGAGTAGATAGGGACAGATTCTTCAAACTTTAAAAAAATAAAAGAACAAGAGGGCATTCGGAAAAGTTGAAAGAGGACAGATTCAAAACGAATGCTAGGAAGTTCTTCTTTACCCAAAGTGTGGTGGACACCTGGAATGCGCTTCCAGAGGAAGTAATAGGGCAGAGTACGGTACTGGGGTTTAAGAAAGGATTAGACAATTTCCTGCTGGAAAAGGGAATAGAAGGATATAGATAGAGGATTACTACACAGGTTCTGGACCTGTTGGGCCGCCGCGTGAGCGGGCTGCTGGGCGCGATGGACCTCGGGTCTGACCCAGCGGAGGCATTGCTTATGTTCTTATGACTTCCTCATGATGCTGGGAAGTTATTTGGGAATTTATTTTTTACTGTTTTACATCCTTTTTTATTTGCTTGATCACTTGTCTGAGTTTCTGGTTGTCACATCATTTTCTTTCCTTAACAACTTGAACTAAATCACTTTCTACTTCCCATGTGCATACAAAAACTCTAATGCATGCAAAACATATGAAATATGTATTGCTGGTATAGCATTAACCATAATAGTTCCATCACACAAAGGTTGTTGTCTCATTTTTTATACCATCTGTTGTCTGTAATTTTATGACTGTGAGGCACAGGTTCTTTAGACCAAAAACATTAGTACAGTATACCATTTTTAATTTGAATTCTCATTTTGTCTAAATGTCAAGAATGATTTTTCCTGTGTAGAGGAATGGAAAGAGATTCATCTAAGCTTAGCTGCTTTAGGCTTAGTGCTCCTATCATCAATGCAAAATTATACTCAACAGCACATCTAGTGTACTAACTCTGGCAGAGTGGCACATGAAATAGCTTCCAGGAACCACTTTACCTTTCCTAATTAACTTTTTAGAGAATTGTTTATAGTTTGACTTCATGAATGAGCAACTTTGCTAGTACCTTGAAGGTGGAAGGAGATTTTCACCTTCTACAAATAATGAGGTTTGTGTATCCATCCATTTCTTCTTTCCTTATGATTCCCAGAGTCTGAAGATGTTATCTATCATTAAAGCTTCAATTCCTGGGTGTTTCTAAATTATAAAATCAGATACTTATTTTCCAGCTAATTAGGGGTCTTTGAGGCTACAAAAATGAGTGTTTTATTGGTATTTTTACACCATGTTACTATTTCTGCTTATGTTTTCTAGCAGGATCAAATATGTACATGTATATCGCTTAGGAATCATCAGCACTTAATGGTACAAAAAACGGAGTGGAAGGTACAAGAACTTCGCCAGTGGAAGAATGAGAGAGTACTAGGGGAAGTGGTGTTTAGCCCAGGACAAGCAGGCAGCATATTCTCACATATGGGTGATGTCGTCCACGGAGCCCCGGTACGGACAGTTGCAAAAGTGCATTGGCACTTTAAGAACTTTAGAAAGTTCATGACTGACCGTACCGCTCATGCGCAAGTGCCCTCCCACCCGACGAAGGCACGTGGCTCCTCAGTTCTTAGTTTTCCGCGGAGTAAGAAGTTGTGCTCTTGAACGTTCATTTTTCAGCCCTTGCCTTCCCACTCGTGCATTTATTTTTTACTATTTTTCTCTTTATTTTAAAAAAAAAAAAAAAAAAGAGAACTTTTTCTTTGGGCATTTTTGATGGCAGGGCCTCTTTCTCTTCAACCAATGAGTTCAATTTGGTTGAGTTCAATTTGGTTGAGGCATTTTTGCCGTCCATGTCCCACCCTCTAACTGGGTTTAAAAAGTGTGGCAGGTGCCAAAGGACAATTTCCATCACCGCCCCTCCCCCCCCCAAACTGGTATATACAGTGCCTTGGCCCGGAACATCGCATCGAATCCTGCGGAAGGGGCATTTTTGATTTGTTATCTAAATCTGAGTTTAGATTTTTTGCGGAACAGAAAACAAAAATTCAGTACCAAGCATGTCAATTTTCAAAACTGTAAGATGTCTCTCTTTGTTTTCTCAAAAATAGATGTGTTTGTGCTCAGTGCATCTATATTTTTGAACCATTTTCAAAAAAACACATCCAAAACAAAAACGCACAGAACAAGCCATTGTGATGTTGGAGGGGCTTGCATTCTTAGTAGACTGGCTACAAAGACATCCTATCAGAGCAGTGGGGCACTCTAGGGGGCAATACAGTGAACTGTGAGAACTGGCGGCAGCCATTCAAGGAGCAGCTCAGGCCAGGCAGGAGCGCAAAAAGCTCACTCCTGCCCGGTACACCACTGGGTCACAAGAACTCAGATAGCCATTCAGGGAGGGAGGGGCTCAGCACGGGGCAGGAGCATGGAAAGCTTACTCTTGCCCGATACACCGCTGGAACACCAGGGATTCAAAAAGTTAAAAAAAGGTACGCAGAGGGAGTTAAAAAAAATTGTTAAAGTCGGCCAGGGCAGGAGATAGGAGAGATCCATCCTGTCCCGGCCTACCAGGTAATACAGCAGGCCGGCGGAGGCTTGCAACATGTCTGGGAGGGGGCAGGGGGGCAATGACCCAAATATAAGATGAGACCCCCGTTTTTGGCCCAAAAATCTTATCTTATATTCGAGTATATATAGTATGTAAAAAAGAACTCCAATAACAATTGGACAGACCTAAAATAAGAATCAATCATAATATTTTCTCATTCACACATAAATAATTTTCTCTTGTCAATATGTGAGTTATTTTTGTCGCCACAGAATCGTCTCCAAATACCTCTTTGAAAGAAAAAAGTTTTTTTAACATAGTTTTAAAAGCCTTAAAATTCCCCTCCAATCTCAATTCAACCTATTTCATAATCTTGGCGCCATAAAGTAAAAAGCTCTATTTATAGTTGACTCTCATTTTGCCCTTTTTACTGAAAGGAGAACCATTCTTAGCACTGCCTAAGCAGCGTTAGGCATTACTAGGGGCCCCAACTTCAGGTGCACCATATTTATGCCATGGTTTTCTTGGCCTAAATGCATGCTCCTAAGTTAGGCATAGATTGGCCCATATTTTATAAAAAGTGTTCATCCAAAATTGTCTTTTATAGAATAGTGTTGAGAACCACAATCCTGGAATTCTTCAAAACCTGACACTACCAGATCCGCCCACATACTCAAACTATCTTTCCCCTTGTTAAAAGGCGTCATGTATGCAGGTAAATTAGGGAAATCCCTTTTCTTCAAATTCACTGAGCTTTGGAATAACCTTCCTGCGGAACCTAGGCTCATTCCAATTTTCCGAAAGCATCTGAAAACCTGGCTTTTCTCCAAAACGTAAAGCTATCTATTTAAAATGTAAAGCTAGCTATCCTCTTATTTCGTATTATGTCTTTCCCTCATTTATTGAATTACCTGTAAACCGTATCAAGCTCTATCTTTATGGAGATGATGCGGTATACAAACTTAAGATTTAGTTTAGTTTACCAATATTTATTGGAGCCATTTATAGAATTGTGTGCATAACTAAAAAAAAAAAAAAACGCCCACAATCTGCCCCTAACCACACCCACTTTTAGATAGGCACTTATCCTTTATAAAGTTGTGCGCCTAACATTCAACTAACTTCAATTAATGTTAATTATGAGTTCTTAAGTGTTAAAATTAGGTGTCTACATCAGCTAGGCACACTGATGTAGGCACTTAACTTTAGGCGCACTTTATAGAATTTGCCCATAAGTGTACCCATATTAACTCAAGCAGGTAGTGTACATTAAATCCAAATGTTAACGCACAACCTGAAAAAAAAAATTGTGTGAATGCCCCTTCTTGATGAAGCACTAGATTTGTGCATACTGGGTATTAAAATTCAGCATTATTGTGCATTAAGCCCAAAACAACGTACTATATTAAAAGACCCCCCTTATTTTTATTTTTTTTGTATCGGGGTCTTTTATCGTTGTGCGAGTTGAAACTTAAAATCAGGAGCCCTGTTTATAAGGTACTATATAACTGTCATTAGTGTGAAATATTTTTATAAAACCTTGTAAGCATAAAGATATAATAAGATTATATCTGAACAAACATCATATGAAGCATTAATAAAATAAAGACAGCCAAGATTCTAGATAAAGATGGGTATAAATAGATGCATCTGATGTGTATAATGAGAGGAAGCAAAGTCTATTAAGAGAACAGGGCCTGAGCAGTAAGAGACTGATGTACTCGTATATTGAAGGAAGGAATCACTTTATTCTTATTTGACTTGATCTAAAACTCATAGAGTTATTTCCCCCACTGTAATCTTGTTTTGGTTTGTTCTAGCATACCTGAAAGATTATTTAGACAAATATATGCAGAAATATCCAAAAGTTCGGGTTCTTCATCTGAAGGAGAGGTGCGGTTTGATACGAGCCAGACTTGCTGGAGCAAATATTGCTACAGGTAAAGTATTTGTTTTGTTTTCTATCAATGATTTACATATTTGTTTAAACATAAATCTGAAATTAAAATATGTAGATTTTTGAATATGTGATGGTCCATTTTGCATAGAACATGGAATTCAGACATCCAGGTCGGAACATGCTCAGTTCCAGGGGTATTTTACAAAGGGCTGCACCGAGCTCAGAGAGTCTTTTATAACATATATGGTATATAAAGAAATGCAAGTGTCAGGTACTTATGACCTGGATTGGCCACTGTGGAAACAAGATATTGTATTAGATGGATCATAGGTCTGACCTAATATGACTATTTTCATGTTATATGTCACATATAGCAGGAACAGCTAGCTTTCAAATTTACATATGCAAAAAGAGTGGCATGTGTAAGTGGTACTTTTGCAACTTCCATGAGTAACTGCTGACATTTTCACATGCAACGTGGCCCTTTTTACAAACCTATTTATATACAGCAAGTGCTATCAGTTAGGCCACAATTTTTTTTGGGGGGGGGAATCAGCAATAAACAATAGGGGATTAAAGAGAATTACTCCCTTCCTCGTGTAAAATCCTGGGATAAATGAGCACACTTGAAAAATCTATGTGTACCTTCAAGCTGGTTCAAAAGTTAATGGGAACATTTTAGAGATAGTTGTGTATTGCCTATCTAAGATGGGGATTCTCAGGTGAGTAGTCTGATTTTATTAGATGGAGCTGCAACTTAACCTGGTGTATTTTATTGTACAAGGGTAAATCCAAAAGTAAAGGCAAAATTAATTTAATGACTTTAATAGAAGTAACTGTGAGCAATTGAACATCACTTTTCCACATAGTCCCCAAGCAAGACTATACATTTGCTGAATCGTTCAACTAGTTTCTGCATTCCTGCAAAATTTTTCGGCTGCTCCAGAAGCCAGGTGATCACAGCTTCCTTTATTTCATCATGCTTTGTCTTTTGTTCTCCGGATCACAGTGATGCACCCATGCCTCATCACCAGTAACAATTCTCTCCAGAATACTCGGATCTTCATACCGTCTCGGAACTGGGTCACAACCTCCACACGCTGTTGCTTGCGCAGATCAAGCTGTTTGGGAACCCGTTGTGCGCAGACTTTTCCTGTATCCCACCCAAGTCATCATGCATTATGACAAATGCAGATCCATAGCTGATATCCAAATTTGCAGCCAATTGAGACACCGTTATTTGTCCGCCTTCTCTTATCAAGACATCCGCCCTGTTAATATGCTCTTGTGTGCACAATGTTGATGGGCAACCAGAATGACCTTCATCGGCTGCACGCTTTTAAACCTTTTTATCACTCATAAACCTTATGTTGATTCATGGTATTATGTCCATACTGAGTCAATGTCTGAAGGTGAATTTCTACAGGTTTCACTCCTTCTACCCAAAGAAAGCGCACTACTGCACGTTCTTCAGTGGTGCAATCTTGCAATGGTGCGTCCATGATTTTGACCTTATGGCTGCCACTTATACTACACAATCTGGAAAGTGTGCACAGTGTTTTCTATTGACAGAATTTTTTGTGGGTTTTTTGCTTGTTTTTGTTTATTAATGACATAAAACAAATGAATGCACATCCCTAGGACCATAAATATTATAAAACAGTGCAAGTCAGTTTGAAATACATACTTTAAAGATTTCCTGTGCTAGAGCTTTAAAAATAGAGAGCAGTCCATGTAAGCTTTAAGACTAGGGTCAGTATTTCAAATATGAGAATAAACTAAACTAAATTAAATAGACAATAAAAAATAGAATCATGCAAAAAAAGTCTTGTGATAAGAACATAAGAATTGCCGCTACTGGGTCAGACCAGTGGTCCATCGTGCCCAGCAGTCCGCTCTAGTAGCGGCCCCTAATCAAAGACCAGTGCCCTAACTGAGACTAACCCTACCTGCGTACATTCTGGTTCAGCAGGAACTTGTCTAACTTTGTCTTGAATCCCTGGAGGGTGTTTTCCCCTATAACAGACTCTGGAAGAGCGTTCTAGTTTTCTACACTCTCTGGGTGAAGAAGAACTGCCTTACGTTTGTACGGAATCTATCCCCTTTTAATTTTAGAGGGTGCCCTCTCGTTCTCCCTACCTTGGAGAGGGTGAACAACCTGTCTTTATCTACTAAGTCTATTCCTTTCAATAACAAGCCTTTTTCCTAATTCCTCCTAATTTTCACTAGAAGTTCTACAGCACTATTGGCCAAGGTTCGTCCTGTATAATTTTTCTGTAGTCTTTCTTTTCCTTTCTGAAGTTTCAAGGCATTAAATCCTTGGACAAAGGTTACACTGTTTAAGAAATCTACAAGCTTACACTCTTCATTGCACTTCCCTCCTGTTTTTTTCTGAAATTTGAACTCGTTACTATTTTGATATGGTTTCTGGGTCACTAATTTGCTGATTCAATAAAACAGTTTTCCCATTTACATAGCTCTTTTTTTTATGTCCCATAAACTCAGAATGGGGAAAATGTTCTTAATGAATTGTTATTTATTAATTTGGGTTTATTAACCGCCTTTATGAAGAGATTCACCCAGCATTCAGAAGCATCCACCACTGTCAACACCAGTCGGAACTGCTTTTATAAGGAAAAAGTAGTTCTATATGTAGCTCCATGTTTTGGAGTAGGCCAAGGAGGAACAGAAAAGTTTATGTACTCTGAAATGGAATTTAGCCATAAAGTGGGAGGTTGTATAACAGGATGTCCAATAGGAACTTGTTCAATAAAGGAATGTTGGCACCTGCTTTCGCCTAACCAGGTTTATATGTGCTTAACATTTAGAGGCCAGCACTTACGTCAGCCGTAGAGCTGGTGTGTTAGCTCCTAAGTGCTACAGATACCCATGTAATATATTGTATACTTTCTCCTCTGTATTCGTGGTTTCTGTATCTACGGATTCAATTATTCGCGGTTTTAAAACAAAAAATGCTTTTTTCATTTTTGGGGCTATTTCAAGCCCCCTTAGGCCTTACCTGGTGGTCTAGCGGGTTTTCGGGGCAGGAGCGATCTTCCCACGCTCCTGCCCCGTGCAGATCGCTCACAGGAAATGGCTCGAGAGACTACAGGAGCTCAAGGCAGCCATTTCCTGTGAGCGATCTGCACGGGGCAGGAGCATGGGAAGATCGCTCCTGCCTGAAAACCCGCTAGACCACCAGGTAAGGCATAAGGGGGGGGGGAGCTTTCAGAGCTTAAAATAGCCGGGGGAAGCGGTGGTTAGGGGCAGAACCGGCCCGAATATTATTCGTGGGTTTTTTTTATATTCGCGGGCTGGCTCTGCCCCTAACCACCGTGAATACAGAGTGGGAAGTGTATTCTGTAGCTTACAAGCACAAGACAGATACACTTCTCCCTGTATATTCACTGTGATAGGGAATTAACAGAACTGCAAATAACTTTTTCATATGTTATTCGCAGTTTTCTATTTAAAAATATCGTGAATATGGTGAAACCGCGATTAACATGGTGGGAGACCTGGCCTGTTCCTGAAGGAGAGGCAAAACACGGTGAAGAAAGTGCTGGGAATCGGCGATTTTCTCTGTAAACTCTTGGAATCAGCGATTTCTCTATGCAAGCTGACGTAACGGGGGGGAGCAGCCAGCAAGCTAAAAACCGTAAACAATCGAAACCACGATTGCTGAAACCGCAAATACGGAGGGAGAAGTATATATGTATATCTAAAGAGAGATATAATTATGACATTGATTTGTCAATATTAATTAAATCCTGTTTGCACTATCAGGTGATGTTCTGACTTTCCTGGATTCACATGTTGAATGTAATGTTGGCTGGTTGGAGCCACTTCTGGAAAGAGTACATTTAAATCGAAAAAAATTGGCATGTCCAGTAATCGATGTAATTAGTGATAAGGATATGAGGTAAGTTTCTCTGTTGTCATGCCACACTCATTTTGAAAAGCTTTTTGCTGTCCTTGTCTGGAAAACTCCAAATAGACAATAGTACAGCAAAAAAGAGTACTGAATGTTATTCCATACGGAAAGTCACGGCAACCAATTTAGGAGTCTGTGCACTAAGACTCTATATTTGGCGCTTTAAAAATCGATGCCGATCAGAACGGCGCTTAGCGCAATTCTATAAAAGGCATATACTATATGTAGAATCGCTCTTAGCAGACATATGACGCACTAGCATTTAGGTGCATCCATTTATGGTAATAAAAACCAGTTCTAAATGTCTACGCCTAAGTTGTGTATTGATCGGGCATATTGCATAACAAGAGTACCTGATTACTATTTGATGTATTGTAAACCACTTTGGGTGAATCTCTTCATGAAAAGACAGCTAATAAAAATAATTAATTAATTAGCTTTTAAGGACACCCACTATCCACCCATGCTCTTTCGTTGGCCATGCCTCCTTTTGAGATTCGCACACTAGAACTGACGTGCACCATTTTATAGGATGCACTTACAGGTTGTGTGTGTAACTTCTAATTAGTGTCAATTATGGGTCAATCTGGAAGGAGGAAATGGAAAATATATTTACATTGGTGTGATATACAGGCCTTCTTCACAGATAAAAGAAGTGGACAGAGATTTAATAGTAGACATGCAGAATATAGCTGTAAAAGGGGGAATATTACTAATAGGTGATTTTAACATGCCAGATGTTGATTGGAGTATCCCTATAGCAGGGTCTGCTAGAAGTAGGGAGATCCTGGATTCTCTGCAAGGACATTTCCCCATAAATCCTATTTTATTTTAATTATAGGGTTTATCATCTTTATTTTAGTATGTTTCAATATAACCTATGTGTTAATATGTCTAAGGCTATAGCTTAGCCATCCTTTTGCTTGGGTTTGACTCTTTGCTAATTCATATTTATGTTTAGCATATTACTCCTGTCCTTTGAACATCATAAGCCATTGTAACTATAATTCTCTTAGGCTGACAAATATAATTCAGCCAATACATATATTAGACCTTAGTCTATTTGAATTAAAGCAGATAAGGTTTTGTCTTCTTTTGTATGTCATCTTTTAACGCTGTACCTATCCTGTGAGTAATATTGCTTAGGTATTGTTGGAAACAAGTTAGATGATATATACAGTACAGATATTTCTGCCTTATTAATTGTGGATCACTTCACAAAGACAATTGCCATATCAGAGGAAGCTGTATGCTACATGAGAATCCGTGTTTACACCCTTTCAATTAATTAATGACTTATTTACATAATTATGGACTAATGCTATTTGAAATATCATCGCTGAAAAATTTTCAGCCATATGAAACCCCGATGACGGATGAGCCCCAACGGAAGGATCTTGCTACCAGAGAAGGAACCGGATTAGCACCTAGACTTACCAGCAGACTTCCTGACTGTTGCTACCAAAGACAGGATGACCTTTATGACCTTGAACTTCTACAGCTTTAATTATGGACTTATTAATTTGCACTTTAACTCTTTTATGGACTCATGCAGTATTAGTACATATATAGATTCATATGTTTTTCTTGATTGTAACTTTATGCATTTTCATCCTGTTTTGACTCCCACAATAGCTCCCTAGTTATTTTCCCTTTCAATTAGATTCTTTCCATCCCCTTTCTTGCTGCTAAGCTGAGGAGGAGTGCAGTGAAGAAGAAGTAATGAGCCCAGCTGAAGGATGATGACGTAAGATTTGATGTGGTTACCTGGACTTTCACCCCTGGCGTCCGGACCCAGCCGAGTCTGCTCTGATCCCAGCTATTTTGGAAGAGCATGGAAATAATCTAACTTGTTAATTTATCCCTCCATCCCTTTTGGATGTAGTATGCTCATAACAAGATGAAGCCATAAAAGGAGAATATATTAAAACGTATCAGATTAAATTATGAACCCCTGCAGATGCCTAGTTGCCTGAACTATCCCAAATGTTGAGATAGAGACCCCTACACAGACCCATACACAACATTTTTGATAATCTTGACTTGGCTGATTTTGATGTACCTCCCTATGAAACACCAATAGCTGATTTCCCCTCCCAAGAGCCACCACCTGTCACCACCACGTCAATACTTTATTCTGATGTTTCTAACACACTAGTATAAGCTCTGCAGTCATATCCCAGGTGCCTACCTGACTTTTACATTGCATATTATCCTAATTATTGCATATTATCACGTATTAATAATTTTATTGTGACATGTTATGCTGCTCTGTTCCGGGTTAGTATAGTATGGGTGGGCACTTGTCCTTTTCATTTTTACCATATACAATTTCAAGTACGTGGCCCTATGCCTGTGCTGTACAATCACTGACACAATCTACCTTCTGACCGAATATCCAGATGTCAAAGCCACCTGGAGGGGCTTTGAAGAGGGGATGAGAGGGAAAGGAGGATGGAAAGAAGAAGAAGATCATAAAATCCTTGTCAAGTCCTTGTGGGATACAGGTGAAGCAGGATAAGTCCTTTGGATAAAGGTGAAGTAACCAGACCTCACAGGAGAAAACCCCCTCCCCTCCCTCTTGCTCTAATAAATCAGTATATTAACTGTAAAAGATATTTCATAACCCACTTGCCAGCTGGCCTATAGTGATTGAGAAATATCCTGTTTCTGAGTTAGCTATGGTAAGCAAAAACTTATAAGAAACAAGACTTAAATTCCAATGCATGGCACCTGGCCGGATATTATGCAAAGAGGAACACAGCTCATGGTCAGAAAAATAGAATTCTCAAGAATATTATTTAGCAAGATATATCACGTGTTACCACAGTAGAGAAGGAATTTGAGACTCGGAATTGCTTATATGGTAAAGGGAAAAGGGCATTTACGGGAAAGGGTTAGGCCTTACGGTAGACTGAACAAACGTATAAGATGACACAAATAGATAAGCCAATAAATGAATCTACTTATGTAATGACGTATAAGAAAATAACCAATAAAGATGTATCATGTGATTTAGGCCAACGTGGTATTGACCACCAAGAAATGTATAAAACCAGGCCTATAAGCAGAAGTAATCAGAACAGAATTCAGAGAATCCTCAGGCCTGAAGATCACTTTCTGTTACGCTATATGCTGAATGATTTATTCTTGTAAGCTGTTACTGATTTGCTAATAAATATATACCTATTGAAACCAGTATATAGTGTGTGAAGTCTCCATTCCGAGGTAGGCCTAGACAGCGGCCTACTTCACCATGCAGATGGGGCCATACTGGACTTAGTACTTACAAACAGGGAAAGTGTTTCTGGTATTACAGTGGATGATCATTTTGACATCCTGTGATCATCGCATGGTGTGGTTTAATATTAAGACAGATGTAGAGAGGGATCATTAAAAAGTAAAGGTTCTAGACTTTTAAAAAAAGCTCACTTTGTTCAGATGAGGGATTACATCAAGGAATTGTCTGTATGGGAACATCTGGAAAAAGTAGGGCTGTATGCATTAACTCAAGAAAAAAATTATCTCCATGCCCTTACACTAGAGGTCTGCATGGGAACGGGGATCGCGTTCATGAAATATAAAAAAACCCAAGAAGAGGAGAGCAGAAAGCACTACAGGGTGAAACTGAAAGAAGCCAAGAGAGAGATACGTTTGGCGAAGGCACAGGCGGAAGAACAAATGGCTAAAAATGTAAAAAAGGGAGATAAAAATTTTTTCAGATATATTAGTGAAAGGAGGAAGATAAAAAATGGAATTGCTAGGCTAAAAGATGCTGGGAACAAATATGTGGAGAGTGATGAGGAGAAAGCAAATGTGCTAAACAAATACTTCTGTTCTGTGTTCACAGAAGAAAATCCTGGAGAAGGACCGAGATTGTCTGGCAAAGTTACACGAGAAAATGGAGTAGATTCTGCGCCGTTCACGGAGGAGGGTGTTTATGAGCAACTTGAAAAACTGAAGGTGGACAAAGCGATGGGACCAGACGGGATCCATCCCAGGATACTAAGGGAGCTCAGAGAGGTTCTGGCGAGTCCTATTAAAGACTTGTTCAACAAATCTCTGGAGACGGGAGTGATTCCTGGGGATTGGAGGAGAGCGGATGTGGTCCCTATTCATAAAAGTGGTCACAGGGATGAAGCAGGAAACTACAGGACGGTGAGCCTCACTTCAGTTGTTGGAAAAATAATGGAAGTGTTGCTGAAAGAAAGGATAGTGTATTTCCTTGAATCTAATGGGTTACAGGATCCGAGGCAACATGGCTTTACAAAAGGTAAATCGTGCCAAACGAACCTGATTGAATTTTTTGATTGGGTGACCAGAGAGCTGGATCAAGGACATATGCTAGATGTAATTTACTTGGATTTCAGCAAAGCCTTTGATACAGTTCCTCATAGGAGGCTGTTGAACAAACTTGAAGGGCTGAAGTTAGGACCCAAAGTGATGAACTGGGTCAGAAACTGGCTGTCGGACAGACGCCAGAGGGTGGTGGTTAATGGAAGTCGCTCGAAGGAAGGAAAGGTGACTAGTGGAGTCCCTCAGGGTTCGGTGCTGGGGCCAATCCTGTTCAATATGTATGTAAGTGACATTGCTGAAGGGTTAGAAGGAAAAGTGTGCCTTTTTGCAGATGATACCAAGATTTGTAACAGAGTAGACACCGAAGAGGGAGTGGAAAATATGAAAAAGGATCTGCAAAAGTTAGAGGAATGGTCTAATGCCTGGCAACTAAAATTCAATGCAAAGAAATGCAGAGTAATGCATTTGGGGATTAATAATAGGAAGGAACCGTATATGCTGGGAGGAGAGAAGCTGATATGCACGGACGGGGAGAGGGACCTTGGGGTGATAGTGTACGAAGATCTAAAGGCGAAAAAACAGTGTGACAAGGCAGTGGCTGCTGCCAGAAGGATTCTGGGCTGTATAAAGAGAGGCGTGGTCAGTAGAAGGAAGAAGGTGTTGATGCCCCTGTACAGGTCATTGGTGAGGCCCCACTTGGAGTATTGTGTTCAGTTTTGGAGACCGTATCTGGCGAAAGACGTAAGAAGACTTGAGGCGGTCCAGAGGAGGGCGACGAAAATGATAGGAGGCTTGCGCCAGAAGACGTATGAGGAGAGACTGGAAGCCCTGAATATGTATACCCTAGAGGAAAGGAGAGACAGGGGAGATATGATTCAGATGTTCAAATACTTAAAGGGTATTAACGTAGAACAAAATCTTTTCCAGAGAAAGGAAAATGGTAAAACCAGAGGACATAATTTGAGGTTGAGGGGTGGTAGATTCAGGGGCAATGTTAGGAAATTCTACTTTACGGAGAGGGTAGTGGATGCCTGGAATGCGCTCCCGAGAGAGGTGGTGGAGAGTAAAATTGTGACTGAGTTCAAAGAAGCGTGGGATGAACACAGAAGATTTAGAATCAGAAAATAATATTAAAGATTGAACTAGGCCAGTTACTGGGCAGACTTGTACGGTCTGTGTCTGTGCATGGCCGTTTGGAGGAGGATGGGCAGGGGAGGACTTCAATGGCTGGGAGGGTGTAGATGGGCTGGAGTAAGTCTTAACAGAGATTTCGGCAGTTGGAACCCAAGCACAGTACCGGGTAAAGCTTTGGATTCTCGCCCAGAAATAGCTAAGAAGAAAAAAAAAAAATTTAAATTGAATCAGGTTGGGCAGACTGGATGGACCATTCGGGTCTTTATCTGCCGTCATCTACTATGTTACTATGTTACTATGTAACCCTGCAGGGATCCCCCCAGGTCCATAGGCCTCTCACAGGGATCCCCCCTCAGGTCTATGGGACTCCCATGGGTATGGATGCTCCGGAGTTCCCATGGAAATGCCGGCCTACCTTTGATCTAATGTTCCCTCTAAGCTTTTTCGATCCTTCAGTGTACCTGTTGCTGGTTGCCACTCACATGGGAGAGCTCTGTACATCCACCATTCAGGGAGACAGAACTGGCGCTTGATGGCCAATCATGAATACTTCCTTGTAGAAGTGCTCCTGATTGGCCATCAATCTCCAGCTCTTATTCCCAGTAGTGAGCCTTAGCATGAGACCTCCCTTCAAGAATTTTGTTGGCTCAATCCTCCCACCACTCACTGCGGCTGTGCAGAGGAACACCAGAGAGACTGAGCAGCATAACTGTGCAGCTCCAGAGCTAGACTACCCTGCATTAAACTGCTTCAGCCCAGCAGGTACCAACATTAAGGGCTCCTTTTACAAAGGTGTGCTAAAATGCTGCACGCGCTAGCCGCTACTACCTCCTTTTAAGCAGGCAGTAATTTTTAAGCTAGCACATGCTATAGCGTACGCTAATCTTGTGCGTGCGCTAAAAACGCTAGCACACTTTAGTAAAAGGAGCCCTAAATATGTACAATCGGGATGCAATTTACAGAATCCAGGCCTAAGTGCTTAGACTACTAACAGAGGTGGTGTCAGTTCATGCATCTAAGAGCTATGTCTACTAAAGCTTCCTAATAAATTAGCTTAGTGAATGCTAATGTGGGACTTTCCCACATGTTAAGCCTATTTCTTGCACACTCAGGAAATATGAAAATTTCCTGTAATTTTTTGCATATTGTGTGCTAATGTTTGCATTAGCATGCATAACCTAAAAAAATTGATGGTGTAAAGTACTTTCCTAATGATCCTAATGACAGCTCACCAATCTGCTGACTTCGACCACAGACTACAAAACCTTCAAAAAAGAAACAAAAACCCTACTCTTCAAAAAATACATAAAACCAATATAACATAACCAAACAGGCTCTGAACTCCTCCTGCAATTACCAACTACTCTTTAACAAATTAGAAAATGCTCAAACTATTCCTTAAGTACTTCTTAATATTTTAACAATATGTTCTTCTTATTATCATTACCCAATCATGTAATTGCGCTGTCGCACAAATCTTATGCACTAACACAGGTTGGTTTAGAGATTAACAGGGGTCTCAAGCGCTCACTACCAGAAGCCTGAGTTATTTATCAAAGCCACTGGCTGATACCGTGAGCTATCATCGGTCCCGTATCTTATCTCTATGCCTATGATTTGTGCATTTTAGTTATATTAATATTAACTTATTTTCTTTATAAATTATTCCTAAAACTCTATATTATTCAATGCTTCACCATTCCAAATTCATCAGGATTACTTAGCTTTTTTTGTATCTTTTTCTTGCTGTTTTATTCCCATTCCATGTAACTCAGGATTTCTCAACTTATTTTCATTATGTTAATCCTGTTATTTTCCTCAAGATTTTTCCTCAAAATAACAGGATTAACATAATGAAAATAAGTTGAGAAATCCTGAGTTACATGGAATGGGAATAAATCAGCAAGAAAAAGATACAAAAAAAGCTAAGTAATCCTGATGAATTTGGAATGGTGAAGCATTGAATAATATAGAGTTTTAGGAATAATTTATAAAGAAAATAAGTTAATATTAATATAACTAAAATGCACAAATCATAGGCATAGAGATAAGATACGGGACCGATGATAGCTCACGGTATCAGCCAGTGGCTTTGATAAATAACTCAGGCTTCTGGTAGTGAGCGCTTGAGACCCCTGTTAATCTCTAAACCAACCTGTGTTAGTGCATAAGATTTGTGCGACAGCGCAATTACATGATTGGGTAGTGAGATTCACAAAGTTTATAATAGAGGTGATAACTTCTTATTATCATAACAACTCTTATGTAATCCGCCTTGAACCACAAAGTAAAGGCGGAATAGAAATCAGTAATGTCATGTAATGTAATCCTGTAAGTCTCAGTTTGAGTCATGTAACAATAAAGATCCGGAATGTGCAAGATATACGATAGTGCTCAGTATTGCTGAAGTATAAACATTTTAAGTTTGTATGTTGAGCTTTTTCATTGTATTTAAAGCAACGGTACATAAAAGCCAAACCAGTACCTTGGCTATAGTGTTTTTTCTTTTTTGGGTTTCTCCTGGGTTTCCTATCTCCTTATCCCCCTACTCCACCACAATTTTTCTATTTTTATTTGCATTTTAATTATGATTTAGCACTTGCCTTTTTCACTCTTTTTGGAATTAAAAAGTGTATACCACCTTGAAGATACCCATTTTAAAGATATCTTCTCTCTTAAGTTCACTCTAGCTGTCTGTATTATGTATATATTTTCCTAATGCCAGGGTACTTGTAGATCATTCTGATATACTCATAGATCAACCCAGAAGAGCCCCAGGTGTGGACTGGCCAGACAAGAGTTTTCAGAATTTTCATGTGCTGACTTCTCCTAGAGAATAATTTAACAACCAGTAAAATGTCCATGGGAAGGGGCAGGGCTTGCAAATCTATCCACAGGGCTCCCTGACCTCATGTTCCATAACAGACAAGGCACTCAAGTCTAAATACCAGTGCCACAGTTCACAGCACCTCAACCTTAGCCACAAGGTCAGCCTAGTAATTTTGAATTAGGTAAACTACTTAAAGCTTTGATGTCATTGACTGTATGCCACATCCAGGGAGCATGGATCATTCAACTTTCTTTTTTCTCCATGTAGATACATGACTGTGGACAGCTACCAAAGAGGCATTTTTACTTGGCCAATGAACTTTGGGTGGAAGCCAATTCCTCTAGAAGTCATTAAGAAAAATAAAATAAAAGAATCTGATCCAATAAGGTAAGAGAGCCTAGATGAAGAGAGATTAGAATTAAGATTTAGCTCATGCCTTTCTCAGAAGTTCTTGTCAAGTTACATTCAGGTACAGTAGGTATGAAAGATCCAGGTCTTATAATAGTATTGATCTCATGGGCATAAAAAAAGAAGCAATCATGTCTAGTAGATAAATGAAAGTAATGAGAGCTCCTGAAAAGTGTTTCTTTCTTATGGAAGCTTGCTTTATTTAGCTGAGAATTTCTGAAAAGTCACCCAATTACCGTATATACTGGAATATAGGATGAGATTTTGGGGCCAAAAAAATGACCCAAAAATGGGGGTCTTGTCCTATATTGCTGCAGACCTGCCATTAGGCCGGGACAGGAGGGATCTCTCCCGTCTCCCATCCCAGCTGATACTATCAATTTTTTACTACCACCAATCCCCCCACCCCCACCCCCCCGGCGTACCTTTTCCCTGGTGGTCCAGCTGTGTATCCCGCACTGAGCCCCTTCTTCCGATCTTGCAGCCAGCGGCGTATCTGGGCTGGCACACAGGAGCGAGCTTTTCGAGCTCCCACCTGGCCCTGCGTCACTTCCTGAATGGCTGCCACCAGTTCTGGCGGTTCTCACGGCAGCCATTCAAGAAGCGGCGCAGGGCCAGGCAGGAGCTCAAAAAGCTCACTCCTGCATGCCGGCCTAGGTGCACTACTAGCTGCGAGATCGGAAGGAGGGGCTCAGCATGGGATACACCGCTGGACCACCAGGGAAAAGGTACGCGGAGGGGGGGGGGTAAAAAAATTTTTGTATCGGACAGGCCTCCTGTCCCGGCCTACCATTAGACAACTAGAGGGGGAAAAGAAGGAAGGTGGAATCAGGGTGTAGAGTCTGGCAGGGAAGGGGGACAGGGTGAAGAGCCTGGCAGGTAGTTAGGGGGGCTAGGTTCAGAGTCTGGCAAGGAAGGGGGCTGAGTTCAGAGCCTGATAGGGCAGGGAGGGAAGGGGGCTGAGTTCAGAGACTTGCAGGGCAGGGAGGGAAGGGGGCTGGGTGCAGAACTTGGCAGGGAGGGGACTGAATGCAGAACCTGGGAGAGAAGGGCGTGTGGGAGGGAACACTGGGTGCAGATCCTGGCAGGGCATGGCACTTGAATATTAAGCCCCTGTCTTATATTCGAGTCAACCATTTTTCCTCCTTTTGGGGGGGGGGGAAATGGGGGTCTTGACTTATATTCAGATCAACTTATATTCGAGTATATACGGTAATATCTGAAAATAAAGTTCCCTTTTATGGTGTTATTATGCCCCTGTATATTATCTTTAAGAAAATGTATGCTTAGCACAGTCCATTAATTGTGTTGTGTTCTCATTTTTCCTTTCCTTTCTTTTCCTTCAATCAACTTCCCCAACTCTGAGTACTCAGCACAATTTTCAAACACATCTACACATTTACCAGCAGCCAGTAAACAAGCCTGTTGCCCATGGATTTTCAAATGCTATGCAGATAATAACAAGCTGAAAATGCATCTTACCAGCCTGATACTATAAGGACAATTCTGTAACTAGGCGCCTCCAATTAGGTAAACCACAGAGCAGTGCACAAAGGCCAGTATCTGTGATTAAAGCCTCAGTTTTATTGAAAGCAACCATAAGTATAAGTGCAAACTGTGACTGATTATAATGACCACATGCCCGACATGGTTCAGGACTTCAGTGTCTGACTCAGGAGCAGTATTCAACAAATGTAGACAGCAATTTCACCTATGAAAACAACAAAAATAGGGATATAAATAACTTTAAAAAATTCTCTTGTATAACAAAATATCTCAACATTAGAATGAAATCACAGAGCCATACATCATAGTAAAAGTCATAAGAAGTATTAGGACCTCCATATGTGAAACTGAAAAATAATGAATAATAGGACAAAACTTTATCTAACGTGACCACCTACATGGTTGCACATAAGAGGTTCTTAAACCCCCAGACATTAATGCTAAAATAATTTAAAACTGCTGCAAAACCTCCCCAACCCCAAGAAAACCAACTGACAAGGGGGAGAGACAAGAAGAAACCTCAATCTAAGTTAATCAGCAAATTACACATAGTGTGAAACAGGAGAACCCTCAGTAACACAGCCACCCACTAAGGGAAAGGCTGTCACCGGCTGACACTCAGAAAGAGTGTAAACTGTGAAACATCCCCGGGTTCTTCCTGTAAGTGAGAATAAATCAAGTGCACCCCCAAAAAGTGCTACGTGTGAAAAAAGATTCTAGAAATCAAAAAAACACACTATGAGGTTAAGAAATTCTTGTCTCTACTCCTTGCCAGGGGGGCCAAACAAGGAAAGAAAGTGTCCAAATCTGTCCAAATCAGAACCAAGCCAGTCAATAAATGGAAGTACTTAGCTTCTTTAAACTGTAGAACAGCCAGCCGATGTGTGACATCATCCGTCCAACGGGACTCCGTTTCGGGGGTGCACACCCCCTTCCTCAGGAACAACTGGACTGTAATGAGACTGGTGATTCCTCCGGCATGGCTTGGAAAGTAAGGCAGAAAATGGCACCTAACAGAGGAAAACGCCTCCAGATTTAAACTGCAGCCACTGGTATTATTGGATGAAAAAGTCAGATGACCAATTTCTTGAGGGAAGAAGTGGAAATTCCCTAAATACCAAAAAGAGTAAAAAATGACAACGTATCAACGAAGTAAGTCCCACAAAAGATACGAATGGGATTATACTGTGTGTACGAAGAAAAGTTAAGCAAAAAACAGATCGCAAAAAAGGCTAGTATGTAAGTTGCCATTCTATGTAATCGTTGTGTCCATTAGGAGTCAGGGTCTGTAATTCAAAAATCCAGTATTGTTCTCTTCTCTGTAACCACTTAGTTTTGTTACCCAAATAGTCAGCAAACAGACATTCAATGATGAACCAGCGTAGGTCTCGGAAAGTATGGCCATGCTGGATACAATGGGGGACCATAGGAGAATTCAATGATTGAGTGTTGATCCGTGACCGATGTTCTATCAATCGGGTTCTGACAGTTCTCTGTGTGCGACCCACATAGATCATGGTGCAGGGGCAGATGATAACATAAATAGCCCACATGGATTTACAAGTAGTGTCTGACTTTAGAGTGTATAATCTGCCAGTGTGGGGATGTTGCCACTGATTGCCCTGAATGGTGGTGTGACAAATGTCACAAGTGTCACTGCATCTGGAATGGCGGCCTTCCCGCATAGTAAAGCCCCTGTTCTTGCTGTATCTAGAATGAACCAGGTAATCTCCTAAGTTCTTAGCCCGGGAATACGCTATACGGGGAAAATCTTGGAAGACCGGGTGAAGCTGAAGAATAGGCCAATGTTTCCGGATGCTCTGGGCCACACGGGCAGCATGATTAGAAAAAGTCAGTATGCATGTGGTGCCCTCCGCTTCTTGAGTAGGAGTCGCCGAGAGGAGGAGTTCCCTATTAGCGAAAAGGGCCCTAGTGTAAGCGTTCTGTAGAACATTATGAGGGTACCCTCTCTCCTTGAATCTGGCGTAAAGTTTCCTCGCTTGAAAACGAAACTCTTTGGTGTCAGAACAAATCCTACGAACACGGAGGAACTGGCTGACCGGTAAAGACTGTTTTAGTTTTGTGGGATGACAACTAGTGTAACTGAGGTAGTTGTTGACTTCAACAGATTTTCTGTACACTGTGGTGGTCAGGATGTGTTCTGACTTAGTGACCCATACATCCAAAAAAGATATATGGGATGAATTGGACTCCATAGTGAATCTCAGATTGGAGTCCAATGAGTTTAACCAATCAACGAAATGAGTTAATAGTTCTATAGGTCCCGTCCAGATGCAAAAAACATCGTCTATGAACCTATACCATACTTTGATGTATGTGTACCAGGCTGAGGAATAATAATTTAAAAGACATAATAACCATAAATATGGAGCAGAACCCTTAAATTTATTAAAATATAGAAAGGTGCTAGACAAGAGCAATACTATTATTTCAAACTGATAAGACCAGCTGGTACAGGTCTCTTATAACCAAATCCTCTATCTAGCAAGGCTTCCATTCATACAATTGATAAGATCATATGGTACAGACCTCAGATTAAAAGAGCCATATGCTCAACTGCATTTAATAAACTTCAGTAGTTAAAAAGTACCTTAAATAACACATTTATCAAGGCACTAGAGGATCATTTCTGCCTCACTAAAACCTTTTCCTAGGGCAGTGTATCACACACTAGTGTGCCGTAGCAGATTCCAGGTGTGTCCCGAGACGCCGGTAAGGAGAGGCATTGGTTGACTGCTTGTCTGTCTTTCTGTCTCTCTCCCTGCCCCTGTCCCTGTGTCTTTCTTCCTATCTCCTTCCCTACTTCCCTGTGCAGCAGCCGCAGCATTCCCTTTCCCTCCATTTACCGCGAGAGGAGTCTGCACGGACCGAACAGCCCAAGCCCCAACCAGTGTAACTTTCCGGCAGCTCCTCTCACGATCGCCGCCTTCTCCGATGCAGGAGCAGCTCGTGAGAGGAGCCGCTACAGCATCTTAAGTTAAAACAGAAACTTCAGCCCGGCCTGTAGGTCAGGGGTTTCTCAGGCTGACCGCCACCCGCTGCTGGTGGCTCCGTGCTCGCCCGCTGCAGCCTGCAGCCGCTGACAGCCAGTAGCCGCCACGGCCTTCAGCTGCCGACAGCCGCCACGGCCAACATCCGCCTCAGGGGAAGAGAGAAAGAGAGAGAGATTCGCGCGCATGCGCACTCCTACCTGCGGTACCCTACAGCGCACAGAAAATGGGAGCAAGTGGGAGTGCATATGCGCGGCTTAGGGTTTTATTAGATTAGATTAACCATAAGACACTAAGCAGATTCATGTAACTGTAACATTCTATAAGTTGCTCTTGTTACTTGGCAACACAATTTATCTTTTCTTATATTTTATAGGAAAAATAAAGACCAGCAACTGTGCCTATAGACTTATTTTTTAGTCTTCCTTGCAAACGGTTCCTTTAGCGGTCTTAAAAAAATAACCTCCTTTCTTTTCTTTTTTACTTCATATTGCGTTTTTCTTCTAAAACTTGTGTTGAAAAACAAATAACTAAACTTAACTCTAATTATAACACCTTAAAAGAGCACGTTTCTTAATGCACCTGACAGGGCCATTGTTTCACTCATTAACACTGGCTTCTTCAAGGGTGAAAAATTCCATCATGCTGTCCACTGAGCAACACATTTTGATAGAATGTGTTATGGCTGAGATATATTGTGAATTTCCAATTGTCTAAAAGTCTGAACATTTACATTTAGAAATTAATTATTCCTTTCCTTTCCTAGGTGTCCAGTAATGGCAGGTGGATTATTTTCAATTGACAGAAAGTATTTTTATGAACTGGGAACATATGATTCTGGACTAGATGTATGGGGTGGTGAAAATATGGAACTTTCCTTCAAGGTATTAAAGATATTATACATGTGAAATCAACAATATTTGGATATTCTGAGTTTCTATGTAATACAACATTAATATATTTCTATCATTTATATGCCATACACCAATGTTTCCCAAGTCATTTCTTAGTACTCCTTTACCGGTCAAGTTTTCAGGATATCTACTGTATAGTGAATATGCATGAAAGAGATTCACATGCAATGGAAGCAGTGCATGCAAATGAATCTCATGCATATTCATTGTGGATATCCTGAAATCCTGAATAGGACTGACTTGGGAAACACTGCAATACATCCATTAGTGAAACTTAATATTGAGTGCAAACCTTTAGGGCCCAATTCTATAAACGGTGCCTAGGAACAAGGCACTTGGCTCATGTCAATCTTGAGTTGGGCACTGTTTAAAGAATCACACACAGTGATGCCTAAAGTGGATTTAGGCACCAGTAGGTGTCCTAACCTTAGGCGCACTGTATTTATACCAGAGTTTTCTTGGCCTAAATAAATGCACCTAGGTACCAGCCAGCACCTAAATCCAAAACAGGTGCCTACATGCCAAACATGCCCTTGAACCGTCCCCCCTAACCACACCCACTTTCTATTAGGAGCCTTGGACTAGGCGCCTTCATGAAAATTTTAGGTGTCTACTGAGTTAGGTACCTACCATCCAATTAATTTTAATTTTAGGTGAAATCTGTTTTTTATTAAGCAACAAACTATAACAAGTGCAAACATCAGGCAAAAGCAAATATAGAAAACAGGGCTCCCCTCCCCCAAGAGGACTGGACTCTTATGTCCTCTCAGGTTACAAAACGCCCCACCCCCCTATTCCCCCCCAAAAAGCAGACCCCCCCCCAACCCCTCCCACCCCCCCAGATCAGACAGGTGGAAAGGAATACAACTGCAGTCTATTCAAGATTCGACTACGAACCCGGGGAGACAAACTGTCCAAATAGGGAGTCCAAATATGAACAAAGTCTCTGCTCCGTCGACGAGAGGAAGAAGCCAGCGTGGTCTCCCATCTGAGAAGGTCATTTATTCCTCCAGTACCAGAAGGAGGGAGGGCCATCCGCCAGCCAGAAATTCAATATACACTTTTTCCCCAAAATATAACATTTGCTCAAAAAGTTTATCAAGTTTATTAGGATTTTATATACCGCCTATCAAGGTTATCTAAGCGGTTTTACAATCAGGTACTCAAGCATTTTCCCTCTCTGTCCCGGTGGGCTCACAATCTAGCTAACGTACCTGGGGCTATGGAGGACTGAGTGACTTGCCCAGGGTCACAAGGAGCAGCGCGGGGTTTGAACCCACAACCCCAGGGTGCTGAGGCTGTAGATCCAACCACCACGCCACACAATCCTCCTAGAGTTTCTCAGCAGAGGTATACACAGAAAACAAAGAAAAATGAGCGAATAGCATATGATAGGCAGAGACAGGAACAGAAATCTGCAGGAGACCCTGAAGAAAGGAAGCCAGGGCCCCCCAAAAGCTCTGAATACTCTCACACTCCCAAAGACCATGAAAATAAGAGTTCACCTCCGCATGACAGGTGAGACAGTATTGGGTATCGACACATCCCATCCCATATGGTAGGCCCGGCTCTGGGAGGCATACGCTCTCAACAAGGTCCTGAAGTGGCACTCTCGAAGCTCCGCACTATGTACCAAAGTAGGGATACGGCGAATAGCCCGAAGCAAAAAACCCACCTCGAGCTTCCGCCCCAAATCCCTCTGCCAAGCCCGCAACACCAAGGCAAAGTCCCGCGGAGGCCCAAGAGCCCCAAGCTGTTTATGATATAAGGAGTCCGAGATCCCCAAGTCATGGTCCTCCCCCCCCCTCCAAAAAGGCGCAAAAACTAATCCCAAAATCCAAAGAAAGAGAACTCTGAGGAAGGGACTGCACATAATGCCGCAATTGACAATGAGCAAAGAGAAGACCCGAAGAAGGCAAACCGCAACGCAACAACTCATCGCAAGAGAGGAGCGTCCCATCACCCCACATCATATGAAAAAGAAACTCGAACCCTCGAGCCCGCCAGCACCCGAAGATAGAGGGAAGTAGCCCTGGGAGAAACGAAAGATTACCAGTCAGAGGCAGTAACACACTAACATGAGGATCCTGCCGCCAAAAAGGCAGCACCCGTCGCCACACTTTCCAAAGGGGGCGCAACCAAACACTACGGCGACAGAAAACTGGCATAGCCGCCAACCGAGACTGCAATAGAGAGAGAAGATGAGAAGGATAATAATAATCTCGCTCCAGGAAAATATCCGTATACATGGCAGTACCCAAGACCCAGTCCCGGATGTGGCGTAAAAGACACGCCTAATTATAAAGAGCAATATCCGGCACCCCAAAACCGCCCCGGCCCCAGGAGCCTACCAGCAACGGCCATCACAACTTACAATTAATTTTAATTTAAGTCAATTATGAGGTGTTAATTGCTTGCTATCAGTGCCAACTAAACTTTAAAAAAAAAAATTAAAATAGGCACCTAGATCAGCTAGGCATACTGATCTAGGCCTAATTTTAAGCATCTTTTATAGAATCTGGGCCTTATTGTTTAATGATAGACAAAGCCAGCATTGATAAATTACAATTTGAATTTTAGATGATCTTAGACTTGCAAAAATTAACTGTTTAAACTAATTTAATTTAATTCATAATAAAAGGGCTATGTACTAAACTGCACTTAACCAGCCTAATACATATTATTTGCTGGATCTCAACAAGATGGCAGCCTCCTCATTTTCATCAGGAAGTGGGAACCCGGATGCCTGAACTACCAGTAGTTTTTCAAGGATGATGGAGTAGCAGGACCCAGTCTTATTTTTTTTTGAAAGAGGTTTAACATCTGCAGCTCAAAGACTTGATGCTGATTTTTGAGAAGTGATAAGGAGAATGCCGAGAGGTGCAATCTTGTTTTCAGGGATTTGGGAAAGATTAATGGAAGACACTTTGGATGAGACAGACATTGTAGTTAACTTTCCTGCAATAAGACGGTTTTGTGAAATTTTGCAGGTATTAACCCTGGATAGGAAATCTAGTTTTAATACCTAAAGAGCCAATTATTTTCTGAACTAATTTGTATTATTGCTGTGTACCTTATTGATGAAACTAATCCAGATGCAAATTGCATTCTGTAGACGTTTTAGTATGTAAATGTTAGATTATACAACACTTTATTGATAATGCACTTTCAGTAGCGAAAACATAGGATTCTGTACAGTAACCATTGCTTCCCATTAGTCATGAATCTGTAGAAGGGTGTCACTTTTCTGAACT